>NC_138775.1:58042604-58706119 GCF_965119305.1 Pelophylax lessonae
CACACACATATATATATATATATATATATATATATATATATATATATATATATATATATATATATATATATACGCACACACACACACACACACACACACACATAGATAGATATATATATATATATATATATATATATATATATATATATATATCTATCTATCTATATACACACACACACACACATGTATATATACACACATAATACATACACACACACACACACACACGCATCTATCTATCTATCCACACACATACATACATACACAGTATCTCACAAAAGTGAGTACACCCCTCACATTTTTGTAAATATTTTATTATATCTTTTCACGTGACAACACTGAAGAAATGACACTTTGCTACAATGTAAAGTAGTGAGTGTACAGCATGTATAACAGTATAAAATTGTCTGTCCCCTCAAAACTACTCAACACACAACCATAATGTCTAACCCGCTGGCAACAAAAGTGAGTACACCCCTAAGTTAAAATCTCCAAATTGGGTCAAAAGTGTCAATATTGTGTGGCCACCATTATTTTACAGTACTGCCTTAACCCTCTTGGACATGGAGTTCACCAGAGCTTCACAGGTTGCCAATTGAGTCCTCTTCCACTCCTCCATGATGACATCACGGAGCTGGTGGATGTTCGAGACCTTGCGCTCCTCCACCTTCTGTTTGCGGATTCCCCATAGACGCTCAATAGGGTTTAGGTCTGGAGACATGCTTGGCCAGTCCATCACCTTTACCCTCAGCTTCTTTAGCAAGGCAGTGGTCATCTTGGAGGTGTGTTTGGGGTCGTTATGGTGGAATACTGCCCTACTGCCCTGCGGCCCAGTCTCCGAAGGAAGGGGATCATGCTCCGCTTCAGTATGTCACAGTATATGTTGTCACTGATGGTTCCCTCAATGAACTGTAGCTCTCCAGTGCCGGCAGCACTCATGCAGCCCCAGACCATGACACTCCCACCACCATGCTTGACTGTAGGCAAGACACACTTGTCTTTGCACTCCTCACCTGGTTGCGGCCACACATGCTTGACACCATCTGAACCAAATGAGTTTTATCTTGGTCTCATCAGACCACAGGACATGGTTCCAGGTTCTTAGTCTGCTTGTCTTCATCAAACTGTTTGCGGGCTTTCTTGTGCATCATCTTTAGAAGAGGCATCCTTCTGGGATGACAGCCATGCACTCATTTGATGCAGTGTACGGCGTATGGTCTGAGCACTGACAGGCTGACCCCCCCACCCCTTCAAACTCTGCAGCAATGTTGGCAGCACTCATACGTCTATTTCCCAAATACAACGTCTGGAAATGACGCCGACCACTCAACTTCTTTGGTTGACCATGGCGTGGCCTGTTCTGAGTGGAACCTGTCCTGTTAAGCCGCTGTATGGTCTTGGCCACCATGCTGCATCTCAGTTTCAGAGTCTTGGCAATCTTTCTACAGCCTAGGCAATCTTCCTATAGCCTGGGACATCTTTACGTAGAGCAACTATTCTATTTTTCAGAGCCTCAGGGAGTTCTTTGCCATGAGGTGCCATGTTGAACTTCCAATGACCAGTATGGGAGAGTGAGAGCGATAACACCAAATCTAACACACCAGCTCCCCATTCACACCAGAGACCTTGTAACACTAACGAGTCTTATGACACCGTAAATGGCTAATTGGGCCCAATTTGGACATTTTCACTTAGGGGTGTACTCACTTCTGTTGCCAGCAGTTTTTGAGGGGACAGCAAATATACACTGTTAGAAAAACTGTACACTCACTACTTTACATTGTAGCAAAGTGTCATTTCTTCAGTATTATTTATTTATTTATTTTTTTTAATCTTGAGCCTAAGGCTACATTCACACCTGAGCGTAGCGTTTTTCGCGCGTTTTTTACCGCGATTTTACCGCGATTTTTGCGGCGTTTTTTACCGCGATTTTACCGCGATTTTTACCGCGATTTTTGTGCAGGCGTTTTTAGATTCAATAGAGATCAATGGAAAACGCCTGTAATCTGCCCAAAAAGAAGCTCATGTACTTTTTTGAGCGTTGGGCGTTTTGTATACAGCTTCAAAACGCTCAGATGTGAACAGGGGCCATTGAAATGAATAGGATTTGTCTTGTTGGGCGTTTTGAGAGCTGATCCTAGAGCAGAAAAACGCCCCAAAAACGCCCCAAAACGCCTACATGTGAACGGAGCCTTAATAGCATAATCTCTTATAAAGAAAAATACAACCTGGTAAATAGATCCATGGTTTAGAAATTCAAAAATCTTTTTGTTATATTTCCTACCGGATATTAGACATCAGAAATGGGTTACAGGAATTCAAAGTGAACTCGCTGGTTTTATTGCAAAGTATAGATTTTAAATAATTTCAAGCAAACAGTAAGATCGATTTCTTTACTAACTTGCTCTCCTTTCCTTTAAACTGTTCAAGTGAGAAAAACTGCAACTAAAAAAACCTTGCTGAAATAAAATCCTCCCTTCTGAGTGTAATATTAATTGTAAAATAAGAACAGATTCAGTAACCTGAGCAAGAGTCACATTTTAAAATATGATTTTATTTTAACTTGATTGCTTGTCTTTACTCCATGAACAACCTTTTTATTGCTGACCCATAAAACACTCCTTGCATCGCCAAAACAATAAAAATAAAAAAAAGTAACTGTACCAAAACTAACAAAAAGTGCCTTAAATTTTTATGATTGCAAATGTTCAACATTTCAACTCTATTTGTAAGGAAAGGTTGATCATAAAAGCTTGCTTAAAGCCATTCCACAGCTAGAACACGTTAAATCTGAAAAGTACATCTCTTCCTTGTCACAAAAGCCTGGAGCGGAAAGCAGAACATCTGTGAAGACGGGGACGGCCCCGGTGGTCTGTCCCAGCTGGCAGCCTTCGTTGTTAACTCTTCCTTGACATGGAAAGAAAGGGCAGACAGGATGGGGATACCTTACTGTGGGCACCTTCCTCTTTTTGGAGAGTGAATTCCAGGCAGATCTAACAGACACAAATAAATGCATCTTTGCATTCATTACAGTGTATGTATGGTCAAAATGTAAGATCATATATTCATTTAGACATTGTATTTCAATTATTTCTAGCTTATCCCTATTAACCCAAACCATCTTGACGTTCGTAAACCTACTTTGGGAGGATCCGAACACATTTACTTCCTCGAACTCTGTGAGATGTAGTCACTATGCCCTGTGAGTAGGCATTGCTGTGTCACACATTTCACAGAGCCTGTGTTCTGTCAAAAGAGCCAGCTCGTCAAAATCTTCAATTATGTCACTTCCAGTGACTCTCCAGCAGCAGTAATTGCAGATTTTGACGGCGGCTGTTTTCACAGAATACCAGCAGCGTATACACTACGGAAGAAAGGAAAGACACTGCTCCAGGTGTATAGTGTGTGGTGATTGCCAGAAGATAGGATATCCAGTAGAGTGCTGGCCCCGGCCCGCCTCCGTGGGAACACTTGTAGGAAAAGAATTGGCCGCACATCCAGGGATTCCAATAGGTATCAAATACCTTTATTTCCAAAAGTTGCAAATGATGACACCAAAGACACCAGCATGAAGTCTCGCAGACGCGTTTCACACATACATCTTGTGCTTAATCATTACCAGCAGCGTATACACTATGGTACACGGCGAATTGGCTGTTTTCACAAAATACCAGCAGCGTATACACTATGGCAGGGGCGTAAATACAGGGGTTGCAATTGCAACCGGGCCACATGCTCCAAGGGGCCTTTACGGCTCCCCTATACACCTGGATAGGAGGGGCGGCAGGGGGCAGCATGTAGAGAAATCACTGTCCTTTTTACTCCTGTAGCTGGGAGGAGAAAATGGAGGAGATTGGATCCCCTGTATGCTGCCCCCACCACTCCTCCTATTCAGTTCACGTGTGTTCTGCTGTCTCTGGGCCCCTGTGTGCTCCCCTGGTCTCCCCCACTACTGTGCTCCCTCCCCTCTCCTGCCGGCTGCTGCAGGGGATGTGTCACAATAGAGAACCAGGAAGGGGGTCGGTAAATATGTAATTTACCAGCTCCTTCCTTTTCTGAATGGACAGAGTCATAGTCAGTGACATTGTAAAAAAAACAAAATGATAAAAAAAATACAATTAAAATACTAAAAATAAACTACTGACACCAGTGGGTCAACTTCCAGGATTGCAAAGGTCACACTGGCAATCAGACCCTGGCATTCCACCACTGTGGGGAGGCCCCAAGATGGCAGGAAGCGGGCCCACTGCAGAACTTGTGAAAGGGTCTCGCTGCGGGACCATAATAAAGTGCCCCAGGATCAGTGGGAAGAGAAAAAGGCTTAAAGGGAAGGGCCCCGGCCAGGGGTCTGTGAGGCCCTTCATGGTTTCTTGCACCGGGGCCCTGAAGATTCTAGTTACGCCTCTGCACTACAGTACACGACGACTTGGCTGTTTTGATAGAACACCGGCTGAGTTAAAAAAAAAGGTGTCGCCGCCTTGGAGGCGACCACGCTGGTTACTAGCGGGTGGACTAAATGTCCACTCATTATTGTAGAGTAAACACTGCCGGTGTTCTGTGAAAACAGCCAAGACGTCTAAATCTGCAAATACTTGGAGAGTCACCAGAAGTGACGTACAGGTGGTCCCCGGGTTACAAACAAGATAGCGACTGTAGGTTTGTTCTTAAGTCTAATTTGTTTGTAAGTCAGAACAGGTACATTTTTTAAGTGTAGCCCCAGCCAAAAGAATATTTAAGTTTTTGGATAGCATAGGGAAGGGTTAACACCCCTGTACTATAATGTTTTGCTGGCTCTACCCCTGTTCAGAAGATCACACCTCACTTTCTGTCCCAAGGACAATTGGTTTTTGAAAATTTTGGGTTGTGGTAGAAACAAGGATTGGTGATAAAGCTTCATTGGGGACAACCTTATTCCCATGAGAACTCTTATTACAGGAGTGAATTTATCTTCACTTTCTGTCTCCCTCCACTTGTAAGTAGGAGTCATTTGTAAGTCGGATGTTTGTAACCCGGGGACCGCCTGTAACTGAAGATTTTGACAAGTTGGCTCTTTTAACATAACACCTGAGTTCTGAACTACAGACGTGCTGAGAAGAAGAGTAATCCTAAGGCCCTGTTCACACCTACAAGACACTGGTCCGGCCGCATCTTGAGTATGCCATCCAGTTCTGCGCACCGATCCTTAGGAAGGATGTGCTGGAACTGGAGAGAGTCCAGAGAAGGACAACAAAGATAATAAAGGGAATGGAGGACATCAGCTATGAGGAAAGACTACAAGAATTGAACCTATTCTCTCTGGAGAGGAGATGCTTGGGAGGGGATATGATATCAATGTACAAATACCGTACTGGCAACCCTAGCATTGCGAACAAACTTTTTTAGCAAAATAGAAATTTAAAAAGGACGTGGCCGTTTACTAAAATTAGAAGAGAAGCTGTTTCTTTACCGTCAGAGCGGTAAGGATGTGGAATTCTCTTCCACAAGCAGGGCTATCAGCAGGGAGCATCGATAGTTTAAAAAAATAATTAGATGGGCACCTTAACAACCGAAACATACAGTGATATACAATGTACTATTGACAGTAATTAACAGTCACTAACTATCACTATGTAACACCTGAGTGATTTTCAGCTTGTAAAACGTTCAGCTCTAAAGCCCCAAAACAAGCAAAAGTCCATTCATTTCAATGGCCCCTTTTTTGCATCTGAGCGTTCTGTCGCCTGAAGCTCAAAAAAGAACGAGCTACTTTTTTTTGCAGATTTAAGCGTTTTTGGCCCCATAGACTTCAATAGAAATGCCTGACTTGAGCAGAAAAATGTTCATAAAAACGCTCAAATAGCAGCTCTCCACCCCTAATTTCCTAACTTTTCCCTCTCCTCCCCCTAGCGCTTTCTATTGGTTAAACAAAAACGCCTGAAGCTGCAAAACGCTTGTAATACATTTTAAAAATCGTATAAAAAGCTGGGGGAAAAAAAAAAAAAAAAAAAGCTTAAAAAAAAAAGGCCAGTAAATCAATATGCTCAGGTGTGAATGGAGCCTTCGATATTGAGAAGCTGCAAAGGATGCAGGGAATCCAGGAAGTTATGGAAAGAGATGACCAAATAAGCCTACATTGGATTGTCAAATAGAACTAATTTTTTTATTACAAGGTTATAAAATGAAAGCGTAAGCTGTGGCCATAAATTATTTAAAAAAAAAAAAATTAAATGTTTTTTTTTTTAATTACAAGCGGTTTATCAGCTTTTTGCAGTCCCTGTACAGCAGAGCTAAGACAGGGAGGTGGGAGAGTCAAAACAATGAGCCAGTCAACTGCACTGCAGTACTAACAAGGATCACTATGATGGAAGGACTAGACAAAGAGATGATATTATCTTGCTACATCTCTTCTTACTGTCCCATTTACAGGCTGAGGAGGGAACCTGAGCTATAGGTGTAATTTAACTGCAGCAGGTCCTGGAATTTCTGTGCACTGGGGCAGAGTTATTACTGACCCATAAAATATATGCATTGCTAAACAATGAAAAAACAAAATAAAAAGTTTTGTAAACTAGAACTGGATGGAGGAGAATTCAAATCCTTTGGCAGGTAAAGCAACATCCTTATACAGTGCCTTGCCAAATTGCGTTAATACTTTGTAGCGCCACCTTTTGCTGCGATTACAGCTGTAAGTCGCTTGGGGTATGTCTCTATCAGTTTTGCACATTGAGAGACTGAAATTTTTGCCCATTCCTCCTTGCAAAACAGCTCGAGCTCAGTGAGGTTGGATAAAGAGTGCTTGTGAACAGCAGTTTTCAGTTCTTTCCACAGATTCTCGATTGGATTCAGGTCTGGACTTTGACTTGGCCATTCTAACACCTGGATATGTTTATTTGTGAACCATTCCATTGTAGATTTTGCTTTATGTTTTGGATCATTGTCTTGTTGGAAGACAAATCTCCGTCCCAGTCTCAGGTCTTTTGCAGACTCCATCAGGTTTTCTTCCAGAATAGTCCTGTATTTGGCTCCATCTATCTTCCCATCAATTTTAACCATCTTCCCTGTCCCTGCTAAAGAAAAGCAGGCCCAAACCATGATGCTGCCACCACCATGTTTGACAGTGGGGATGGTGTGTTCAGGGTGATGAGCTGTGTTGCTTTTACGCCAAACTTACGTTTTGCATTGTTGCCAAAAAGTTCGATTTTGGTTTCATCTGACCAGAGCACCTTCTTCCACATGTTTTGTGTGTCTCCCAGGTGGCTTACAGCAAACTTTAAACAACATGATCATGGGTCTCTTGGCTGCATCTCTGATCAGTCTTCTTGTATGAGCTGAAAGTTTAGAGGGACGGCCAGGTCTTCGTAGATTTGCAGTGGTCTGATACTCCTTCCATTTCAATATCGCTTGCACAGTGCTCCTTAGGATGTTTAAAGCTTGGGAAATCTTTTTGTATCCAAATCCGGCTTTAAACTTCACAACAGTATCTCGGACCTGCCTGGTGTGTTCCTTGTTCTTCATGATAGTCTCAGAGGTCAGTTTAAAGCGCAGAGAGCATCACAGTGCAGGTGCATTTATACGGAGACTTGATTACACACAGGTGGATTCTATTTATCATCATTTAGGTCAACATTGGATCATTCAGAGATCCTCACTGAACTTCTGGAGAGAGTTTGCTGCACTGAAAGTAAAGGGGCTGAATAATTTTGTACGCCCAATTTTTCAGTTTTTTATTTGTTAAAAAAGTTTGAAATATCCAATAAATTTTGTCCCACTTCATGATTGTGTTCCACTTGATTCTTCACAAAAAAATTACAGTTTTATATCTTTAGGTTTGAAGCCTGAAATGTGGCAAAAGGTCGCAAAGTTCAAGGGGGCCGAATACTTTCGCAAGGCATTGTATATACTGTATTCCATCTGTGTGTTGCCATTTGCCCAGAGTTCAGTTCCAGATTGGAATATATTGAGAAAAAAAAAAAAAAAAAAAAAAAAAGGACTGCCAGTACTTGAAGTACCCTGTTGACCAGAGGGTATTGAATTACAATTCACCGAGGTCCGGTCAGTAAAATTTTCTTCTAGCAGAGGTCCAAATATCGTGTCGGTACCATCGCGCATTTTCACATGCGCAAAGCCGCATGTTGCTGCAGCACCATGCAGCTTGGTGCGACGCAATTTAAAAGAAAAAACAAGGGTAAAGAACTTCTGTGTTTCTCGTGTGTAGTGCAGCCCTTGATGTGTGCACCGAATGCACATGCACAGATCTTAACCAATTCTTACATCAGCGTCCTCAGTCCCCACTGCATATCACAGTCCCCTCCCCATTCACATCAAGATCCCCTCTTGAGGAGCTCCCCCTTTACAACATCCCCCTCCACCCCTTTCACAGAAGTGTTCTCACACTTACTTGACATCAACCCCCATTAACAGTAATGTCCTCAGTCCCCCCCACATTCCAAACCTCTGCACCTCCCACTTTGATGTCCTCAGCCTCATCACTGCAATCCTCGGCATCCCCCTCCCCGCATTCAGTCCTTAGCCCTTTTAAACTTCATCACCCTCACTGTCCTACCTTACACAGACAGATCGGAGGGAGAAATGCTGTGCTGTCTGGATGGATGCGGGCTTTGCAAGATAGTGATTGGCTGCTAGGACTGCCCTTAATTCTAGCAGCCAATCACTGGCTTCTTAACCTCCGGCAGCTCCGCTCTCCATGCAGAACTGTCCCACGTCGCGCTGTCAGCTCTGTGAGGATTACAGAGTGCCGGCAGGGGGGAGAAAGGCTCCTAAATGGCGGGACATCGGCAGTCCGAAAGGGAGAGTGACGTGGTCTGCCGTTTAGGGATGCCTGCTGCAGACTCATTTATTTTATAGCTGGGGATGCTATAATACAAAGAAACAAGTACACCTTGGGAAAAAAACCAACCTTAAGCAATAAAGAGAGATTATTCAACATGGTCTGTAAGCGCGTGTAGTTTTTAAGAAAACGTAAGCAGTGTAATAAAACTCAAAAACACATGACCTCAAAGTCTCTTTCTTAAGACATCCATAAACCTGGAGACTGCTGCCATCTTGGATGTGATGTAAGCAGACAGAGATGTCACTCAAGTGAATTCTATAGCAGGGGTCTCCAAACATTCTAAACAAAAGGGCCAGGTAACTGTCCTTCAGACTTTAGAGAGGCTGGACTAGGGCAGTGAGAGTAAATAAAGCCCTTTTTTTGGTGACAGCGGGAGGAATGTTGCCCCTTCGTTGGTGCCGGCAGGAGGAATTTTGCCCCTTCATTGGTGACGGCGGGAGGAATGTTGCCCCTTCATTGGTGACGGTAGGATGCTATATAAAAAGGTTATACAAGAGGTGATGGGAGGGGCAGAGAAGTAAGACAGTCAGTAAGTAAACATTACCAGAAGAGGAGAGGGCTATTACGTACTAGTAGGGAGGGGGCTGTGCTGGGGACTTGACTCTTCCTGGAGTATTCAAATTTTCTAACAAGTTTAAATGTTTTAACATTGCAAGTGGAAAGAAAACATACAACAAGACATTTTTTTTTCTGTTTATTCTTGCAATCTTGTTTTTAGTTGTAGACGTCTCTTTATTGGTCCCAAAGTTTACCTTCCCGGAAAAAAGAATCATTAACTTAATGGGCCTCAAGGATGGCCTACAAGAATCTTAGATCTGCTCTCTGCTCAATACATCCCACTAACCCTCCAATGCAATATTCTCCAAGCCTATCCCTTTCTCTTACTTTCGAAATCAACAGCCAACTGCTTTTTCTCTTAAAAACAGTTGCCAGACACCAGTTTCTTGGGCATGGCTGGTTAAAACCAGAAAGCCAAAACAGTTTAAGTGAGGTTTGGTGTCTAAGATTTCTTCCCCAACTTCTTAAAAGCTCCCACAGGCTCCCAAATTGGACTGCCTAGTCCCTGAATTTCTCATCAATTTGTCTTTCCTCCCTCAGGGCCTGGTAAGAACTTCAACTGTGTTTTCCTATGCCAAAGCAATTAATACACACAAATATGGCACCCATTTTTGGCTAGGATTCCACTAATGAAAAAAAAGTTCTTTGCATCCTCTGAGGATAAGCTAAGGAAACTGGTAACAATGTGTAAAATTCAGATAACAGAAGCAAATATAAATTTTGTCCTCGTATACTTCAGAGGACCCATTTTAACTGCAGTATCCAGCAGAAGACAACTTGGCAATAACAGTAGTGCAGTCACTCAACACCCACGGCACGGGGGTACTAAATAAGCCACAAACTGGGAACGTTTTAGAAAAAGATCAAACGAGGTACTGCCAAGTATGACCAGTAAACTGATGTAATCTCCAAATGATTAACAATTAATTGGTTGGCAATAATTCACAAACCGAGTTTGAGAGATAACACAGCCTTTTGAATCCCCTCCAAAAATTACATAACTAATAAACAACCCAGCGATTATAAACTAATAAAGCCCTGTAGAGTGGTACGATTAATTTAATCTAAAAGGCACAATCTATTTTTTTTTCTTTTGCATTAAGTAGTGAATAGATAAAAACCCCATTACAATTGCCAAGAGTCTCAACTGGGGGGGTATTTCCCTTCATATTTGCCTTGTAGACACAACCGGTAGAGCATTCTTTCCAAAGTGAAAGAAATCCCATCTTAGACAAATATCGCAGAACAGGTTTCCCACTTGAAAGATGTCCAAATTATTGAAATTTGCATTGGAAACTCAGAATTAACCACAGTTCTGGTCTTAAAGAGAAGCTCCATGCTCCTTCAGAAAAAAATTACAAGTCAGCAGCTACAAATAATGTAAAAACAGTGGCAATAGCAGTAGTGCACTCACACCCACAGCACGGGGTATTAGGCGAACTGAGCTGGAAGTGGGAGCAGGTACCTTTTAAAAATCAGGTAAAATGTGGCAGCAGAGAGAGGGAGGAAGCAGACAAGCCGAGCTTCCACTATTGGGTGAAGCTCCGCTTTAAGCGTCACAATTAATCTATTGATTAAAATACACTGATAAAGTCTAAAAACTCAGATGCAGACACATCCAAGGTCTCCAAAAGCAAGATGTAAAACACAGGAAAAAATCCAAGGTCTTCCCTGGCAAGGATTTTTGAGCTTTGACGTACTTCTAAATCTGTTGCCCAGGTATCAAAGTGGCCAGACCAGTAACATTCAGTGAGTTAGAGACGATTCTCTTTTACCAGGCCTGATGCATATGCAATGATTTCAAGAGATACCAGAGCACTAAAACACTAATTTAGCAATGAGCAGGCCAAGCAGTAAGTGCTTGGTGTTACCAGCGTCCTAGGTCTCTACTTCTACTATGGAATCCTATACAGATCATTAGATGACTTGCAGCACTTTAACAGTTCTTGCCTTATTGATAAATGCATTATGGGTGCTACTTGAAGCTGCCTTATCCACAATTTACATAAAAGTACACCTGCATTTTAAGTAAACAAAAAAAAAAAGTCTGTAAACCAACCTCAATTATTTATTCCTCAGGAACCCCACAGCAATCTCAATATACCCTAAATTTGACTATGCTCAAGACCCTTAGGCCTCATGCACACTGGGAACTTAGCTTTTCTGCATGAGATTACTCCGTCTTTATTACGGCGTGCTGTCCACCACAGCCTGTACAACTCGGTCAGAGGCTGAAAGCTGCTGCGTGTGGACAGGACACAGAATGGTAATACCATTTAGGGCAGTAGGTTTCCCGGAAAAAAATGCCCAAATCGTATGTCTGTAATCCAGGCATTTGTCCTTGGGCACATACTGCCCCAAACGTTAGCACCATTCAGTACATTATCCAGCAGCTTTCAGCCTCTTTTGGCTATTGGAAATGGGGCTGGACGGTGTATCTGTGTTTTACACTCTAACCAAAACACCAGAATCTCATGCACAGGGGCTAAACGCCCCATGTGCATGAGGCCAAATATATAAAGAATGCTATACATTGAAAAATTAAGTATGAAACTCTCAAATCAGACCCAAGTTAATTTCTGTAATAGGTGGAAACAATTTATAGACTAAACTTTAGATCAGGTGGAGATACAACAGTTTATGATCACATTTAAATATACAGATTATTATATTAAAGCTGATGCGATTAATAGTTAAAACTAAAAACATAGCAAAAACATTTTTATTAAAGGTTTATTAATTTCAATATTTAAGGTATATGGTATAGGAATTAAGGGTTGCTGTCAGATGTGGATAAAGGTAATTGGTTACATTTGTGATTAGATGTGAGAATTACAATTCTTGGTATTTGTAATACAGTATACTCAATGTAGGTTAATCAGCAGGCTTTTTTTTTTCTTTTTCGGTTTATGTTGAAATGGCTAAGTATCACAATGCAAGAGTAATTGCGTAATACGTTGTGAATATGCCTTGATATTTTACCATTTAGAAAATAAAAATCTAAAAGTTTTTTTTTTAATTACAAATATGTTATACTTACCTGCTCTGTGCAATGGAATTACACAGAGCGGCCCTGAACCTCCTCTGCTCGGGTCCCCCACTGGTGCTCTTAGCTCCTCCTCACTTCCTACTCCTAGTGTCCCATAGCATTCTGGCTGCTATGGGGACACTTGTGCAGGCTTGATCCCAAGCCACGCTGCCTGTGTCCATAAACACAGAAAGCACAGCTTGGACCCACCCTCCGTTCACAGGATTTAACTGACAGCAGTGGGAGCCAATGGCTTCCGCTGTCTCAGCAAAGCCTGTGAGAGCTTGGGAGAGAAGACTACTACCGTTTTGAGTGAGGAATGCATTACGGTAAAACATTTTTAGGCTTTAGAACCATTTTTAAGCTCAACTCCAGGATTTTAGCATTCTCCCTGTAATTAATCTCTTCCAACTAGCCTCCTCCTAAGCTATCCAAATGCCCATTTTACTCAGCTGAAGCGATGGAAGCAGCCCAAAATGACAACGAGCAGGGCAAATTGCCTGGCCCCAGTGCAGTATATCAGCTTGGGTCAGAGAGAAAACTGTAATTTTGATACATTACACTGCAAGATGGCTTAGGATGAGTTTAAGGCAATTTATGCACAATGCGCTACTTAAATGTCATTTTTGCACAGAGTTGGGCTTTAACGATGATTTGTCTTGTTGCAGCATTCTAGCCAAATCAGTTTCACTTTCTGTCAACAAAAGGCTGGCGATGTGCCATCAATATCTATGCAAAGGCACTGAAAATAAAAACTGTTATAAGATAACCCGTAATGCTTATTCTGAAGTTTGAACCATGAGTAGACCTTTGCCAAAACACAGATGTTTGATGAAATTCGGAACCGTGTCTTTTTGCCGGTATGTAGTTACATATTGGAGCTTACAGTAGCACACAGAGAAGCAAAAAGGTAAAAACTCCAGTCTTTGCCTGAATAAACTAGTTTGTACACTCAGTAACAGGATAATAAGTGCAGATTGCTTCTGGGGGTGGTAGGAACAAGAGTGGGAAGTCCTCAGCTCCACACTTCTGCTGCACCATATGTACAACACCACACAGATCCCACGGCTCTGCAGACTTACACATTTTATCTGGGCACCATTTCATTTGTTCCATACAGCCTCTGCTCTTCTCCGCTTCAAACATTCAATTTGCATGGCCACAAATTAAAGGGCCAGAAAATGAAATGGTAAGATAACTTCTTGTAAGACTTAGCACGGTGCAACTTCAACAAAAAGAATCAACAAATTGATAATTGTATCCATTAAAAAAAAAAAAAATGGCAATGGTTATAGGGTCAGAACATGCTTCCATGGCACATGTCTGCACACCAAACCACTCTGGTGAGTAAGTACATCTTTCTAAATAGTTGACAAAGTGCTGCCTCCGGAGATCTAAAGCCTAGACATAAGATTGCATGGGTGTTGGTTTACTAAAAGGTATAGAAACTGTCCAGGTTTCCAAGTAAATGGTGGCATTGTAAAGGGAATGTTCGCTGATCCATAGTCTATTGTCTTTAGACAAGCTTTGTGATATGGGGGTGTTGAACTCTTGTGTTAGTGTTTGTACAGTGAATCCACAGCAGACAGGAACCATACCCACATAGAAAGCAATATAGCTGCAAGTTTGAAAATGACTTGCCAGGCTTCACAAGTTTGTTGCACAATTGCAGCAAGTCCGCATTGCATAACTCCAGATCAATTTTCTTTGCAAACATTCTGCAAGTCTGCTGCAAGTTATGGTTCAGTTATGTTGCGCAATAGTCATTCCACCACAGGGGTCACTGTAACTTGCAGAGCTCTTGCTGTAGACTCACCACTGCAACTTTGCTTTTGCTGGAGACTTGGTACAAATTGGAAAAGTGTCAACTAGAACTTGTGTTTCAAGTGCTCTGCAAGTGTACAACTTGCTTGTGAAAATGTGTGGAAAGTTATCCTTGCTATCTGGGTAGTTAATGGCCTAGTAGCCCACTTTTATTAAAAAAAAAAAATAAAGTCTTTACAAAATAGATAACCCATACAGGGGTTTAGCTTCATACAAAACAAAAATGCAAAGCCACCTGTCTCTGAAGCTCAATCGGCTTTGACTGCAGCATCTCGCTGCATGGGCCCATTGCAGACCCCGATATACGGTGCTCCAGCCCAACAAATCCCCCCCCCCGACCACCACCACCAGGTTTTCTCACGCTCAACAAGACTTCCCCTGGGCTCACTAGCCACCTCAAACTTTATAAAGTGACAGGTGCTCAAAGTTGAATAAATAAATCAGACACTTGATGATTTCAAGTTTAATAAAACAAAAACTGCAGAAATTTGATGAACATTGCAGTGCAAAATAATCTTTGAGTGAACAACACTTCTAATTAAAAGTGACCAGTGCGCTTTAAAAATAAGAAACTGGAGAGAGTCCAGAGAAGGGCAACTAAACTGATTAGGGGGTTGGAGGACCTTGACTATGAAGAGCGGCCGCAATCGCTCGATTTATTTTCCCTGGAGAAGAGACGTCTGAGAGGGGACATGATAGCAATTTATAAATATCTTAATGGGGATCTCAGCTTAGAAAAAAAGCT
Organism: Pelophylax lessonae; assembly: GCF_965119305.1. Lineage (NCBI taxonomy): Eukaryota > Metazoa > Chordata > Amphibia > Anura > Ranidae > Pelophylax > Pelophylax lessonae. Next base: position 58,057,590 of record NC_138775.1, read on the forward strand.
ATTTATTCGAAGGAATTGCATGAGTACTCGAGGACATACGATTAGAGGAGAAGCGTTTTAACCTCAGGCAACGAGGAGGGTTCTTTACTGTTAGGGCTACAAGATTGTGGAATTCTCTACCACAAGAGGTGGTTTCTGCGGGTAGTATGGTGACTTTCAAAAGACTCTTAGACTTACATCTCAAGGATCAGGACATTAAGGACGATGTTAGATGATTACAGCCACACACACCTACACAGGTTGAACTGGACTATTGTCTTTATTCAACCTCACCTACTATGTAACTATGTAAATTAAGTCTTTCATATGTGTAGATAATCCATGGATGAATAGTCAAATAAATTATGCAACAGGTGCTCTGCAGTTGTGCAGATCACAAATTCACGCTTGTGCTTTCCAGCCAATCAGCTCCTCCGCAATTCTCCCAGCCAATCAGCCGCTGACCAATCACAATACAGAGCTACATTACTTACCTCTATACCCCCCCCTTTTTTTCCCACTCATAGACCGTTTTACAATCAAGCACCAGTCTTTTGGGTTGGATTCCCAATATTCAACCCACTCCAAGCCCAGCCTCCTGTGGACCCTCCTCAGAGGTGCACCATTTCAGGCTCACAGCACTCTTCTACAGAACGGAGCTCACGTCATTGTAGCCCATGCATCTCTCTCCTGACTAGCTTTCTTTACAGGTTCAATGCAGCACAAACCTCACCCGCTATGTACTGCCTCACCATTCCAATAGGTTAGTTGTGTTGACAAGGATCCTACTTGGCTGCCAAGATGTAACAGTTAAAAGGTGTCAGGCTCAAGCAAGGATGGAGAATGAGTAAGTACATATAAATACAGGTGCATTTTAGGATGGCATGAGATCAGCATATTTCACAGCTGCTACTCGTCTATTTATGTTTGCTGTAGGAAAGCCATGGGAAATACAAACCGCAAACATGTGAAGAGAGATATATGCCTTAGGGGAAGCGAGTTCAAAATGATATGACAAGCAATTTAATGGCATAATTTCTTGTAAGGTAAAATTGTCAAACTCGATTGTGCGTTTGTAATATGCACGTTTAAAATGGTCTCCGAACCCACACATCTGAAGGTACTTACACAAAAAGATGTAGTTATTTGTCATTACAAGAGATATACAACCCTTGTTCTAGTGAAGGCCCCGTTTCAGTATAGAATTTTAAATTAGAATCATACCTGTCTACTTACTATTGCTCTAGAATAGGGGTCTCCAAACATTCGAAGCAAACCGCCAGTTTACTGCCCTTCAAATAGCAGGGAGGCCAGACTGTGGCCAGTGGGAGTAAAATGCCCTAAAATCCATGGGAGAAAACAATGCCATAGGCTTGTTGGTCAATGGAAGTAAAAAAAAAAATTACACAGTTGGTGTCAGTGGGAGGCATTGTGCCCTATAATTGGTGTCAGTTGGAGGAATAGTGCCCTATACCTGGTGTCTGTGGGAGAATGTTTCCCATTTCTTGTTTCAGCAGGGGGGGGGACAGTACCCATTGTTGATGTCAGTAGGAAGAATAGTACCCCATTGTTTATGTCAGTAGTAGAATTGGTGCTCCATCTTTGGGATCAGTGGAAGGACTAGTGCCTCAAGGGCCAGATAAAGGCAAGCAAAGTGGCCAGATCTGGCCCCCTGGACCCTGCTCTAGAACAAGTAACACAGATTACAGCATCCTAATAAAAAGGATGAAAGTGGATCCTACAAGCAATTTTTATCACCATATTTCACAAATTCAACTAATAATTCAAAAAAGGCAAAGTTCATTTCTTCAACTTATAAAGAGTAAGCATTATGGCCCTGGAGCTTGCGCGTTCAGAAATGTGCTATGGCCTCTTGAGGAATCCTCACATAGGACACAATTCCAACTGTTGTCAGGTGCCTGGTCATCTGTTGTGCACTGTGGTCCATCTACAGACCACTATATCATTACTTTATTCTGTTTAGATGCAGGGCCAATGGACTGAGCCAAAGTGTGTGGTGAGGGTGCAAGCACTTGAAGAACGTGAAGACTGTTTGGGCACCCATGACTCAAGTAAATATTACATGAACAGGTTGGTAGGACAGGAAAGAATACATTTGCGACTGGAAACTTTGATTTAATTTTTATTAAAAAGGCAACAGAGTCACTTTTAGTAAATACTGAAAATGTAAGCAGTCATTGGGTCCAGAGTTAGACAGCAAACTTTATACAGAATTCTTTATTTTTTATTTTTAAAAAGTTGCTCTTGGCTCCTCTGCTCCCTATTGCCTACCTTATTGAAGGGAGGCCTCATTGGCGAATGGGGAATTTAGGCCCCGTTCACACTGGGGCGACGCTACTTCCCGGGGCGACCTCAGAGGTCGCGGCGCGCTGCTCGTACCGCGACCTCGGATCGGCCGGCACGGACTTCATAGCATTGAAGTCAATGCAGGTCGCCCCAAAGAAGCTCCGGACCCTTTTTCTAAGTCGGAGCGACTTGTGTCGCTCCTATTAGAACGGGTCCACAGCGTCTCTGTGGAAGGCGACCTACGGCGACCTGTCAGGCGACCAGGTCGCCTGACAGGTCGCCCCAGTGTGAACGGGGGCTTACAGATGTTGGGAGTGTTTGGGGACAACCTAAGCTTTTGGGACCTGGACAGCAATAAAAACCTGGTAAAAGTTCTAACCATCCCCTTTCTTATCCACAACCCATCTTCAGCCACCAACCCAGCCAAGGGCTATACAAGTGTCTCTGCCAAACAGTCCTAGGCTTAAAAATGGTTCTTCAGCACTAGTTTATCAAAATGCATCAAAAGTGAAGAATAATCACTAGAGCTGAATGAAACAACAGCTATCCGCACACATACTTGTAGCATGAATCAAATTCAGCCTACACTCATTGTTCTATTATTACTGGTGATTACATTCAGCCTGCAGAGAGCTTGGACAATGTAGCCCGTAGGCCGGAGTCAAAAGGTAGGGTTTTCTACAGCATAAAAACTACATTTGATCCTTTATCCCCCGGCACAAAGGTGAACTGCCTGTAAATCAAAGATCGTCATTAAGGAACAAACCTCATCTTGTCACCTTAAAGACAGGCTCAGCATGTGCCCGCCACCGACAATAATTCCCCCACCGTGCCGACGATCGTAGGACTCTAATTTGCATTAAGGCCCAGCGGGAGATTCAGTGAAGTATTTACGATAGAAGCATGTCCCCAACTACTGAAACCCCAGGTAACCATTTCAACTGAACATGTTTAAAAGACCTATCGTACTCGGTGCGTAGGGGGAACAGGGAGGAGAACTAGGCCTGTTCATCAGGTTTGACGTCTGCTATTCACAAACACTTCTCCCATTCAACCTCTGAAATAGTAGGTGTGCAAACCTCTCTGAGACCTTTCATAATATGCTGTGGTCGTCTGTTTTACAAATCACCCTCATGTTAAGTAGTACCTGCCGTAGTTAGATTGACAACTCATTTCTTTAGCTAAAAGTTCCACACTGAGGCATTTTGCCATTAAATTATAAATGGCTCTTTTCACATAAGCACAAGAGGCCTCTTGATTTGTGTTCAGAATTTTAGCAAAAATTCAAGTAAGTTGTGGGTACAAAAACTACCAACATTGGTCACAAATGGCACCGATAAACAAATCATTAAATTGTAATATGACCTTTACAGAACATAAAAAGGTTAACTAAACACAGACACACTCCCCTATTCTCCCTTCCTCCCTGTGTGGGTGCCAAACTGTCAGTGGCCACGTAGCCCATGTAGCGGTCCTGAGATTGTAAATCCCTGCCCTCCTTCTCTGTGCAGCATTCCTGGAACAGACGGGAGCGATTTTATTTTGTCAGCACCAGCACAAAACATCGCTCTGATCCATTCCAGAAGTACTGCACAGAGAAGAGAGAGAAGAGCAGGGCTTTTCGAATCCCCGGATTGCTATATCAGCTGCATAAGCAATGCCAGCTCACTGCTCATGGAGGGAAATAAAGTGGGGACTGGGCTTGGTAGGGAGGGTGTATGTTGCTCACCTTTTCATTTTTTCTAAAAATGTGAACCCTTTAACCACTTCAGCTCCGGAAGGTTTTACCCCCTTAATGACCAGGCCATTTTTTGCGATTCGGCACTGCATTAATTTAATGAAAAATTGCGCCGTCGTGCGACACTGTACCCAAATACAATTGATGTCCCTTTTTTCCCCACAAATAGAGCTTTCTTTTGGTGTTATTTGATCACCTAAGTGGTTTTTTAGATTTTGTGCTATAAACAAAAAAAGAGCGACAATTTTGGAAAAAAAAAAAAAAATGTTTATACTTTCGGCTATGAAACATTCCCAATTAAAAAAAAAAAATATGTAAAAATCAAAAATTTTTTTTTTTTTTTTTTTTTATAATCAGTTTAGGCCAATTTGTATTCTGCTACATATTTTTGTTAAAAAAAATCCCAAAAAGCATATTTTAATTGGTTTGCGCAAAAAGTTATAGTGTTTACAAACTACGGGATAGCTTTTTGGACTTTTTATTAGTAATGGAGGTGATCAGCGATTTTTGGCGGGACTTCGACAGTGTGGCGGACAGATTGGACCCCTAACTGACATTTTTGACACTTTTTGGGGACCAGTGACATTACTGCAGTAATCAGTGCTAAATAATATGCACTGTTACTGTATAAATTACACTGGCAGGGAAGGGGTTAACACTGGGGGTGATATCAAAGGGGTTAATATATGCCTAACCGTGCTTACTGACTGGGGGGGGGGCTCTGTGACAGGCACAGAGAGAGTGGGGTTGTAGCTTAGCTAAAACTCCTGATCTCCCTCTGCCTGTGTGACAGAAGACTCACCTGCTTTGTTTACATAAGCAGCAGGCGGGTCTTCTTTCAGTGTCTCTGATGATCAAGGGAGGCCGGCAGCGATAGCCGAAAACGCGTGCACAAAATCATGTAGATCTAAGTGATTTTGCCAAGCCGAGCCGCCCTGCCGCAGCAAATATGTGTGGGGCGGTCGGCAATTGGTTAAAGCTCAACTCCTGCACTTTGTTTCTGTTCAAGATCACACCGGTCACTGCTGCTCTCTCTCCTTGTGCAGGGTGACCGGTCTTGTCTCTGCCCCCTATGATAGTTTCAACAGGCAGCCTGTAGTAAGTGCTGCCTGTTAGTTCCCTCTCAACTCTGTTCTCTGCATACTAATTATGTTATTTCTACTTTTACAAAGCAACATCTGGGTTTAGTAACTGGTTTAAATTGTTTGTTAATATTAAGAAATATATAATCAATTTGCTTTAAAGCAGAGCTCCACCTAAAAGAGAAAGCACAATTTGTTTGTACCATCCCCCCTTCCACTGCAACATTTGGCACTTTTTGTGGGGGGAGGGGGTATCTGGTTTGGAAAGATACCCGCACGGCGATCTACGTAATGTCCGGCCCCTCCTGCTTTCCCCCGCTGCATTCTGGGACCTGTGTGTGTCCCAGAAGACAGTGGGGTCATTCAGAAATCGTAGCCCGACTAGCACATGTGCAGTAGGAAAACGGGCTTCACTGCCCGTCAGCGTGAATTTAGTCTACTAAAACATTTTCGTTGACTAAATTAACACTATTTTAGTCGACCAAAATACGACTAAAACATTTTAGATGACTAAAAATACGACTAAAACTAAAATGCCATTTTAGCCAAAAGACTAGGACTAAATCAAATCGAAATTTGCTTCCAAAATTAACAATACTGCCTCTTTCCTGAAATCTATCTAAAGACAGGAAATAGGGGGTAACCTCCCCATTAAGGACACAAAAAAAAAAAAAAAAAAAAAAGGAGCCCAAACCCTCTGCACACGAGTTTTCAGGCCTGGCAATTAAATGCTCAGGACCAAACACTGCATCCTGGGAGCAGGTCACAAGCACCCCCATTCTCTGAAGCACCACATATTTTATGAGGGCTCTTTTTTGAAAAATAGAAATACTACTTAAACAGCCAATTCAAACACCAATAACCTAGATTAGACAAACCAAATCTATGTAGGGAGCATCATGGTTCATATTACATGCAAGGAACTCCAGAGCAACTTTTAGTATAACTGGGTTCTAGGATAAAATGCATAAGAGCTTTTCTATCTCTAGTCAAGACAGCATTTTACTATGGGACCAGCAAATATTCTGCGTAATGGAGCCAACAGCCTTTAACTGGCTCGATTGTAAAGCAGTCCTGATTCAAGGTACAGTGAGAACGTATCTTCTAATGATCATTAAACAGTGGGGAAAATGACTTAACCATTAACCACCTGTGCTTTAACTGCAGGACTCCCATTACAGGGAGGCTATGTTGTAGAGGTTACTCCCATCACAGATGGCACAGCAGAAACTGCTGTACGACACCATAGACAAATCAGCAAGGACTATCTGGCTATACAGGGAAGCAGGGTTAAACCTGATCTAGACTACACATTAGGTTTATATATGTTGTATTTATAAAGCTTCAAATTAGAAATATGTATTTTTAGCATCTTTTAAGCTTTAGGGCCCATTCACACTATTGTATTGCATCCCAATGCAACGTGCCAACGAATGTTCATTGCAGCGTGCTGCCAAATATGCTGCATGAATGATTTTCGTTCATTGTGTTGTACTGGGCAGTCCAAAAAAAATGGACTGTCCTAACACAATGCACATTAATGCGCGACACAACGTGCATTGGCTTAACGCACTTAAGCGGAGCAAGCTGGTGTAAATTGGCCCCCAATAATAAGCCTTTTATGGCACTGCAGTTGTGACTTAGATGGTGGCACTTCCCACTCCTTGTATACACATATCCTAAGGTTTCAAATGTTTTCTTCGGACAGCTGCAGCCTGAATCTTAGTGTTTTTATGTTACTATCTTCCAGCACATTGTTATTACTTTTTAATTCCCCCCCCCCCCCCAATAAACAAGTTAACCCCCCCCCCTACTTTGCACCATATTTTACTTGTTTTTTGGCACCTACAGTTTATCTGCCTGAACATATGTTCAGCAAGCAGACAGGATGCCATGGAAGGCAATAAAACAAGAAGGGGGGTATAGGAGTGTCACCCCAGTATTGTTTCCGATTAACAATTTTTGTGGTATTTATCACAGTTCCAAATGGTACAGCAAACAGCTCCATAGATCCCCTAAGACGGGGTAGGCAACCTTGGCACTCTGGCCCTTGTGGATTTACAAAGACCCCTAAGGCATTGCAAAACTGACAGCCACAAGCCCATCAACCCACCCGCAAGAGAAAAAAAATGAAAGCATTCTCTCATCTAGCTAGTATAGAGGGAAGAGTCTCTATTGTACTTAGGCAGCCGCAGCTGCTGGCTTTGCCAAATATTAATTGCTTCTGATAGGATGCACTGTTCAGCTGATAACTTTGCACTTTGTCCAAATGGGAGGTAGGTAAACTTGGCCTTTAAAAAACAAATGAGCTGACAGTTCCTGCACTGCAGAAAGAATAGATGATGAACTACAAGAGCGCTCACCAGCTCTCTTGCAGTTCATTGAGAACTACAAGCTGTCTGTCGCAATGGGAGAAGGCACTTGTAGCATATTCATTCTCCCAAAACTGTGAATAAATAAATGATTCAGCAGTGTTGGCGGAGCCCAGAATTGTGACAGCGGTGCAGGGAGAAGATCCCCTGCTGTCTCTCACAATGAGGGATCGAGAGGGTGTGGGCAGGTGCTCTTTGGTAACATGTTACATCATATATAACATTTTAACAAACGCTCACATTTTGGCCAAATTCAGCAGGAATCCACCAAACTTTGAACACTCTATCGCCTCTTTCACACGGGAGCTCCGTATGTCAGTATATCACCCCATCCGTTTGCGGATGATATACGGACATAATGCATGTCAATGGGATTGAAGATGACCATACAATGACATCCGATTTGCGTCCTTTCAGTTCTGTTCCATTTTTTGGAACAGAACAGAACCCTATTTTTCTTCAGTTTAAAAAATGGAAAGGACGCAAAATCGGATGTCAGCGGTGTCATCCACTGACATCCGCAATCCCATAGACATACATTATATCCGTATATCCTCCGCAAACGGATGGGATGATATGCAGACATACGGACCGGATGACACAAGTGTCATCCGTGTCCGTAAAAAAAAAAAACCTTAGTTACTTACCGGTGACGGTATTTCTAAGAGCCTTTCAGGACAGCACCTGGAGAGAGCGCAGCTCCACCCAATCCACAGGAAACACTGCAAATAAAAACTCCTCCTCTTCCACCATGCCTCAGTCATAGAGTAGCCTCCGACATGCTGGAAAACAGAACATAAACAACTACCACAGGTTAAACATTTACAAATTATATTATAAACAAAACCAGGGGGGGGTAGCTGCTGCTGTCCTGAAAGGCTCTTAGAAATACCGTCACTGGTAAGTAACTAAGGTTTTCTCAGGTCGCCTTTCAGGACAGCACCTGGAGAGGATAAGCGAGTAACTTACACTTAGGGTGGGACCACTGCCTGCAGAACCTTTCTGCCGAAGGCTTGATCCTGAGCTGACAACAAGTCCAACCTGTAGTGTCTAATAAAGGTTGAAAAGCTGGACCAGGTAGCTGCCTTGCAGATCTGATCAGGCGAAGCACCGGCCCTTTCAGCCCATGAGGTTGCCACAGACCTTGTAGAATGCGCCAAGATGCCTTCTGGAGGTTCTTCTCCTTGGGCTACATAAGCCTGTTCAATTGCCCATCTGAGCCATTTGCCTAAAGTGCTCTTTGATGCTTTTTCTCCTATACGGAACCCTGAGAAGATGACAAATAATGCGTTTGTCTTTCTAAATTCCTTAGTTACCAGGAGGAACTGAAGCAAGCATCTCCTCACATCCAAAGTATGAAAGGATTCGTCCCGAGTATTACTAGGAGTTGAGGAGAAGGTTGGCAACACAATTTCTTGTGATCTATGAAAAGATGAAGCAATCTTTGGAAGAAAGGCTGGGTCCGTTCTTAGGACTACTCGATCTACAAAAATTGTCAAAAAAGGGTCTGAAACTGAGAGGGCCTGGATCTCACTGATCCTTCTGGCCGAGGTTATTGCTATCAAAAAGATAGTCTTCAAAACTAAATTCTTCAGAGAAGCCTCTTTTAAAGATTGAAAAGGAAACTTAGTCAGACCTTGTAACACAATGGTCAAATCCCATTTGGGAAATACTTTAAGGGCTATTGGCCTATTGCGGGCTAATGCCTTGAAAAATCTAATGATTAGAGTCTCTTGGGACAAAGTCTTTTCGAAAAAAACTGAAAGTGCCGCTACTTGAGTTTTTAGAGTGCTTGCTGCTAGTCCCTTCTCCATTCCCTCATGGAGGAACTCTAGCACTGAAACTAAATTCTTTAATTCCAAATTCTTACTGGAACACCAGAAGTTATACTTTCTCCAGACTTTCATGTAAAATATCCCTAGTCAGTCACCTTCTTCCTGCTGGAGAGAAGGGTAGAGATAACATTTTCCGACAGGCCTCTGGCTCTGAAGAGGTCTTCCTCAGTAACCACGCTGTCAGTTGTAGGCGGTCCAGTTCCGGATACACCAGGTTCCCTTTTGTCAAAAGATCTCTCCTGGACGGGAGTCTCCAGGGAGGTTCTGAGGCAAGATTCAGCAGGAGGGCGAACCAAGGTCTCTTTGGCCAATAAGGTGTAATCAGAATCAAGTTGGTCTTTTCTTCCCTGAATTTTTTGAGAACCAACAGAATCAGCTGGAATGGAGGGAATGCGTAAGACAAAGGGAAGTCCCATGGATGAGCTAGAGCATCCAGGCCCCAGTCCTGATTCTCCCTGTGTAGGGAAAATAATCTTTGGACTTTGGTGTTCTGTTGACAAGCAAACAGATCTATTTGGGGGAGACCCCAAGCTTCCACAATCTGCGTAAATACCTCTTGGTTCAGACTCCATTCTGATTCCAACACCTTTCTCCTGCTCAGCAAATCTCCTAGAAGGTTTTGTGATCCCTTTAGATGCACCGCTGTCAGAGAGGCTAGATTTTTCTCCGCCCAGGAGAGTAGCTGTATAGCCAGGTCCGATAGCTGTCTGCTTCTTGTGCCTCCTTGCTTTGACACATAGGCCACCGCTGTCATGTTGTCCGACAGAACTTGCACATGATGGCCCCTGACTGTTGAAAGGACCGAAGACCCAGAAGGATGGCTTTCAACTCCCGCCAGTTGGATGATTTCCTGGACTCTGCTTTGGACCATGTTCCTTGCATTGTCCGACCTTCCAAGTGGGCTCCCCAGCCCCAGGAACTTGCATCCGTGGTCAGACGTTTGTTCGTCTGGAAAGTCCATTGCAGACCTTCTTCCAGATTTCTGGAATTTCTCCACCACCACAGAGATCTTTTTGCTTTCGTGGTGATTCTGATGGATTTCTCCAGATATTCCGGATATGACCAACTCTGCAGAATGTCTCTCTGGAGAAGACGGGAATGCAGCCTTGCCCACTGTACTGCAGGGATAGCGGCTGTGAGCAAGCCCAGAGCTGCCATGGCCGACCTGACAGTAACCTGATGATTGGTTTGCAACCGAGCAACTGTGTTCTGCGTTTTCACGATCTTTTCTTGAGGTAGAAATACCTTCTGGAGGACCGAATCTATTCCGTATCCCAGAAATTTTATCTGCTGAGATGGAATCAAGCTGGACTTCTCCAAATTCATGAGCCACCCCAGACTCTCTAGGTGGTCCCGAGTCTCCTGAAGGTGTACCAACGCCTGGCTCTTGGATTCTGCAAAAATTAGCAGATCGTCCAGATAAGGGACAATTGAAATACCCCTCAGCCTTAACGGCTCTAGGGCATCCGCCATCACCTTGGTAAACACCCTTGGAGAAGATGAGAGGCGAAAGGGGAGGGCCCTGAACTGTAGATGCCAGACCGATTCCCCCAGATTGACCGCCAGCCTTAGGAATTTCTGACACTCCTGATTTATTGGGATGTGCAGGTAAGCGTCCCTCAGATCCAAGGATGCCATGAAACAGTTTGGGGACAACAGTTTGGTCACTGAATAGATGGTGTCCATCCTGAAGTGCTTGTACCGAATTGATCTGTTCAGGATTTTTAGATTTAGGATCATCCGGTACTTGCCTGAGGGCTTTCTCACTAGAAAAATCTGAGAATAAAACCCTCGGCCTTGTTGCCCCTTGGGGACCTGGATAATCACTTCCTGTTGAATCAGCTCTTGTAAAAGAGACATCATTGAGGAAGCCTCTTCCGGATCCCTTGGAAGGGGAGTAACATAGAATCTGCTTGGAGGTGTCTCTGAAAATTCCAGTTTGTATCCTTAAACCACTATATTCCTCACAAAAGGGTCTTGCGGATACCTCTTCCCAACGTGGGAGGAACCATAACAGTCTTCCTCCCACTGGAAGACTGTTGTCACTTGCTTTTATTGGCCTGGTCAGGTGGTCTGAAGAGGACTCCACCTTTCCCTTTGCCTTTTTGGGAGGCACATCTTGATCTCTGATCTTGTTCACGACCTCTGTTGGTTTGCTGAACAGAACGAAATCTCTTTTTAGGAGGCAATTTCTTTTTTGACGGAAAGGCCTTCTTATCCGCCGTTCTGTCAAGGATTGCTTATAATTCTGGCCCAAAAAGCAAGTCATTGGCAAAAGGTAAACCACAGAGTTTCATCTTAGAAGCTGAATCACCCGACCAGGTTTTCAACCAGACCGCCCTCCTGGCAGAGTTGACAAGGGCTGCTGACCTGGCGGACATTTTAATAGATTCAGCAGAAGCATCGGCCATATATTTTACTGCCTTTAGGAGCAGTGGAAAAGAATCCAGGAGATCTTTCCTTGCTGTTCCAGCCTCCACATGCTCTTTAGTTGTTCGAGCCAGCACTCAAGATTTCTGGCTACCACAGTGGAGGCCATGGCCGGCCTAAGGCTGGACGTAGGGGAATCCCAAGCTTTTTTAGGAGAGAATCTGCCCTTTTATCCATGGCGTCTTTCAGAACACCCATGTCTTCGAACGCCAAATCCGTGCGGCGAGACACCTGAGAAAAAGCAGCATCCACTCTGGGCTTCTTGTTCCATAGATTTGCCGTATCCTCTTCAAACGGAAATCTCCTTCTTAGGGATTTAGAGAAAAAAGGGGCCCTCTCTGAGTCCTTCCACTCTTTCTCAATAGATTCCGTAAGGACTTTATGAACAGGAAAAACCCTGCGTTTTGTCTGCTCAAGGCCCTGGTACATCTTGTCATGTACTGAAACTTGCACCTTTTCTTCTGCGATTTCTAACGTGGTATAAATCGCCCCCAGCAAATCATCAACTTCTTCCAAGGATAATTTGTATCTGGAAGATCTAGCCACCTCTTCCTTTTCTTCCTCCTCTGAATCCCTGAGGGAACAGAGAGCACTCTCCCCTTCATCTTCTGAATCACTTGACACTGCAGACTTAGAATCACTTGACACTGCAGACTTAGAAGTAGACGGCTGGGAAGATGTTCCACCCGTTTGGGAATCTGATAGAACTGGTGGCGTCCTGGATAACAGGGAACGAACTGAGGACAGGGTGTCTGAGTTCTTTGAATGAGGATATGAAGTCACTATTCTGCTGACTAGACTCTTCCTTCACCAGATCAGCAATACAAGATTTACAAAGTGGCTTCACCCAGGAATCTCTGAGTGGATTTTTGCATGAAGGGCATTTCCTTGATGCTGGGGCTCTTGTCTTCACTGTGGCTTTAACCTGGTAAAGAAAAAGCCACCATGAATCCCCCAATAACCACTAATAAAAACCACCACCTAGTGATTTTTTGCAAGGGAGAAAATAGTGACCCACACCAAAAAGGATCATAAGAAAAGACTCCCAGATGCATATATATCCTGTTAGACTGGGAACAGTTACTCAGTCTACAGGGCAGGCTCCAAAGGAGGGAAGGAAGAAACCACAAAATAAAAGCTCACATGGTAAAGAAGAAAGAGGCACCACTGCACCTCTCCTACCTGAGCTTGGCCGGCACTGGCGGTGCCTGCTTCCACCGTTGCTGCAGACCTTTCCTCCATGCTCGTTTGAAAGCGCAGCTTGCTGGCAGATCTCTCCAATTTAAATACCGCTTCCCGCGTCCTCCTCTGTGGACCGGAAGCGCCGACCTTGCGACCTGCCTCTGACCCCTGCGTGCAGTGCGGTTGGAGCTATCGCCGCCACACCCCACCGGAAGTCCCGTCCACCGGAAGTGACGCCGCGCGCCCCCGGGATCAGAGTCCGAAAGTGCGGGAGATTCGAATGCCAAAAGTGGCTCCCCGCCTGCCGACCGGCCGAAGCGCGGACCTCTGACACCCGGACCGGATCCTCCGATGGGACTCAGCTCCCCTGAGCCAGCAAGGTGAGAGGCTCCAGAGCGTACCCCCTTTGACAACTCCAGGGAGGGGAGCTGGGATGGTCTCCAATACAGACAAGCAAAAGATGGGCAATTACTCATATTCTCCCCCTGGAGAGAGCGCAGCCCTTCCACACAGCTCCTGCAATGCTTCCACCATGGCGGAGGAAACACAAATGACTGAGGCATGGTGGAAGAGGAGGAGTTTTTATTTGCAGTGTTTCCTGTGGATTGGGTGGAGCTGCGCTCTCTCCAGGTGCTGTCCTGAAAGGCGACCTGAGAAAAAACTGCCGGAGCGGACCGTATTGTGAAAGAGGCCTATGGGGCCTTAACCCTCAAAAACAAACAAACAAACAATCTATTGCAGCCACTGCTTAGAACTGGTAAGCTGCAATATATTACACACTTTTGTTTTTAGGTTTGGATATGCATTAAACCAATGGTGGTCAAGTTTCTTAATATGGGGGGCATCAAGCACGCCCCCCCCCCACATCAAAGAGCTGCACATAAAATTAAAGAGGAGCTCCAGTGGTTTGTGTATTTATTAAAAGTCAGCAGCTACAAAAAAAAAAGTGTAGCTGCTGACTTTACACTTACCTGTCCCAGGATCCAGTGATCGTCTTCCTCTCCTCCCTCCGGTGCCAGGGTTCCGTGAAAAAACCCTACCCGTGAAAATTCCCTACCCTCGTCACTTCCTGTGCACGTACGTCATTCAACAGCTGAGCCGCTTCCCACTGCACATGCTCACAGCTGCGGAGGGTAGGGAATTTTCACGGGGTAGTGTTTAACGTTACACCGCATCAGCTGTGGCCGCGCGTACAGTAAATCTTCTCCGCGTACAGTAAATAATCTCCGCTCCAACCCATCAGACTTCCCTCATCTCGGCTCCAAACTATAAAAGCGGCGGCGGGTCTATGAAAATATAAATCACGGAGCCGAGATCATGTGGGACGCCGCACCTGCTGATGAATGACAGGCGCCCGCAGAAAAATCTCAGGGTTGGAGCGGAGATGATTTAATGTAGTGGCTGCCCATGCGCAGTGGGACACGCGGCAACAGCTGATATATGACGCGGTGTAACGTTAAAAAATACTACCCCATGAAAATTCCCTACCCTCCGGAGCTGTGAGCAAGTGCAGTGGTAAGCTGCTCAGCTGTTCAATGACGTACGTGCACAGGAAGTGACGAGGGTAGGGAATTTTCACGGGGTAGGGTTTTTTTAACGTTACACCGGCATTTCAACTGTGGGCACCAGGCTGTGACAGTTTGCGGATTCACAGCCGGGTGCGCATGTGCGAGTTGTGCTGCGCCTGCTGAATAGTCCGGCAGTCTTTTGGAACCTGTGACGTGTCCCAGAAGACCGCAAGCAAATGTTTAGTCTCAAAGGCAACAGACACGCAGCAGAATATAGTCAAAGACCATGGGACTGATACAAAGAGATAGTCAGAGACTGCAGACACGATACACGAGATGGTCAGAGACTGTGGAAATGATAAAAGATGTGATCAGAAACTTCTGGCATGACACAATGGATTGACAAAGACTATGAACATCATAGAAGAAATGGCCAGACTGCAGAAATGTTGCAGGAGATTGTCAGAGACAGTGAATGTGATATGGGAGTTGTTGGGAACTGGAACATGCTTCAAGGGAGTCATAGAATGGAGACATTACATGAGACTACTAGAGTCTTCAGGGGCCCTAAGGGCCGCACAAAAAATGCCAAAAAGGCTCCCAGACCACAGGTTGGGCTCCAGGGCTTTAAACCTACATTCATATATATATATATACAGTATGCATTGTGGTGAAGAGCATTAAAAAAAAAAAAAAAAAAAAAAAAAAAAACAGTTTTCTGCATTTACTGAATGGCAGTGCCTGAAAAAACACATAACACAGATCTAAAAAGGCCTCCACATTGTAACCAGACTGCATGAAAAAAGCAGATCTGCGAACGTAGTCTGAGGAATATCCCAGAAGCATAAAGTTGTATAAGCAAAGAATTCTGGTAATCTTATTACAAAAGCTTTTCAGTTAAAATTGTGTTACTCTGCCTTCCAGCAAGGTGACTTAAGTCTATCAAATTCTTCATAAAGAAAAATATTGGAGACTGCTACAAGAGTACCCTTAGATGGAAAAAAAAAAAAAAAAAAGTTATAGGTCACAAATATGGCGTGAGACTTACTCAGCAAGTGAGGTCAACAGGTCTGTCATTACACAATTCCCAACCGGCATCTGCAGGAGAGTTTACCCCCACTAGCACCCTCCAGCGTAGGACACTGAAAATTACCCGTCTGCACCGCCGGGCCTCCGGGCAGAAATTTCAAATCATAAAGATCCTCTATTATATGAAACGCTTCTAATTAAACTTCTGAGCAGAATCCCTTTAATGAACCGTAAGAGGGGAGAGGCATGCAGAGAGCTGATATTAAAAATTAATATTGCCTAGATTACACCTTTTAACATTTAAAGCACCAGCTCCTGCAGAAAAGAAAGGCTATTTTCCATAAATACAGGAAATCAAATTATTTAGTCTGGATTTCATAGAACACTGGAGGGTAGTCCAACTCAATACTGTTGGCTTGTTTTTTTGGGTATGCAGCTGAAGAATGAGATTCACCCAGTGGCAGGCCATACATTTTACACCTAGCCCTTCAGTGATGTCCTTCTTACACAAGCCGAATGCAAAAGCACACCTTGTCCCCACTCAGAATTTATCACTAATAACTCTTTTCCATCACGCTGGGACTTCGTGTGTGTTGGTGGTGCAGTCCGCTAAGACTCAACGGCTTACCACTTTGTATTGTGCTATGTACATCTTGTGCTCTCCCACACTCCTTTCTAGAGTCCTTACCCACTGAGCCACAATGCCTACTAACCCGTCACTCAGTATGTACAGCTCTTGTCGGCTCTGTATGGCAATTGGCTCATCGCTCCTCTCATTCACACTGTGGCTCTGTCGTACTGGGGAGAGGGGGGTGTGGCTCAGACACAAGTACCAAGGATGTGAAAATGCCGATGTGAACATACACCTGCTAGATGACCTTGGAATCATTCCCCTAACCAGGGCTGGACAAGTTCGGCTACTTTTCACACTAGGCATTTAGCCCATGCGAGACCAATCCCAGAGTTTTGGTGCAGCCAGGGAGCACAGCTGCAGCGTCCTGAACCATTGACTTCAGCCGATCAAAGTCTATGGCAGGCTATAATTTTTAGGGTTTCTAATATTGGAAAATTTTAGCAATTTGAAAATTCAGCCAGATGCTCCATTGGTGTGCCTCCTGCAGCAAGCCTATGGCTCCCATTGCTCCCAGAGTCTCCTGTGAGATCAGGAAGTGAAAGCAGTGGCACTGAAGCCGAGGAGAGCCTTGCAGCATGAGAGGACTCAGGTAAGTGTTTAGGGATGACAGGGAAGGTATTTTTGAAGGTTTTTGTTTTTTTTATCTGAATGCCGAGAATGCATTGAGGAAAAAAAAAAAAAAAAAATTAGTTTAGAACCACTTTAAAGGATATCTAAACCCAGGAACAAAAATAGAATATACACAGCTTGCAGTCCTTGGATGTGACGACTTCATTTGTTTTTTTTTTTTTTTTTTTTTAAAAGAAAACGGCAACCCTGATAGCAGTGCCACATCCCTTAATTGGAATACAAAAAGATTTGTTCCCCTGGTGGTGGGACTTTTCAGGCACTCAAAGTTTACAAAATATAATTATATTTTGTAAACTTTATGAGTGCCTGAAAAGTCCCACCTCCAGGGGAACAAATCTCTTTTTGCATTCTTTTTTTTTTTTAAAAAAATGTAAGAATATTTTTAGCAAATACAGAAAATTCATGTTAATCTTTCTAGAAATGCAGTGCCCTTGTCACGTTCTGTGAGTTGCTCCTAAGAATATTTTCCTTCCTAGCTATCGTCTGTAAAATTCCAATTGCCTTGCCCAAAGAGGAGGATGTACATGCACATCATAGGTTGAACTGGACTGATGTCTTTTTTCGACCTCACTAACTATGTAACTATATGTAAGGACACATTTGTAGAGCATATCAGAACAGCCTATGGCAGGGGTGCTCAACCCGTGGCCTACGGAGTCCACTGATGTGATCTGTGACCTCAAAACAGGGAAGCACATGCCCATGCTCTGGGAAGGCAGATTGGCAAGCCCAGATCACGATCAATGGATTGCTGACCCGCCATCGAACAGCATCGGTGTGCAACGCTGGCTCCTTTCCCAGGCTGAGTGATACTAACTCCTGAATGCAGAAGCTTTGGTACGCTCACAGAAAGTGCACCACACCCACAAGATTTAACATAAGCCTATGGCTCAGTGCATCTTACCCACAGCTGAACTGCACTGCACCCACGGTGAGGGTAAACCACAGCACATCAGTGTCAAAAGCAGCCTTATAGGGGCTCAGGCCATTAAGGGTTTTTTTTGCATTTGTGGTTTAGGGGAATGGTAAAACCCCATAGTTTATTGTGGCCTTTGGCTCCCATAGTCTCCTGTAAGACCAGGGGGGCTGCCTGCTTCCTCCACTGCCAGCGATGGCTCGATGCACTCTAAAGCTGTGGGATTGTAGGTCAGCAGCCGGTGGTTACCAAATCACTTAAGTGGCCCTCACTCTTGAAAAGGTTGACCACCCCTGGTCTATTATGGACTGCCATGAATCCATCCAAAGATACTGTGGAGGAGTGATGAAGTCACTCAAGAACAGGAAGTGTGTTAATTGCAGGATCAGCAGATGCAAATAAAGCAAAAGAAGCTTGAAAAAAATAAATAAATAAAATGAATGCAGCCACCAAATCAAGAACAAATGAGCTGCAATAAATTACATTTTTGATTTTAGGTTAAGATGCACTTTAATTAGACCAAAACAGACTAAATTACAAGAGTGCCTGTGCAAAATTACAAATCATTTGGCAGGTATAACAGTACAGATATGTATTTGACTGTGTATGTAGCTGTTTGACATGTGATGTCACTTCCAGGTCAGTGTTTTAGGTTTCACTAATAGTATTATTGAGTGACAATAGAGAAAGGGGTTACATCAGAAGCACAAGTCACCGATTCATCACATATGCAAATGTTAGCTAGTTGTGTGCCTCCTTGTTTTTGGTTTTCTGCTAGCAAACAGCCAGGAGATCACTTGGTGAAGGTTATTTGAGATGTAATGTGTCTTCTTAATAGTCTCGGCTGCCTCTAGGGCAGTTAATGGCTTACACTCCCTTTAAGGTAAACCTAAAGTGCTGAATAAATACTCCTCTACACAGATGTCTTCAGCAGTCAGAATGCAAAGCTTGAATATTTTGTTCTGCACCAACTGTGGCCTGCCTTCTACCTGGTTTCTAGAATACAAAATGGTGTTCATTGTGCCATGTGTTTAGAATGTTCTGAGCTGCTAGAACAGATTTGGTTACCTGGTGGCAGTGGGTGCTAAATATATAGCGAATGATAGCAAAACATTTTTTGGACACCTGACCATCACCATCTGCCAATTTGGTCAAAGGTATGTGTGGGCACCTCTCTAAATTATACAATTCAGGGGGTGCGGCTTGCAGAGGTGGGGGACTCGAGTCACAGGACTTGACTTAAGTCAGACTTAAGTACAACATTTGGCACCTTTCAGGGGGGAGGGGGGGGGAACAGGTACCTGTTTTTGACTGGTACCCTTCCCCACTTCCAGGATACGGCGGCACGGCGCCGTCCCTCGGAAGCTCAGCCCCCTCCTTCGCCATCGAGCCAGTAGGAATGCGCATGCGCAGTAGGGACCTGCCCATGAAGCTCCAAAGCTTCACTGCCAGGTTCCCTTACCGGCAATGGCAGCGGCAGCACCCGACAGCCGATGGAAACATCGACTGCGGTGCTGACATCGCTGGACTCCAGGACAGGTAGGTGTCCTAATATTAAAAGTCAGTATGTGTAGCTGCTGACTTTTAATTTTTGGAGGGGGAGGCGAAACCTTGCTTTAACATGTTTTTAGTGACTGTGGTGTTGAAACATGACCGGACGAAGGATTTTGAGCTGTTTGGGCATTCAAAGTGTTTCTAAGCACTAAGCAGTTTTGTTAATGTTGAAAATAAAACAAAACCTTTCCTGACCACTGACTTTAACTGATTTAAAAGGTGAAAATTGGGGTAGATCAGAATTTTGACTTGATTTGTGACTTGACCAAAATAAATGACTTGACTTGCTTGACTTTTAGCAGGGACTCGAATTGACTTGCTTGCTTTTCACCACATTAACTTGGGACTTGCTTGAGACTTGAAGGTTAAGACTTGAGACTTGCACATGTGTGACTTACTCCCACGTCTGGCGGCTTGGCACATGGAGATGTAGGACGTGTTCCTGTGCAGCTCTTGGTCCTACAGACTCCATGAGACCTATATCTGGCAGATATCCTCAGTAAACGCCACAAATGGGTAGGAACCAGCCGAGACACTAAGACATCAGGAGGTGGCAATCACTGCGGCGATTTGGGCCACTTCTTTACACGATCTTTAGCCGCAACTCGCCATGGACTGAAATCCAAGATGGCGTTGGCACCTCCTTCGCCCACAGCGGACAGACAGGGAAGCTCCTGCAGCTGTCCCTCATCCTCTGGGGGATCGGACAGGCTCACACACTGCTCACACAGCCTTTTAAAGTCCTCTCTCTGCCCTGGTGAGTGTTGAGATATGGAGTCTCGCTTTAGAGCCCTGCATTCTTACATGAAATCTCTGCCCACCAATGAGGATTTTGAGCACTGTGTGAAGCGCATTAAGAAGACTTAAAAGAGAAGTACACAGAGCTCAATAAGGATTTGGGGGTTCGCATGGAACACCAAGGATGGCTTATGTAGTGTGCTGCAGTCACATGAGAAGACCCTGAACTCACACATTCCTTCTACAACAGCCTATGCATGGTATGCTGTCCCTTCAGAGCGCATGCACTGGTGACATCACAGTCTGCATGTTGTGTCAATATCCCCCAAAACAGTGCAAGTTTAAAGCGGTAGTATCATCAATTTTACAACATTGCATTATCCAAATGATCTGTGTCAGTATTATATTACCAACCTTTTCCCCTGCCTGTCACTTCAGCCGTTCTCCTTCGATTTAGATCACAGCAATAAACTACGTCACTCGTGCATGCTCATTTTGATCTTTTCCAGCAAGATAATGAGCTTGCCGGAATAATTCAGTGTCTATTGCGGGGCTGCGTCATTTCCTCTACTAGACGTCAGCCCTGTGCTCCCGCGAGACTTCCCTATTAGATCGTGGAGAAGGGGGGAGCCTCCTATTGGTTGTCCAAATGGTGAATGAAACCAAAACGAGGCTTGGTTTCGGCGTCTACTGCGCATGCGTGGGATTTCGGAAGAATACACATACTGTGGGCGGAAATACAGCAGCGATCAGCAGAAGAAAACCACAGCAAGGATAGCGGCGCTCAACATCCCAACAAACCGATCAGAAAATATCAAATTATACAGGTTAGGAAAATGCACAATTGATTGCTTTCACTCAATTACATTGAACATTGCATGTTACTGGTGTCGAATGCTTTTAAATGATATGCTATGACTGAGTTTACTACCGCTTTAAGATACTCACTGTACCTACAGGTAAGCCTTATTATAGGTAGGCACAAGTTCAAAAGGAGTTTAATTCCAGAGCTTTGCATTAAGCCTCAATATGAATCCTGTGGCATTTCTACATGAATTTACATAGTGGCAGGGCCTCGCATTGTCACAATGCAAGAAAGAGCAAATTCCCACAGACACACTCCAAAATTGTGGAAAAAGTGGAAAGCCTTCCAAGAAGAGGAGTAGAGGCTGTTGTAGCCACAAAGGGCAGACCAATGTCATATTATTGGGCATAGTTTTGGAATGGGATGCCCAACAAGCTCATTTGGGTATGCAAGCGATCTTTGGCCATAAAGTATAGTGTAGGTTCCCAGCATGCTAGAATATCTTATTTTCTGACAACTTTATTCTTCTTATTAAAAAGAATAGTAAATAAAATGCTTGAATCGGCCATGCCCAGGTACAAGCACAGACGTGAAGATAAAGCTGGTCATCAGCGTCAAATCCCTGGTTGAAAGAAAATAAAGGATGTTGACGGTACCAGAAAGAAGGAACAGTATTTTATCCTTGGGCAGGCTAAATTGCTCTGGCGTGTTGGTGTGCAATGCAGGAACTTTTATTCTTTAAGCCTAACATTTACAGAAATCTACCGGAGGCATAAAAGGGGCAGCAGAATAAAAATGGATGCAATAGAATCAACATCTACCAATTTAAACTTAGTATAGTGACAAACATAAGAGTTGGAATAAGATGGCATGCTCCCTTCATATTCTGAAGCATGTTCCATTCTGGATGACCCAGGTGAGTCAATGTAACATTTAATATCATTACCCAGTTGCCTGTTCTAAAGGTCACTGCAAATTGCCGACTTGTGCAGATATATCAACAGCCAACACCATTTCTAACACACATTCATTTCTACAAATATCACAAGCATCTATCTCGCATTCCACAGCCAGTCCGCGCTCAACATTCTATTTTATCAGTTACATACTTTACCATCATGAAAAAAAAAAAAAAAACATTGCAGCAGCCAATTTCTGGGAGCAAATCATTTAAAGTGGACCTTACAGCTCCGGGTAGTCGCAGAGCATTATGACTTCTCACACCGCACAGCCATAATGCTGCATAACTGCCTTAATAAAAAGCATTATTTTAGAAAAGTCTTCGTCTTGACTCCAGTCAAGGCAAAGACTTTTCTAAAGTTTTTAAAAGCAGAAAAGTTCCAGTTTCGAAAGAGAACCCATTATTTTGTTCTTCATCTTTTTTTTTTTTTCGAATAGGTAGATGTTTTATTTGATAAAGTCAATCAATAACAATGAACATTCCAGAGAGTCCATGTACTACTTGTAACGAGTCATCCAAAATAAAAGTACAAAGCCACAACCTAACACACTTCGTACGACAAGATAGTGTTATTCTTTTACCTCACATGCACTGCACCTATAAAGACATGAACATACAAAGAGTTTTCATGTCAATTACCCCTTCATCATCCTGCAGGGTAATTTTCTGATGGTATTTATTTTACCCATACTATCTGCTGGGGTTTCACATTAACAATCTGTCTATGATCAGGTCTACTGGGGCCAAGCAACGGAAGGAACATTAGATTTCCCCATACTTTTTCAAACATATGTGGGCTACCGCTATGTGCGTAGATCAATTTTTCTTACCCAAGCACAGTACCCATGTGATCTATCCACATCTGCTGCGTTGGAACCGTTTGGGAGATCGAATGTAGTAGAATGAGTCTGCAGGCCTAAAACAAAGCTCTGCCAGCTACCTCCCTAAGGAAATTATCCTGCACCACCTCTTCCAAAATGCCTAAGCGGCATGGCTTAGGGCAGGGACATGCAAACTGTGGCCCTCCAGCTGTTGCAAAAGTCCCATCATGCCTCTGCCTCTGGGTGTCATGCGTGTGGCTGTCCAGAGTCTTGCTATGCTTCATTGGACTTGTAGTTCTGCAACATCTGGAGGGCCACAGTTTGCATATCCCTGGCTTAGGGTCTAAAAAGCTATATCAGTGGAAAAAGGGCTATTATTGACTTCCAGTATCTGTGAAGCTTTTGACAGCACCACAGTAAATGGGTAAGGTCTCCAGTATCCCTACAAAATTTTGGGCAAGTGGGATCAGAACCAAGGCCCATGGTGTGCAAGTTAGCTGGAGCGCGGTGTACTTTGAGTAAAATGTATATTTGAGACAGTCTATTGGACATCTTCATAGAGCATACTGTAAGCGTACCGCCTCTAATGCTTCTTCCCAGTCGTCAACCGAAATATCTCCTATGTCCCTCTCCCATCTTAGTCTACCACAATTAGGATAATGTTCCAGGTAGTTAGTCAGGAGCATAGCTTAACTTCTGAATAGGAAACCTTTGGTTGAAGATTGCATCATATGAAATATAGGAATCGGGGACATTACCATATTCTCCAGTGAGTGTTCAGCCCTAATAGTGTGCTGCAGCTGAAGGTAATTGAAATGCATATTTTGCAGAACCCCATACCTAGTCTGCAGCTAAGCAAAGGACATCAATTTGCCATTCTCAAATATGTGTCCGAGATGCATAACTCCTACTGCACGCCACCGAGCTGTAGGTTTTAGTTCTGCCAGTTCAAGGTACTTCTGATTATTCCAAGTGGGACTAGAATAATAGGTGTATCCCGAAACGTGTTGCATTTGCTTAACTTTCAACAACATTTTGTGTATAAGCCTTCACGTAGGATGCTGCCTGTTAGGCTTAAAAGAAAGTTGTGCTATTAGGGCCTCAGCTAATGTTCTGGCCGTACAAAAGTGCATCATAATGAATAACAGAGTCCCTTATCTCCTCTTCACAGCATGCGTCCAAAGCCATAGTCCCCGCTAGGTGCTGTAGCTGAGAGTCTAAGTAGTAGAGCCATGGGTTGGGGAAAACAAGGCCCCCACTATCTTTTACAATTTTCAGTTGCAGTAACTTGATTCTGGCATGGCCACCCTTCCACAACAGGGAGCGAAATATTGAATTGACCACTCTGAGGTGTTATGTAGAAAGTGGAATAGCTGAGACATCATGACCATCTTAACCAGATTTGCTCTGCCGGCCATTGAGAGCCACAGTTTGGACCACACCATCTGGATAAGAGGGATAAGATGTTTAACCTGTCAATTCTCTGGAGATAGTAATCCCCAAATATTTAAATGCTGAAACTACGATGACCGGACAGAATGATGCTAGTTGTGGGTTAAGTACAGAGTCCATCTGTAACAGGGCCAATTTCAACCAATTAATGGTAAGGCCTGAATATTTACTGTATTCCTGTATAGCAATGTTTCTCAACTCCAGTCCACAAGTACCCTCAACAGGTCATGTTTTCAGACTTTCTATTATTTTGCACAGGTGATTTGAGTTTCATTGCCTTAATAATTACCACAGCCGTGTCATCTGAGGGAAATCCTGAAAACACGACCTGTTGGGGGTACCCGAGGACTGGGGTTGAGAAACGTTGCTGTATTAGTACTCATAACAGTACGCAAGGAATAACCCAACAATAGGAGCATATTATCGCCATACAATATAAAATTCTCCTGCCCGGGGGGGGCAAATTTAAATCACTCGATGGCATCGTCCGACCTGATACAAGGCTACCAGAGGCTCTATAGTCTGGGCAAAGGGAAAAGGAGATCGCAGGCATCCATCTGGTACCCAGCCTACACCAAATGTTGGAAAAAGCCTTCCCTTAAAGTCACCTGGGGGTGGTGATATAACAGGCGCACCCATGATATAAACTCATCCCCGAAACTGAGTTTGGCCAGGACTGTCAACAGAAATACCCATTCCACACTGTCAAAAGCTTTGTGGGCACCCAGTGACAGCACAATTATGTTACCCTCGTTCTCCACCAGAGCCTTCATGTTGAGATATAACCATCGGAGATTCACTGCTCTTTAGAATTGTTGGGCATAAAGGCCGCCTGATCAGAGTGAATTATACTTGATTACTTTATTCAGCCTGCAGGCCAGCACTTCCCAATATTTTCAGGTATGTCTGGAGGAGTGAAATTGGGCAGTAGAAGCTGGGTTCAGTGGAAGGTTTTTGTTAATCTTTAGATGGAAAATTTATTTTTCTACATTTTTAGAGGCACCTAGATCTCAATAGGGTTCTACGAGGTAATCTGAGCAGAGAGATATATAGGCTGCCCCCATCAACCTCCCTCTGAACACCAACTGCCTGGCAGTCAGCTTTTTCCGTTGGAAATCATAGCAGGTTACAGGTTGAAATAGAAGGATGATCTTAACAATAATCAACTGCAAAAAGGGCTCTGTAGCAATTATATCGTTTATTTTAATGTGTTACAAAACCCAAATTTTCCTAT
Source organism: Pelophylax lessonae (assembly GCF_965119305.1). NCBI lineage: Eukaryota > Metazoa > Chordata > Amphibia > Anura > Ranidae > Pelophylax > Pelophylax lessonae. The sequence continues at coordinate 58,082,797 of NC_138775.1, forward strand.
AAAAACAATGCTGCTTTTACTGTGCATTTCAGTCCCAAGCCAACTCTTAGATTGTTAAATAAAGTCTGCATTTTTTTTCCTTTATAGGTTGCCCAGTGAATGTTAAATCTATTTATTTAATCACAATTATTGGATCAAAAATAGCTTCCAGCTTCTCCTGCGCTACAAGACCAATTTAATGTTTACTGCCTGTTGCTTTAATTACAAGTCTGCTTTATATCCTGGGGTACAAAATAAGGATAAAGGTATACATTTCCCGACTCGAGTAGATCATGCATTTATTCTGAAAAGCTGCCAAAAAGAAAAAAAAACAGCAAATTGGCGTTTTACAGAAGGTGGCTTTGTGAAATGCAATAGACATCACAAGCTCCAAAGGGTGTCGATACAGACCTCATGCCTAAATGATTATTACGACTGTGTATTGGAAAGCAAGTCATCGTGGAAAAGAAACAGTCTAGAGTGTTTTTAGACCCAATGCACATGGGTTATGATTTGAAGTAGCAGTAACATCCTTTATAAAACTTTGTCTATACACAGTTTTCACGTAATATTTGTGCTACACATTACCATGCGTACTGCCCAAATATACCCCATTATTTATTTTAGTACTTCTATAGCACCATCAATTTACACTTACATATTTTTATTCACGTCAGTCCCTGCCATCAAGGAGCTTACAATCGAAGGTCCCTAACTCACATTCGCATACACATATTAAGGCCAACATAGACAAAAGCCAATTAAAGTGGTTCTAAAAGGCAGAAGGTTTTTTATCTAAATGAATTAGGATAAAAAACCTTCTGTGGGCAGCAACCCCCCTCAGCCCCCCTAATACTTACCTGAATTCAATCTTGATCCAGCAATGTTGCACGAGAGTCTCGGCTGTCCAGGACTCTCCCTCCCGATTGGCTGACACACAGCAGCAGGCGCCAATTGCTCCTGCTGCAGCCAAAGTCAGTGAGCCAATGAGGAAGGAGAGGGGGCGGGGCTGAGCCACAGCTCCATGTCTAAATGGACACACAGAGCAGCGGCTCGGGTGCCCCCATAGCAAACTGCTTGCTGTGGAGGCAAGAAGGAGTGGCCAGGAGCGCCAGCAAGGGAACCGAGAAGGGGACTGGTGTCTTTTTTCAACCTTATCAACCATGTAACTATCCCTAAACTGAGTATTATTATTATACAGGATTTATATAGCGCCAACAGTTTGTGCAGCGCTTAACAAAATTAAGGCAGACATTACAGTTACAACACAATTTGGAACAAAAGGAATCAGAGGGCCCTGCTCGTTAGAGCTTACAGAGTAGAGTGTTCTTTACTGTCAGAGCAGTAAGGATGTGGAATTCTATTCTACAAGCAGTGGTATTAGCAGGGAGCGTCGATAGTTTAAAAAAAATATTAGATGGGAACCTTAAGAGCCGGTTCACATACAGGCGACCCGACTTGCCGGGGCGACATGCACGGACTTCATATCATTGAAGTCAATGCAGGTCGCTCCAGGTCGCCCCAAAGTAGTACAGGACCCTTTTTCTAAGTCGGAGCGACTTGTGTCGCTCCTATTAGAACGGGTCCTGTGCTAATCTATGGCAGGCGACTTGTCAGGCGACCAAGTTGCCTGACAAGTCGCCCCAGTGTGAACCGGCTCTTACAATCACAACATACAGGGATATACATTGTACTATTGACAAACACATACACCCACACATCACAGGCTGAACTGGATAAACTGGTGTCTTTTTTCAACTATGTAACAGGAGGATCTGGGCTGCTCTGTGCAAATCCTCTGCACAGAGGAGGCAAGTATAACTTTTTTGTTGTTTTTATCCAAACAAGACTTTAATAATCGCTTTAACCTACCAGGATGTATTTGGAGTGTGGGAGGAAACTGCAGTACCCAGGGGAAATCAAGGCAGGCACAGGGAGGACATGTAAACTCCAGGCAGGTAATGCTGTGGTTGGGATTCGAACCAACAACCCTAGTGCTGCAAGGTGGAAGTGCTAACCAATTAGTTGCTAAGATGCGGACAGATCCAATGTCCTTGTGTACCAAACTTCATCCTATGTAAGCAGCGGGGCAGAGGCAATACTTACATGTAAGCCCTAAGCAGCAGGGGTGGCCACTAGAGCACGTTTGCGCTGCACCCATTTAACTGTTAGCATGAAAGCGCAAACAATCAAATTAAAATGAAGTCCACATGCAGGAATGCATGGGTACGTGGAGCTCCAGTTTATGGGGCTTTGATGTTCAGAATCCGATCCATATACATTGAGGAACTGAATGCAGAGTATCGTACGCCCATTTACATGAGCACTTGAGAGTATTCAAATATATAGGAGAATATAAACTTGCTATAACCATATAATGTTGCAGCCTGAACTTGGAAGTTACTTGGCAAATACTTCCCTTGCCTGCAGCAGACTGATGACATCATCTCAGCCTAGGCTAATTCACTTTGCTGGAGCTCAGGTATGGCTTTTCCAATTATAACTGGTAAAGCTCTTTTTAATTTATTTATTTTTTTTTTTCCCCATGATGCCATTAATAATGCATACACACTTGTAAAGTTACTGAGAGGACAATTTTAAAGTGTCAGAAGGGCAAAAAAACTATTTAATTTACAGGAGAGATACTGCAGAGTAGCCACACACATTGTTTTTTTTTTTAAAGATATTTAAAGCTGAACTTCCAAGTATGGGCCAATCTAAGTATGCATCTCTCATATCTTGAGACTGCTGGGAAAGCTGACAATTCTGGTAGTAGTCAACGCTAGCTGTGACCTTCTGGATCCTGTGCGATCAGCTTCCCCTCCACATACTGACGACAGGGAGTTGCTCGCTAAGCACTGCCATCCTTTCCTTTAGTGAATACAAGGCGTTCTCTGATTGGACATCCAAACAGAAAATGGAATTTTATGAATTGTGGCAGTGCCTAGTAAGTGACACCCTGTGGTCAGTGTACAGAGGGGCGACCAATCATATAGAAACAGCGTGGGACCCAGAAGATCGCAAAGTAGTAGTACAGTGATTTTCAACTTCCCAAGTGGCCCCACAGGTATGAAATATGCAGGGCTTGACAAATTTGCTTTGCATCTAAGAGTCAGTTAAAGTTAGGAGCTAGTTTTTTTTTTTGTTATAACCACTTGGTTACTTTAACCCTCTTCCCGCCCAAGCCAATTTTTAGCTTTCAGCACTGTCACACTTTTGCCTCGTACACACGCAACGATTATCGGCCGACCGATCGGTCGACTTTTGTCCAGTGTTGTTGTGTTGGTTGGAATGTGCCTAGACTGCACACAAATTTTCTCGGCCAACAACAACCAACTTCAGAAGTGATGTCATTTGATGGTTGACTTTCCCTGTGTTTTTTCTTCTCTGAGCATGCCCAGTCTTGCTCATCTGATTTTTGTCGGCCGAAATCTGTACTGACTGATGGAAAAATCGGCCGTTCTGTTGACGGCCAACAAAAATTTTATAGCATGCACACCAGATTTTGTTTGGCAGAAAAGTCGGTCGGTTGTCGGAATCATCATACTAACAATCCAATAATCGGCCGATCGGACGTTGGCCGAAAATTCACGGCCAACAATCGTTGCGTGTGTACGAGGCGTTTGAAAGACAATTGTGCGGTCACGCAGCACTATACCCATATGTAATTTGTATCAATTTTTTTTTTCACACAGATAGAACTTTTTTTTGGTGGTTTTTAATTACCAATGATTTTTTTTTGCCAAATGCATGAAAAAAATAAAAAAAAAGGGACATTTTAAAAAAGAAAAAAAAAAAACCCAACACACACCGTTTTCTTCATTCCTATGATAAAATTTTACAAAATTAGCAATTTTTCTTCTTCACTTATGTGCAGTTATGGGCACTGATGGCCACTGATAGGTGGCTGCACTGGCTCCAGGATGTCCAGCTTAGGGCTGCCTATTCCTGTTACGAGGTGAGGCTGAGAGTCTCCCCGGACAGCTTGGCCTGGACTCAAACTTAGTGATCTTATAGAAGGAGCTTCAGGAGTGGGAGGCTCGAGTCTACACCGCCATTGTGTCCCTGAAAGCTCCATAAAGGGACACTTCCTACTGGGCTCTGCTACACCCATCAGCTCCGCTCCTCCCAACCCACCCCTCCTACTTCTCTACTACCCAGGATCTCCCCTAACCAGCTCTTCACAATCCTGCTCCTCTCCTCCTTTAGGCCCCCCTCACAGCACTGCCCTTCCCAACCCCCAGCCTCATATACATGGCATAGTGACGCCAGCCTGCCGGCCACCCGGCGATGAGAGAACTGGCAGTCAGTGGGACTGACAAAAGCTCAGGCGCAATGGATGCAATTTCAAGTCGCCATGGCGACCTGGCGCTTGGGGTTTGTTGAGTCCTGGAGATATGCATACTTTAATTCATCCAAGCTAAACAATGCAAGAATGGAATTTAAATCATGTCCAGAGATTTGCTTTGATATCTAGCATGATGGACCAAGCGCACTTCCTGATCCTGTATAATAAAAAAAGGAAAACAAAGTGGACAACACCTATAAGCAGCTAGGAACCCAAGCTCTGATACTATTGGTGAACTATAAGAATTGATAATTCAGCTCCTTAATATCTCCCCAATATCAAAACAAAGTATTTCAGCATGAACAGCTGCACACAAAGTTCCATGGACTGTGCGGTTTTCTCAAGTGATGAGACCATGTCATGTACCACTTGTCGTAACGACACGTGTCTAGTTTAACAGTCAAGTGATGATGGTCATTTGAAAGGAGCAATAAAATAGAAGCACTGGTTGTTGAAGCATATAATTGATTCAGTAAAATAGCATTTGATAGGAAAATTGTCCAAGCAGAGAGCAGGATTTTCAGCTAGCTCTTTTGTAATAGACAATGGATTGTCATGCCAGGAGAAGTGTGGGATAGTAAAATAAACTTCCATACTCCCCAATATGGCTGCAGCAGCAGTTCAATACTGCAGCTGTCCCCCGCAGGCTCTAAGAGGCTCAGAACTGAGCATTCACATGACCACTGATCGCTCAGTGCTTGGTCTTCACTAAGCAGAGAGTGGTGGCTGTCAGGCCCCTCCAGGGCTCACTGAAGTGCTGGACTGGAGAGAGGGAGGGAGCAGCAGGCTCAGGCTCACAGCGGCACGCTAGAAGACAAAGCCAGCCATCGGTGCGGGCTTCTGGGTGGATCCTGACATTATTTCCAGGATTCTTCCAGAGCCTGGACTAGCTCTGTGACATCAGCCCGCTGTCGGATGAATCTTGGTCACAGGAGTGCATACCTGCCAACTGTCCCGTTTTTCCTGGGACAATCCCGACAAATAGGAGCCTGTCCTGGGTAATTTACATTGTCCCTGTTAATCAGGGACAGTGTAAATCGTTAAAAACATTTTTTTTTTTTCCTTTTCATTTTGTTCCAGGCAGTGTCGCTCTCATCCCAGCTATGTGTTGTAGTTCTGGCAGCAAGTTGTCTCTCAGGTTGCCCGCTCACTCTTCCCGCCTGCCGCAAATTTAACATGTCACCGGAGGCAGGGAGTCAGCATGGTGCACTCTCTGAAATCCGCCAGCAGGGGGAGGCAGAGCACCTTTCCGACAAGCTGACACTTTAGAATTGCAGGGAATTGGGTTGAGAATTTTAAACTTTAGGCAGAAGTAGTGCAGCTGAATGGGAGAATTATTTCAACTCTGCTACTTTGGCCTCACGTTTTCAATTCCCTTTTCAAATTCCTGTAATTCTCTCTTTATGAAGTAGACCCTATAATCTGATAAGTAGGCGGAGATTAATTATGGAGAGTGGGTGGGGCTTCGGGGAAGTGGGTGTGGTAAGTAATTGATAGCTGTGCTGCAAAGTGTCCCTGGAAATTTTTTTCAAATGTTAGCAACTATGGGAGTGCACTTATTATTTCTGCACTCCTGTGACCCAGATTAAGCCGACAGCGGGCTAAATTTCACTGTTGGATGATGTCACAGAGCTAGTCCAAGCTCTGGAAGGATCCCGACTAGGGATTACCGACATGTGGTGAAAATCTCATGTCACTAGCACCTTTAGAAATTTACCTAGAAAAATGGTGACATATTCAATACTTATTTACCCGCTGTATATACCATAGTTTGTAGGCGCTATAACTTTTAAGCAGCCCAATCAATATGAAACTTATTGGGATTTTTTTTTTTTTACCAGACATGTAGCAGAATACATTTTACCTAAATTTATAAAGAAATTCGATTTTTTTATTATTATTTTATTGGATAGGTTACATAGCAGAAAATAAAAAGTATAGTTTTTCTTTTTTTTTTTTTCAAACTCGTTTTTTTTGGGTGAAATTATAAAAAATAAAAAACCCAGTGGTGATCAAATACCAAAAAATTCACGGTGAAAATTATTGGCATTTTGCCTAAAAAAAAAAAAAAGTGCAGACAATGGCTACTGAAAAACATGCGATTTTGCTGCGATTTCATTACGATTTTGGTTTTCGGCCAAGTGCATCCTGAATTTTCGGTTTTGGTCCACCACTATTAGTTACCACTAAAAAAAGCTCAGTTTGTGTGAATTAATTGAGATACATTTTATTTCGATACAGTGTTGCACAACAAACGCAATTGCCAGTTAAATAGCGCACTGCTAAATAGCAAAAAATGGCCTGCTCATGAAGGGGGGGGGGGGGGGCTTCCGGAGCTGGAGATAGTAAAGTGTTACTAAACCCGGGGCCCTGCATTTACTATATCTGCTCTCTCACAGTACACAGAACTGCAATAGTTTTAGTAAATATAAACTGCTAAATACTTTTTCTCATCAGCAGTATATAGCAGTCTTGTGACTTCTATCAGTGTTTGGCTCAAGTTTGTATGAGGGGTTTTCATTCTGCCTTAAGGCTGGGTTCACACTGCTGAGCAAAGCGGCTCACGGCAGGAGTCCGATGCGTCGCTGTTCTCCGTTTCAAGGACGAATCAGGCCCAAATTTTTGGCTGCAATCAGAGCTGAAACAGACCAGAAGATGCACAGGACTCTTCTGCAGACAGCTTTGCAGCCGTCCCTGATCTCTGTGAACCGGCTCCATTGATATGAACTGAATCTCCTGATATGCGAATTGGATGTGGAGAAAAAACGCATCCAATTCGCACTAGTGTGAACCCAGCCTGACTGTCCTATGAGGCTGCAGGACCCAGACCCTCTGTCTGGACAGTGCTGATTGGCCCTGTGCTGATCACATGCACCCTCCCAAGAAAAAAAAAAAACCTCTGGCAGCACACACCAAACCGAGTATGTGCAGCTTTTCCTCTAGCCCCTGTTCTATCAGGAGATGGTTTGAGGATAGTGGAAAAAGGGGAGGATCAGGAAAGACAGAACCAAACAGCCTTTTTACACAATGCACAGGATTAGCCCCCTAGGTTCCACAGCGAGTATAACAAGCATGCTTTACTGCATATACAGACTGATTTACGGTTGTGGGTTTATTAACACTTTGAAAGTACCCATGAAGTTGTGTGTCCCCCCCCATCTTTTAGAACCATATTTCAGGTTACACCGATTTTTTAGGGTCATAGAGTGCAGTAGGACCTGAATGGCTCCTGGAGATGCCCTTCCTCGCTGTTGCTGTTGTGCAGGTGATTACAGAAGGTAGATATAAATTCAGGAACTTACTTATTTAATGCCTAGATATCTGCATTTATTGGTGTTTACAATGCTGGAAATCAAGTTGCCAATGGATGTGTATTGAATTGTTTAATGTAGTGCATAGGCTGACACTGCACTGGGGTTGAAGATTAACCAGGATAATAATATTTAACAAACAGAAAAACACCCTTTGACACAGCAATGAAAAAGCTGAGCCATGAAATTCTCACTTGCTCGGCTTGCAGGACAGGTCTAAAGGTGCCTAAAGACACTGGGTGACAGTTCCCCAATCTGATAGTTTTCTTTCCATAACCTTGTAGAGCTGCCCGATTCAGGACAAAAATGAGAATTTACAATTTTTTTTGTTAAGAATAAAGATCACGCTTCTTTCAAGATTCTCAGTGTAACATCATCTTTTACTTTATTTTAAAAAATTGGACTAACTTCACGGCTTAGGTTTTTTTTTTTTTTATAATTCATTAAAAAAAAGTGTTTTTTTCCCAAAAAACTGCATTTGAAAGACTTTGGCGCAAATACAGTGTGACATAAAATATTGCAACGATCGCCATTTTATTGTGTTTATAGTTAGACCCCGTTCACACTGGGGCGACCTGTCAGGCGACCTGGTCGCCTGACAGGTCGCCTGCCATAGAGTAGCTGTGGACCCGTTCTAATAGGAGCGACACAAGTCGCTCCGACTTAGCAAAAGGGTCCGGAGCTTCTTTGGGGCGACCTGGAGCGACCTGCATTGACTTCAATGATATGAAGTCCGTGCCGGCCGCTCCGAGGTCGCGGTGCGAGCTGCGCACCGCGACCTGTGAGGTCGCCCCGGCAAGTAGCGTTGCCCCAGTGTGAATGGGGTCTTATCTAGCAGCCTCGATACAGGGAGTGCAGAATTATTATTAGGCAAATGAGTATTTTTGAGGATTAATTTTATTATTGAACAACAACCATGTTTTCAATGAACCCAAAAAACTCATTAATATCAAAGCTGACTATTTTTGGAAGTAGTTTTTAGTTTGTTTTTAGTTTTAGCTATTTTAGGGGGATATCTGTGTGTGCAGGTGACTATTACTGTGCATAATTATTAGGCAACTTAACAAAAATCAAAATATAAAGTATACCCATTTCAATTATTTATTTTTACCAGTGAAACCAATATAACATCTCAACATTCACATACCCATACATTTCTGACATTCAAAAACAAAAAACAAATCAGTGACCAATATAGCCACCTTTCTTTGCAAGGACACTCAAAAGCCTGCCATCCATGGATTCTGTCAGTGTTTTGATCTGTTCACCATCAACATTGCGTGCAGCAGCAACCACAGCCTCTCAGACACTGTTCAGAGAGGTGTACTGTTTTCCCTCCTTGTAAATCTCACATTTGATGATGGACCACAGGTTCTCAATGGGGTTCAGATCAGGTGAACAAGGAGGCCATGTCATTAGCTTTTCTTCTTTTATACCCTTTCTTGCCAGCCATGCTGTGGAGTACTTGGACGCGTGTGATGGAGCATTGTCCTGCATGAAAATCATGTTTTTCTTGAAGGATGCAGACTTCTTCCTGTACCACTGCTTGAAGAAGGTGTCTTCCAGAAACTGGCAGTAGGACTGGGAGTTGAGCTTGACTCCATCCTCAACCCGAAAAGGCCCCACAAGCTCATCTTTGATGATACCAGCCCAAACCAGTACTCCACCTCCACCTTGCTGGCGTCTGAATCGGACTGGAGCTCTCTGCCCTTTACCAATCCAGCCACGGGCCCATCCATCTGGCCCATCAAGACTCACTCTCATTTCATCAGTCCATAAAACCTTTGAAAAATCAGTCTTGAGATATTTCTTGGCCCAGTCTAGACGTTTCAGCTTGTGTGTCTTGTTCAGTGGTGGTCGTCTTTCAGCCTTTCTTACCTTGGCCATGTCTCTGAGTATTGCACACCTTGTGCTTTTGGGCACTCCAGTGATGTTGCAGCTCTGAAATATGGCTAAACTGGTGGCAAGTGGCATCTTGGCAGCTGCACGCTTGACTTTTCTCAGTTCATGGGCTGTTATTTGCGCCTTGGTTTTTCCACACGCTTCTTGCGACCCTGTTGACTATTTTGAATGAAATGCTTGATTGTTCGATGATCACGCTTCAGAAGCTTTGCAATTTTAAGAGTGCTGCATCCCTCTGCAAGATATCTCACTATTTTTGACTTTTCTGAGCCTGTCAAGTCCTTCTTTTGACCCATTTTGCCCAAGGAAAGGAAGTTGCCTAATAATTATGCACACCTGATATAGGGTGTTGATGTCATTAGACCACACCCCTTCTCATTACAGAGATGCACATCACCTAATATGCTTGATTAGTAGTAGGCTTTCAAGCCTATACAGCTTGGAGTAAGACAACATGCATAAAGAGGATGATGTGGTCAAAATACTCATTTTTTACCGCGATTTTTGTGCAGGCGTTTTTAGATTGAATAGAGACCAATGGAAAACGCCTGTAATCTGCCCAAAAAGAAGCTCATGTACTTTATTGAGTGTTGGGCGTTTTGTATACAGCATCAAAACGCCCAAATGTGAACAGGGGCCATTGAAATGAATAGGTGAATTGTCTTGTTGGGCGTTTTGAGAGCTGATCCTAGAGCAGAAAAACTCCCCAAAAACGCCCCAAAACGCCTACATGTGAACGGAGCCTAATAATTCTGCACTCCCTGTAATGTTGATAAACATTTTCTGGAGGTTTTTATTTTTTTATTTTTAAATGTGAGAGCTGAGAAGAGCAGAGCAGCTCTGTAAGCCTCGGTTCACACTAGGGCGACCTGTGAGGCGACCTGGTCGCCTCACAGGTCGCCTCCCATAGGGAAGCTGCGGACCGGTTCTAATAGGAGCGACACAAGTCGCTCCGACCTAGAAAAAGGGTCCGGAGCTTCTTTGGGGCGACCAGGAGGCGACCGCCATAGACTTCAATGTTATGAAGTCCGTGGTGGCCGCTCCGAGGTCGCGGCGCGCCGCTCGCACCGCGATCTCGGAGGTCGCCCCGGGAAGTAGCGTCGCGGTAGTGTGAACCGGCGCTAAGAATGGAGGACATGCAGTTTTACGGTTCCCGCTCATGCAATGCGGGGAACCCTGCAGATCCACTGCGGGTTCCCGCATCGCATTCAACTCGCAGGCAGTTCACACTGCCATATGTGAATCGCTGGGGGTGTCAATACAAAGTTAACAACACCCCCAGATCAGTTCGGACATGAATCTGATTGCATAGCTGTGAATAACCATACAATCCTAATCTGGTGCGGATGCAAAAAAGGGTCCTGTGCGTGTTGTGTCCAAATGTGATGCAAAGTCAGCCATACATTCTGTATATATCGGTTTAGGAGACGCAGGAGAAGTTGTGTCCTGTAGCCGGTTCTCGCCGGTGGTGTCTCCGAACTGACATGTGAGTGAGGCCACAGGCGAGATCCAGCTACAGGACACAACTTCTCCTGTGTCTCCTAAACCGATTCAATGAATACCGAGCCCGCACAGCTTATGTGCCTACAAATGTGAGTTTTAATATTTGCATTATTTAATTAATACCTTATATACAGAGAGCACTAGATTTGTTTTCCATTTATTCCCGTTTTATGACAGAGACTGGGGAAATACAGTGAGGACAGAGCCACCCTAATTATCTGTGTAGCAACCAGGGAGCATTCAGGACCTAATGAGAGAATCGAGTCTACCCATTTGTCTGGGGATACTATAAAGCTATTTTTGACCTAGTGGTGAAACACTGGTCAAATTATAAAGGTGAGAGGCCATCCATCACTGCTGGTGGTGGGATCGTGAGCACCTGAATGATCCATTGCGGCAGCTGCACTTATTTTGGCACTTTAGAGACTGTTTATTCACTTGAAATCACTTTAATGGACTAGCACCTTGCACTTTTGATTTATCTTTTCAATTGATACCAGCAAAAGAAAGCTCTATTTGTGTGGAAAAAAAAAAAATGATAAAAAAATTTTCATATGGGTACAGTGTAGCATGACCGCGCAATTGTCATTCAAAGTGTGACAGAGCTTAAAGCTGAAAATTGGCCTGGGTCTATAATAATAATAATTATTGGCCTGTATTGAAGTGGTTAAACAATCAGAGTCTCTCCTATCACATCAGAACCCCCTAACAGCAAAGTTCCCTCATCACATCCATATCCCCTTTACATTAATGTCCACCTCACCACATCAGAGCCCTCAGTCCCCCCTTCACAAATAGTCCTACCTTGAGGTCGGGCACTGTGCAGCCATGCTGGCTCTGTATTACCAAGACTAAACTGTGCCCCCCCCCCCCCAGCCCTTAACCATCATCACTGATGCTGGGGGGGTCTCAGCCCACCCCAGTACCTCTCTAGATTCGGCCCGGATATGCAGTAATGAACGGTGATCATTCACCCCACAGAAATGCACACACTGCAATACAACACCGGCTGCAGGAAATTTTGCATGCAAGCATTCCATTACCATAGGTCGATCTAAACCGGTCACTAAAATCAAATAGGTTACTAATTTAAAAATGTATTTCAATCTCTTTAAAATCTGCAGCTTCCATTTAAATAACAGCTAATGACTCTGTCCTGCATGTCCTTGTTCAGACACTTTGGGGTTGATTTACTAAAATTGAAGAGTGCAAAATATGGTGCAGGCCTGCAAAGAAACCAATCAGCTTCACCTTTTTTTATTGCTAAAGCCTAATTAACAAGCTGAAGTTAGAAGCCAATTGGCTACCATGCAAAGCTGCACCAGATTTTGCACGCCCCTTTCTGTTATAGGGCGACAACAATTTGGCCCTGTCTCCCAAAATATTTTCATGATGTGTCATTAAATCACATCACGCACCCCTGGTGGAGACTAGGAGCAGCTATGCTGAAACACATTGCATTGTGCAGGGATGTAGATAGGAAGTGGTGGAAAGATCAAAAGTGTTTCTGTTGGTTATGCAGGAAGAGGAATGCTGCTTCTACATTAGCATAGCTCCCAACTGTCCCTGATGTTCAGGGACTGTCCCTGATTTGGAACAAAGTCCCTCTTTCACCCTCATTTTGATCAGTATGATCTATATAGTTGTATATAAAATGCACTTTATCTTTCAAAAAGTGTTTCCCAGTGATAAACCTTTCATCCAATTTCTAAATTGCTGCATTTGTAAATTTCAAAAGCCAGTATAAAGGAATAGTGGTATAAGTATATATAAAAAAAAAAAAAAAAAAAAAAGAAGCACGTCTGGACAACCACCCACCATAGATATACTGCGGCAGGCTGGCTCAGCTGTGCGAACCACCGTACATGTACGGTGGTTTGCGGGAGCGCTCGTGGGGGTCAACGCGCCTGCCCTATCAGGAAGCCAATCCATGGGACCAGCGGCCGCGATTGCTGCCGGTTACTCCTGACCGCTCCCCGCTGAGAGAGAACGACGGTCTGCTGTTGTAAACACAGCAGACTGTTCTCTCTGGAATGAACACAGAGCACCTGCGATCCTCCTGTGATCCTTGTGTTGATTTCACAAGTCTCTCCCCCACACAGTTAGAAAACACCCCCTAGGCTCACACTTAAAGAGGTTGTAAACCCTCTCTTGGAAGTTGTACCTATAGGTAAGCCTTTAATAAGGCTTAGCTATAAGTACTGTAAATATCTCCTAAACTTGCACAGTTTAGGAGATATTTACTTTTAATGCAGCTCTGAAGTAACGGCCACCCATGCCGTTCCTTCAGAGCCCTGTGCCATGAACGGCGGCTCCCACACACATGCGCGGGAGTGATGTAATCGCGCCTCCGGCCAATCAGATGGCTGGAGGACGCGAACCAAGACAGCCAAACATGTTCTAAGATAAGTATTTCATAATGAGCTAGTATGAGATGCATACTAGCTCATTATCCCTTTGTCTTACAGGGTTTTTTTTTTTTCAGATTTTTGCGTGCAGGGTTTACTTCCTCTTTAACCCTTTGATCACCCTCGGGTTACCCCCTTCCCTGCCAGTGTCATTATTACAGTAACGGTGCAAGGTCATTTCTGGCAATGTGGAACGCACGCTACGAATGGCGCTTCCTGACTGCTTCACACAGACCCTCTACAGTTAGTGCTACTGGAAGCGCTATCAAATCTGAGTTTAAGTGCCCATTCACACTAAGGCGACTGGTCAGCCTGACAAGTCGCCGGTCCATGCAGTGCTACAGGAACCGTTCTAATAGGAGTGACTCAAGTCGCTCCGACTTAGAAAATAGTTCCTGTACTACTTTAGAGCGACATCGGAGTGACTTGCATTGACATTCATTATATGAAGACCGTGCAAGTCACGCCGAAGTCGCGGTGCACGCGACTTCACAGGTCGCTCCCGAAGTCGTGCCGCGGTAGTGTGAACCGGCACTAATGGACTTTAATTGTATCATGCACCTTTTACTTATTAAATACATCTGCACAATAAAACTCTAATTTTTTAAAATCCCTGAGCACTCATTCCATCCGGGTGAACCTTATATGATGGGGCTCAATACACCCAACCCCAATTACCTGGTAACCTAGGAGGCAATTTTCAGCTCTGTAGGTCCTGGGGGCCTGAAAAACTCTGGTAAGTGGCCAATACTTACCAAGGTGGAGGAGCACAATATACTCACACATCAGCACCTTTCTGAAGCACGGATCACTTTATGGGGGGAATGAGGAGACCACAACCCCATTTTGTCTAAAGAATTATGAACTTTTTATATTTCTATGAAGTTACAATATTTTGCACTTAATCTAATTTTTTTAATTAATTTTCCTTTTTTTAATCCAAACACGTACACACATCCATTCTGAGCACTTTGGAATCCATTGCATTTTTATTGCACCGTTCTTACAAAATAATGAAGGTTTAGAACAATATATTTGAATGTTTAATCAAGATATTTGAATACTCTATTTTGCACACTTATTTTACTTTATGCACTTTGGAAACCATTGCATATTTGCACACACTTAATGCACTTTTTTTTTAGCACTGTAGCCACTTTATATAATTCATTCATTGTATGGTTCCAAATGTCTGTTTACTAAAGGGCAATAGCACCGCACTGCATACATCACTTCATTTAACCACTTAAGCCCCGGAAGATTTTACCCCCATTCCGACCAGGGGGTATTTTGCGATTCGGCACTGCGTGACTTTAACGGACAATTGCGCGGTCGTGCGACGCTGTACCTAAACGAATTTGGCGTCCTTTTTTTCCCACAAACAGAGCTTTCTTTTGGCGGTATTTGATCACCTGTGCGATTTTTTGATCACGCGCTATAAACAAAAAAAGAGCGTCCATTTTGCAAAAATAGCAATATTTTTCCCTTTTTTTTATATGAAATTCCCCCCAAAAAAAATGTAAAAATCAAAATTTTTTAAAATTTTCGGCCAATTTGTTTTATGCTACATATGTTTGGTTAAAAAAAAAAAAAAAAATCGCAAAAAGCGTATTTTGATTGGTTTGCGCAAAAGTTATTGCGTTTACTAAGGGAAAGATTTTTGTCATTTTTGTTGTTTTTTTTTTTTAACGCGTAATGGCGGCGATCTGCGATTTTTTTTGCGGTACTGCGACATTGCGGCGGACAGATCGGACCCTTGACTGACATTTTTGACACTTTTGGGGTTACCAGTGACATTTCTACAGTAATCAGTGCTATACATATGCACTGTTACTGTAAAAATACACTGGTAGTGAAGGGGTTAACTTTATTTGAGAGGGAGGGGCTGTGTGTGTCCCTAGGGGCGTGATTCTAACTGTGATTGGCTGGGGCTTCAGCTGTATGCAGAGTGATCAACGGATCTACATAGTAGATCCAGATGATCAGCTCTCATACAGCGAGGAGAATGACAGGCAGCTTGTTTACACAAGCTGCCTGACTTTCTCCCTCTCCCCCGCCGATCGCAGAGTGGCCGGCGGACATCGGGTCCGCCGGTCACACGCGCGGGGGGGGTCCGTGACCACTCGGGAGCGGGAGCGCGCCTCCGGGGGCGCGCGCTCGCTCCCTAGACCCTCACAAGCTAGTGACGTAGCCCTACGTCACTTTGCCTGTGAGGGGCTGACCGCCGACGTAGATAGTCGTGCGGCGGTCGGCAAGTGGTTAAGCACACACTTAAATTGACGGCGAAATTACCATATTTTTAGAATTAAAGGATAGGCGCTGTATTTCAATATCTATACATTTTCTGTATAGTTTTGATTGTTTATGGGGAAATTTGCTTTGATATATATGAGTGCTTTTGCTTACAAAGCATGTTTCTGGAACGAATTATAAATGGCAATCCAAGGTATTACCGTATGCGGAATACTTGTTGAACAAATTTACAGAATGTTCCATAAATCTACCCAAATTTTGCCCCTTCTGTGATAAGCTCTATAGCTCAAGATCTGTTGGCTAGGACGGTCTGAAAACAGGCTATACACATGAGATTACTTTCCTATATACTGTAACAAAAAATGGCGGATGGGAAGGACTGTTGCCTGTCTTCTCTGGTTACCTCTGGATCCACTCAAAACTCGATCTGCATTTCTTGTTAATTATCTCAACTGGTCTGGCCAGAAACATACTGGAAAATCTTCCGTCTGGAAACAGTCATACATCACACAGAGACCAGTAATGTTCCATTCTCAATGTATATATTTCTGCTACACGGAAAGCCTCAAGCACATGACACACAAAGCACATGGCATTGGGGGAAAGGGAAAAATTCTTAAGAGCCATTGTACACTGTAAAGTGATTTCTTGCAGTGCGTAAATGCATGTGCTTTACTTCACATGTTAATGTGTTTGGAATTAAAGTGGTTGTAAACCTCAGACATGAAATATGAACAAAAGCATATCCCTCTATAGTGTGAAGCGCACGAAGAGTAATTTCTGTCTGCTGCTTCGTTCCTCTACTATCAACATGAATCACTTCTGACAAGTTTTACTGACACCAAAAGAAGAAAGGTGACAGAGGAGGAAACTCCGGCTTATTGACAGCCTCAGCTCTGTTCCTGTGTACTTTGTAAATTCTGGACTTTAAAAATGGCTGAAGAGCAGACTGCAGATAAACAGGTACAACTTAGTGCCCATTCACACTACCGCGACTGGTCATGCAGTACTACGGGAACCATTCTAATAGGAGCGACTCAAGTCGCTCCGCCTTAGAAAATAGTTCCTGTACTACTTTGGGGCGACATCAGAGCGACTTGCATTGACATTCATTAAATGAAGTCCGTGCAAGTCGCGGTACACGCGACTTTACAGGTTGCCCCCGAAGTCGTGCTGCGGTAGTGTGAACCGGCACTTACAGTATCTTACAAGTGTACACCCCTCACATTTTTGTAAATTTTTTATTATATCTTTTCATGTGACAACACTGGAGAAATGACACTTTGCTACAATGTAAAGTAGTGAGTGTACAGCTTGTATAACAGTGTACATTTGCTGTCCCCGCAAAATAAATCAACACACAGCCATTAATGTCTAAACCGCTGGAAACAAAAGGGAGTACACCCCTAAGTGAAAATGGCCAAAGTGTCAATATTTTGTGTGGCCACCATTACTTTCCGGCACTGCCTTAACCCTCTTGGGCATGGAGCTCACCAGAGCTTCACAGGTTGCCACTGGAGTCCTCTTCCACTCCTACATGATGACATCATAGAGCTGATGGATTTTGGAGACCTTACACCACAGATGCTCAATAGGGTTTAGGTGTGGAGACATGCTTGCCCAGTCCATCACCTTTACCCTCAGCTTCTTTAGCAAGGCAGTGGTCGTCTTGGAGGTGTGTTTGGGGTCGTTTTGTTGAAATACTGCCCTGCGGCCCAGTTTCCGAAGGGAGTGGATCATGCTCTGCTTCAGTATGTCACAGTACATGTTGGCATTCATGGTTCCCTCAATGAACTGTAGCTCCCCAATGCCGGCAGCACTCATGCAGCTCCAGACCATGACACTCCCATCACCATGCTTGACTGAAGGCAAGACACACTTGTCTTTGTACTCCTCACCTGGTTGCTGCCACACACGCTTGACACCATCTGAACCAAATAAGTTCATCTTGGTCTCATCAGACCACAGAACATGGTTCCAGTAATCCATGTCCTTAGTCTGCTTGTCTTCAACAAACTGTTTGTGGCCTTTCTTGTGCATCATCTTTAAAAGAGGCTTCCTTCAGACCAAATTGGCCATGCAGACCAATTTGATGCAGTGTGCAGCGTATGGTTTGAGCACTGACAGGCTGACCCCCCACTCCTTGAACCTTTGCAGCAATGCTGGCAGCACTCATACGTATATTTCCCAAAGACAACCTCTGGATAGGACGCTGAGCACGTGCACTCAACCTCTTTGGTCGACCATGGCGAGGCCTGTTTTGAGTGGAACCTGTCCTGTTAAACCGCTGTATGGTCTTGGCAACTGTGCTGTAGCTCAGTTTCAGGTTCTTGGCAATTTTCTTATACCCTATGCAATCTTTATGTAGAGCAACAATTCTATTTTTCAGATCCTCAGAGAGTTCTTTCCCATGAGGTGCCATGTTGAACTTCCAGTGACCAGTATGATAACACCACATTTAACACACCTGCTTCCCTTTCACACCTGGGGAGGGAAAATGGCTAATTAAGCCAAATTTGGATATTTTCACCTAGGGGTGAACTCACTTTTATTGCCAGCAGTTTAGACATTAATGGCTGTGTGTTTAGTTATTTTGAGGGGACAACAAATTTACACTGTAAGAGCTGGTTCACACTGGGGCGACTTGGTCGCCTGACAAGTCGCCTGCCAAAGATTAGCACAGGACCCGTTCTAATAGGAGCGCCACAATTCGCTCAGACTTAGAAAAAGGGTCCTGTACTACTTTGGGGCGACCTGGAGCGACCTGCATTGACTTCAATGATATGAAGTCCGTGCATGTCGCTCCGAGGTCGCGGTGCGCGCTGTGCACCGCGACTTCACAGGTCGCCCCGGCAAGTCGGGTCGCCTGTATGTGAACCAGCTTTTATACAAGCTGTACACTCACTACTTTACATTGTAGCAAAGTGTCATTTTTTCAGTGTTGTCACATGAAAAGATATAATAAAATATTTACAAAAATGTGAGGGGTGTACTCACTTTTGTGAGATAGATACTGTATGTAGGAGGATTTGTCACCTGAGGCCAGTCACGTCACTGGGTACATCTAAGGGTTTACAGTCAGTGGCTGGGATCACACTGGTGCAATGCGGGAACCACAGTGATTCCTGTGCAGGTTCCCACACTGCATCAGAATCACAGACAGTTCACACTGCGCTCTGCAAACCGCTGTGGGTGTCATTATAAAGTTAATGACACTCCCAAAACTGTTCACAGAACTTGGTGTGAACTGCAGAATTGGGTCGCATGCGATCAAATTCTAGTGCGGAGACAAGAAATAAAAAAATAAAAAAAAAAGTGTCCTACACGATTTGGTCCGAATGTGATGCGATTTCAGCCATACAAACTGTATGGCTGAATTTGCAACGGCACAGACATCGCATGTGATGTGCACAGGAATGCGGTGCAAATCACATGAGAGGTATGCAACCGCATGAGTATGAACCCAGCCTTAGTCCCACTTTAGTCACTGTAACAAACATTTTTAACCCATTCACTACTCTGTTGTGAGACTTGACACCATCAGTAAAATTGTATATAGTGAAAATTGTACACACAGAGGAGGGGATTTACTAAAGCTTGGTTCACACTGGGGCAGCTTCAAAGTTGTCCGACTCTGAAGCCGCCCCATGCAGCATGACTTCACCGTGGCTTGCAAATGACTTCTCTAATAGAAGTCAATGCAAGTCGCACCCAAAGTAGTGCAGGAACCTTTTTTTTTTTAAGTCGGAGCGTCTTGAGTTACTCCGATTAGAACGGTTCCATTGCACTGAATGGAGCTGTAGCGGCTGGTGCTCCATGGGTCGGGGGGCAGCAGATAGACCACACCACCCCCCCCCCCCCCGGACCACACCAGCATTTAAAGACATCTGTGCATACAGAACTGATATGTACCTGAGCCATGGTGGCCAACTCACTAGGATGCGTCTGTGTCCTCTCTGTATAATTTTGATACACAATTGATTTGGCTTCACGTTTATCTTTTACATGTATGATTGTTTGTATAGGCTGCATGCACACAGGGGGATTGGCCCATTGGAATCCAATATCTGTGTTTTCGTGAACCCCAAAAGTGCTAAGCTACATGGTGGCTGGACGCTTTACTGAGCGCTATTTCTAGGTCCATATGTCCAGAAATTTTGTATTCAAGTGTTTGTAGAAGCCTTAGGCCTCATTCACATGGGTGTACTCAAGAGTACGCTTGCCCACACGGGGATGCACAGATGTTCATGCATCTGCATGCAGGCAGTCCCATCCATGTCATTCGGGATGCAGTGGCTGCATAGGCACAGCTGCTCCTCCCGAATTGACATCTGTGAGGGTGCGTGTCCCTGATCGCACACCCGCACCCATATGGATGTCAGATGGGGAGCAGTGCTTGTCCCAATTGACATGAATGGGACTGCGCATGCAGATGCTTGGAACACCTGTGTAGGAAAATCCTGGCCCTCACAGGGTGTACGCTTACAGGAAGCATGTCCATGTGACCAAGGCCTTATTTGCAGAGGATTGGGTTGTCTATAGACAGTGCCCTATCCTGCCTTTGTATTATATCTTGTGAACAATTCAGCAGTGAGCCAGGCTCCTCTCCTCCACTGACCTTCACTGGTTTCATTCTGAATGCTGGGTGACCTTTGATTTATCGCAGACATTGTTGCGTTAGTTCCGGGCCTAGAAAGAACAATTTCCTTATCTCATGCACTGTCTGTGTATTTCTCTCTATGGGGGTTGGTTTACTAAAACTGCCAAGTGCAAAATCTGCTGCAGAAACCGATCCACTTCTAGGTTTATACCCCTTTCACCCCAGTGGACTGATCAGGTCAGCTGTATTTTTTATTTTTTTACAGGTGGACCCGATGTGGCCACCCATTATTCTCTATGGGGCAGTGGATATCAGTGCTGTCACCCGGTAGCATCCGATCTGATCCAGTCCACTAAAAACAGACGAATTAAATGCATTCGCCACTTGGTGGATCGGATGACAATCGGATGGAATTGGACCTGCAGTCAGCTTCCATAAAACCGCGCCTTAGAGAACAGCAGGCTTAGTCTGTGTCCGCTCTGAGACCCGTTTCCCGATTGGCCGAAAGGAGAAGCCATGCCATTGGCCAAGGTGAAGGGAGGAGACGCAGAAGACTGAGGGGGAAGCCGCCGCCTGCCCTCCACATGTCCAGGGTAAGTGAGCCAGTGACCGGGGGGGGGGGGGGGGTATGGTGTGCGGGCTGGTGTGGTCCGTCTGCTGCCCCCCCCCCATGGAGCACCAGCCGCCACTGCCTCCTCCCATGCTCACCTCCAGGATTTCTCCAGAACTTCCCCCGTCCTTTGGAACCCTCAACCCTAATCTGTCCTACAGTCCCCTAATCTTTCCATCTTTAGATGATCCCTGAAAACCCTTCTCTCTAGGCTACGTTCACATGTAGGCATTTTGGGCGTTTTTCTGCTCTAGGATCAGCTCTTAAAACGCCCAACAAGACAAATCCTATTCATTTCAATGGCCCCTGTTCACATCTGAGCGTTTTGACGCCGTGAGCAAAATGCCCAATGCTCAAAAAAGTACATGAGCTTCTTTTTGGGCAGATTACAGGCGTTTTCCATTGGTCTCTAGTCAATCTAAAAACGCCTGCACAAAAAACGCCTGTAAAAACGCCTGCAAAAAACACCCATAAAAAACGCCTGAAAAAACGCAATAAATAGCAACGCCAAGATGTGAACGTAGCCTTAAAGAAACCTATCCGGCTTCTAACTAATACACTGTTTCACTTTCTCCATCAGCTCATCCCCCACAGATATTACCTTTTGTATCAATTGACCCTCCCTTTTAGATTGTAAGCTCTAATTGAGCTTTCTTTTAGCAGTACTTAAACACTTCTGCGTTTTTTATTTTTTTTGCACTAGAAACAAAGAATGACCGGAACTTTTGAAAAAAAAAAAACAATATTTTTTTTACTTTCTGCTCCTAAACATGTGTACATGAAAGCATAAGTGATATACACACACACATATATATATATATATATATATATATATATATATATATATATATATATATATATATATATATATATATATATATATATATATATATATATATATATATACACACACACACATACACACACACACACACACACAATACAGTACATATACAACCGATTCCAGTACACTGTAGCTTATGAATCCAATGATAAAGTGCTCTCAGTGCAGATAAAGTGACAAATATATAAATTTCAATAGGCAATTTATCTCATAAATGTATGACAACACGTTATGTCATATAGGATAAAAAGTGCTCTCAGTGAAAAAAAAGTGCAAAAATTGCAGCACTTAAAATAAAAATAAATTCAAAAAATTCATAAGTCCATATAAAATATTAAAGTGACAAGTGTAAAACTAGTGCAAATAAAACACAGTCTCTGGTGGTGAACTGTAAAGGTGAATCCACTCGTGCTCCCCCTCTTTCAGGTCCGGACTCACCAGAGGGTAAAACCCCTGCAGGGGTCACAGACACCAAAAGAGAACCAGAAAAATATGTCCCTTTCTCCACCTCAATTTACCAGGTCACTGGGGGCTCCCATCACAGGGTTATATAGAGGAAAAGAGGCTTCTCATAGTATAATTCCGTATATGGTAATTTTATTTAATACAAGTAAAATGCACTTACAAAAGGGCAGTAAATAAAAGCCTTAAGTTTAAAGCCGTCTGTCCTGTATCCGGAACACGATGCGCTCCACGGACCGGAAGTGCGGGGCCAGAAATGACACAATGATGCTCTACGCGTTTCGTCAGAAGGATGTCATCAGGAGAATATTAAATATATACAATGTTTAGGGGTTCTAAGAAATTTTCTAGCAAAAAATACTGGATTTTAACTTAAGCAACAAGTGTCAGAAATAGGCTAAGGCCCCTTTCACACATACGGTCCGTTCAGTTCATCCGTTCAGTCACGTCAAAATGTATCAGTTTTCCATCAGTTTATTTCATCCGTTTTTTTTACATCCGATACCAATGCAAAAATAGATGAACAATGGACCATTTGTCCGTTTACATCCGTTATTCGTTCAATTCGTTTGTCGGATGAAAAATAGGGCATTCATCTGTTCCAAAAAACAGACATTGACGAAGCGGATGAAAACGGATGTTAACTGATGATCATTCGGTGTCATCCGTTTTTACATAGAGATGCATTGATGTCCGTTTTTCATCCGTCAGCGGATGGATGAAAAACGGACAAACGTTCCGTATGTGTGAAAGGGGCCTTAGTCTTTAAGAGGTTAACCTGCCCTTCTTTACAGACGGAAGAACAAAATGATACATTGTAAAACATTGCGTTATAGTTATCTAGCAGCCATAGGGCCCTTTCACACGGGCGCTCCGTATGTCCGCAAATCATCCTATTTTTTTGCGGATGATTTACGGACATAATGTAAGTCAATGGCATTGCGAATGTCAGCGGAATACCATCTGCTGACATCCGAATTTCTTCCTTTCAGTTCTGTTCCGTTTTTTGGAACGGAACAGAACCCTATTTTTCCTCCGTTCAAAAAACGGAAAGTAAGCAAAATCAGATGTCAGCGGAAGAACAAAATGATACATTGTAAAACAGTGTGTTTATAGTTATCTAGCAGCCTTAACAATGTTGATAAACATTTTCCATAGGCTCTTTTTTTTTTTTTTTTTTTGACTGTAGCAGAGAACAGCTCTGCCATTTTAAGACCATGAGGTGGGGGGGAGGTAAGGGAACCCAGCAGTGCAGCCTTTGCGGCTTCACGGGTGGGTCCCTACTGCACATGCGCGAAGCGCATTCCTACTGGCTCAGCGGTGGAGGAGGGGGCTTAGCTTCCGAGGGATGGTGCCGCGGTGCCATATCCCAGAAGTGGGGAAGGGTACCTGTTCCCCCCTCCCCCCTGAAAGGTGCAAAATGTGACACCGGAGGAGGGGGAGGAAACAAAAGAGCGGAAGTTCCACTTTTGGTGTCACTAGTCCCCAAAAAAGTGTCAGGTGTCTAATTTGTCACAGTCCCGCTATAAGTTGCTGTTCGCCGCCATTATTAGTAAAAAAAAAAAAAATATCCCATAGTTTGTAGACGCTGTAACTTTTGCGCAAACCAATATACATTTATTTGGATTTTTTTTTTTACTACAAATATGTAGCAGAATACATATTGTTCTAAATTGATGAAGATATTCAATTTTTTATTTTTAATTTATTGGGCATGTTTTAGAGCTGCACGATTAATCGATAAAAAAATAATGATTTTGATTCACCCCCTTCCCTCCCCCCACCTCACGATCTTAAAATGGCAGAGCTGTTCTCTGCTACAGTCAAAAAAAAAAAAGCCTATGGAAAATGTTTATCAACATTGTTAAGGCCTCTTTCACACGGCCGCTCCGGTTTTTTGCTCCGCTGCGGGACTTTTTTTTTTTTTTTTTCACGGAGCGGACGACACTTGTGTCATCCGCTCCGTATGCCCGCATATCATCCCATCCGTTTGTGGATGATATGCGGACATAATGTAAGTCTATGGGCATTGCGGATGTCGGCGGATGACACCGCTGACATCCGAATTTGCTTCCTTTCCGTTTTTTTGAACGGAGGAAAAATAGAGTTCTGTTCCATTCCAAAAAACGGAACAGAACTGAAAGGAAGAAAATGGGATGTCAGCGGATGGTATTCCGCTGACATCCGCAATGCCATAGAGTTACATTATGTCCACAAATCATCCGCAAAAAAAATAGGATGATTTGCGGACATACGGAGCGCCCGTGTGAAAGGGCCTAAGCCCCCGTTCACACTAAGGCGACCTGTGAGGCGACCTGGTCGCCTCACAGGACGCCTTCCATAGGGAAGCTGCGGACCCGTTCTAATAGGAGCGACACAAGTCGCTCCGACTTAGAAAAAGGGTCCGGAGCTTCTTTGGGGCGACCTGGAGGCGACCGCCATAGACTTCAATGTTATGAAGTCTGTGCCGGCCGCTCCGAGGTCGCGGCGCGCTGCTCGCACCGCGACCTCGGAGGTCGCCCCTGGAAGTCGGATCGCCCCTATGTGAACAGGGCCTAAGGCTGCTAGATAACTGTAACGCAATGTTTTACAATGTATCATTTTGTTCTTCCGTCTGTAAAGAAGGGCAGTTTAACCTCTTAAAGACTAAGGCCCCTTTCACACATACGGAACGTTTGTCCGTTTTTCATCCATCCGCTGACGGATGAAAAACGGACATCAATGCATCTCTATGTAAAAACGGATGACACCGAATGATCATCAGTTAACATCCGTTTTCATCCGCTTCGTCAATGTCCGTTTTTTGGAACAGATGAATGCCCTCTTTTTCATCCATCAAACGAATTGGACGAAAAATGGATGTAAACGGACAAATGGTCCATTGTTCATCTATTTTTGCATTGGTATCGGATATAAAAAAAACGGATTAAAAAACTGATGGAAAACTGATACATTTTGACGTGACTGAACGGATGAACTGAACGGACCGTATGTGTGAAAGGGGCCTTAGCCTATTTCTGACATTTGTTGCTTACAAGTTAAAATCCAGTATTTTTTGCTAGAAAATTTCTTAGAACCCCTAAACATTGTATATATTTAATATTCTCCTGATGACATCCTTCTGACGAAACGCGTAGATCATCATTGTGTCATTTCTGGCCTCGCACTTCCGGTCCGTGGAGCGCATCGTGTCCCGGATACAGCACAGACGGCTTTAAACTTAAGGCATTTACTGCCCTTTTGTAAGTGCATTTAGATGGGCCAAATGGTTCTTATCTGCCGACACATTCTATGTTTCTATGCATTTTACTTGTATTAAATAAAATTACCATATACGGAATTATACTATGAGAAGCCTCTTTTCCTCTATATAACCCTGTGATGGGAGCCCCCAGTGACCTGGTAAATTGAGGTGGAGAAAGGGACATATTTTTCTGGTTCTCTTTTGGTGTCTGTGACCCCTGCAGGGGTTTTACCCTCTGGTGAGTCCGGACCTGAAAGAGGGGGAGCACGAGTGGATTCACCTTTACAGTTCACCACCAGAGACTGTGTTTTATTTGCACTAGTTTTACACTTGTCACTTTAATATTTTATATGGACTTATGAATTTTTTGGATTTATTTATATTTTAAGTGCTGCAATTTTTTCACTTTTTTTGCACTGAGAGCACTTTTTATCCTATATGACATAACGTGTTGTCATACATTTATGAGATAAATTGCCTATTGAAATTGATATTTTTGTCACTTTTATCTGCACTGAGAGCAATTTATCATTGGATTCATAAGCTACAGTGTACTGGAATTGGTTGTATAGCACAGCCCCCTCCTGAGCTTTACAGTGGTTAAAGAAAAGCCACTGCTTTTTTAATATAGGCCGCTCGGCGCATGCTCTATTCGAGAGCCAGTGGCTTTTTCTTTAAATGAGCATGTCCTATTCAAGAGCCAGCATTTCATAACGATAGAACAAATGTCGCAAAGTGAGTGGAACACAGAACAAAAGATTGTATGTCGCATGCGCAGTTTGTGAGCGTCCCGTACCTACAGAGCGCCCCTATTTGACAGGCATGTGGGCAACTTCTGACTTTATTATCGCGACCTTGCCCGAGCCTGGACCGGCTCTGTGACGCCAGCTGACCCGCTGTGTGCTGAATACGGGTCACAATACTGCAGAACAAACTGCACTACTGTGATCCATAGCAAAAGTACAGCTTAACAAGCGTTCTTTAATAAAAGTGATAGGCTGGAACAAAGACATTTTTACATAATGTTATTTAAAAAAAAAATTGAGGATAAAAAAAAAAAAAACATATATATATATATGAAATTATTATTTATTTTATAATAAAAAATAAAATAAAAATAACACCAGTAAGCTCATTATAGACATCAGATCCATTGACAGACAAATCCTCAGTTCCTGGAGAGATCAGACACCTGTGCTGTGACCTGTCACACTGCACACCCCCTCCCCCACACTTCTAGAAGTCAGAGTCCCCATCTGGGACAATCCTCTGGGGTCACAGCTGTCCAGTGTCACCTCCCATCCCCCTAATGTCATCACAACCCTGCCCAGTGCTCCCAGTCCCTGGCTGCAGACACCCCCCGGTGCCCCTCACCTTCTGCCTGCCCAGCAGGGAGCTCTTAGCTGTGATAGTCCTCAGCACTTGTCCTGCCATGGAGGCCGCCATGTCTAAACCGGAAGCGCTGCACGAACTCCACATGGACAGATACAGGCAGCCTGGAACGTCCTTGCCGGCCGGGCACGCCCTCTCTCGCGCGCGATTGGTTGTTTCCTTCCAACTGTCAGGACGCCCCTCCCACAGGCGCTGCACAACTTTCTCAGTGATGAAAACTTTCTGCTGCATTGTGATCCTTGGATGATACAATGTTACAGGATAATATCACATCGGGATGTAACAGTATCTTCAACATGTGTAGTGTGTATATCTCATATTATAGGTATGCAGATTTGTCTATAGCTGGCCACACATTATACAATCTGATTGTACCATCTTCTTATCCAGATACCAAAATGACAAATTATGAGACCAAACCTAAACAACCGATTCTATTAGTATCAAATTTCCAGCTAAATTAATGGAAGTGTAATTAATTAATTATCGTTTTTTGTTTTTTTTTTTTAATAAAAAAAAAGTTATACTTACCTGCTCTATGTGATGGTATTGGGGGGTGGGGGGGGGGGGGGGTTCAAGGATTTATTGGAAGGGATACATTCTCAGTAGATCAAACACATATACATGCAGACATTTATGAGAATAAAGAAAATGATGGATTGGCAATTCAGACATCATCCCTCATTTATTAGAGAAATCTCTAAGCTGCCATTTTTCTGCATTTTTTATTCCTGAACATTTTTGGCTGACCTCAGTTGTTCATGAGCCACTTAAAGCGGAGTTCCACCCTATTTGTTCACTTTGCACCTTCTGTTAGATTAAACGATCCTGAAAAAAGAATTGGATAGTTGTAATTTCTTTTTTTTTCCCTTACCTGATTTTTTCTGAAAATTAACTTACCTTCCTTCCACTTCCCCCCTTTGCGGCTGCGGCCCCCGACATCACTTCTCCCTTTGCATTGGTTCCTGGGAGATGAGCGTCATCAATCCCAGGAGTCAATGCGCCTGCAACGGTGTCCCTCGTCAATTCCGGTTCAGGCGGGTCATTCTCTGCCGATGGATTAGAACAGCTTCTGGGCATGCGCAGAACCTGCTGTGGGATGACGCGCCTGCACCGGAAGTGACGAGCAGGCCATTCTGGGACAGACATCACGAAAGAGGACCCGAAGAGGGACGCTCTGGCTTCAGCTGCCCACATCTGAGATGGCAGCGCTTGACAAGACATTTTCAAGGTAAGTATTTATTCTTACAGGTAAGTTAAACAGGGGACAGTTCAGAGGCTATCGTTGCTTAAATGCACTAGCGCGGACTGTCCCGGGGGTATTTTTATCTAAAAAAAAATGTTTTGCCCGGAATTCCGCTTTAATCAGAACAAGTATGCAGCCAGTGAAACCACCGTGAAGGCAGAGCTCCTGATCTGGCTTCTTATTTTGGGCCATTGGTACATTGTTGTATGACCGTTGCCAGTTAAAGTAGCGCAACGCTAAATAGCAAAATATGGTCTGGTCATGAAGGGGGTTAAATCTTCCAGAGCTCACGTGGTTAAAAATGGTGTAGGAACCCTTTTCTTGAATAAAAGGCAAGTACAGCAGTCCTTTCAAGGCATGCGTTACCACATTGCGCACAGACACACATTAATGCTTGTGTACAATGTGGTTTCCCAATGGCACCCTCATGCACCTTGCTGAACTACAGGCATTGTATTGCACTGCCAAAAATGGTTCCTGCACCTTATTTTGGTGCATTGGTAGCCCATTCACTTTGAATGGGCTTCCTTAATGCAATATTGGTTAATGCATGGCATAGGTCATATTAATACACCCCAATGGTATGAAAGGGCCCTAGAAAGGCACCATAGACTAAAGTCTCTTGGGGAAAAGATTTAAAGCGAAGTTCCACCAACATTTCCATCTTTGCACCATAGCAGCAAGTTAAAAGCATATTTCATAGCAGCAAGTTAAAACATCATTGGCTGTTTGTTTTTTATTTTTTTAGGTTGATCTACATTGTTACATGGCCATACAATTTTTCTTGCTCTTTACCAGTGGCGGCCTGTCCATAAGGGGCGCAGGGACGCCGCCCCCCTAATCCATGCCCCAAGGCACTTATCTCCATGCAGGGTGCCAGGAGCATGGATTCCAAAAATTTTTTATTTTTTTTTTGGAGGCACATGATTAGAGCCTGAGGCTCTAATTGGCCCCAACAAAGGGTGGGCTCAGGGCACAGAGCACTGCGTCCTGAGCCCATCCAGTTGTGTGACAATAGAGAATTAGTATTCGCTATTGTCTTTCTGATTCTCCTCCCGGCCAATCAGGAAGTAGGTCCTGAGACCCGATTGGCCAAGGAGTCTTAGGACTCCCGGCAAATCAGGACCCACTTTCTGTTCGGCCGGGGGGAAGAGCCGTCTGTTCAGCAGGGAAAAGAAGCCCGGCTCTTCCCTCGGCTAGAGAGAGGAGCAGCAGCCCTACCCCTCCTCATCTCCTAAGGTAAGGCTGCCTTCCCACCCATCACCTGTGGGAAAGGGAGGGGGGTAGGCGGTGCAAGTGAGGGGGGGGGGTTGTTTGCCACCCCTCCAAAATATTGAGCACCAGCCACCACTGCTCTTTACTCCGCCACGGTGAGGTACATAATTTCCACATCTGAATCGGCCCCTCCTCCATCACCCCTACTGCTTTCTGGAACCTGTGCGTGTCCCAGAAGATGACAGGGCTATTCAGAAAGTGCAGCGCGACTCGCGCATGAGCAGTAGGAAAGCAGCTGTAAATCCTGAAGGCTTCACTGCCGGTTTTCCTTAAAAAACATCATAAATTAATTTTTTCCCTTTTTTTTTTTATAAGTGATCACATTCCCTCTGTGCTCAGCTGCACACTAAGCTTCCCAGTGAATGTGCAGCGGGGGTGTATCAGGACAAGGCTGATCATTGGAGGTAAGCAGGCTGAGTTTCCAGCATAGCTAGAGAACTGACCACGCTGTGTTCTCCTGCTTAGTGTGGTCAGTTTTTTATGAGGAAAGCAGAGGATTTCACACAAAGAAAGCAATACAAAGAGACAAGAATACTTTCTCATACAAGTACATGGTACAGCAGGCACATATAAGGAAAATGAAGTGTTGGGGTAACAAACGCTTTAAGGAGGTCTTGCTCTTGTTTCATCATTCAGCTGTGGCCAGGGCATTCCCCACCCCACAGCTCCATGTCACAAAGGAGAAGGGATGCTTGTGACATTATTGACTTAAAATGGCCACGTGGCCATATTATATCAGGGACATCTATATATATGTATATACACTGCTCCAAAAAATTAAAGGTAAAACTTTGAAAACACATCAGATCTCAATAGGGAAAAATATCATGCTGGACATCTATACTGATATGGACTGGGAAATGTGTTAGGAATGAAAGGAAGCCACGTCGTTTGATGGAAATGAAAATTATCACCCTACAGAGGGCTGAATTTAAAGGCACCCCAAAAAAAAAGTGAAAAAAATGATGCAGCAGGCTAGTCCATTCTTCTGAAATTTCATTGTAGCAACTCAAAATGGTCCTCAGTAGTTTGTATGACCCCCACCTGTTTGTATGCATGCCTGACAACATCGGGGCATGCTCCTAATGAGATGACGGATAGTGTCCTGGGATATTTCCTCCCAGGTCTGGACCAGGGCATCACTGAGCTCCTGAGCAGATTGAAGCGCAACATAACATTGTGGTGTCGGATAGACCAAAACATAATGTCCCAGAGATGTTCTTTTGGATTTAGGTCAGGCAAGAGTAGGGGCCATTAAATAGCGTCAATTCCTCCATCCTCCAGGAACTGGCGGCATACTCTCCTCACATGAGGCCGGACATTGTCATGCACCAGGAGGAACCCAGGACCCACTGCAACAGTGTAGGGTCTTACAATGGGTCCAAGGATTTCATCCTGATACCCAATTGCAGTCAGTGTGCCATTTTCTAGTTTGTAGAGATCTGTGCGTCCCTCCATGGTTATGCTACCCCAGACTATCACTGACCCACCACCAAACCAGTACTGCTGAATAATGTTACAGGCAGCATAACTTTCTCCACAGCTTCTTCAGACCCTCTCACGTTTGTCACGTGTGCTCAGGGTGAACCTGCTCTCATCTGTGAAAAGCACAGGGCGACAGTGGTGGACCTGCCAATTCTGGTGTATAACGGCAAATGCCAATTGAGCTCCACCGTGCTGGGTATTGAGCACAGGGGCACAATGTTCCTCCTTGTACAAAGGAGCAGATACCGGTCCTGCTGATGGGTTAGGGACCTTCTACAGCCCTGTCCAACTCTCCTAGAGTACCTGCCTGTCTTCTGGAATTTCCTCCATGCTCTTGAGGTTGTGCTGGGAGACACTGGGGGGGGGGCTTAGTAAGTGGTATGTACTAGGTGGGAGGGCTTACTGAGGGGTCTGAACTGGGAGGGGGGCTTACTAAGGGGTCTGTACTGGGTGGGAGGGCTTACTGGGGGGTCTGTACTGGGAGGGGGGGCATACTAAGTGGTCTGTACTAGGTGGGAGGGCTTACTGTGGGGGTCTGTACTGGGAGGGGGGCTTACTGAGGGGTCTGTAGTGGGAGGGGGGCTTACTGAGGGGTCTGTATTAATTACAGGATTAATTAGCTAATCAAAAAAACACTAAATTAAGCAAAAAAAATAAAATAAAAATAATCGTTAGATTAGTCGACTAATCGTAAAAATAATCGATAGATTCGTCGACAGACAAATTAATCGTTAGTTGCAGCCCTATACTGACACCGCCTTGACGTTGGCTGAATGCCGGTCAACGACCGTTGGCGCTTGTGAATCTGACTTGCTGTCTGTGAACTTGAGTGTGACTTCTGACACTCTGGTTAGCTCAAAAGTCAAGCACTGCTCCCTTCAGTCCTTCCTGACTGAAGTAGCCTCTGTAAACTGCTTCTGCTGCAACACTCAACACTGCACACTGCACACTGTACACTTAACACTTCAGGGCCCAACCGCTGGCACCCTCTCTAATCTTCAGGGTCCACACTGGCACCCCCTTTTACTCTTTAAGGTCAACACTGGCACCCCCTTTCCTTTTGCTCCTGCACCGGCTAGCTAGCTCCCGGATCCCTCTGACCTTCTCCGGAGTGGTCCCCTCTCACTAGGCAGACCCCCAGGGGCAGTTTGCAGTACTCACGAACTGGGAATGCTTTCCTAAAATTCGACCCCTCTCAGCTCTGCTGGTCCTCTAAACACCAGATCTCTGCAGCTCAGCTCAGCCCTCTGTCCCCTCAGGCCAGCCACCTGGGACACCCCATTCCTCTTGACAGGAGGAGAGAGAGCCGTGCTCTCCCTCCTGGGACTCTTTTTCCCACCAAAGACGATGCGTCATGTGCTCCCCTCAAACGTATACCCACTCCCAGAATGCTGTGCGGCAGAATCTGCCTTTCTGGGGTAGATACAAGCCTGGGTGTGCCATTGGCCGTGTTTCCTCCACTGTCCAATGAGAGCCCTCATTGAGCACAGTGGGGAGACTCCCTAGTCTCAACAGCCCCACCTGGGAACCATGACAACCTAGCTGAAAATCATGGCCCTGCTGATAAGCAGACAAGGCCTACTACACTTTACCTAGCACCTACCTTGTAGGGTGCTACAAGTGTTTGGAACTGTGCAGTCTGAAGGTATGTGGTCATACCTGGTGGGCAGTACAATAAGTGCTCCTAGTGTGCCTGATAAATTCAAGCTGATTCTAAGATTACTGTTTATATGCTGTATAGAAATATATGTATGTACACGTATGGTGACAATTTCTATCTGTTGTTGCAGAGGTGGAAATGCTGCCAGATTGAATCATTGAAATTGCAGCCGCATCTGAAAAATGAAATCTCTGCCGTACAGTGCGATTTGCAGCCTACAATTTCCCATGACTCACAGTCTATTTGCTTTATTTGAAAGAGAGAAAAGTGTTCAGTAAGTTATGCAGAGATTGGGTGTACCACAGAATGTGATCTGGCATTTTTGAAGATAATTTATAGCATAGATATGAGTATCTGTCAATCCATTCGTCTATATAGCCATCCCTTTAACACTTTTGTAACCAGAGGTTATTGATTCCCAAGGCAGATTGATCAGCATCAGTATGCTTTGGTTGATTACATCTCTATGACTAATTTGCCTACATTATTATTTTTTATTCTGTTTTATAAGGGCATACAAGAATTGTTTTGACAAATACCCTGCTTGGATTTTTTCGCTATAGTGAAAATATAACAGAAAAAAAAAATGAAAATGTAACCTCATATACGCTTATAACATTTAAAAAACATTTTAAATACTTGAGCACTAACCAGTAATATCCCTTCATTGCCAGGTAATTTTTCAGTTTTTCAGTACTTCTTTTCTGACACTAGATGTCATTAGTCTGATTGCCAGCATCAATTGGCCCACTTCCTTTGATTCTAAGTCATCCTGGACCTGAACCCAGCCTGTGAATGGCAATGAAAAGAGATGCAGCACGGTGATGCGCTTAACTCTTTTACACTTTGCTCTCTCCTCCTATCAGAATGTCAGAATTGATTGCTTCACTGTGTTGCTTCTTCTCACAACCTAGTCCTGCTGTGCATGGAATGCAAGAGTCTGATCCCAGGTCAAATTCAGGTACTTATACTGCTTGCATATGAAAATACTTTAAATGATGTATTAGTTGTTGCAGAACAGTTTTATTCAAAAAGTAAAGAATTGAGTAAAGATTCAGAAGAGTTGGGTGGAAGCTGTGGACATTGCAGGACCTTCTGGTGACTCACTCAAGGAGTATGAGTACTGCCCTAACACTGTTTTACAATCTGCATGTAACCAAGCTGAAATTATGCCAGTTAAGTGCTTCCAGGGATGGGAGGGTAAGGATTAATGCTTTTTTCGGTTCTTTGGTTTTGGTGGGTTATCTTTATGTCCGACCCACTGGTCTTGTGATATAAAAAGAGCGACAATGGTTCAGAGCAGAGAGCCGCTGAGCCCCTAAGCCCCAGAACTCCCGAGCCCGTAAAAAGGTAACGGAGAAGATTGAAGAGCTGCACCTGGGAGGAGTGAAAGAATGTCGCTTGTTACAGGCCGGATGTAAAAGGTCTTTAGGACCTGGGGCTCATCCCTAAAGATTCCAACACTGGAAAAGGAGTCTTTTGAAGCCCCTGATCGTACATGGAATCTACCTTTGTAGGTATACCGGGGCAGCACATGAGTCAGGATTAGGGATGCAGGAGAAAGACTGTTCTTGCACGTTGGACTTTGAGATTTTTTTTTTTGCATTATTCTAAGTAAAGCTTTGAAACCTTGCTTCCAACTGGTCTGAAGTTATTCAAGGGGTGTAGTGCAAGTAACCGGTGTCTTTCTACAGTTCGGGTCATTAAGATACTTTGGGGTATAAAGACACAGCACTAAAGTTGATGTAGTGTGCAGATACAAGTGGTTACCTAGAGTAACGGAAGTTGACTAAGTAGCCTGTCATTAAGCATGTGCCTGGGGCAGGTGGATAGCCTCCTGCAGGAGGGAGTTGTTGTCGGCACTCTCACCATGAGCAGTCTGTCTCACATAGCAAAGGGACTGGATTTGGGTCACAGAGGTCCCCAGCCTGTGAACAGGTACGAAAGAGTTAAATAAAGTTAAGTGCATGCATGGAGTCAGCGCTAGGTGCACAGTAGGACCCCATACCTTTACTGGGAGTGAGGTAGCAGTGATATGCTGGATAGGTGGATGTGGACAAGGCTCAGTGTATCCTTCCTAAATGCAAGTTACAGACAAGGTGTACATTGTCCCGGGGACCCATGAGGTGGCTGGAGAACAGTTACTGTGCAGAGGACCGCCACTATTCCCCCATGGCAGCCGCAACCTTGTCTCTGGGCATTGATGGAACAGCACAGTGCAAAGGTATCCCATATGTAGAACATAGTGACCCTGATACAAGTGCCTACCATAGCTCAGAAGAACACACCCCTAGTTCACTCATGTGACCCAGACTTGGCGCCCAACGAGTTAATAGGAAAATATGAAGGAAAGGTCCATTTTCACCCCTACCCCCCCTCCATGCAGAATACAAAGTGTTGGTTTGGCTTAAAGGCCCTTCTTCTGTATTGACTGTGAGTAGAGCTACAGAGTCTACATTCTGTTTTTGTTTTTTTTGGGGTATCCTGTGCCCTAACCCCCCTCTCCTTAAGTTTTTTGATCCTATAATAAACTCTTGTAAACTTCCTAAAGTACTCTGGAACAGCATACTCAAAGAGGCCCTTTAGAACTTTTAGTTTTGCACATGTACTAAGATGAAGGAAAACTTCAAACAAACTCAATAGCTCTGGTGAGGTGGCTCCCATTTAGCAAGGCTTCCTGTTTGGGTACCCAATAATAACTTAAACCATACAAATAAAGAAAGGAGCAACAGACCAAAATCCGATAAAAAAGTCCAAGATAATGTTAAATATTAATAAAAAAAAGTCATATAAAAGAGCCAACGTGTTTTAGGGGGCAACACTACTACCCCTTCATCATGGCTCAACACAGGATAAAACTTAAACATAGGACTCAGAGAAACCAATGAGTTCAACAACCTATATTAGAAGCAGTATTGAACTTTCCCCATGGAGGGACAACCTGATAGCAGTTGCTGAACAGCAATTGAGCATCAGTCACTTCCTAAAGTAAATGGAGCCCAATTTCTTCCATGCCAAAAAAGAGTCAAGGATTCCACCTTAAGGGAAAATGCTAGCCCACCAAGCCACATAGTGGTCTCTAACTGGCTTGAGGGGGTAAGGGTGTACTACATAATAAAGAAATGGAAAGTTGTTATTCAAAAATGTCATTAGCATGTTGATGAGGGGGGGGGGGGGAGAGGGACCAGAGAGGGTAAAATATCAGCAGATTAAACTTCGGCTTTTAGTAAAGAATACACTTGGTTTCTTTTGACTTCCAACCAAGGAGTGAGAAGACTTGGAGGCCACACACTGGTGTCAGAGTTGGACATTGTCACTACCACCCAACCTGGACTCCTATACATGTAAGTAGGTGCCAATTGTACTGTTTGGATACTGAATCTGTAGCTGCTAGTTGGTACTGTTGGGGTTAACTTGCTGTAGTGCGTCTGCTGTTTGGCTTGCTACGCACCCATAGTTGGGTTATTTAAGGGGAGGAGGTTCTTCTTTGGAGATTGGTCATGGGAGAGAGGGGAACCATACTCAGAGAGCTGCAGTGCTGCACCAAAGTGAGTCAACCCTTGGTGGGACCCTGAACAGTACAGTTAATGTGAACAATCTATAGATGGGAACTATTACAAGCCAAAGATATGAGACACCAAAGCAAAGCCCTCAAGACTATATGTTAAAGGGGAACCCTGTTCACCCAATGCCTGTTGCACTGACATGCAGTTGCTGGAATGACTGTATGAAAAAAAGTTGGTTGATTAGGCCAATAATTCGGTAAAGGGAGTTGCTGGTTAAGTGAATCCTCTGAATTACTGGGAACACAGTGTGAGAGTTAAATCCTATAGTGTATATGAATGGGAAATTAAGTGTATGTCTATTAGGGATTGACCGATATATTGGGGGGCCGGTATGCACTTTCCCTGATATATCGGAATCGGCCCCTGAGGTTACCGATATTGCCGATATTTTGGGAAAGTGCTGTACCGGAGTCATGCCTGCAGCTAGAGACATCACCCCAGTACCGGCGTTCATAGCCGATGGTCGGCTGTCTTGTAATGACAACCGATACGGCTGAGAAGCGGCTCGACTGTCATTACAAGGAGCGGGAGGGGACGCCCCCCCCCCCCCCCGCCGCCTTCCACGGCTCGCCAAGGTCTCCCGTCCCACCGGGAGACACGGGCGTCCTACCTGCATGGCTGCCGAAGACCCAAATCAAAGCCGCATTCGGCTTTGATCGGGTCTCCATGTAAAAAACCTGGAAGTGATGTCATGACATCACTTCCGGGTACTCGGCGCCAAATTAAAAAAACTGACAGCATTCAAAACAGCCAAAGTTGGCGTTTTGAATGCTTTTCAGTGCCGAGGAGGGGTTTGGGGTCTTTTAGACCCCCAGATCCCTCCACAAGGAGTACCTGTGAAAAAACAAATGTCTGAAAATATCGGCCGATACCGATATCCGATGACCAAAATATCGGTATCGGTATTGGCATCAAAAAAACTATATCGGTCGATCACTAATGTCTATGTATTAACCTTCTGGGTAATAGAGAGTGACAAGCAAAGGGAAAGAGAAAAGCAGCCAGTTCGGGACAGTAGGTGGTTGTGACTGGTGACAGAGGTTCTGAAGAGGGGTGGATTGGTGGCTTTATGGTCTACCTGTCTAAGCGGCATTTACCCAGTTTAGGGCCTGAGGCATAGCACAACTTTCCTATAGACTGGGCCTGGACCCTGAGTGTGGGGGGCCTTGCAAAATATTCAGCAGTTTCTCTCCTTGCCTTGTGGCTGAAGTAAAATGTAACATGTGTAGAGAACTAAGGGAGAAATATCTGTATTTTATGCTGTTTCCCTCAAAATACTGTAGCTTTGTAGTCAGTGCCAGGACAGGTATCACTGGCGGGAAGAAGGACATTATCAGTCTAGTGTGGGGTCCAGTGTAATAGGATGGCCTCCAACCATGAGGGGTGCTAACTCACACAATATATGGTACCAGAATGCAAACACTTGAGTAATTATTGAAATCACAGCATGTAGTTCCCCATGCACACCACATACAGGCTACCAATATCCTCTGCTATACAATATAGTGAGACTCTGTTAAATCCCTCACACCACAACACGGCCATTACTGACTGATGAAGTATAATGCCTTTAAGTATTTTCTTCCACTCACCTTCAATTGACGTGTCAGACAGTTATACAGTCAGGGATTTGTAGCGGCGCCCTTAGTGAGAGTTCTATTCCACGCTTTTCCTTCAGGCTACTGAAGAAAACCATTTATTATATTCTAGTGGTAAACTTCTAATTAGAAAAGAAGTAACTTTTCAGGTGTCCTAAATGTTTAATGTTTTCAATAACGGAATTTGGGTCGGAGGTAACATGTTCTAAGACAACATGCGGTTATGAAATGATTTACAATTCTCCTGGTGTGTGTTTCTCGTGAAAAAAAAAATACGTTTGTGAGATTTTATTGTTGCATCTAGCAGAAAATCATTTCTTGCCGTTAATACTTTATTTACTTGCTGTCAGTGTTTGAGCTGTGACGGTTATAAAAGTTTTCTTTACGTTCTTATTTTGTTCTTGCTGTTGCCATTATTATTATTGCTATTATCATATGGAGCTCCATTTTTTTAAAGGTTAACTTCGGGATGAGTTAAAAACAAAAATAAAAAACTTGGTTCTCCCAGCCCTTATTCATATTTTTCTAGGGGATAACCTAAAGAAAATCTGCAGCCAAAATATCCCCAATATAAATGAACCACCTATGAACAATGAAATCCCAAACCCCCTATTTGCAGGAAACTTTCAATCAAGAGATTTCCCCTGCAATACATTTTTCAGCTGCTAGGTGTCCTCAGTCAGATAGCCAGCATCATTCAACTTACTTCCTCTAATTCTAGGTCATCCTGTACCCGCCCCAGCCTGTGACTGGACAATTAAAGGAGAAGCAGCACAGAGGTGAGCACTATCTGTCACTCTGCTCTATCCTCCTATTAGCATGCACTTTTCAGAACTAATTGGCTCCTTGCGCTGTTTCCTGCTGTACAGGAACTTAAAAGACACTAATATCAAGTTAATTCAGGTAATTGTACTGCTTACATATGAAATCTCATTTAAATTTGAATTCTAGCTAAAGCCTGGCTAGCGTTAAACTGTTTTTTTAATCATACTAACCTAACTGATTGCAGCATGGATCTGATGCTGCATCTGTCCCCCCGCCGACTCTAACGAGAAAACGAGCGATCAAACACAGCTGATTGCTCAGTTCTCACAGCTTCATGAACAGAGAGCTAGTGACTGTCAGTCACCGTCTCTCTGATCTGCCCCCCGGCGCTCACTGGAGCGCTGGGCTGTGGAGGGGGCGGGAGCAGCCAGCTCAGGCTGTCAGCGGCTCGCAGAGAGGCTGAGCCATATGGTTGCGATCCTTTCCGAGCCTGGACTGGCTCTGTGACGTCAGCAGACAGCGGCCTTCAGCCTGCTGTCTGCTGAGAACGGGTCACAGAAGTGCAAAACAAACTGCACTCCTGTGATCCACGGGAGAAGTAAAGCCAAACTAGCTTTGACTGTACTTCTCCTTTTTATCTATACTAACTAACCTGTGTAAAAAAGATGTATATACTTACCTATTTTTAGCCCACTTCAGTCTGGTCACGTGATCTGGCTGCCATGTGTCGGCCAGCGGCAGCTGGAGGGAAGAGGGGGGACCACTGACAATGGCTGCACCATGGAAGCCTTTGGGTGATGTCATTGCTCTTAAAGACCCATTTCCTGGTATAGAAAGTGATGGAAAATCCTTAAATTCAATTTCTCACTGATACAGGAACAACAGGGAAATTACAGGAACAGGAGGTGAGGGAAGATCTTCCAATTTTCTGATGTCAACTGTTTGAAATGGAACTGCACTCATTAACCACGTAAGAACCGGAAGTTTTTACCCCCTTAATGACCAGGCCACTTTTTGCGATATGGCACTGTGTTATTTTAACTTACAATTGCGCAGTCGTGCAACTCTGTACCCAGATAAAATTGATGTCCCTTTTTTGCCACAAATGGAGTTTTCATTTGGTGGTATAAGATCACCTCTGCGGTTTTTTTTTTTTTTGCACTATAAAAAAAGAGTGACAATTATGAAAAAAATATATATATATTTTTTTTACTTTCTGCTATAAAACATAACCAATAAAAAAAATTAAAAAAATCGATTTTTTTCATCAATTTAGGCGAATATGTATTCTGCTACATATTTTTGGTTAAAAAGAGCACAATAAGCGTATATTGATTGGTTTGTGCAAAAGCGGACAGATCAGACACCTAACTGACACTTTTGGGGGGACCAGTGACATTACTACAGTAATCAGTGCTAAAAATATGCACTGTTACTGTTCTAATGACACTGGCAGGGAAGGGTAACACCAGGGGCGATCAAAGGGTTAAATATGTGCCATGGGGATGCTTTCTAACTGTGTGGGGGATGTACTTACTGGATGAACACAGAGACCTGTGTTCCTAAATAGGAGGAACACAGTATCCCTGTGTTCATCACTGACAGAACAGCGGTGTGCCGTGTTTACTTCCGCTGTCTCCATGGCGAGCGCCCCCACTAACTGCTACACGAAACGATGTACAGGTATATCCTTTCGCGTAACAGAGTATTACTGCGGAGGCTGATCAGCAAGTAGATTTGTGAATATTTGCTGTGTTATAGTGAAGATCTAGAAAATTAATTATGGCTAAGCAGTACCCTGGAAAATGGACCTTTTGTTTGGAACAAGACATCCATGCAATTCTATTTCTCTCATACCACTATACTGAGATCAAGAAAATTGCATTGATGTCTTGTAACCCTTTTACTTCCAGTCATGATGAGGTGGAGCTATCTATAAAACATGTTGACCGAAACCTGTTACCTGTGAAATGGGACACTCAGTATATATGCAAATATATACTGTAGGTGGTCTTTGTAGTGTGTCAAAAAAAAAAAAAAAAAAAAAGAATATTGTAATGTGGAACATATGTTATTCTTTCAAAAGTTTATCTGATGTGAATATACATCTGCAAATATTTTTTTTCATATTAATGTGTCATTTATTTACTTCGGTGCTGCCCTAGAAAGAACATAGTTCTTTTTCTGCTGTTTTCCTAAAAAATATCAGTATGGTTCCTGGTATGTGAGTGTGCCTAATAGCTGTATATCTGTAGTGTGAGATCTAAGGCACTGCTGCCTCTGACTCTAGTCTTAGCATATCTGGAGTAAGATTTGTTGATTTCATGGATGTGCCGATCATTGTTCTCCTTGCTGGAGTGTCTGACATGAGAGAGCAAAACCCTGCCTCTACCAATATGGCAGCCTCCACCCAGAGATACAGTGCAGGAAAAGGCATTGCAAGTCAGTAACAGAGAAGGATCCGCTGCAGTGAGACCATAGACAATATAACTGACTAGTCTCTTCTGCCTACTTTTTTGGGGGGGTAGGCACAACTTCCAGAGTTCAGTTCCCCTTGCTTTGGGGAGATGTCCTCTAAACTGGAAAAAGGAAGTCATAACCATTCTTAAAAGTTTTAATTTTAAATACACCTTAGGGTTCTTGAGCACATAGTTCTTATGTATGAATGCTGGATCTCCCTGGTGGAAAGTTCCTGCACAAAAAGTATGGTCCATATAATGCACAATTCCTCCAGTTACAATGTAATCTACTATTCAGGGGAGGTATAAT
The DNA here is from genome assembly GCF_965119305.1 of Pelophylax lessonae. NCBI lineage: Eukaryota > Metazoa > Chordata > Amphibia > Anura > Ranidae > Pelophylax > Pelophylax lessonae. The sequence goes on from NC_138775.1 coordinate 58,124,017, forward strand.
TTACACACATAAGCAAATAAAATACTGACCAGTAACACAGATTTTTTTTTTTTATTGATTCAAACCCTGCTAGTATCAGGACCTGGGTCACCTTCTGGTGGAACGGTGCTTCCCAGAGCAGAAGGTTGTAGTTCCAGTTTCCACCAGCGGGTGTTTCCCAGCAGCCAGTAGGTCCTAGTAATCAGTTTTCACTTGATGCTGGCTGGTGGGAGGATATTTGGTTCCTCCTCTACACTTCCCTCTTGCTCAAGTGTTTTGCTTTACTGCCAGATACTGCGTGCCATTAAATCTGCCTGACCTGATCTTGCTCCTGCCCTGCATCCTGTAGGCTGCTGCCTCTTATCTGTTCCACACGTTCCTGATCCCAGTCCTGGTTCCCCCTTTCCATCTGCTTCTCTAGTTTACATTGTTGATTTGTGTTCCCTGTTTTGTATATCTTGAATACAGTTTATTAGTTAGGCTCTGTCAGGCTGCTAGTTAGGTATTTGTCGCTGGGTTTTTGGTTCACTTGTATATTTATGTTTGCTGTGTATTCTGTTTGCTGGTGTTTGGATGGATTTTGTTTTGCTGTTAATAAACTTTACTGAAGGCATATACAGTCTGCAGCCCTCAAATTTTCCACTCGCCTGCTCGCATTTTGCGAGTGAAAAATTATTGAGGACGAGTGTGGGGCTGCCTCGGGAGCCGTTCTCCCAGCGATCGTCCAGGGGAAGAGAAAGGAGAGGAAGAGGACAGCCAGCCGGATAATCACAAAGCTGGGATTGCCCCGCTGTAACAGCTATCATTTGATTAGCTGGGCACTCGCCATTACACACTGCCTCCTGGCTTGGCTCCTTTGATAGATAGAACACCGGTCCAATGCTGGGACATGTAACGGCTATTAAGGAGTGGATCCAGGATGCAGTGCTGTGTGTGATGGCGAATGCCCGGCAATTCAAATGAAAGCTGTTACAGTGGGGCGATCCTCGCTCTGTGATTGTCTGGCCTGCTTTCCTCTTCCTCTCCTCTCTCTACCCCTACACTGGTCAGGCTGCATTGACCGGCACATGTGAGGCTGCATTGATGGGCACAGGTGAGACTACATTGACTAGCACAGATGAGGTTGCGTTGATAGGCACAGGTGAGGCTACATTGAGGGGCACACGTTAGGCTGCATCTTTGGGCACAGGTGAGGCTGCATTAATGGGCACAGGTGAGGCGGCATTGATGGGCACTGATCTGGCCACATTGATGGACATGGGTGAAGTTGCATTGATGGACACCGGTGAGGCTGCATTCATGGGCACTGGAGAGGGGGCATTTATGGACACAGGTGAGGCTGCATTGATGGTCACAAATGAGGCTGAATTGATGGGCACTGATTAGGCTGCATTGATGGGCACAGGTGAGGCTGCATTGATGGGCACAGGTGAGGCTGCATTGATGGGTACAAATGAGGCTAAATTAATGGGCACTGATTAGGCTGCTTTGATGGGCACAGGGGAGGCTGCACTGATGGGCACAGGGGAGGCTGCATTGATGGGCACAGGGGAGGCTGCATTAATGGGCACAGAGGAGGCTGCATTGATGGGCACAGGTGAGGCTGCATTGATGGGCACAGATGAGGCTGCATTGATGGGCATTGATGGGCACTGATCAGGCTGCAATGATGGGCACAGGTGAGGTTGCATTGATAGGCACTGGTGAGGCTGCATCGAAGGGAACTGGTGAGGCTGCATTCATGGGCACTGGTGAAGCTGAATTCATGGGCACTGATCAGGCTGCACTGATGGGCACTGGTGAGGCTGCACTGATGGGCACTGGTGAGGTTTCACTGATGGGCACTGATTAGGCAGCACTGATAGGGCGGCACTGATGATAATCTTCACTGATGATGCTGCACTGATGGGCACTGATAAAATTGTTATACATTTTGTTGGTAACTTCTGCATTAATGCAAAAACATTTAACAGTGTCATTTTATGAGATAATTTATGAGGGCGTGTTTAGGGGTGGAATTAGGGGCGGGGTGGGGCAGGATAGGGGCTGGGTGGGGCAACTGGTGGCGAGTAACCCTTAAGGCCTGGCTAGTCGGTCAGGACTTGAAATTTTGAGCCCTGCAGTCTGGTCCCAGTTTTCTGAGTGTAGCCAAACAGATTTGGCCATCCCTACTGCTGATTCTTGACAGGTAGTTTACTGATAATTATATACCTGTGTGTGCAGGCCTATTGGAAGCAATAGGTCGCATTCAGATCAGTAAAAACAAAAAGTATCATGTTTGGCATCCATGTTCAAGAGCCCTCAATGTAAACAACTCAAATGATTTTAATTTGACAGTATGTGAGGTATTTGGTCAAAGTTTTTATCCTTTTATTTTTATCTTTTTAGAAACAGATTGAACTAAACAATGACAAGGAGTGTGTGGAACAGTATTGTAGGGAAGGAATATTAGTTGAAAATTGAATTCTACAACAACTGTACTGTGGGCAGCATTAGACAAGCTTACAGAGAATATAGTCCAATTTTCTTCATATTGGGAGCAATTTGTCATTGAAAGCGTGCCTATAAATGTGATATTAGCTAGCTAGCTAGAGGGTCAGCAAAATATTCAGCAAATAGCTTTAAAATGAGCTTGGCATACCAGTACAGAGCACCACTGTAGCGTGAAAGTCAGCCATGCAGTTCATGACTATTGACATCATGTCCTTTTCTGGATCGATACCTTTCATGCTTGTACACTTAATTTGTTCCTGCAAATCTGTCCAAGAAGTTCTGAAGTCACGAAATCTCTCACTTATCTCTCTTTATGACATTCAGACAGGTATAAATAGATATTTCTAAATGTTCCTCAACTGTAACCAAATTCTCCTATCCCCCTTTTAACAGAATAGCTTATTGGACAAATGATCAGACAGAGGGTAACCACAATTTTCTATTTACTATACAGGTTTAAAGTTAGAAGCAATAATGCAAAAAAAGTAAAACAAAAAAAACAGAATGGAAAAAAGATGCACATATTGCAGAATAACGAAAGCTGCACAGACATGGACTCTTCATAGCAAGGTTTCTGTGGCTCAACCAGAATAATGTGTGAATGCATGGTATAGTCTCTGCAAATACTCTAAAACAACAGTAAGTAAAGCTGAGAATCACTACTTTAGTAAAACAAGGTTTTGTGTGGGTAGAGCGTTAGATCATTTCTACCCTAAGGAGCTACCATCCCTTGGAAAACAGTTAACGAAATACAAAATTGTCTGGGACTTTAAATGTTCCCTTTTGGGTATAATAAACACTAACCAATCAATTATGAAAAAAAAAAAAAAATTTTTATTGAAATATCGCAAAATTATAAAAGGGTTTGTTTAAAACCATATCCTCAAAACAGTCATCCAGGGTGATATTATCCTGGTCTTGGGATCCGGTATAGTGCTTGTGAAGAGAGTTCCACATCCTTACTGCTCTGACAGTATAGAACCCTTTACGATAGTTACATAGTCAATGAGGCTAAACAAGTGGTAAAATAATATTTAATAAAATAAGGTATGTTGTGTTTAGTAGGCAATACAGACTGCCAATGGGCCCCATAAAAGAGAACATGGTTGTGAAATGGACGCTGTTGTAGCACAGGGATATGAAGAGGGATATCAGTGTGAAATCCCTCCTTAAACAAGTGTGTGGGAGGCAGCATATTCCCTACTGCTAATCGTGGACCAGTAACTGCTGATAAAACAATCCTCTGTGGTTTATGAGTCAGCAGCATTGCCTATGTGAAATGGAGCCTAAGGCATTAATGGCCAAGATCCCTTATGATCGGTTCAGGCCCCGCAATCATTTAGCCCTATAACCCAATTTCTGACTTGGCCCTATGTATTTTTGTGTAATTGTTGTGGCAAGACAGGAATAGGAGGGCTATTATTGCAGGAGCACTGTTGGTTCACTCCCATCACCTTTGTTGGACATGGCTGACTTTGTTCATAGATATCTAACAGAATAAGTAATCTGCTAAATGATCAGACAGAAAGTAACTGTAAATTGCAGTTTACTAAACAGATACAACTTTAGAAGCAATAATGCAAAACAGGTTCATAATGTCAACAAATGCACAAACTGCAGAATACTGGAAGCTACACAAACATGGACCCTCTACAGCAATGTGCCTATGACTCAGTAATGGTAACATATGGCTGCATAATACTAAAACTGGAAAGTGAAAAATCTGGTGCAAATCTACAAAGAAATCAATCAGCTTCCAGTTTTTTTTGTCAAAGCTTAAATGAACAAGCCTACATTAGAAGCTGGCCATGATTAGCTACCATGATTTTGCACTCCCCACCAGATTTTGCTATTTCCAATTTTTGTAAATCAACCCCAAAGTTTCTAAAAGGCTCTATAATAACCGAGAGTGAAGATGAGAATTTTACTTCAGTAAAATAGTACAGAACATAGCTACTTGTGATTAACCCCATTAACAGTATCCCTTTTAGGGAAGTCCAGGGTAGTCCTGGTAATACAGGTGAATGGCTGGAGGGACCCAGGAGCCAAGGTCAAAGCAGCACTACTGCAAAATGTTCCTTTCATCCACATCACCTCATCCCGGCCATCCTACATGACCCTTTCCTTACAGTGTATTTCTGCTGCTATGTCTTGGAGTTTATGTGCATTGGATTCTCACATGCCTTCTGACAGTAACATCAGTCCTAGGGTCCTCTAATGTTGCTGCTTAGCTATATACCACTTCTAAGTGGTTAGCTATCTTGTCAATAGAATTCTGTTTTTTAGCTGAAAGGTGCAAGAGTAACCTTCTTGTTCCCCCATATAAGGCTCCTTTTATATCTTTTATATGGGCATTGTCGTGTGGCCAAACCAGGCAGTCAAGTTACTTGCAATTGTCCTCATTGGCATTGTTCTCAGTGAAGTCCAGGGTAGCTCTGGTAACACAGGTGAACAGCTGAAGGGATCCAAGGTGCAAGATCAAAGTGTCACCCCACTGTATATTTAGTACTCTGGTAGAAGTTGGGTAGAGTTTCCCAACAGTAGCTGGATATTTTGGAGAAGCTGCTTACTATTAGGCTCTTGTCTGTGTTCCCATGCTCTGGTTCTGACGGGGAAATGCCTCTCCTCTGGCTGCAGATCACTTTCTCCGCTATCTCGGTCTCATAAAATATGACCTCTGTGACCCGCTGAGGGAGGTAATCTCCCACAAGCGCTGTACAGCATTACACTGCTCTGTCAGGAAAATAAAAAAAAGAAGCCAGCTGGCCAAAAGGATAGGGCATTAAAACTGAAACAGAGCAAGAAGGTAGGTAAGGTAGGTAAGCACTACTAACTTTTGTTTTTTTTAAGAGGAACTAAAGTCTCTCAGTTAACATAAACTATTTTTAATCCTTATGCTGCTAGTCTAGTAAATATATTATTTTTACTTGTTTTAAACCTTTCTTTACATTTTTTTAGTTACTTTCTGCTTTCTGGTCTAGGCCAAAATGATGTCCCACATCCCAGGAGTCTTCATACCATTTTTTTTTCTTTCATCTGAAGATGGGGCTTTCTCAGCTAAGCACACCCTCTTGTCTGTGTAGCGGCTTTTCCAGGCCTGTGGCCTTATGTGGGTCTGCCATTGTTACCGGTTACCTCTCCAGCCAATGTGAGCTGCGACCCTGGGTGTGAGAACTGAGACATGGACGACTGCGGCATCTTGGTTTTGTGGTTTTTATTGTAGAAAAGGGGATGGGAGAAGGGAATGAGTGGGATACTCCTTTAGGCTTAACTAATTACACTTGGGACTTAATCCTAGAAAAATGCCAGTTGGCGCTTCTTTGACGCCAGCCGACGCTCACTAACACTGAGAACACACTGTAGCCTGATAGAAGTGCTGGATCCTCAACAATAAGTCCAGAAGACCCAAGACTGTAAATTGTAGAATGTAATGTTCTGGTACCTCTGGTACCCTTATTTCCACATTTCTCTCTTAATATTGCGTCCCATCTTGCTATCCAAATGGGACGCATACACCTTTAAGGGCAATGACATCATCGCCGAGCGCCGCTATGAGTGGCTATTTCAATCGCCGGCTTTCTCTCACTCATTGCTCGTTCAAACCGCATGTTCACCGCACCTTCTCTTGTGAAGCTGGAGCTGCTGGCTATTCCCTTTGCCTGAACTGAACAGGAAACCTCGCTGCCGATCCGTATCTCGCTACTGGATCACCTCTCACTACTGAACTTTGTTACTACTACCTATCTAGTGATAAGTACCCCACAGGGGATTCCTTACTAACCTGCACTTCTACTGTCATCTACTGCATATACCAGGACTATCTCTATCTAAGCTATTTCCTATCATCTGCATAGACTGTTAGCTCTTGGGACTACCATCAACTATCCTTGCACTAGGTTACTCTGCCTTGTATACTCCATCTGCTGTCCCCTACCATCTGCACTATACTTGACATTAGAACCTATCTGCTTACTACCATCACCTAAACACTCTCCTAATACTACTCCTAGGTGCTCACCATACTATAGCCTGTCTCTCACCTATATACTCTCACATATTCTATTCCTCCATTAACATCAGATTGAGTGTATGTATATTGCATAAACAGGCTGTGCACAGTGATGAAGTCCTGAGAGTTGGATATGTTTGTTCAACAGAATCTCTACACGACTACTGAGTGTGACAATTCTGCAGCTGCAAATCCATCCACTAACAGAAACGCATGAGCGTTACATAGAATTACTGACACTGCTGCACTGCAAAGTCACTGAATACTCCCCTCCCGCCTTGCACTGGCTTGAGGTGGTATGCTGTAGATTTCTGTAAAGCTGCAACTCTCAACTGTCACACTCTGTCCAATTCAGGGCCAATATGCAGATGCCCCCTTTAACCTTGAACTCTTCCAGGTTCACTGACTATGCACCCCCCTCTGTAACTTCAGGGTCTTCTACCCTCTACCTAGGTACCCCCTTTCAGCTAGCTGGCACTGGATCCCAGAACCTCTTCCGGAGTGGTCCCCTCTGACACTAGGCAGACCCCCAGGGGCAATCCGCAGTACTCACGACCTGTGTAGGCTTTCCTGGGACTGGATCCCTCTCTGCTGCGCAGGCTCTCGGCACACTGGATCCCCTCAGCTCAACTCAGCACTCACTGGATTCTCAGACGACACCCCGAGACATCCACCTTCCTCAGACATGAGGAGAGACAGCCGTACTCTCCCTCCTGGGACTCTGCTCCCACCAAAGACACCCTGTCACGCACTTTCCCCAAACTTATACCCACTCCCAGAATCCTTTGCAGCATAATCTGCCTTCTGGGGTAGTTACAAGCTGGGATGTGTCCCCTGATTTGGCTTCCTCCACTGTCCTATGAGAAGCCTCTCACAGGAGCCAGTGGGGATACTTCTCCCCTCAGCAGGCACATCTGGAAGCCCTGACACCCTAACTAAATAAATCACAGCCCTGCTGTTAGGCAGACAAGGCCCACTATACATTTACCTAGCACCTACCTGTAGGATGCTACATCTGCATGCCTGAGCTAAGGCCAGATGGATTCCAGGAAGTACATACTACATGATAATATGAATAATTTGCACTTACTCAAGATGGTCAAGGCTAGAATTGCTAGGGGTATTTTTCTTTGTATACAAACTTTTTTATTAGGGTGAAAAAATTGTGGTACAAAAGCGTATATTAACAGTGAGGTAACCAACAATAAACAATAGTCATTGTTACAGAAAGTATGTATAAGTTCTTATGTCAGATATAATTAAACAACAGGATCAAGAAAAAAAAAGACTTTGTATGAATGGTACCGAGTAGCGGACCTATGATTATTTCAATAATACTGCATAAAGCAGTAAATATTCAAGAGTATATAGAGAACATATCATTAAGTACGAAATGACTACAAATTACCAACTACATCTTTTACATTCACGTCGTATGAATAGATTTGTGATTAGGAACCCATCGGTGACTAGAGGTATTTTTCATTGTGATTTTTCGACAAAGTAAATCATAGAGACATGGATGGATGGGTGAGTTTGCTTTGAAATAAACATGAAATAAATAATGATTTCAGTTTTTGGTGCTCAGATACAGTTTAGTTTTACTTTAATAAATGAATTAAATGAATGAAGTTAGCTTTAAGCAGGACACATGCATTTGACCACAAAGAAATATGACAGCAAACCCAAAACATTTTAGTCACACTTTTCACAGTGAAGCACCACGTTGCCCAGGACCCAATGTACAAAAAATGAGATCATCATGGGTAGGCCATGACCATTATAAATACTTAAAAATTCTTTCTGAATAGAGTTCCTTACGGAGTTTATTCGGTTTTGTAATTCTTTTTTTATTTTTTTTTGAGTACACCAAAAAAAGTCAGTGCTTGGTACGTTTTAAATATTTTATGACAGAAACAGTACATTTTTCATTTTAATAATTGCTCTCACTATCCAAACAATAGGCGCTAAACAGTTTATTTTATCCAAATAGAACAGAGTGGAGTGTGGAAACCGTCTTTTAAATTATGTTCACAATATGAATTATTTAAATATTGATGAGAATTTGCCAATTTAATTTTCGCTCCAGATTATACTTGCAAAGGGAACTCGGAACAAACCCATATGTTTTATCTTACATTATTCAACTCCTTAAAGCTATTTTGATAACCCCTTGATTGCTCTCTGCGGGGTGCCCACAGGGGTGTGTTTTTGAGAAAGGAATTACTTAGCAAGTTAGCAGATTGTTATAAAGAAAAAAAATCTTTGCAGGTTTCCTAAAAGCTGTGATTGCAAAAGTTGACTTGAAGAACTTGTTAACTAGTCCTGCTTAGAAGAGCCCAGCGGCAATTAGGCTGAACAAGCAGAAAATATGTTGTTACTACAAATTTATAATTCTATTAAAGCCCCTGGAGCTAAATCTTCTTAAAGGTCATCTCCATCTATAGCATAGCAGGGCGGCTTAGTGGTTAGCACTTCTGCTTTGCAGCCCCAGGATCCTCAGAATATATCCTAGCCTTGATATTAGACCCTCAGCTTTTTAATTACTTTCAGCAGCTGATTTAATCATTTACTGAATATGCAACGTTTTATATCTTTTTTATCCTTTCCTACTTTCCATTTTAAGCTGTTGCCATGACCACTGTCCCAGGTTTCCTGTTTCAGGGTGGCTCCTTTCTCTGCAGCATCCTATGGAGCCACCCTTGCATGCAGGGACTACAGTTGTGTCACTTTACATTTAGTGCATCAATAGAAACACACAGCCCCATAGCCTAGGATGGCAAGGCTCTTCCCTCCTCCCCCCCCCCCTTCCTCCATTCTCCAAGCTTACAGACTGGCTCAAGACTGCACTGTCCACTGTAAATGAAGTTCTATAGTCACAACATACACTTTCATTTTAAAACATCAGCATTGTAATAACAATACAAACAATATTTATATTTGACAATCCAATATAAGATGACTTGAAAAATCTTCTTTCATGTTGTGAGTGCTGCCTGTCTGCTGGCCATCTCTTTACACAACTGCCTGGATTACCTGCATGGTTTGCAGCTTCTCCTCTGCTGTTTACTTTTAATTTCTAAGGACTATATGTCCCATGGTACCTTGCTGCCTGCAAGCAGTGATTCCTGTACTGACTCCTCCTCCTGAAGCACCTCCTCTCAACACCGCAGTAGTTCAGAAGGCAGCCGTGTTAATTTTGGCAGAACATTTCAATTTAGTTTTAGTCTTGTCTTTTGACTAAACTGCCATTTTAGTTTTATTCATCTGCAATTGTTTTAGTTTTAGTCGACTAAAATCTCCAGTACGTTTTAGTCAACTAAAATCATTTTAGTTGACTAAAACTCATTTTAGTCATCTAAAATTGAATAGGTTTAATTAAATTGCAATGCATTATTTAGGCATTTCTCTACCATTTCTAAACACATTATATACTCATGGAATAAAAAAATCTAATACCATGTTGCTATTTATGTTATTAACATTTTAGCAAACTCTATGCTGCACAGTGCCCTGGATGGTGGTCTAAGGAGGCCTGTAATGCTACACATTGCTCTAGATATCGGTTTGTGGAGGCATGTAATGCTACACAGTGGTCTGAGGAGGCCTATAATGCTGCACAGTGCTCTTGACAGTGGTCTTGTGAAGCCTGTAATGCTGCACAGTGCTATGGAAAGTGGTCTGAGGAGGTATGTAATGCTGCACAGTGGTCTGAGGAGGCCTGTAATGCTGCACAGGACTTTGTACAGTGGTCTGAGGAGGCCTATAATGCTGCACAGTGCTCTTGACAGTGGACTGGTGAGGCCTGTGATGCTGCACAGTGCTCTGGACAGTGGTCTGAGGAGGCCTGTAATGCTGCACAGTGCTCTGGATGTTGGCTGTAATGCTACACAGTGCTCTGGATGGTGGACTGAGGAGGCCTGTAATGCTGCACAGTGGTCTGAGGAGGCCTGTAATGCTGCACAGGGCTTTGTACAGTGGTCTGAGGAGGCCTATAATACTGCACGGTGCTCTTGACAGTGGACTGATGAGGCCTGTGATGCTGCACAGTGCTCTGGACAGTGGTCTGAGGAGGCCTGTAATGCTGCACAGTGCTCTGGATGTTGGCTGTAATGCTACACAGTGCTCTGGATGGTGGCGTGTAATGCAGAACAGTGCTCTGGACAGTGGTCTGAGGAGGCCTGTAATGCTGCACAGTGCTCTGGAGGGTGGCTGTAATGCTAAACAGTGCTCTGGATGGTGGTCTGAGGAGGCGTGTAATGCTGCACAGGACTCTAGAAAGTGGTCTGAGGAGGCGTGTAATGCTGCACAGTGCTCTGGACAGTGGTCTGAGGAGGCCTGTAATGCTGCACAGTGCTCTGGACAGTGGTCTGAGGAGGTATGTAATGCTGCACAATGCTCTAGATGGTGGCTGGAATGCTACACAGTGCTCTGGATGGTGGACTAAGGAGGCCTGTAATGCTGCAGAGTGCTCTGGACAGTGGTCTGAGGAGGCCTGTAATGCTGCACAGGGCTTTGTACAGTGGTCTGAGGATGCCTGTAATGCTGCACAGTGCTCTGGACAGTGGTCTGGTCTGAGGAGGCCTGTAATGCTGCACAGGGCTTTGTACAGTGGTCTGAGGAGGCCTGTAATGCTGCACAGGGCTTTGTACAGTGGTCTGGTGAGGCCTGTAATGCTGCACAGTGCTCTGGACAGTGGTCTGAGGAGGCCTGCAATGCTGCACAGTGCTCTGGATGGTGGCTGTAATGCTACACAGTGCTCTGGATGGTGGTCTGAGGAGGCCTGTAATGCTGCACAGGGCTCTAGACAGTGGTCTGAGGAGCCGTGTAATGCAGAACAGGGCTCCTGACAGTGGTCTGAGAAGGCGTGTAATGCTGCACAGTGCTCTGGACAGTGGTCTGAGGAGGCCTGTATTGCTGCACAGTGCTCTGGACAGTGGTCTGAGGAGGTATGTAATGCTGCACAATGCTCTGGATGGTGGCTGGAATGCTACACAGTGCTCTGGATGGTGGACTGAGGAGGCCTGTAATGCTGCACAGTGCTCTGGACAGTGGTCTGAGGAGGCCTGTAATGCTGCACAGAGCTCTGGACAGTGGTCTGAGGGGCCTTTAATGCTGCACAGTTATCTGGATAGTGGTCTGGTGAGCTCTGTAATGCTGCACACTGCTCTGGACAGTGGTCTGAGGAAGCCTGTAATGCTGCACAGTGTTCTGGATGGTGGCTGTAATGCTACACGGTGCTCTGGATGGTGGTTTGAGGAGGCCTGTAATGCTGCAAAGGGCTCTGGACAGTGGTCTAAGGAGGCCTGTAATTCTGCACAATGCTCTGGATGGTGACTTTAATGCTACACAGTGCTCTGGACAGTGGTCTGAGGAGGCCTGTAATGCTGTACAATGCTCTGGACAGTGGTCTGAGAGGCCTGTAATGCTGCACAGTGCTCTGGGCCGGAGGCAGGGACACAGATTTAGCCAGCACCCCACCACCATTCACTCCTGATTTGCTGCTCCATGTCAGTCACCAAGAGTTGAGCACTGGGATCCGGTGTACACCACACTGACCAGGAGCGCTGTCCACCGCTATCCCTGACCCACACCTCCATCCACCAAACTATCTCAGTGCCAGCCCTGCTCCTCAATCCACCAGACATCCAATCCCCCTCTACTACCCTGAAGGTAAAAACTGCCCTGCCTATCAGCAGGGCAGGGGCGGGAGGAGCTGCACATCTGGATCATATGAACAGTCAGATTATTACCCACTTGTTATTATGAAAACACTTCTACTCTCTGTGCAGATCAACAGCTCTGGGAGAGCCAGGAGAGGAGACACAGGCATGGCTGTATAGCGGGAGGTAAGCGGCGACCGAGGACTGTTAGCCCTGTCTGGACCACAGTCGCCACAGTCGGACTCACCTCTCACTGTGCAGCCTGGACATGCGGCTGGGTGGCTCTGGCCCACTAGGCAGATGCCCAGTGTGTCCTATGGCCAGTCAGGGCCTGCTTGAATGTATCAGTTTTAGTATCGGAGCATTTGCACGAGTACAACACTTGTGAAATTGATTAGTATTGGCATCGATACCAGTATCAGTATCGGTGGAAAGCTACCATATAACAATACAATTTAAAGTTGAACTACACTGTATCTGAGCAACAGAAACCAAAAACCCTGTGTAACTCCTTTTTAATATTCAAAACACCAAAACAAACTATCCATGTCTTCATGCTTTATTTTGTTGAGAAATCACTTTCAAAAACACCCTTAGCAATTCTAGCTGGCCATCTTAGGTAAGTGCAGATAATTCATGCAGCATTTACTCCCTGGAATCCATCTGCCCTTAGCTCAGGCATGCAAGCAGGAGGGTGTGCTTAGCTGAGAAAGCCCCTCCTCTCCTCCTGCAGATGAATAAAAACATGACTCCTGGGATGTATGATATAATTTTGGTCTAGGCCAGAAACCAGGAAGCATCTTAAAGTGGAACTTTAGTCAGAAAACAAAGTCCGGCTAGATCACTTCAGGCTGGCCCATTTTGCAGGTTTAGCTATGTAAAACATTTAAAATAGGTGCTTATACTGTTTAAAATCCAGTAATGCTCTGTCTCGTTCTGCTCTGCACATGCTCAGTTGCTCTCCGTTTTAGGCATTTGTGGAAGCCTATCTGCTGCAAATGAAGGTGCTTCTGTTTGACCTGCAACTGCCATTGTACTGCACATGTGATCAGTTATGACACACAGCCATTTGATGGTTTGACAGTTTGGTTGAGGAAACTGTTTTTTTGAAACTATAAAAATCAATGGGTTTAGTTCCACTTTATGGTTTACTGCTGTTCAGGAGCTCTGGGCTTCAGTAAAATGGCAGCCTCCAGAAAGAAGAAAGGAGCAATGCTGGAGGCAATTTACAGCATACACTTATTTACGTAGCTTATGTATGTTCCTTGATAAAGAACATTAGAACATTATTTTTTATGAAGTTATTATCTGTAAAGCTCTGCTTTTAAAAAAAAAAATGTTTTTTTAAGAAGTAAATATAATATACTTTCCTATCTATTTACTAATTTGTCAAGATTAAAAATTGTTAATGGTGATTGAAAGAGTTTTGTTCTGCCTGAAGCTGATAGCTCGTGGAGAGGGGAGGAGGCACCCCAGGTGCTAAAGTATCCTGTTCCAGCCCTGTTCCTCTGGCCAGTTCCTTTAATGCATCAGGTTTCAGTTCTTTGAATCATGGATTGAAAGAACTGCCAACCTCTCCCACCAGCGATGATCCACCTGCATTGCATAGTGAAGCACAGGGACCCAGCGACTGGTTCTAAAATAAGGTCCTAAGTAAAATAAGGTACTGTATATGTAATGTCCCTGCCCAGGGCTGGCTCTGTTTCAGCTAGCTGAGCTGCAATTTACTTTCTAGGCCTTAGCAGGCTTATCCCTAAACCTGGTGACTGATTGCTTCTGCCTGCCTCATGAAGACGTTGTGAGGGAATAGTGTGGGAGGATCACTCCCTGAGTTATAAATAGTTATCTGATACTAGCCAATCCCTGGGGGGGCTGACCCAGAAGGTGTTACTGGGTTGAAGATAAATGTCTCTGAGGATCTGATCATAGTTCTTACCATGGGTACCTTCCCCTGGGAGGAGGAGCATGCATGTGTGTGCTCAGGAGACGTTACTTCTACTAGGCCTAGTGCCGGGACAAGGTCATCTACTGCTCAGAGCGAACATGTCAAACTACTTTGCCCCCCAAATCCCAAAATTCACCCCTCCTAGCACAAGTCCTCTACCCTTAAAATTTCCCCTTGAAGTGCACATCCCCCCCCCATTTCAAATTTCCTACTCCTAGCACAATTTCCCATCAAATCCCCCCTGCTAGCACAAATCTTCTTCCCCCCATTCCACCTTCTAACATAAATCCCCATAAATCAACGCTCTTAGCAACCCCCTACCCAAATTTCAGGATTTTTTTAGGGAAACTGTCCTCCAAGATTTTGTACCTTGAGTATCCTGCAACCCTAAACCCTCCTTCCTATATATGTTCAAGATCTGAAATAAATACTGGTGCATGTTAGGAATACTTGAAGATGCCAAGCTCTCTATTGGGACTATAAGATTTCTCAGATTGTTATTCTACTATGCCAGGAATACTATAGCTTTACACTGGATAGGCATGGATTACCTACCTGTTGGCTTGTGGAAAAAAGTTGATTAAACAGAACTTACCGCTCTACCAATTACCATATGAAGTGAGTGATGTCCAGGGAAATTCCTTAAGGTCTGGGGTCCCTGGATAGAATAACAAGATACAAGTGATTTCCTCCTTCACTTGATTTCTGACCCCCCACTTTAAATTGCCCCATAATTCCATTGATGTGCAGACTAATAGTCAATATATGACGATACTGTTATGTAATGAAGGAATGAAGGGTGTTGTTCTGTCTCCGCTACACGTTTCCCTGTGTGTAGCTCGAAATGCAGCTAAACCCTCCTATTCTGTAACAAGCCAGACTGAGTGTCATTTTGAAGCTTTATTAACAAAACAGGGTGTGTGAAACTAACAAGGAGAAAAAACAATACAGATACATATAATCAGTATATGAAATATACAGAAATACAATGAATAAGCTAGACTGTAGATGGCAAGAAGTAATTCCTAGTGACGCTGCATTTAGGAGATGCAAGTTTTAGTTCAACATGTGCTCTGATATCTGGTTCCTTCTTTTAGCCTCTAGGATCGAGCCTGAGTTCCCAGGATGCAACTGTTGATCTTCCTTAGACTGAAGAATGATGGGAACTTTTGTTATAGGTGAACAATTTCTAGTTTCTGCAAAAACAGTACTCCATCTTGTGGTCAAATTTGATATTGCAGGCAAACAACTAATAGATATCCTGCTGGAGGCAGAACAGGTGTGGTGTGCTGGACTATTCGGGACAATAAAATGTCTGGTTGCTCCTGTACAAGCAACCATAGTTTGCGGATAACACTGTGAATATTGTGTTATGACAGTTTTAGTTCTTTTGGTTGATGTTTTTATTTTACCTTTTCTTGTATATCGTGTTGAAGAAATTTGTGTGCACATGTCATGTGATGTCCCTGAGCATCTTCATGTTTGATTGGTCATAATATTTGATGACTTTGATGACTTTGATATTATTCATGACTCTGTCCTGCTTTCAATGTCAACACGTTCTCTGTCTGATATGCACGTTTTCTTGAATAAACCAAGTAAAATAAAAAAAAGATCTGAAATAAATCTTAAAAAGATAACCCTAAACTAAGCCTGAACGTGCTTTTGGGACTGAAAACAGGGAGGGCAGCCTGTGGACAAGTAAGGAGGACCCAATATATTTCCTGAAGTCCCTCCTGGAAATAGAATTAGATGTGTAATGAAAATGGAAATATTTTATTTAAAAATTCCATTAGCATGTTGATGAGAGAGGAAAGGAGAAGACAGGGAAGGAAGGAAACATTTAAATAGATTAAACTTCAGCTCCAGTGCCCCTATGGTAATACATAAATGTTGTAATAGATTAGGTACTTTTTAAATGGCATTCCTGCAGTTTCCACACCTCCACTGTTTAAGTATATAAACTCTAATAGTAAATGTCTCTTATTTCTTCCTTTTCTTATGCTAAGTAATGAGTTAAAATCTTTTTTTAATATCTGCTCAGTAAGTGCAAAATTACTTGTTGATCCTGTCCGAAATCCAGTGAGCTTGTATATTTCTTTGACACTCTTAGTCCCCGTTCACACTGGGGCGACCTGTGAGGCGACCTGGTCGCCTCACAGGTCGCCTTCCATAGGGAAGCTGCGGACCCGTTCTAATAGGAGCGACACAAGTCGCTCCGACTTAGAAAAAGGGTCCAGAGCTTCTTTGGGGCGACCCGGAGCGACCGTCATAGACTTCAATGTTATGAAGTCCGTGGCTGCCGCTCCGAGGTCGCGGCGCGCTGCTCGCACCGCGACCTCGGAGGTCGCCCCGGAAAGTCGGATCGCCCCAGTGTGAACGGGGCCTCAAGCAGAATTATTGACCTAATATGGCTACTGTATGTGGCAATATTGGGTCAACAATGTCACAATCATCCCCACCCCTTTATATATGTGCAGCTGTGGGGAAGAGAATTTCTTGCTCGAAGTTCATGGGCCCATGTCCAGGTTTAGACCGAGCCCAATCTCAGCCCTAGGGCTAGTGTTAGACTGTCGTCTAAATCAGTGTTTCTCAACTCCGGTCCTCAGGGCACACTAACAGGCCAGATATTAAGTATTACCTTGGAGAGATGCAGACTAGAATACTGAAATCACTGAGCAGCAAATTATATCCCCTGTGATGTATTTCAGTTTTTTTTGCAAACCTGGCCTGTTAGTGCGCCCTGAGGACCAGAGTTGAGAAACACTGGTCTAAATCACCAAGCCTTTGAAAAGTGATCAACTTTTAAATGCTTTCCAGAGCCATTTGACAGGTAGTGAGGAGGCAATGTGTCACCTCCTCACTGCCTATTTTAACCCCATATTTGCTGAACCAAGGAGCCCCAACCGCATGCATTGCTCACGGTTGCAGGGCCTTTTTTATGGGCTTCCCCTTTGGCTTAATTAGGTTGCATTCATGAAGGACATGAGGGATAACTTTTGTTGTGAAGCATCAGGAGAACACCCTGACTTGCTGCCTTTCCAGCTTAAGAGGGGTGGTTGGGGATCCTAAAAATGTGGCTCAACTGCACATTTTTCATACCACCTAACTACATGTCTAAACGAGCCCTAATAGAGATAGTGAACACCCCCATTCGCTACCTTTGCAGCTTAACAGGGGAGCGGTTGGGGCCACTAACAAGCAAAGCTTAGCTGTGTGTTTTTTATTTCCCAACAACAAGTCAAAATTACCCATTATAGGGAGGGTGACTTTCCCCAGTGGGAACAGAGACAGGGATAGAAACCTGCCTTCCCCATAAAAAATGTTTAAAAAAATTGCAGCAACCCAGAGTTTCCTGGCTCCTGCACATTCTTCTTGGACAGTAAAGCTGTCCATCATAATGATGGGTTTATAGCAGTGATAGTGAACCTTGGCACCCCAAATGTTTTGGAACTACATTTCTCATGATGCTCTTGTACTCTGCAGTGTAGTTGAGCATCATGGGAAATGTAGTTCCAAAACATCTGGGGTGCCAAGGTTCACTATCACTGTCTATAGGAAAATGTGTGTCTGGGGGGGTCATGTGGGGCTGACAGTGCCCAGAAGTACTGGAGCTTTCAGGACTGGCTGGTACTTAGCTGTGGTGGGAAGGTTGGGGAAGCTGATGCATGTATGTGCGCTTTATACCTGCAGGGTTTTTTTCTTTATTTATATGACTAGAGCAAAAAAGCAGACCAATTCTTATTCAACAAGCTCCCAACGGATGAAATTCCAAATTCCTCCAATTTCCACTGAAACCCATAAGCATATGGAGAGCATTTATTTTATTGTAGGGTTCAAAATCTGCTTTCCACTTTAAAGTTTTCAAATAAACTGATGGAACGGATCCATTGCGCTGCAGCGTTTTTATGGCGGGTATAAAATATGATAATCACTGACTATTGCTTGCTATTTGCCATAAGGTTTCTATCATTTTTAGTTTTTTTTTTTTTTCGAGAACATCGAGCGGCTTCCCTACAAAGACAGCTTAAAAACTGACATTTATCATCCGCTAAAGTTACATTTCAGAATGTGAGATCGGCTTTTTGCAGGCTGTCCCAGGTGATTACATGTCAGTTGTGTGCAATTTCCTATAGCCTAACAAATCTATCTATCCATCTCCTTGCTCTGTGTAACTTCCCCATGATGGATCTACACTGATGGGCAGAATTTTTTTTTTTTAGAGAGAAAAATAATAATGATAGATTCAACATAATCTTCCAGTAAAACAACACATTTTCCTTTAACCTCATCGGCATGGGTCATCTGAGACCACTAAACGACTATTCTAGGAAGCCACTTAAAGAGACGGTGGGTCATAATTCAGCTGTCAGCAAAGGAGAGATATGCCGTAAAGAGGTTTATTTGTAAGTAAAGTATAATGAAACATAAGCTTACGCATTGCTTTCATCCTTCTTCTGTTATAAAATGTTACATATGGAATTTTAAAAGCAATGTTTCCATTAGAGAAGAAAATAGAATGGGTAATGTCAGAAATGGTATGTTATAATGCCGATATGTGAAGTAGGGTAAGTACAGGCCTTTCGGGGGTTAACCTAATGGCAGGGGTTAGATTGGTAGAAGCGCAAGCCATACATGCTCAGCCTCAACCACACATTCCCCCATCCACACTTCTAAATAGCACAGATGGATAAATCGTCAATGCTGACTATTGTATTCTAACGGCCAGCACCCACAGCTGTCAGAATACGCGTACAATGCTTGCATCTGATTGGATGCAGATGATTTGTGGATGACAATTTTTCGTGTAACTTTTTTGCCAAAGGGAGATTGAAAAATCTACTATTGTCGAGGCAGATGGTGCCAATAGGGCCACCTGCAGAGATGTATAGTAACTAAGTAGAACTACTTCACTACTGTACTTAAGTACCAAAAGGCGGTATCTGTACTTTCCTAGAGTAGAATTTATTTCTCCTACTTCCACTTTTACTTCACTACATTTTTTCAATGATTTCAATACTTCTACTCCAGTATTTTTTTTTTTTTTTTGTGCTGCATAGTTACTCGTTACAATTATAAAAATTACCACTGCCAGAACAGTAGATGGCAGGTTTCATGAAGCTCAAAACATGTGTATAATGTCATGTGTAAATCAGCGCATACGAAAATAAATGCTACTGTATGTATAAATAAAAGCTGCTATACCAAATATTTCCACTAAAAAGAAAATATGAAACAAACAAATTGTGATTGTCCTTTAGGTTAATCATTTGAAATAATAAAAAACAATATGTTGTTCAAACTTTTGACTTCTTTCTTTAATAACTACATAACACAGTACTTGTACTTTTACTTTCAGTACTTGAGTAGCAAAATTAAAAAAAAAACTACTTGCACTACTTAAGTACAAAAAATGTTGAATACTTTAGTACTTCTACCCAAGTCACTTTTTGATTGAGCACTTCCACTTCTACTCAAGTATGGGTTTTGAGTACTTTATACAACTCTGGCCACCTGTGGAATAAATTCCTGATGAATAGGCCGAAATGCGAGCAATGTATGGCCAGCGTAAAGTGACACTAAACCACAGTTTAAAGAAAAAATCTTGATTCAGGTATGTATTCTTCAAGGATAAGTTCAACTTTGAACATGTAACATGTTACACCCATATTTAGGGTGACAACAGTGTACTGTAACATGTAACATGTTACAGTACAGCACCTGATCCCTCCCATGACAGTGGGCGGGGGATTCCCGCCCATAGTCCTGCCTATGACCTCGCTCCCAGTAGGGATACAAAGACCTGAGTTGTCAGCAGGAAGAAGGAGCCAATTGATGCTCAGAAATGCGTCCCGCCCTTTTGACATCACTTTTTGGCACTTGCATTTGATACTGGTCCTGGGTGCCTTCCGCTGACATCACATCCGAGTCCTGTGCTCCATGCTGGTCTCGGGCGCCTTCCGCTGACGTCACATCCGGGTCCTGTGTTCCACGCTGATCCTGGCAGCGCGGCCGTCCTTCCTGTTCCTTTCTCCTTTGGCCCACTTAAGCCGGTTGGTTGGGATCTCCACCATCAAGCTGCACGTTGGACCACCCTTGGGACCACCAATCAGTGGATTCCATGCCACAGCCTAAATGGATCTGGTTTGATTTTATTGCTAGTAAATGCATTTTTATCCTTTGTAAATAAAAACATTTTGTATTCTGCACTTAGAGGCGCAGAAAACTTTCTGTTTGTTTTCTTTGTACTAGAGCTTGCTTCCCTCTTGGAGTTGCGGCCCAAGTGCTGTTGAGACACCTGCTTGCCTGATCTGTACAGTATCCAATCCATTGCGGACATCTCCTCTGGCCAGAATCTATTTTCCAGAGCGCCCTCCATCTCCTTATCCGGGGGATCCCCCTCTGCACCCACTGTCAGTATTTAAGGCTCCATTCACACCTATGCAGTTTGCTTTTTAGCGTATCTGCAGTGCTTTTTGATGTGATTTGGGTTTTGCGGTTTTTATGCTTTTTTTTGGGGGGCAAATTTGCAGTTGAGCAGATTTAAAAAATTGAAGATCTAAGCAAAATCGCAGTGAAATGCACTAAATGCTTTTCTGCAGATTCTCTATTGACATCTATTGAACCAAAAAGGCCAAAAAAGCACAGTTTTGCGTTTAAAAAAGTCCCTGACCCTTTCCAAAAATGCAGAGGCACAAAAATGCATTGATGTGAACACGTTTCATAGGAACCCATGTTAAAAATAATGTCCTTCGTTTCTGCAAAAAGTATAAAAAAACACATTGGTGTGAACTGTGCTTAAAAATAGCACGGTCATGCAGGGCTTCACCCATATGCACGTGTGGATGAATGAACTACAAGTACCACCGGTGAGCGCTCTCATAGCTCATTGATTCTTCCTGCAGTTCAGTAACTGCCTGACAACTGAGAGTCTGAAGGTGCCTGGCATTGCACCCGTGATTTGCTGATCAAAGGTGCAAGGCCTTACAGTCTGCAGTGTAAAAATAAGAAATGCACATTTTTTACCTGAAAAAAAGATGTGCATTTATTATTATTATTATTATTGATAATAAAAACATTATATAAAGTCTCTCCTATTGCTCCAGCTTCCTCCAAATCTCCAAATTCTTTTCTTTTTTTTGCTGCTGTGATCAGACTTTCTGTTAGAGGGTGGCTACATTCGTTCTCTTTGGTCCCACTGTATGTAGGAACATACAGCCCCAAAGATGGACTATGGACTATTGGATGCGTAGTGTATATAGAGCAATGCACATGACCACAACCAATGCTTTTTTTTCAGCTGAAATGTGGGGAAACGCAGTTCCGTCACCTCCAGCACTGAATGTATGCATAGGGCATAGTGGGGTGTGCTGAAGGGTCCAATGATGCCAGCTGCCAGGGATCTGTTTTGCTGGGGGTCTATTGTTGCTGGCTGCTGAAAGATCCAAAGCCTTACACCTGTGGGCCCCTCAACAAACGCAATGCACTTTGAACACCATCTTGAATGCCAAGAAACCAAAAATCTGTCCCTATAACATTCAAGGGGACCCCATCACTCTGCAGCTACCTCCAGGTATCCACCTCCAGATTCTGATCCCTAACCACAAAACCCCCGTTATGCATCACAAATTAGTAACTTCCTTGTTGACCTTGATGCGTGCCTTGTTCAGCTTCTCGACCAACCCCGTAAAACGCTAAGAAGTGCGGCCGACAATCTCTGACCAAATGGGGAGAAATAGTTGGTGTTAGTGGGAGGCCCCAACTTTGTTGTCAGGGGAAGGAATTACGCCCCATTGTTGGAGTAATTGGAAGGAATCGTGCCCCATTGTTGGTGTCAGTGGGAGGAATAGTGCCCCATTATTGGAGTATTTGGAAGAAAAGGTGCCCCATTGTTGGTATCAGTGGAAGGAATAGTGCCCCATTGTTGGTGTCAGTGGGAGGAATAGTGCCCCATCATTGGAGTAATTGGAAGGAATAGTGCCCCATTGCTGGTATCAGTGAAAGGAATAGTGCCCCATGGTTGGTGTCAGTGGAAGGAATAGTGCCCCATCATTGGAGCAATTGGAAGGAATAGTGCCCAATTGTTGGTATCAGGGGAAGGAATAGTGCCCATTTTTGGTGTCAGGGGGAGGAATAGTTACATAGTTACATAGTTATTGTGGTTGAAAAAAGACACCAGTCCATCCAGTTCAACCTATGATGTGTGTGTGTGTTTGCTGTTAACCGTACATTGTATACCCCTGTATGTTGTGGTCTTTAAGGTGCCCATCTAATAGTTTTTTGAAACTATTAATGCTCCCTGCTGATACCACTGTTTGCGGAAGAGAATTCCACATCCTTACTGCTCTCACAGTGAAGAACCCACTGCGTATTTTAAGGTTAAACCGCCTTTCCTCTAGTTTTAGTGAGTGGCCACGTGTCTTATTGTATATCCTTTCTCTGAATAGGTTTTTCCATATGCTAGGGTTGCCAGTACAATATTTGTACATTGATATCATATCCCCCCTCAATCGTCTCTTCTCCAGAGAGAATAAGTTCAGTGCTTGTAGTCTTTCCTCATAGCTGATGTCCTCCAATCCCCTAATTATTTTTGTTGCCCTTCTCTGGACTTTCTCCAGTTCCAGCACATCCTTCCTGAGGACCTGTGCCCAGAAGTGGACAGCATACTCCAGATGTGGCCGGACCAGAGTCTTGTAGAGTGGGAGAATAATCTCTTTATTTCTGGAGTGAATCCCCTTTTTTATACATCTCAGTATTCTGTTGGCTTTGCTTGCAGCGGCTTGGCATTGCATGCCACTGCCAAGCTGGTTGTCTACCAGTACCCCCGGGTCCTTTTCCATCCTAGACTCACCCAAAGGTTCCCCCGCTAGTGAGTAGCTTGCTTTCTGGCACCCAGGTGCATTACTTTACACTTTTCAACATTAAACCTCATCTGCCATGTAGTTGCCCACCCCGTTATTTTGTTCAGGTCCGCTTGTAAGGTTTCCACATCCTGACCAGAAGATATTGGCATGCTTAGCTTAGTATCATCCGCAAATACTGAGATTTTACTCAATATCCCCTCCTCTAGATCATTTATGAATAAATTAAACAGGATTGGCCCCAGGACAGAACCCTGGGGGACCCTGCTTTCCACACCCGCCCAATCTGAGTACTCCCCATTAATCACCACCCTTTGCAACCTCCACTGGAGCCAGTTCTCTATACAGGTACTCACCTTATGGTCCATACCTACCTTCCTTAGTTTGAACAGTAAGCGTTTGTGGGGAACGGTGTCAAAGGCCTTTGCGAAGTCCAGGTACACCACATCCACAGGCTTATCTTTAGCTAGGTGGCAGCTCACTTCATCATAGAAGGTTAATAGATTGGTTTGGCAAGAACGATTTTTCATGAATCCATGCTGATTACTACTAACAATACCGTTTTCATTACTAAAGTCTTGTATGTGGTCCCTTAACATCCCCTCCAAAATCTTGCAGACTACTGATGTTAGGCTGACCGGCCTATAGTTACCCGGGATATATCTCGGCCCCTTTTTAAATATTGGTACCACGTAGCTTTTTTCCAATCAGCTGGCACCATACCCGTCTGTACACTATCCTTAAAGATCAAGAATAATGGTCTGGCAATCACCTGGCTGAGCTCTTTAAGAACCCTCGGGTGCAAGCCATTCGGTTCCGGTGATTTATTTATGTTAAGTTTCTCTAGTTTAGTTCTAAGTCTATCTTCTGTTAGCCATGGCGGTATTTCCTGAGGTGTGTTGTTTAGTTTGGCCTTACAAGCTGGGTTAGTGTAGCCCCCCAATTCTTTTGTGAAGACTGAAGAGAAGAAATTATTTAACACTACCGCCTTTTCCCTGTCCTCTGTGGCCAAAACTCCCTTATCATCTTTTATGGGACCAATGTGTTCTGGCCTCGCTTTCTTACTGTTTATATACTTAAAGAATTTCTTGGGGTTCTTTTTACTCTCTTCCGCTATATGTCTCTCGTGTTCTATTTTAGCCGCCCTGATTTTGTCTTTACATTTCTTATTACACTCTTTGTAATCCTTGAATGCTGCCAATGACCCCTCAGTCTTGTATTTTTTGAAGGCCTTTCCTTTAGCATTAATATGCATTTTTATGTATAGCTAAAGAGTTAGAGTTTAGCCACCCAGGGTTTAGTTTTGCTCTTTTAAATGTATTTCCCTTTGGAATGCACTGGTCAATCCCTTTGTTAAGTATGCTTTTGAAGCACTCCCATTTTTCCTCCATGTTCTTTGTTCCCAGGGTTCTATCCCATTTGATATTTTCTAGCAGAGAGCGCAGTTTTGGGAAATTGGCTCTTTTGAAATTCAGTGTCCTTATATTGCCCTTGTGTTTACTATTAATGTAATTAATACTGAAACTAATTGACCTATGGTCACTGTTTCCTAAGTTGTCCCGTATTTCTATATCCGTGAGCAGGTCTGTATTGTTGGTAATCAGTAGGTCAAGTACCGCATTGTTTCTTGTCGGTACATTCACCATCTGACCCATGAAATTGCCCTGCAAAACATTTAGGAACTGCTGAGCCTTGGCTGAATGTGCGGTTCCTTCTGCCCAGTCTATATCTGGAAAATTAAAGTCCCCTGTTATAATGACATTTCCCATCCTTACTGCCAATCCTATCCGTAAAAGGAGGTCCGCCTCCCCCTCCTCCCTCTGGTTGGGGGGCCTATAGCATACGCCCAATATTACCTTCCCCACAGTGCCTTCCCTTTGAAGTTCTACCCATAGGGATTCTGCCTCGTCCATAGCTCCATTATTAATATCATCCCTCATATTTACCTGCACACTGTTCTTAATATACAGACATACCCCTCCCCCTTTTTTACCTTCTCTATCTCTGCGATAAAGGGAATACCCCTGAATGGTTGCCATCCAGTCATGAGAGCTGTCAAACCAAGTCTCAGTTATCCCCACAAAATCTAAGTCCTCCTCAAACATCAGCAGCTCCAGCTCTCCCATCTGGTTAGCCAGGCTTCTGGCATTGGTATACAAGCCTCGTAATTTTGACCGGTTACATATATCCTCATTTGATGTTTTTAGGCTGCTCTCTTGATTTTTCCCCATACCCACCCTGGGTTTAGGAGCTCCGAACACCCTACCGCTAATGTCCCCATTTCTGCCCTCTGAATCTTGCTTTCCACTGGCTAATTCTACATCTGTACCCTCCCCCCCATCACCTAGTTTAAAAGCCCCTCTAACTTTTTGGCCATCCTCTCTTCCAGTACGGTTGCACCCTCCCCATTTAGGTGCAATCCGTCCCTACCAAAGAGCCGGTGGCCGACTGAGAAGTCGGCCCAGTTCTCCAGGAACCCGAAATCCTCCTTACTACACCAGCTCCTCAGCCACTTGTTAACTTCCCTAATCTCCCGCTGCCTCTCTGGTGTGGCTCGAGGTACAGGTAGTATTTCTGAAAATACTACCTTGGAGGTCCTAGTGCTCAACTTAGCTCCTAAGTCCCTGAAATCGTTTAGGACTCTCCATCTTCCTCTGCCTGTGTCATTGGTACCCACGTGTACCATGACAGCTGGGTTTTCCCCAGCCCCACCCAGTAATCTGTCCACCCGATCCGCGATGTGCCAAACCCGAGCGTCCGGTAAACAACAGACTGTTCGGCGCACACGGTCTTTGTGGCAGATTGCACTGTCTGTCCTTCTAATAATTGAGTACCCTACCACCAGCACCTGTCTTTCCTTTCCCTTTCTCCCGGCCTCACTGGAGGAGTTCTTCCCCTGGCAGCTAGGGGCGTCGCTCTGCTCCAGCAATGCTGGTCCCTGACTGGTTTCCCCAATATCACACAATGGGGGCGTATCTATTGGGGTGCTCCAGCCCAGGATCAGCCTCCTTGCCTTGTCCCCTTCTACCTGTAACGCTCCTGCGTTTTTGTAGTAGGCTGGATATGCAGCTGCAAAATCTCCACTCAGTAGTCATGTAGAGATGTGTTGAATAACCAGATCCAACTCTCCAGACTCATCACTGTGGGCCTGTCAGCTTCAACATACAGATATATACACACTCAATAAGATGTTCCTGGAGTGGTAGAATGTATATGACAGTATGAAGGTGTTGTGCTGAAGGGACAGGTGTGAACAGTGATAGAGATGGTAAGTACTTGATAGGTTTGTTCAGGAGAGTACTAGATGGTATCAGGTAGAGTGCAGATAGGTTATTAATCGAGTATGGTGACAGGTGGTAAGGACAGCAGATGACAATTACAGGATAGACTAACCCAGTGCAAGGATAGATGGTAGTAGACTCAAGAGCTAGCAATCTATGTAGCAGTGCAGATGATAGATGGTAGTAGACTTAAGAGCAAGCAATCTATGTAACAGTGCAGATGATAGATGGTAGTAGACTCAAGAGCTAGCAATCTATGTAACAGTGCAGATAGTAGATGGTAGTAGGCTCAAGAGCTAGCAATCTATGCAACAGTGCAGATGATAGATAGTGTAAGTAGGTTATGGAGGATTCCCCTGTGGGGTACTTATCACTAGTAAATGTTAGTAGTAGAGGGGTCCAGTAGAGAGGGGAAGATCCGGTAGCGAGATACAGGGATCAGTAGCGAGGTTCCGGTCTGCTCCTGGTAGAAGCAAACAGCTGGAGGTTCCGACAGCAAGACAGGCTTGAAAGCATGTGGATACACAAGGCAGGTTGAACGAACGATGTGAGTGAGAACGCCGGCGGTTGAAATAGCCGCTCTGCGGCGCTCAGCGATGACATCATCTGTCTTAAAGGTGTATGCGTACCACCTAGTAAGAAAAGGTGGGACGCATATTTGGAAGGAAATAAATTATTAAGGGTACCAGAGGTACCAGAATCTTACACTACCCCTCCTAAATGTCACCCCTCTACTCTGCTCTGATGCCTGCACCTACAATACTCCGCCCACCTCTGTGCAGGCCCCTGCCTGCGCCTGACTGGTACGATCCCAGCTCTCTTTTGGTATGGACATTCGGCTCAGTGTTGCCAGCTGCCTCCCTAGATTCAGGACCTGAGCTTCCAGGGAAGCAACGTGCTTACATTTTGCGCATTTGTATTTGCCCTCGATCGCATGATCGCATACATATCACAAGATGTACACCGAGTCGTATCGGAATAGTGCCCCATCATTGGAGGTATTTGAAAGGAATAGTGCCCCATTGTTGGTATCAGTGGAAGGATTAGTGCCCCATCATTGGAGTAATTGGAAGGATTAGTGCCCCATTGTTGGTATCAATAAAAGGAATAGTCGCCAATTGTTGGTGTCAGTGGGAGGAATAACGCCCCATCATTGGAGTAATTGGAAGACATAGTGCCCCATTGTTGGTATCAGGGGAAGGAATAGTGCCCATATTTGGTGTCGGGGGGAGGAATATTGCCCCATCATTGGAGTATTTGAAAGGAATAGTGCCCATTGTTGGTATCAGTGGAAGGATTAGAGCCCCATCATTGGTATCAGTGGGAGGAATAGTGCCCCATCATTGGAGTAATTGGAAGGATTAGTGCCCCATTGTTGATATCAATGAAAGGAATAGTGCCCCATTGTTGGTGTCAGTGGGAGGAATGGTGCCCCATCATTGGAGTAATTGAAAGGAATAGTGCCTCATTTTTGGTGTCAGTGGAAGGAATAGTGCCCCATCGTTGGAGTAATTGGAAGGAACAGTGGCCCATGGTTTGTGTCAGTGGAAGGAATAGAGCCCTATTGATGGTGTCAGTGGCAGGAACTTTGCCCCATTGTTAGTGTCGGTGGCAAGAATAATGCCCCAAGAGTCGTAGAAAGGCAAGCAAAGGGCCGCATCTGGCCCCAGGACTGCAGTTTGGAGACCACTGTTCTAGGGTGACAACGCTTACGTACTATACTGTATACATGGAGGAACAGTGCTATCAACCTTTGGACAGAAAGTGTTTTAGGACTATAGAATACCTCTCCTGTCTCCGCTTCTGTGTATCATAGGGGGAGGTGTTCTATAGTCCACAGAGATAAATGCTAATGGATAACAGTCAGCAGAGGCAGAAAGCACAAGAAAATTGGTGCTTACTGGGTTTTTGAAGGCTGGTTTATTTTTATTTTTTTGCACTTATCAAACTGATATATAATGAAATACATTCAGTTATATATACAATAGACCAGACAAGAGCAAACAACAGTTAATAGGTTCATTGTTAGATTTTTTATTCATGTTAAGTAGATGTTATTCTGTTACAATAGATCTGGACAAGGCATACTTTAAACTCTATTACATAGATTACTTTCTGCATTAAACCAATATACATTTATGTACAAAAGCTTAAGTTAAATACCAGGCCTGCATAGAAATGATTGTAATTGAGATTGTGGTTTAGAACACGTGACTCTGGTGATATTGGGCTGGACAGGCTAGTTCAGTGATGTACTCTCTCTTAAATGTTTTACAATTTATTATCCTGTTGGGGTAAATTCTGCCTGAGGACAAGGCCAGAGTACTATATTAGTATATGTATATTTAATGAGCTGGGGGAGATGGGAGTTATTAGTATGGATTTCAATGCTTTGTGTTAAACACATCTTGTATTTTGCAGATGATTTCCTCTTCTTTTTCTGTATTTCTTTTTCTTTCTTTGATGTTTTATGTGCATAACTGAAAGGGCCCGCCCAGCAAAAAGTTATATTTTAGTTACAGATGGAGCCTGATGGGCAGAGTGCAGCAGAACCATGGAGTGCCATTTAGGTTCCCCCATGATGGCTCAGACATGAAACCTAGCTTGTCCTGGATCATAATATAATATAATATAATATAAAATCACATCACATAATATAATATAATATAATATAATATAATGTAACATAACATAACATAATATAATATAATGTTATATAATATAATATAATATAATATAATATAATATAATGTAACATAACATAACATAATATAATATAATGTTATATAATATAATATAATATAATATAATATAATATAATATAATATATATTGCACAGCGCTTGAAAAATAAATAATGAATAAACCTCTAATAATACACAAGCATGCAAATTCAATAAAGATATGCAGAAACATATGTGTGAAAACCATATAAGGGGAAATCCACCAAATAGTGTTCATATACCATATATGCTTCACATATAAAAAAGGTTTCTAAAGGTAATATGATAATCCAATCCTCCAACACCAAGAAAGTGTCCAGGACTCCAAAATTAGTGTTCTTGTTTGTGCTTACCATATTTAAGTGATAACCAAGCTATAATAAATGTATAGCTCACATAAGGATAATGGCTCCTGTGAACTAAATGCATCTGAACCAAAAATTATTGCCGTCACACAGCCCTGCATTGGATCTCAAGATTCCACCATGTTATTACCATAGGAGAAAAAACAATCTCCATAGGGCAATACCTCTGATAATAATCTATTTTTTGTAAAACAAAGTGCACACTTACAAAGCAAATCATGAATCAGTCTCCACAAATACTCCTGCATGGCAAACACCATCTGCCCAGTAACCAAAAGTTGTGTGTGGTGACGTCACGTCCGTAGGCCCCGGGCCAATGCATTTTGCAGTAGACAGCATCATCAGTGAACTGCCCTGGATCATAGATGGATGAGAGGACTCTGTGATGAGAGGACTCTCTAATGGCGGGCCCCTGACTATGTGATGGGGGGCCTGTGATTTGAAGGGGGGACTCTGATGTGAAGAGGGGCTTTGATTTAATGCAGGGGCTTCTGATGTAAAGTTAATTTTATCAAGATGGTTGTGTGCATAGCCCCAGGCTTTGGTTTCCCATTGCTATGTAATATTTAAGTTTTCCTAAATTTTAGACTGGGGTGCATATTTTGCATACTTTTAAAGGGTTCCACGACTAGAAAAAGTATGAGAAACGCAGAACTAGAATTCTTCAACAGCAAGAGCTCCTTGCCATTTCTGACTCTGTTTCTGTCCCCTTGGGAGTTTGATGTATACCCACTCTCCTTTATGTGCTCCCGCACCTCCTGTTAAAATCTCCATAATATACTGTAAAAGAGTGCCCCCCCAACCCCCATTGTGTAAAAGACAAAGTTTGGATTGTGGCAAAATCGGAAAAAAATGAGGCGAAGGACTAAAAATTGGCTTTCCTCATGCGAAAATTGACAGTAGTAGCTCTTGCCAACTTGACCTCAGCCACTTTGGGAAAACAAAGGGGGGGGGGGTTCTGGATGGGAATTTCCTAACCTGTGAGGTTTCGAGTGAACAGAAGGAATGGCAAAATGATCAGCTCAAAAGATCATTTAACCTTAAGTTGTGCTAAAGACTGACGATATTTTACCTTCATGCAGTCTTCAAGTCCCAGCCCCCTAATCCTTATCTGAGCCCCTCTGATCCAGCGATGTTCATGATAGCCTCATTTGTATGGGGACTCTCCCTCCTCACTGGCTTCCGCTGCTGTCAATCACAGCCACTGAGCCAATGAGAAGAGAGCAGGGGGTGGGACTGAGCAGCGGCTCTATGTGTCTTATGGATGCATAAAGCAGAGGCTCGGTAGGCATCTCTGGGGGTATTGCTCGAGGGGAAGGAGCCATGAGTGGAGGCGGGGGACCCGAAAAGAAAAGGATCAGAGCTGCTCTGTGCAAAATCACTGCACAGAGCAGCAGGGCCATTTGAAGGAATTTGGGGGCCCCAAGCAAAATGGACATGGAGGCCCCCCCGCACACATGCAAAGCCTACAGGAACCACAGCATAGCCATACAGTTTAAGTTCACCCACACTTTATATAAATAAAAAATGAGTACAGTATTGAACATTTGCAAAAAACACCACTGTACCATAAAATCAAATATACATTAAAAAGTGCACAATAAAAAAAAAAAAAAGCACAATATAAATTACACCATTTGTACAAGACTGACAAGTAGAGCTATTTTATCCAGTGTAATTTATCACTTACCACTATCTTGTTTTTTCTTATCCTCC
Source organism: Pelophylax lessonae (assembly GCF_965119305.1). Lineage (NCBI taxonomy): Eukaryota > Metazoa > Chordata > Amphibia > Anura > Ranidae > Pelophylax > Pelophylax lessonae. The sequence continues at coordinate 58,155,051 of NC_138775.1, forward strand.
TCTTCCTTTCTTTTCTTTCTCTTCTGGCTTCCTGAAGCATATGTCCGCTTCATGACTGGTAATACCAGATTACAGTTGTGTAATATTTCTTCCCAGTCCCCATCTTCCACATCCCCCACATCCTTGTCCATCTAGATTTAATTTTCAAGAACGTAGAGAATAATTTCTCAGAGTCCACTTTAAACTCGTGTCTAAGGTGGGACAGACTGATAAGTGGGGGAGAGACTGTCCATCAATGCTGCTAAATTCTGGCAAATGCAATGTTATGAGACAATGCGAGAAGGACTGACAGATTTGGGGCAGTGAGGGAGGTAAAGCAGTAATTGAGGCGGGCACTGATAGTAATGGATGGCTATGAAGGAGGGCAGTAGAAGGCAAGGCAGACTGGTATCCACTAAGATCTCTGATCATCTTATACAGCTTTATATTTTTCATTAAACTTAAGTTACCCCTATACAACAAGTTGCCAGATATTATCGCCCCTCCCGTTCCCCCACCATGTGCCCTAGATGATACCAGGGGGAATTTTTTCTTATGCTATGGGACTATCCAGCTGTCTGTTAACAGGTAGGTATTGTTCCCAATTGGTCCAATTTTTGCACGAAAAAATGGAGTGACAGACTGTCAGTGTGATCATACCTGTCGCTGGCCTGGTCCGGTCCATGTCCGTGAGGAGGATGTGATGTGATGACTCGTGGTGTGTCTCTCTCTGGCGAAGTTCGCGGGCATGGTGGGGTGGCGCCACTCCCGCGCGCGCTTTAGGCCGCCTAGGCTGGGGGGGGGGCTGGTGCGCACTGCGCAGATGCGCCACCGCACACTCTACCCCTAGCGAGCCGGCGCCGCGTGACGTCATGCCGCTCCTCCGCTGTGCGCCCTCTGGCCTGTCACAGGCTGCCTGTGTGTGTGAGGCGCGGCGTGCGGCTGCGGCGTTTGTGTTTTGGGTTCTTGGGATAATGTCAGTCTGTGTCTTGGGTCTCGGGGCCCCAGGCCAGCTTGGGGCCCCAAGCAATTGCTTGTTTTGCCTGCCTTGACGCGACGGGCCTGCAGAGCAGGTAAGTGTACCATGTTTGTTATTTAAAAAAACAAAACAAAGCTAAGCTTTAATATCACTTTAAACTAGACTGTATAGTGACAACCAGTAGAAATGCAGTAGCTTGGAGTTCAAGGCTGCTCTAATATGTGGCTCTTGGTAATGAGCAGTTAAATTCATTACCATATGTTAGTGCAATACACATAATATCACAGGTACTGTATAGTTGGGTTGAGGCTCATTGGTATTTATTTAGAATAATGTTCTAATACTGTATTTAAAAAAAAAAACATTTGTGTTATAGCTACTGGGTTCCTGAGATGATACTACTGTTGTTCCAGACCTACTTTTCCAGAATCACTGCTGCTTCAGAGGATGCTTCAGGATCTTCACAAGTGTTGAACGGCCTGTTGTCCACCTTGAAGTGTTCATCTTGCTACTGTTCCCACTGTCCTTCTTGCCAAGGAGTTCTGCAATTTCAATTTCTGCAGTTCAGCCATCTGGGCTGTGGTATTACTCAAAGGACTATAAATGGGGAAAGAGGGCTCCATCACAAGTAAACAAGGGCCCCAAGGCCGGCAAGACTGTAGCTACTTTCCCTCTAGCCTGTGGTCTAGGTAGAGCTTGGTTCTGTATTGCCAAATAGTTCATTTTTAATGCTGAACATTTCTAAGACTAATTTCAACTGTGCTGCTGTCTGTATTTACCTAGAACAATATACAGTAAAATCTTGGATTGTGAGCATAATTCATTCCGGAAACGTGCTTGTAATCCAAAGCACTTGTATATCAAAGCGAACTTCCCCATAAGAAATAATAGAAACACAAATAACACAACCACAAAAAAAAAAAGTGTCAATAGGGAATGCATAAAGCAGAATCCAGCAGGAGCTGCAGAGTATAAAAGAGCAGAGAGGCGCCTCTAAGTGTAGCAATATGGTTACATTTAATGAAGGTTCAACTCACATGGTTAATGATTAAAACAGGTATATCTAATGGCTCGTTTCCACTGAGCAGAGCGGTTTGGGTCGGTAAAGTTTGGATGGGTTAGAATGGTCCGGTCTATTCAGGTGAGCGTTTCCACTGCAAGTCGGGCCACCGGGGACCATGCGGGGTTTACACCAAATGAGGCGTTTGTTTTGCTCTTTCATTTGACGTGAGCATTGAAGTTTTCCTGTCCGCCAATCAGTGGAATCTATTGTGTGACGCCAGTAGCTCCGCCCTAACCGTACCGTACCATTTCCTATGGCCCTACATCTGAAGCAGGACCAGGAATGGTGCGGTTTGGTTCGGTTGTATGGGCCACTTTCATAATGGAAACACTCAAATTAGCGTACCGTACCAAACCGACCCGAACCGATCCGCTCAGGGGAAACGAGGCATAAGTAAGCAGGTATCTGGGGTCCACATAGACTGCAAGGGTTAATAGCTTGTTTGTCTAGGGGAGAGGAGAAACAGTTTTACATACCTGAACTTCCACTTCCCCCAGCAGATGGTCCCTTGGCATCATCACATCCAATGTAGGGCTATGGATCCTGCTTTGGTTTTTATGAGGTTGAGATCCTAGACCACTACACTGTAGGGGAGAAGAAGCTGTGGGGACCATTCTAGCTGTGGGGAGGAGCGTAGAATCAGGTACTGCAAGTACATTTTTTTTTTTTGTTCTCCTTGCCCAACATGAGCAATTAACCCGGGCAGTGCAGACGCAGCTTCACTGTAAGGATACTTTTTTAGTTGCCTTGAGTTGAGTTTTGAAGTATATGTAAACCCTTACCTTGTAAAACAACCCATTCAGTTCAAAATAGAAATGAAAGGCAAAATATTTGTGTATAGATATAAACAATTTTATAAATGCCCCCCCCCCCTTTTGTTTATAAGTAGTCCCTCTGTTCTCAGCTGCACAAGGATCTCAGAGAGCTGGGGGAGAAAAAAAAACAGCCCAACACTGATCTTCCTAGTGAATGGCTGTGCCAGGGGGCGTGTCAGCACAAGTCTAATCATTGGAGGAGATTACAGCTAGAAAACTGACCATGCTGTGCTCTCATGCCTAGTGAGGTCAGTTGTTTTAAAAATAGGAAAGCAGAGGGACTGGCAAGAACACCAGAGATTTCACACAAAGGAAGCAATAAAAAGAGAACAAGATACTGTTTCAAGAAAGTACATGGTACAGCAGGCACATATATATGAAATGTTGGGTAACATATTCTTTAATTATATTTTTATGCCATGCATAACTGTATTAATTGCTGTTTTATGTTTTGCCTGGAGTTACATTTGAAAGCTATAAATATTATTCTGTTCTTCTGACTTTCATTGTATAATGCAGCCATTCTGGAAAACCACTTTGGCATCTTCCTTTAGGGATCACCTATACGATACCTGCAAGGATTAAAATGTGGGTAATTTAATCCCCCGTCCTTTCCAATCTGCCATGTTTATATCCATTTCAAAGTAAGGGAAACAGATGGTCATTTTAACATTTTATCACAGTAAGCATATAAAAATGCATAGCCTGTGTACACGCTGGATTCAACGCCATAGCGTGCATTTTGTGTCCCGTATTAAAATGACCATCTGTTTGCTTTAGGTGTAGTGGTGGAACAACAATATCATCCGCAGCCATGATTTTTAATGCAGGCGTTTAAGCAAAGTTTACGCCAAGGTTAATGTCCTTTTAATACACAGCACTTATATATAACGACAGCAGGCATATAGCGAATGACTGCATTTGGTGGAGGTTAATTCATTTAGGCTAAAGAAATTTACAGCACATTGCATTTACTGGACCTTGGGTATCAACATTGTCTTTTAAAGCTAAGTGATGGTCCTTTGCTTAGGAAAGGGGAATCTGAGATCATCAACTATGACCATCTAAAGCACAAATGCATACTGTAGTTAAGGCAAAACTTTTTGTTTTCTACTTTTAAATGGCATGGAGAGGGGTCCGAAATTCTCTCACATTGCTAAGACTGTTTGATTCCCCAGTTTCAGAGATTTCTTTTCACTATACTGTATGTCTACTTGAAGGATAAACCAGGAATTGAAGGGAAATCACCCTGATTCTTGTCTGTTATACTGATGTCCCCCAGTAGTGGTGTCACGTACCTGGTTGGAGGCAAACTTGAGGAGAGGGCTTCCCTTGCGTCTGAGTGCCGAGCTCCCTTGAAGGTGGGTACAGGGATTGCAAGGCCCAAAAAAGCACTGCTGGTAGTTGCTGGCAGCGGAGTTCACCGGATAGTTGTTAGCTGGTCTATCAGGACTGATGGCAGGACTGCTGTTGAGAAGAGGAGATTAAGGGGGGATATGATCAACGTGTACAATTACATAAGGGGTTCATATAGTGAACTTGGTGTGGAGTTATTCACTTTAAGGTCATCGCAGGGGACTAGGGGGGCACTATTTATGTCTGGAGGAAATGAGATTTAATCTCCAAATACGGAAAGGCTTCTTCACATTTAAGAGCTATGAAAATGTGGAATAGACTCCCTCAAGAGCTGGTTCTGTCCATCTCAAGCTCAGTAGATTGCTTTAAAAAAGGCCTGGATTATTTCCAAAATGTACATAACTGGATACTAATATTTATAGATAAAGTTGATCCAGAGATCATCCTTTTACCTTTTGGGGGATCAGGAAGGAATTTTTCCCCCAGCTGGAACAAATTGGATCATGCTTTGCTGGGGGTTTTGCCTTCTTCTGAATCAACTGTGGGTATGGGATTGTGTATAAAGGATTGTAAAAAATATATATTATTTTTATTTGTTTTGTTTTTCCCTTTTTATTAGTTGAACTGGACTTTGTGTCTTTTTTCAACCAGACAATGTAAGTATGTAACTATGTTGCTCGGGACCAAGGCAGCGGCCACAAGCAAGATGGCATCTGAGGTGGTGGCGTAGTCAGACTGGCAGGACCAGACAGAGGAAGCATAGTCAGGATGGAGACTAAGGTCATATATGCAAAGGCAAGCCAAAGAGTGGCCAGGAGCGTGCTGAGGAACAATAGCCAAGGTCATACACAGGAATCCAAGGGAGCAGGCAGAAGAGTCGCCAGGTGACTGCCAGGGTCATGCACAGTTAGGCAGAAGAGGCAGAGTAATTCGAGCAAGCTGAGGTCAAACCCAGGAATCAGGCAGCAGGAGGGTCCAGAGACAAGCCAGGGCAGTAACAGGAGGTCCAAGGAATACAGGATACACAAGAGCAAGGAGAACTGGTGGCTAAAGATCATCTAGCATACTCTAAGTGCAGCTGCTGCCCATACATAGGGCGTTTGGCACTAGTCCTGGCAGCAGGTATGCGTGAACATGCATCAGTGCACACACCCACACTGATGCACACATTTGTATGCATTTGAGCATTTCTGTGCAAACAAGCCTGACCATGTTTAGTACTGGCAACTATGCCAGGTTTTTTTTGTCAGCAGATGTTCATTTTTATTCCACTGTCTTCTTCTCAGCACACACTCATGTTTATTTCAAATGACGCCCTGACAAGGGGCAAGCATATTAATAAAAAAAGCAATATTTCAGTCAGTTGGATAAGCTTCCAATTTTTCATTTTATTGGTGTATTTCACTTAAGCTCAATCCACTTAGATTTTGTCTTCCCTGTTATATTCCTCCTCCCCTTCAAGAAAATACTAATGACAATTTGTGACAAATCAAGGGGTGCACTTACTACTGCATGGGATCTCTCTAAGGGTTTATTCACACTAGTGGTTGGGTGGGATAGTAAAACCCTGCAGTTGAGCTGTTGTTTTAATGCCTCCCAACCACTCATCCTTTCACTGCAGAAGCAGCGGCTGTGCGTGTACAAATGCTGCTGCGATGCTTTACTTTGCAGCCGTGGCAGCAATTATACACCCTGCTGTATTCGGCAGGTGCTACTGTCCCCTGTTTGTAATCCCTTCAAGTGAATAGTGCCGCTCTGCAACCTCTAGAGTGGGGTACAAGGGGTTAAAGCAGGCGGTGAGAAGGCTATACAATGCCTCCTCACTACCTGTCAAGTATCTCTGAAAAGAGATCCAAGTGCAGATTGCATTTCAGAGGAACAGCAGTACCACAAGCCCTAATAGACAGGTGCTTGAGTCTTTCACATATCACTACCTTCTGAATCCTTCCCTCTTACACCCTCTGTTTCCCATAGGTACACACTGGTTCCTTCAATTCCATCCTAGGTTCCTCTAGGGCAGGTAGGAAAAAGTAGGCCACACCCACAGATCCCTCACAACAAGCAGAACCTTTCTATTATATGGGTGAGGCTGGGTTCACACTGATGTGAATTGGATGCAGGTTTCCCCGCATCCAATTCGCATGAAAGGAGAGTGTGACCAGCTCTCAGTGGAGCCAGTTCACACACCTCCGGGGTGGCTGCGGTCCACATTGGAAAAGGGTCCTGTGCATCTTTGGCTCCATTTCAGGTGCAAATTCAGGCCTGATTTGCACCTTTGTCTGTGAACAGGGATGCACCGGACTCCCTGCTGTGACCCGCAGCCGCCTCAGTGTGAACCAAGCCTGAAGCATTGCATAAAATGCATGCGGAACCTTCCACTGAATCAGATAAACTCTTGTATATATGAGATAAGTAGTCCTCTTTTGAAGGGGCCCTTATGGAATGAATCCAGCACTGCAATGGTTTTCTTTAGAGAATAAAAAAAAGCTTATTTTGCAGTGCTTACTCTTGAGTGCTGAATAATTGTTAAGATTAAGGCTAGCAAAGGCCACTTTGACTCTCATATACCGTAATGATATTAACGATCCCGGAGAAGGTTTTAGAGCAGAACACTATCAATATTCATTCTGTATTGAGCGAAGTGCAGTTGTGTGTGGCCACATGTATTGTTCCTGCACAAACAGCCCGGATTATGAACTATGTTATATTGATTTTAATTCAGACATTTAAATTTGCTGCAAACGTTGTTTTTTTTTTTTTTTTTTTGAGGAATTGATTTCATTAGAGAAGAACTCCCTGCAAACTGAGATTGTTTTCAGAAAGCCTGCAATAAAAAAGTAACAAAAAGTAATTTTTGAGGAACACAGTTCTATAGACTACTTGATTCACCTCTATCGTGCCCACCTAAAATATACAAGAATGAGAATGATTTACTAAGGGAGTTAGGAATCTTCACAAAATAAATTATGTAAATATTCAGTTCAATTATCCAATCATGTGAAATGTAAACTCCTGTTTACTCATTACACCTGCATATGATTGGATAATTGAAGAGGATATACACACGATTTATAGTGCGACGGTTCTCAACTTCTGTGAATCAGTCCAAATAGGAATAATAGGCAAAGTTGCAGACAGTAAAGAAACTGGAAAAGCTTCAGGACCGATATGTAGGGCAGGAGGGACAATTCTACCAATTTGGGTGGAAGACTCACAATTTTATTTTGCTGAATCAATAGTATTGGTGAAACAAATGTTGTCAAAGCTGAACTTCACCCTCATCTCCAAACTTTGTTTACTTTTTTCTTTCTTAAAAGAGTTCTGTCCTGACCCCTAATGCCTGTCATTCACCTAGGCGAGTTATGAGCTTTATGCCTGCTATGGCTCCTGAGATCAGCACGTCACATATCCCAGGAGGTATGGTGCTTCATAAAACAAGGAGAAGGGGGTGGGCGTAGCGGCACATTATCCCGAGGCCTGGGGATAGCGCTAGACAAAAGATGGTAGCGTGGAAATGAGCGGGGGCAGAATTTGACAGGGTTTTGCAAGACACCGCTAGATCGTTGGGCGAGTAAGTATCTGAAACATTCAGTAGCCACGACAAGCTCTGTGAGCGTCCCACAATGAGCGCAAAGTGGTTGTGGTGCACTAGTGCAGGGTCTTAGAGGTAAAGGAAGGGGTTGAGAAAGAAAAACACCCTCTGTTCCCCATAGGTACACACTGGTAACTTCAAGTCCACCCTTGGTTCCTTTAGGGCAGTGATGGCGAACCTTGACACCCCAGATGTTTTGGAACTACATTTCCCATGATGCTCATGCACTCTGCAGTGTAGTTGAGCATCATGGGAAATGTAGTTCCAAAACATCTGGGGTGCCAAGGTTCGCCATCACTCTTCTAGGGTAATTAGGAAAGCATAGGCCACCCCCAAAGATCCCTCACAAACAGCAGCACCTTTCTATCACATGGGTGAAAAATCGCATAGTACAAATATTAATAATAGGCAAAGTTGCAGACAGCAAAGAAACTGTATAAAATCGTAATGACCGATATGTAGGGCAGGAGGGCCAATTCTACCAATTTGGTTGGAAGACTCACATTTTTATTTTACTGAATCTCCCAAGAGCATTGGTAGGAACAAATATTTTTAACAATGGATGGCAGGTCAACACACTGCATACATGTGAACTACAGTAGCTCCTAGGTCATTGGCCAGCCTCAGTACATGAGATAAAACTTGATAATGCAGAAGTGTTAATTAACCCTAATACTTACCTGTCCCATCTTTTCAGTGACTTGCTTGGCACCACACAGGCTCTTAAAAGCCTTTACAGGTGGGTCTGGCTCTTTCAAGAGAGTGGCTGGGAATGGGCTTTGGAGCCTAGTATGTCTAACTGTGCTTTTGCTTCAAAAAAATTGGAAAAAATGTAATAGATAAAGCATGGTGCATTCATTTTTTTTTTTTTAAATATGTCACCTTTGTTTTTTTCTAATCTCCAAAATTTTGACAAAACTGAGTTTTATAGAACATTTGTTTAGCTCCATTACATGAAAGTAAGGTTAATATTATAACTTAGATTACAAAATCTTCAGTTTTACTCAAAATTAGTTGATGCAAAAACGAATACACCCCACAACAAAAATGACTACATTTAGTATTTTGTATGACCGCCATGATGTGTAATGACAGCACCAAGTCTTCTAGGCATGGAATGAACATTTGGAGACATATTGCAACATCTATCTTTTTCATTCTTCAAGAACGACCTCTTTTAGAGCCTGGATGCTGGATTGAGAGTGATGCTCGTTTCTTCAGAATTCCCCATAGGTGTTCCATTGGGTTAAGATCAGGACTCAGGAGACATAATTGGCTACTGAATCACTTTCACCCTGTTCTTTTTCAGAAATGTTACAGTGGCCTTAAATGTGTGTTTTGGATCATTGCCTTGTTGGAAAAGTGCATGATGACCAAGTGATGGAGTGATGGTAGCATCTTCTCTTTCAATATAGAGCAGTACATCTGTGAATTCATGATACCATCAATGAAATGCAGCTCCCCGATCCCAGCTGCACTAATGCAACCCAACAGAAGGACACTGCCACTACCATGTTTTACTGTGGGCACCATGCATTTTTCTATGTACTCCTCACCTTTGAGACGCCATACAGTTTTGAAGCCATCAGTTCCAAAAACATTTATCTTGGTCTCATCACTTCAGCATACAGAATCCCAGTAGTCTTCTTTTTAAGCATGGGCCCTGGCAAATTCTTTTTTGTGCATACGCTTTAGGAGAGGCTTCCTTCATGGGTGACACCCATGCATGCCATTCCTCTGCAGTGTACGCCGTATTGTTTAACGGGCAACAATCACCCCAATTTGGCTTTCTACATCTTTTGTTATCTGCAGTGAACTTTCATGGTGATGTTCTTCAACCCTTCTCATCAGAAAGACGCTCCTGTCGAGGTGTTAATTACCATGGATGGTCTGGACGTCTCTGTAAGATGGTTGCAGTCCCATCTTTGTTAAATGTTTGTATCACTTTTGCTACAGTATTTTGACTGTTAAGTAAAGTTATGGTAATCTTCTTGTAGCCTTCACCTTTCTTGTGTAAAGAAATTATTTTCTTTCTCAGGCCTTTTTATTCTTCACTTTCTCTTCCATGTGGTGCCATTGTGGACAGCATGAAATGGGAGGGGTTTTCTTTGTTAAGTAATGCCCTTTTATATTCAACTGTCTGCTGGACACCTGTTTAATGAATAATTCGACTCATCTGTAATTGAATTCTTGTTAAATAGGATTTTCTTATCTAAAATGTAGCTTTGCTTCTAATGCCTCGTACACACGCAACGATTATTGGCCGACCGTTTGTCCGACTTTTGTCCAGTGTTGTTGTGTTGGTTGAAATGTGCTCTAGACTGCACTCAAATTTTCTCGGCCAACAAAAATCTACTTCAGAAGAGATGTCATGTGATGGTTTACTTTCCGTGTGTTTTTTCATCTCTGAGCATGCCCAGTCTTGCTCATCAGATTTTTGTCTGCCGAAATCTGTACTGACTGACGGAAAATCGGCCGTTGTGGTGACGGCCAACAAAAATTTTATAGCCTGCACACCAGATTTTATTCGGCCGAAAAGTCGGAGTCGGTTGTCGAAAGCATCATACTAACAAGCCGAAAATCGGCCGATCGGACGTTGGCCGAAAATTCAACTATCGATGCGTGTGTACGAGGCATAAGACTTTCATTGGGTGTATTAATTTTGCAACATGGTCTTGAATGAATTTGTTAGGAAAAATACTTTTTTTTTGTGTGTGCAAATTAACAAATCTCGGTTGCAATCAATGGCCCGCATTTGTGGGAGTATTTTGTAGTATAGTGTCCCATAGAAAATGTTTATTCTGAAAGGAAAGTAAAGGTTTTCTGACAATCTTTTGGGGTGTACTCATTTATGCTGAGCACTGTATGTGTAAAACAAGTACTACACAACAATTAATACACAGTAGATAATACACAGTAGGTAGGTTCTACAACACGGAGCGCAGAACATGAAAACTGCATTCTGCATTGTGTGAAATTGTTCTGTAATTTTTATGTGCTTTAAAAATTAATTGGGTAAATCTGAACTGGACAATCTACATAGGAAAACAGAGCTTTGCCTGACTCCAGTTACATAAACAATATCTAAATTAGCTATTTTTAAAGAAGGATTGAAACAACAAGCAATGTACAATAGATGTAAACCCGTTGGCTGCCAGTTTTATGATCAGAACATCAAACCAACATTAAACAGAGTCTTCAAGGCTGACCTAACGTTGCACCTGAATTCCCAATGACTCACAGCAGAGCTGCATCATATACCTTAACTATGCTGTTAACATACACAGATTGCTTTCTTTCATTAGAACAATGTGACAGCCGTGCCATAAACAAGACCTGGTGTAAAGACTCAGGGAAATAACCTCATCACTAACAGGCCAGGGACAACTCAAACGCATCATCTGGGAGGCATCATATTCTTTAGCTGGAAATGAACATGCTACATTGCACCATAAAATGATTCTACCATTATGTGTTCAAGTCTTGCTGCCTGCCGTCATACACGACGCATTTCTTTTATAGTTACATAAGGCCTAATTCACTATAGCACCTAGTCGGCAAATGGGTGAACAAACAGTCACAAATGACTAAAACTAGTCAGAAACGGAATTCACTATAGCACACAGTAAATATTTACTCACAAAATCAAATTCGCTATAGGTCACATAAATCAGTGACCATCTAAATCAGTAGTCATGCTAGAAGCAGGTGAATTGCACATGGAAATAACGTTTACAGCTTGATCTCATAGATTAAATGGTTCCTAAACATGGGGCATATTGTTTGGAGATGATCTGCTTTTACATTTCTTGAAATATTGTTGTGAAAACAGAAATATGCTTGAAAGTTTGAGAAGAGATAAATTCACCCTGTTATTAGAACTCTGTACTGACACAACTGAGCATGCCCAGACTAGAAAACTGGTCACAAACCTCCTCTCATTTAGTTTTAGCCCCATGCTATAGTGAATTCCGAAATGTGTGAATGCCTAACAAGCGTGAATTTGTGAGAGCTAGCAAACTGTACTATTTATATATAAATGCAAGTGTCAACCAATAATTCTCATTGTATTAATGTTACTTCCACAAAAACATACATTTTAACTTTGAGATGAACTCTTTAATTCCTAAAATAAATTGTCCTTGCTGGGTTTTTATGTTGCTTCTTATTCCTTTTTTTTTTTTAAACAATGCTAGTAATGAGTAATGTATTCCTGTTTTTGGAACAGATATCATTCTCTCTCTCTACATATAAATAAATATATATATATATATATATATATATATATATATATATATATATACAGAGAGAGAGAGAGAGAGAGAGAGAGATATGTACACTGCTTAAAAAATTAAAGGAACGCTTTTTAATCAGAGTGTACCATCAAATCAATTAAACTCCTGGGATATTGGTCTGGTCAGTTAAGTAGCAGAGGGGGTTGTTAATCAGTTTCAGCCACGTTGGTGTTGATGAAATTAACAGGTGCACTAGATGGGCAACAATAACACGACCTCCAAAATAGGAATGGTATTACAGGTGGAGGCCACTGACATTTTTTTTTCCCTACTCACCTTTTCTGACTATTTTTCACTAGTTTTGCATTTGGCTAGGGTCAGTGTCACTACTGGTAGCATGAGGCGATACCTGAACCCTATAGAGGTTGTACAGGCAGTCCAACTCCTCCAGGATGGCACATCAATACGTGTCATTGCCAGGAGGCTTGTGGTGTCTCCCAGCACAGTCTCAAGAGCATGGAGTAGATTCCAGAAGACAGGCAGGTACTCTGGGAAAGTTGGACAGGGCTGTAGATGGTCCCTAACCCATCAGCATGAGACAACCTCCAAAACAGGAATGGTTCTACAGGTGGAGGCCACTGACATTTCTTTCCCTACTAATCTTTTCTGAATGTTTTTCATTAGTTTTGCATTTGGCTGGGGTTAGTGTCACTACTGGTGGCATGAGGCGATACCTGGACCCTATAGAGGTTGCACAGGCAGTCCACAGGATGGCACATCAATACACACCATCGCCAGTAGGTTTGCTTTGTCTCCCAGCACAGACTCAAGAGCATGAAGGTGATTCCAGGAGACAGACAGTCACTCTAGGTGAGTTGGACAGAGCAGTAGAAGGTCCTTAAACCATCAGCAGGACCGGTATTTGCTCCTTTGTGCAAGTAGAAACAGGATGAGCACTGCCAGATCCCTACAAAATGACCTCCAGCAGGCCACTGGTGTGAATTTCTCTGACCAAACAGACTTCATGAGGGTGGCAGATTAGAGCAGGTTCACCCTGAGCACATGTGACAGACGTGAAAGGGTCTGGAGAAGCCATGGAGAACAATATGCTGCTGTAACATCGTTCAGCAGGACTGGTTTGGTGGTGGGTCAGTGATGGTCTGGGGAGGTATATCCATGGAGACTAGGCTACAGGCTATACAATGGCACCCTGACTGCCATTAGGTATCGGGATGAAATCCTTGGACCCGTTGTCAGACCCTACACTGGTGCAATGGGTCCCTCCTGGTGCAATGCCCGTCCTCATGTGATGAGAGTATGCAGCCAGTTCCTGGAGGATGAAAGAATTGATACTATTGAATAGCCCCCACGCTCGCCTGACCTAAATCCAATAGAACACCTCTGGGATCTGGGAGGAAATACCCCAGGACACCATTCATTGTCTCATTAAGAGCATGCCCCAAATTTGTCAGGCATGCATACAAGCACGTGGGGGCCATACAAACTACTGAGTACCATCTTGGGTTGCTGCATTGAAATTTCAGCAAAATGGACTAGTCTGCTGCATCATTTTGTTCACTTTTCGGGGGGTCTTTGAATTCAGCCCTCTGTAGATTGTTAATTTTCATTTCTATCAAACGATGTGGCATTCTTTGATTCCTAACACATTACCAAGTCCATATCAGTATAGATATCCAGCACGAGATTTTTCCCCATTGAGATCTGATGTGTTTTCAAAATGTTCCTTTAATTTTTTGGAGAAGTGGATATATATATATATATATATATATATATGTATATGTGTGTATATATATATAATATATATATGTGTGTATATGTGTTTTTTTTTTGTTAACATATTTGAGATAGATAGATAGATAGATAGATAGATAGATAGATAGATAGATAGATAGATAGATAGATAGATAGATAGATAGATAGATAGATAGATAGATAGATAGATAGATAGATAGATATATGCATTCTCTGCAGTATATATATTTGTTAAAAAATTGAAAGGAACCTGATCCATACACCCATAGGGTGATAGGATACTGGTGCCTAAAGATAAAATGATCGATATGTTGAGGAGGGCTCCTGATGGGTGAGCATAAGACAATTAATTCACATATTGAAAAAACATCATTTATTTAATTTAATAGGTCATCAATATAAAATGAACAAACAATTAAAAGAGAAAGAACATATTTCATGGTACATTCAATACAACAGTCCGAATAAGTCTCACATGCGCCCTGGGACGGGTCTGACGCGTTTCGCCCTTGAATGGGCTTTTTCAAAGACCATAGGCAGTCCCGGGTGGACACAATTAAAGAAACTGAGGATAGTTGCTGACGACCAGGAGGTTCCACAAACGGCCCGATGCACAACTCCGCACCTGTGTTCAAAGAGGTTCAGACTGGGTACTTCCGGCCCCATTTAGGGCCAAGAAGGATTATCCCAAAAGATGGGGTGTCGAGCCCCGCCCCTTGATTTGGGGGTGATCAGAATTAATAACCTCGGGGGAGAGGGCTGCCTAATAATGAATTGAGTTTTCCCCTGAATAGGGTAACTCGGTTAGGCTTGCTAACACGATCGGCCGAGCCAGGACGCCCCCGCCGCCACACACGGAGGCTGAAGAACCGTGTATAGATATATATATATATATATATATATATATATATATATCTATCAATAGAAATCTAATCCATAATGTATAAAAAATGTAAAAAGTCCATGAAAATGTCAATCCCAAAGGAATCTTGGAAGTGAATGGTGAAGTGGATAAACTCGTGCTCCCCACTCTCCCAGGACCGCACTCACAAAAAGGAAAACCCCCTGCAGGGGTATCGCATATCAATCGCTGATCAGATGTGGCTGATGCAGGTATGCCTGGTAATCCTAAACTTGGCTGTATGGGCCACAGGTACTGATTCGTTTTAGAAGTCCCCAGGTGGATAAAAATGAGAAAGCCTCATAGTGTAAATCTGCATTAGGTATGTTTTATTTATAAGTTAAAAAATATACTCACAAACACAATGAATTGCAAGCGGTATTCGTAGTGTATCCGCAATGCATATGTGTTCCATAGACTGGAAGCGGAAGTGACGTAATGATGTTCTATGCGTTTCGTCAATGTGATGTCATCAGGAGCAATCAGGATTTAGCAATGATCTTGCATTTGTATTTTAGGGGAATATAGATTCTCTTGAGCTACGTTCATTCGGTAATCATGGTACTACTGTATATTCTAAGCAGAAGTGTATTCCTTTCAGTGGCTTAGTGGGCTGCACTCATACATAGAAAGACTCAGACCATGGGTTCAAATCCCAAGCATGGTATGACCTGCTTAACTTTTAAACAGCAGAGTATGCTGTAAATAGGCGAACACCACTTACCACTTGCTACTGCCACATCGGAATGGTTGTTCCCATAATTTGCATGCTCAATTGCATGCTAAAGTATGTTATTTAGCAAAAATATTATGGTGTGGAAAAAAAATAATCAAACACAGGGTGTTAGCATATTTGGGATTTGACCTAAGAGCTTTTTGCTTATGAGCACAGACCACTAAGCCAATATGCCAAGTACTACTAGACCTGCATAATAGTTTAGTATGATTAAAAATGAACATAAATAATTAGAGCTCTATAGTCTCCTAAAAATATATATATATATATATATATATATATATATATATATATTGTGAAAGAAAATAGGTGCGCAGTCCTGAAGTGATGAGAAGTGAAGTGAAAGCAGCACTGAAATTTAAATTAAACGTGAGAAGATGGCAATATGGAAAACATTACCAAAGTGCGCTAACAAATAATGAACCAAGTGTTCAAAGGTACATGGATGGTAACCGGATTTAAAAAATCATATGCATTCAGTCCAAAACAAAAGTGCAAAAACTGTGAAAAAGTCTTTCTTTTCAAATTGGAGTGAAGGTAAGGGAGTGTTGGGAGGTGGGTGGGGCCTCGTCCCAAAAAATGATCCAAAGTGATTCTCAGTGGCCTGATATACACATGTGGACACCCAGTGTTAGGAGTGGACTCTTACCACAATGTGGAGAGATGTGAGCATGTACTTGGTTGTGTCTAGAAGTCCCCAACTGATCAAGCTGGCAGGGATGGCTCTCGGAATGGACCGGAACAATCAGCTGCTTCCGAAGTGGGGGGGGATCTGTAGGCTTCCAAGCAGGGGGAGATGCCAAGACTGCGAATGGAGCAATTATGAAGGGAGGATGTGGTAAGTGGGCCTCAAGGTCTGAACATATGTACGTCCAGGAGCAAGACAGGTGTGGCCACTGATGGTCTCCTGCAGAGGGAGGTATTCCAGGAGGAAGAAAGTGCATACAAGTTCAGTATACGAGCACCGAGCAGAGCGATATCGCCGCACAGTGTAGGAGGACTCAGGACGGTAGAACATGCTGATGTTCTACCGTCCTGAGTCCTCCTACACTGTGCGGCGATATCGCTCTGCTCGGTGCTCGTATACTGAACTTGTATGCACTTTCTTCCTCCTGGAATACCTCCCTCTGCAGGAGACCATCAGTGGCCACACCTGTCTTGCTCCTGGACGTACATATGTTCAGACCTTGAGGCCCACTTACCACATCCTCCCTTCATAATTGCTCCATTCGCAGTCTTGGCATCTCCCCCTGCTTGGAAGCCTACAGATCCCCCCCCACTTCGGAAGCAGCTGATTGTTCCGGTCCATTCCGAGAGCCATCCCTGCCAGCTTGATCAGTTGGGGACTTCTAGACACAACCAAGTACATGCTCACATCTCTCCACATTGTGGTAAGAGTCCACTCCTAACACTGGGTGTCCACATGTGTATATCAGGCCACTGAGAATCACTTTGGATCATTTTTTGGGACGAGGCCCCACCCACCTCCCAACACTCCCTTACCTTCACTCCAATTTGAAAAGAAAGACTTTTTCACAGTTTTTGCACTTTTGTTTTGGACTGAATGCATATGATTTTTTAAATCCGGTTACCATCCATGTACCTTTGAACACTTGGTTCATTATTTGTTAGCGCACTTTGGTAATGTTTTCCATATTGCCATCTTCTCTCATATATATATATATATATATATATATATATATATATTAACATATAACAGATATGTAACTGTAAATGAATAATTCATGTAACCTCGTGGAATAGCAGACATTACTCTGTAATAATCCTTCAAAACAACATTCGTTAGCAAAAGAAGAAAACAAACTATGCACAATAATAGTAATATAAATAAAAAGCCAAACATGAGGTAGAGCACACCCCATATTTATTGGCATACATGTACACACATGATCATAGCTAAATACTGCAGTGCAGTTACATATAAGAAACTTGTTGGCAATTGCCAGCTACAGAGCAGTGACTATGCTGATTTGGAATTCACTAATGCATCTTCACCTATTTGTGCTCCTACTTTCACCTGCAAGATGCACACTGCTATGCGACCCAAAGTTGTCGCTAAATAAGGCAGATGTGTGTGACGCAGAGTAGCAAAGCCTTTTGCAGTGGACTTAACGCTTACAACAAGAACAGCCGTTAAGTTGACACTGAGGCTTTGGCAACTCTGCGCAGTGAAATTCACCTGCAAAACGCACACTGCTATGCGACCCAAAGTTGTCGCTAAATAAAGCAGAAGTGCATCTACATACATCATTTGACTTCTTGAAAACATTTGTTAATAATAGCCCCATTGTGAAAATACACCCGTTAATTATATCCACATTTAAAGAGACAGCACCTTTTTCCAAAAAAAAACTCTAATCTTGTTCCCAGGGCACTGCATTATGTCCCCATCATACACATTGGCTGTGCAGTTGATTAGGAGCAAAAGAAAGGCGCGGTTAAGCAAAAAAGTCATTTTTGAAGCTTTGGCATGCTATAATTCTGGTCCTGGACATGCTACAGAGCTGAAACTTCATATGTACACATTTTAGACCCCCCCAGACACTAAATCCAAAGAAATCTCGTTTTTTTTTTTCTTTTTTTTTTAATAATTTTTTTAATAATTGTCTCTCTATCAAAAACGACAATTTTTAAGAACTTTTTTTGCCTGATTCATAGTCCCTGGGGCATGACCCAGAACCCTAGGCACTTTTTAGGGGCATTTATTAGGTTTTAGGGCTTCAAAATGGTGTTTTTTGATTCCCGAAGTTCGGGTCCCATTGATTTCAATGGGGTTTGGGAACCCGAACCGAACTTTCGAGAAATTCGGGTGTTCTGATCGAACCGAACTTTTCAAAAGTTCGATCATCCCTACTCCGCACTCCTCTTCTGTACACACTTCTCACTGTCATACTCTCCACAATTCTCTTCTTTACATACTGCCCAGTCTCATACCCTCTGCATTTCTCTTCCATAAATACTGTCCACTGTCATACCCTCCCCATTTTTCTTCTATATATATACTGCCCACTGTCATTCCCTTCACACTAAAAGACAACAACAAGAGAGGGGCGCACCGACCTAGTGCATTACCACTAAAAAGGTTTATTAAAATCCAAAAATGACATACATTATACTCACAAACAATGGTAAATAGCACACATGTAAACACGATCGGACAAATCGTCTCCAAATTAGCCAAAGGACTCCAGTAGTAGTTTTTGGCTCTGAGGAAGAAGGTCTGCGTCAGCATAACCAGATTTGTATGGACACCAGCACATCATCCAGCACCGCGGAGTGCTTTGGCTAATTTGGAGACGATTCGTCCGATCGTGTTTACACGTGTGCTATCTACCATTGTTTGTGAGTATAATGCATGTCATTTTTGGATTTTAATAAATCTTTTTAGTGGTAATGCACTACGTCAGTGCGCCCCTCTCTTGTTGTTGTCTTTTAGTGTTTTCGGATGCCCTTGGTCCTGAGGGGGCAGCAAGACCATAAGTGATGCCAACAAAGACCATTTAACACCATTTATCCTTTATCACATACCTCTCAAGCGCAGGAGAATTTTAATATTCCCTTCACACTCCTATTCTGTACATAGTACCCACTTGCATACCCTTAACACTCCCATTCTGTAAATAGTACCCACTGCCATACCCTTCACACTCCTATTCTGTACATAGTACCCACTGTTCTTCACACTTTTTTCTTGCACATACTGCACACTTTCACACTCCCTATACTCCTCTTCTAAACATACTGCGCATGCTGTCATACTGATCGCACATACTGTGCCAGCTGGCATTCCATCCACACTCCTTTTCTGTTCATTCCTGCACAAACACTTTCTGTAGTCATACTATCCACACACCTCCCCTGTACATACTGCCTACTGCCATACCCTCCTGCTCTCATCTCCTGCACAAACTCTGCCCATTGTCATGCTATGCACACATTTTCCTATGTGCATATACTGGCTGCTGTGATACTTACTTTGCTCCTTTTCCATTAATACTGCCCACTGTCATACACTTTGAAAACCTTTTCTACACATACTCCTCCTACAGTCTCACCCTCCACACTTCTCTCCTGCACAAGCTGCCCGACCTCATTGCCTCCACACTGCTTCCCTATACATACTGCCTGTCATACCCTCCACATCATAGGTGTGTGCAGCCTATTGCTTTAGGATGTGCACCCCAAAGCTCAAACACATGTCTTTCTGGGAAAAAAAATGGGGTAGTTATGAATGAACACAGTGAGTGAGTGTGTTCATTTAGAAAATACTATATTTACTACCCCCTTCCCCCACTCTCCATCCTAAAACATACCCCGCAGCAACTGTGGGGAGAGGAGAGAGGACAGAAGCCAACAGCACTTCGGGGTGAAGGCCAACATGGGGGAAGCCTGGGCAGTAGGGGGAATCAGCACTGCACTTAGTGATTAGGGGGTGCCCAGGTACACCTGGCACACCCCCTGCGCACACCTATGCTCCACATTCTGTAAATGCTAGGTGTTTTTAATAACTAGGAGATGTCATGAGAAGTGATGATAAATCTGCTTGGCTTTGATTCACCAAGAGTTTTACAAATCTTCCTCAAAGTTTGCCAGAACTGAACTTAGTGGTTAATCCTATTAAAGTCTAGTGGGGGAGGGGGCATTTTAACACTAATAGGCAAACTACTGTAAAAATAAGGCATGTGAAGCTGGGCACCGTAATGGTAGATACAAAATTGTCAGTAGTTTGCTATGGCTGTCCCTGTTCTCGCTGATGCAAAACTGTCCTGCCACTGGCCGAATTCTATCTTACTTTCATTAAGAATTCAGAGTGGTACGGCAGAGTAAGCTTGGCCACCTGCAGGAGGTAGAATTGGCCAAAATATACTAGCAAACAAATGTATCAAAAACAGCAGCAGTATAATTTTAAATAGAAAGGCTAGGCCTAAATCTACTAGAGACAAACAGCACAGGCTGGGGCTTTATTACAAGAATTAGGATATCTTAAAAGATACACCAGTGCAAAACTGGCCAGTAGCTGGACAGTTTTTATCAAAAGATAATAGGCCAATATGTATTAAAGACCAATAGTAAAGAAAGGAATTTTACTACAAAAACTAAGAGATATCAGATAGTACACTAAAATTGGTCAACAGTAGGACAATCTAAAATGATTGTAAAGTCTTGTTTTTTAAAAAAAATAAAATAACATGTTATACTCACCTGCTCTGTGCAGCTGTTTTGCACATAGCAGCCCGGATCCTCCTTTTTTCGGGTCCCTCGCCAGCGCTCCTGGCCCCTCCCTCCTGTTGAGGGCCTGCACAGCAAGCAGCTTGTTATGGGGGCACCCGAGCCGAGCTGCAGCTGCATGTATCAATTCAGACACAAAGCCGTGTTTCGGTCCTGCTCCCTCTCTCTCCTGATTGGCTAACTGAGTTTGATTGACAGCAGTGGGAGCCAATGGTGCCACTGCTGTGTCTCAGCCAATCAGGAAGGAGAGTCCCAGATGGCTGAGGCACTCGTGGACATCGCTGGATAGAGAGGGAGTTCAGGTAAGTATTAGGGGGGCTGAGGGGAGCTGCTACACACAGAAGACTTTTTATTTTTATTCGTAGAATGCATTAGGATAAAAAATCTTCTACCTTTACAACAACTTTAATGAGCAGGCCTAGGCCCATATTTACTAGAGACAAAGAGCACAGACTGGGGTTTTACTACAGGAATGAATTTAATGCAGAAGGTATTGGCGGTATGGTTTTAATTTGGGATATTAGGCCTTGCTGACATTTATTTTATCTATGGGAATTTGGGGGTGTGGGGAATGTGAGTCATATAATGAGAGGTGGTTGAGGTGCTCATTGATTTTGTACTTTTTTCTTTTATGGTCTTCTTTCTATGGCCAATGACAAATGAGTGCTGCACTTTGAACCCTACGCGTAAAAATGTCAACATAAATACAATTTAAAAAATGACCCCAAAATACCACCCCTGAAACAAAATTCTACCCCCCTCCCCCTTTTTTTTTTTTTTTTTTTAAAGAAAGCCTTGCAGCATAAAAAAAGAAAATAATCCAAGGCACTGGCAAAATTGAAAAATTGAACCTCATCCCTAGTTATGAGGCATCAAAGATCAGACCTAGTTTGCATAGACATATCCTGATGTCATTAGACAGTTCAAGTTGTCCCATGGAATTTTCTCCTACCGAGTCAAGTTTTAAGCCATGAAAAGCAAAGCTGCTTTTGTAAAAAAAGAAAATAGCCAAAACCTATTTTAATTCTTTGGGCCCTTTCCACAAGTCACCTTTAATCTGTAAATCATTCCTAAGCCCCAAGTTGTCACCTGCCCTCCAACAAAGCTTCCAAATCCGCACACTGCACAATTAGCTTGCATATATTCTGATATTATTGACATTGATTTTATTTCATCCCCAAAGATAGGTCCT
This sequence comes from Pelophylax lessonae, assembly GCF_965119305.1. NCBI lineage: Eukaryota > Metazoa > Chordata > Amphibia > Anura > Ranidae > Pelophylax > Pelophylax lessonae. The sequence goes on from NC_138775.1 coordinate 58,176,922, forward strand.
TTTGCCAACATTTCTGTGCTGCCTGAGCTCTCGTTAAAACGGGTACAGACTATTAAGGCTTTCTCACTTGTTTGAAAATGACAGCAGCTCCCAAAGGGCACAAACTCATTTCTCAACAATGTAGTCAAACCCACTGGAGTAGACGAAAATCTCCCCCCCCCCCCCCCCCACAAACAGCACAAGCCTGGCACCCCCTCCCCCATGTTTACGGGAGCCAGATAACCTCTACATGAACTTTGCCTATGGATGTTTATCTACAGTTGGGAAATAATATGGATTTATTTTGGCAATATAAAGGACATTTAGCAGATAAAGTTGAAAGCAAACATTCTATTATCGAGTTCTTGTACATTACACATTGCCTTAAAATGGATTTCGGCTCTGCTACTATGATAAAGCAGGTCTGGATGCAAAGATTTGTCGACTTGTGATCCTCGATATTGACTTTTAATTATTGATGGCTTAAAAAAACAAAGAGAGCCAGCCACCGAATGCAGGATAATTAATACCGGACGTGTAGTTTTTGTTGGCTTGAACAGTGGTTGAGTTAACCTTTTTTGGCTTCATGGTGGCTCGGCAAGCGGGGAACAATGAGCGATAATTAAACGGTAGAATAGCAGGTGTCATCACACAGACAGATTGTGTTAGCGCGGCTCAAGCAGCTATTTAGTAGTAGGAATTGCCCAGTGGATGTCTAATTGCCTATTAACATAAGCCATCAACTTTATGGCTGTTTCCTCGTGTCCATTAGTGCCGTGTCTTCAGAAAAACACTTCTTTAAAGTAGAACTTCATGGATAATAAAGAAACTCCTCTATATAAATTTTCTTAAACTGTTACATTCCAATAATTCCCTGTACAACAGTCTGAAAAGAACTGTGATGCACAGTACATCCTAACAAGTTTCAGGCACTGGGAGATGGATGGGAAGAGCTTAGTACAGTTTTAAATAAAAATGTAAAAAGCCTAATCAAAATAACTTACTATATGCACGCTGACTCCCCATCAATTTGGGGGTTATGCCTTCCACCAATACATTCAGCTTATATACCATTCCAACATATAGGAATACAGACAGTGGGAAATGAGTACGCTGTTACCACCAGGTGTATCCAAAATAGCACCTTTTTAATATATTATAAATATTATATTATCCAAAAATACTATCTTTGCTATATTATATTATAATAATGATATTATCTAAAAATAGTCTATTTATTATAATTATTATATTATCTGAAAATAGTCTATTTATTATATTATAATTATTATATTATACAAAAATGTTATCTTTTTTGAAAATAGTCTATTGTAATTATTATATTATACAAAAACAGTCTATTATATACTATTTTTGTATAATATAATAATTACAATAGACTATTTTCAAAAAAGATAAAATTTTTGTATAATATTTTTTTGTACTACCGTATAGTAGCTTTTTCAATATTTTTTAATAAAAATACTTTTCTCCAAATAAATATGATTGTTTGTATGTCTATGTGAATGCCTATATCCCACCCCAATACAGCCACCCAGTGCTAACAATAAATTAAAAGCTAAAAATTCACAGTAATGCTGCGCTATTAGGCCCCTTTCACACACATGGATTCATTTCATCAGTTCAGTCACGTCAAAATGGATGAAGTATTCGGACCCTTTGTCAGTTTACATCCGTTTTTCGTCCGTTCAAAAAAAGGGCTTTCATCTGTTCCAAAAAAATGGATATTGACGGAAGCGGATGAAAATGGATGTAAGCGGATCATCCGTTGTCATCCATTTTTCCTAAGGAATGCATTGATGTCCGCTTTTCACCCATCAACGGATGGATGAAAAACAGACAAACGGTCCGTATGTGTGAGGGCCGAGGGGCCTTACTACTTAGCGCGGCATTACTGTGAATGTTTAGTTAATTTAGCACATATATGGGATTGTGATCAGTGCCAGCAGCTCGGCTTGTTTTTTTTTATTGGAGTACCGTATATACTCGAGTATAAGCCGACCCGAGTATAAGCCGAGGCCCCTACTTTTACCACAAAAAGATGGGAAAAATGATTAACTCGAGTATAAGCCTAGGGTGAGAGTGTAGGGTGGCGGGCATGGTACAGAAGAATGCAGTGTGGCTGGCATGGTACAGGAGAATGCAGTGTGGCTGGCATGGTACAGGAGAATGCAGGGTGGCAAGCATGGTACAGGAGAATGCAGTGTGGCTGGCATGGTACAGGAGAATGCAGGGTGGCTGACATGGTACAGGAGAATGCAGTGTTGCTGGCATGGTGCAGGAGAATGCAGTGTGGCTGGCATGGTACAGGAGAATGCAGGGTGGCAAGCATGGTACAGGAGAATGCAGTGTGGCTGGCATGTACAGGAGAATTCAGGGTGGCAGGCATGGTACAGGAGAATTCAGTGTGGCTGGCATGATACAGGAGAATTCAGGGTGGCAAGCATGGTACAGGAGAATTCAGTGTGACTGGCATGGTACAGGAGAATGCAGTGTGGCTGGCATGGTACAGGAGAATTCACTTTGGCAAGCATGGTACAGGAGAATTCAGTGTGACTGGCATGGTACAGGAGAATGCAGTGTGGCTGGCATGGTACAGGAGAATTCAGGGTGGCAAGCATGGTACAGGAGAATGCAGTGTGGCTGGCATGTACAGGAGAATTCAGGGTGGCAAGCATGGTACAAGAGGTTGCGGGCATACTAGTGCGGCTGTCTCACTTACCTGTTCCAGAGGCGCCTTCATTTTAAAAATGGCGCCACCCGGCCCCGACATGTCATTGCGCACGCGCCGCCGCCGCTTGGGACAACTGGTATACGTTCGGCTATTTCCGGCCTGTCCCGAGCGGTGGCGGTGCATGCGCGGTGACATGTATACGCCGGGCGCCATTTTTAAATCTTAAACACGTCGGAGCGGCCAGGAACTTTTTTTTTTTGTTGACTCGAGTATAAGCCGAGGGGGACGTTTTCAGCACAAAAAAATGTGCTGAAAAACTCGGCTTATACTCGAGTATATACGGTAAGTAGCTTGCAGGATTTATATATATTTTTATACTAAACTAAAAGCACTGATGCCAATACAGGAAAATGTACATAAATTCACAGATTATAAATCTAAAAAAAATTCACATTAATAAATGTAAGCTACTCTGGGTGCTCAATGTACTGTACATTGCAAGGATTTGACCAAACTTTGTTGCAGAGTCCTACCTGTTTCTGCTTTGAAGGAATTGCTCTTTCCTAGACCATGATTCTGAATGGGAATTACTTTTTCCCTTTTGATTAGCTGATGCATTTGCAGTGCCCTCATAAGGAAAGCTGCAGGGTCTGCATTCCTTTAGAAATAATGAACCCCCGCGCGGCAGCTCCTAAGATGGCCGCTTAAGCCCGGAGCTCCGCGCCATCCCGGCTTCATCTCCCGCCCCGAGCGCCAGAACGGCCGAGCACAGCCTTCAGATCCGCCGCCGGTCACGCTACAAATCGGTGGCATACATCCTATGACTGCGGATCGGTCATCCCGGACCCTTTTTTAAGCCACAAGCCACGAGCAGCTAAGCGGCCACGTACGGCCTCCGGACCCGCTACACAGCAGCGGCACCCGACCTGTGACCGCGAAACGGTCTTTCTGGCTCACTCTCCGGCCCCGAATAGCTGACTGGGCACATACTGCTGCCGGATCCACCGCCGGTCACGCTACATAACGGCGGCACCCGTCCTAGGGCTGTACACCGATCATCACGGCTCACTCCTCGGCCCCGATCAGCTAACAGGTCCCGAATTGCCTCCAAATCTGCCGCCGGTCACACTACAAAACTGCGGCACCCGTCCTATGTCCGCAAACCGGGTCAGAAGGGATCTCCTGAATCAATTCCAGGCATCTGTGGGGGAAATCGATCCATCCAAAATGGCTGATCCGGCACCTCAGAATGAGAACATGGAGGAGGGAGGACAGGCACAGTCTATAACAGCGCAGCAGATCAGGGGATTTCAGGAAATGACCCCGAGGAACACAGTGAGTAACCCCCTCATGCTGACACCCTCCCCAGCCTCCACAGAATCTCTTCTAAGCAGGACTTTGGGGGCCTTTTCCCCTGGCTATGTCTCCCCTCACATCACCTCAGGAATGCCAGCCATGGAGGGTGAAGGCAGACAGGAATCACTATTATATAATGACCTGCTCATCAAAATGTCATCCCTATTAGACAGGGGCTTGAACCAAATAGCTGACAGAATTACCACTGACATGAAAGTGGACTTTCAAAATTTGGGACACAGAATGGAAGCAATAGAGGGCAAACTTGATGTGACTGTAGCTAAAACGAATCAGCACACAGGGCTCATACAGTCCCTACAGGAACAATTGGACTGTGCTTTACTTCAAGTTGAGGATCTGGAGAACAGGTCCCGCAGGTATAACTTTCGTCTGCGGGGCCTCCCTGACTCTGTCACGGACATTCCTACTGCTATTCAGGGGTTAATTAAGGACCTCATCCCCGACATTCCTGCACATAAATTGGAGCTGGACAGGGCCCATAGAGCACTGGGGCCTCCTAGGAGAGATGGTAATCCTAAAGATGTTGTGGTTAAGCCCCACTTCTTCTCAGTAAAAGAAGAAATCATTAGCAGAGCTAGAGCTGCTAAGCAAATTGTCTGTCAGGGTCACCCAGTTCAAATATTTACAGACCTGGCCCCGTCCACGATCCAACGTCGGAGGACCCTAAAACCGTTATTGTCCATTCTATCACAGAAAGAACTGAAATACTGGTGGTCATTCCCCTTTGCACTCAAGTTTACTTACAAGAACAAGACATACTCTTTTTCAAGCTTCTCAGACGGTGAAAAACTACTTCATCACCTTCATTTGCTTCCTCAAACATCGGACCCATTCCCCTCCACTTCGAGCTCTGGATCCGCCAAACGCCCTAATCCATCTAGCCCTATTGCTCCCCTGTGGCACAAGTCGAACTTCAAGCGCTCCAAGGACGGAAAGCCTCCCTGATCATCTCTAGCTGACTCTCCTACCATTTTCATACCTGGGGTATTTTTGCCCCATTAGTGACTTCCTCCTCATGTCCTGAGTCTGGCGAGTTGCTAAGTTATTTTTGTTGTCAACCAACTGACTGCTCTACATTTACCTTTTGAACAACACCCCCCCCCCCTTTTTTTTTTTTTTTTGGGGTTTTGAATTATATCCCCTGGATTTGACTGTTTCCCATACACCCGATCGATGCAAACATCATACGCTCGGGCTAGGTTACCTAGTATGGTCCAATGACTCCGGTCATTTGCTTTTCATTCTTTCATTGGGAAACGGGATGTGTTACGTTATATAATGTATATGGCTGTTCTTTCATTGTTATTCTTCATTTTTGATATATAATATGGGCGGGAGCCCAGCCGGGGTGGCCGGATGGCGCCTCCTTTGATCACGAGAGAAAATCTCGGTTCTCTCTCGTGATCTTCTCCAGCCTCCCCAATTTGGGGGGCAGGAACTGTGCGATACCATTTGCCGGGTCGCAGCAGACCTCGACCCGGCAACTGTCATCCTCTTTGGATGTAGGTCTGCCTCCTCTTTACCTTTTCTGAGTTCTATTCACCTCTTCTCTTCTTACCCTTCTACAGTTGGTCTCCAGGATCAAGCTTTTCAGACATATATTTACACGCAAGCCCCCCCAAGCAGTCCGGTCTCCCTGCAGGATTCCTCACCACGGATTCAGGTAAGTGACATGGTATTCCAGATGCACTCACACTCTCTGCCCCATGGCTAGTTCTAAATGTTCAGTACCATACCTCAGGATAGCGACTCATAATGTGCAGGGTCTAAACTCTCCCGTGAAGCGAAGGAAGGCACTTCAGGACTTTCACCATAGGAGGGTGGAGGTCTTGATGCTTCAGGAAACTCACTTTCCGAAATCTTACAAACCTCGGTTTTTACATGCTAAATACCCCACGTTCTATTTGGCTAACGCGGATGACAAAAAACGCGGGGTGGCTATTTTGCTTGCCAAATCCTGCCAGTTTTCTCTTCACTCTGAGCTGGGGGATACCGGGGGCAGATTCATCTTGGTTAAGGGCACTATTGATGAGCAACTATATTCCTTTGTCTCATACTATGCGCCTAATCAAAATCAAACCGCTTTCTTCCGTAAAATGTTTAAAAAGCTATTGCCACATTTGGAGGGCCATATTGTGTTTGGAGGAGATTCCAACACTGCTTTTGATTATGGATTGGACAAATCTAAACCACCGGGCTCCCGAGGGATTAAACCACCGAAACATAGCTCACAAATTGCTAAACTGATAAACCAGATGGGATTGGTAGATAGCTGGAGGGAATTGCACCCAACCGCAAAAGATTATACCCATTTTTCTCATCCTCACCAGACTTTCGCCCGCATTGATCATCTGTTAGTTTCTCAGGCTTTACTCCCGTCCCTGACTTCAGCGGATATCAAGGATGTGGTCTGGTCAGACCACTCATTGGTGACCGTCAGGGTGTCTCGCTTCCACGCTCCTAGGGGACCTTTCCAGTGGAGACTGAACGAATCAATACTGAGTGACCCATGCAGGGTAACTGAGCTCGAAAGTGCAATCTCGGAATACTTTTCCCTGAACGATAAGGATGAGATATCTCCCACAACACTATGGGCGGCCCATAAAACGACAATCAGAGGGAAGCTTCTCCAAATTGCGTCAAACATTAAACGAGACAGGCGATCTCATATAGACCGCCTTGAAAAACAGTTTACCAACCTGTGCTCCAGTCACAAACAGAATCCTACTGCAAAGTCTGCGAGGACTCTGGATGCAGCCAGGGCCGAACTTAATCTGGCTCTGACCAACTCGGCGGAAAAGCACCTCCGCTGGCAAAGCGCCAGGTTCTACCACCTCAGGGACAAGACGGGCTCAATGCTGGCTCTCAACCTTAGACCTAGACCTAGACTCCAGGCTCTCCCTAAGATCTCAGTACAAGGGGGTCGCAGGACCCAAAACCCACAACGTATTATGGAGGAGTTTTCAACTTATTTTGAAAGGCTATACAAGTCTGATTCTTCCGGGAATGCTCTTAATATGCATGACTTTTTACGGGAATTGCCCATACCTAGCATTTCCACAAAACATAGGGATATCCTGGAAGCAAACTTCACTGTAGCAGAAATCAAAATGGTAATCAAGTACCTTAAGGTAGGCTCTTGCCCTGGCCCGGATGGCTTCTCTAATATTTACTATAAAACCTTCTCGGAGATGCTTTCCCCCTATCTAGCGAGGTTTTTTAATACTCTCAAAGGTGGGACTCCCATAGATAAGCAAAGCAACCTAGCCTTTATCTCCGCCATTCCAAAACCGGACAAGGACCCAGGTGAGGTGGGTAATTACAGACCTATCTCATTAATCAATAATGATTTAAAAATCCTCACTAAAATTCTGGCCAATAGATTAGCGTCTTTCATCAACCATTATATTCATAAGGACCAAGTAGGCTTCATCCCGGGGAGGCAGGGTCCGGACCAGGTGCGACGCGCTATTGACATAATCTCCATATTGCAAACTGGGTGGGATGGTAGAGGTCCACAGGAAGGTATTCTTCTTTCTATAGATCTGCAAAAGGCCTTCGATTCGGTCGAATGGCCGTATTTATTCACGATCCTGGAACGTTGGGGCTTTGGGGATAACTTCATGGGAATAATTAGGTCTCTATACTCCTACCCGACAGCACAAATCAGATACCAGGGCTTTTATTCGAGGGCATTCCCGATTTCAAAAGGAACAAGGCAGGGTTGTCCCCTATCCCCCCTTGTATTCGCCATAGCAATAGAAACGCTGGCCCTTGCACTCCGCACCAACCCGGATATAAGAGGGGTGTTGTGCGGACCACAGGAACATAAATGTGCATTATTTGCGGATGATGTACTCATGTTTGTAACTTCCCCTTCCACCTCCCTGCCAAACATTTGCAAGGTGCTGGAAGACTTTGCGAAATTCTCTGGCCTTAAAGTTAACCTGGCAAAATCATCGGTTCTGAATATCTCCGTTAATGCTGTGGAGGCTCAACGTTTAAAATCTTCATTTGCTTTTACCTGGAAAGACAAGCAAATTAAATACTTGGGGATTAACCTGACGGCCAAATTGGAAGATCTCCATAAAGCGAATTACACAAGTATCTACCAAGTCTTGGGTAAAGAAATGCAGGGTTGGTTACTTCATCATTTATCATGGTTGGGTAGAATCAATGCTATAAAGATGAATCTGCTCCCGAGACTCCTTTACCTGTTCAGAGCATTGCCGATCCCCCTTCTCAAAGCCCCGTTACGCTCTTTCCAAAACTCTGTCATAAAATTTATCTGGGGCGGCAAGGGATACAGATTGTCTCGCAAGACTCTGTACTGCCCAAGGAAACAAGGAGGGCTAGGAGTCCCCAATTTCTGGCTCTATTATCAAGCCGCCAGGTTGTCTCAACTTTCCATAATATACTCCCGCTACGAAAAGCCGGATTGGGTTCAAATAGAAAAACAGGCAGTACCCTCTTACACACTGGATTTCCTTCTCTGGTGCCCCCCTAAAAACAGACCTCCCATTCTATCCCCAGTCCTGTCGTCCTCCTTCGCTTTATGGGACAAACTACGATGTCTGCCACCCCTCACCTCTAGCATGTGTCCATTATCTCATCTATTCCACAATCTGGCCTTTCACCCAGGAATGGACATCAAGGCGTTCCAGTGGTGGCTAGACAAGGGCCTCTATCGTATCGGACACTTTTTTACGCAAAGCGGACCCATCTCTCTTGCACATTGTACTGACAAGCTTAAAATGCCAAAATCTGAAACATACCGTTTCTATCAAATCTCCCATTTCCTCTCATCAATCTCAGCGAAAGAGACTCCCCCCCTATCCTTTACGGAATACGAGGTATGGTGTTGCAACTCCAGGGAGCAGAGAGGGGGCATCTCTCTGATATACCTGTCACTTGCTTCCATAGGGGACAAATTGCCTTATATGAAGGCCTGGGAATTGGAGTTGGCGGAATCTTGGGATGTGGAGGAATGGGGCAGGGCATGCTTCCGTTCTTTTCAAGGGATAGGCAGCGTATCTTTAATGGAAGCTAGCTTAAAAGTCATAACCCGCTGGTACTTGGTGCCAACGAGGTTGCACAGAATGTATCCTTCCTCCTCACCCCTGTGTTTCAGGGGATGTCAGCTCTCAGGGTCCATGATCCATGTATGGTGGGAATGTCCACGTATAGGAGGCACCTGGGATCGGATCTTTCATATGATCTACAAGGTCACTAACCACAGAATTCCTAAATCGGCCCAAATAGCCCTACTAAATACACTAATTCCTGGGGTGCCGAAACACACCCAAAAGCTGATTCTATACATTTTACTCGGTACTAGGCTCTCTATTGCAGGAGCTTGGAAGAAATCTACTGTCTCTATCCGGAAGATTCGCAATAAGATCACATGGGTTATGGCCCAGGAGAGATTGGTGAGTGTGCTCACAGACACCGTGTCGAAATTTGAAAGAATCTGGGAACCTTGGGCCACATATGTGGGAATCTCATTGGTTCCCGGCGTGCACCCGAATTAAATGATAACCATCTGCGGCCCTGGAGACCGGCTGTTCTTTTGCGTTTCTACTGCTTTTCTTTTCCCCCTCTTCTCCTTTTCTCCATTTCCCCCTGGCCTCTTTCTTTCTTCTCCTATTTTAGGCCAGTGGGCCTTTTTGCCTGACTTCATTGAGATAACTTTCACTTTTCACAATGAACCACACGACGAGGGGTTCTGTTTTTGTTGCTAGTAGAATTCCTTTTGGTATATGCTAAATACAGTTTATGGGGAAGATGGGTTTGAAGTTCCTCTCTCCCCGGGTTATCTAGTCGATAGTATGTTGTGGCTGGTCCTGACCTCTCTGCCACCTAGATACTGTTATTACCTCCCTTCCCAATAGGGCTAAGGGGATCAGGACCAGGAAGTTATATGCCAATGAGGCTCCTTATACTGGGTTATGGACCTCACTACAGTACTCATGTTTAGTAAGGGATATGGAAACCATCTCCCTCTTCTCCTAAAGTAAGCTTTAGTTCTGCAAATGGGATGCATACGCTTCACAGCTGATTTGTACCATTCTCCCACTGTTGTAGCATCCTTCATGCTAATGTATTAAACTCCTGAGGCAGTATCTTCTTTTCTCAATAACCATTCATTATAAGTGGATTACCATTCCCCCCGGGATGCAGTTTTTGCTCCCACTGGGGTGTCCCGGGAGGGATGGGGGAATGTCGGATACCTGTCCTGTCGTTAATTCCATGAAATGCCTGAGACGTGGATCTGCCTTACTAGTTCACTAAGTCTATTGACGCCTCTCCTTATCATTTACTCTAAGTGGAATGTTAAAATTAATGCTGCACTGCTGTTATTGTTTGTAACCTTTTCTTTTCCTTTGTTGAAAAATTCAATAAAAACCATTGAAAGAAAAAAAAAAAAAAAAAAAGAAATAATAAACCCTTTAGATGTATCTCACCAAAGTGCAGACATCTGTGAAAATCAGCGGACCAATGACAAGCAGGAACTTACTTCTCTGGGGAAGTTCTGTATGCTGTATCGGATGCCTCCAGGTTGCCATATTGCATTGAATTTAAAGAAAATTACAGAGATGTAGACTGAGAAAGAAAGATCATTTTTAATACCATTCAATTGCAATGTGGCTTGTGTCACAACTGTATATGCTTTATTTTCTTTTTTTTTAAGTGCAATATTTTTTTTCTCATGAATGTGGAGTTACCCTTTAAAAGGTCACCACCAACGGATCCATGTAACTAAGTTGTGGCCATATTAGGTCAATGTTGTCGTGAGCATCTCTGCCCCTTTGTGTATATGCAGCTGCAGGGCAAGGAATCCCCCATCTGTAGCTAATTGGCCAGGCACTGACCTTCTTACTTCTGGGTTCGTCTGAACCCAATATTTAGACTAAAACCAAAAATCGCTATGTGTCAAATATGTTGTCAATATCTCACAAAAGTGAGTACACCCCTCACATTTTTGTAAATATTTTATTATACCTTTTCACGTGACAACACTGAAGAAATTACACTTTTGCTACAATGTAAAGTAGTGAGTGTACAGCTTGTATAACAGTGTAAATTTGCTACCCCCTCAAAATAACTCAGCACACAGCCATTATTGTCTAAACCTATGGCAACAAAAGTAAGCACACCCTAAGTGAAAATGTCCAAATTGGGCACAAAGTGTCAATATTTCATGTTATTATTTTACACCACTGTCTTAACCCTCTTAGGCATGGAGTTCACCAGAGCTTCACAGGTTGCCACTGGAGTCCTCTTCCACTCCTCCATGATGACATCACGGAGCTGGTGGATGTTAGAGACCTTGCGCTCCTCCACCTTCCATTTGAGGATGCCCCACAGATGCTCAATAGGATTTAGGTCTAGAGACATGCTTGGCCAGTCCATCGCCTTTATCCTCAGCTTCTTTAGCAAGGCAGTGGCCATCTTGGAGGTGTGTTTGGAGTCGTTATCATTTTGGAATATTGCCCTGCGGCCAGTCTCCGAAGGGAGGGGATCATGCTCTGCTTCAGTATGTCACAGTACATGTTGGCATTCATGGTTCCCTCAATGAACTGTAGCTCCCTAGTGCCGCCCCAGACCATGACACTCCCACCACCATGCTTGACTGTAGGCAAGACACACTTGTCTTGACACCATCTGAATCAAATAAGTTTATCCTGGTCTCATCAGACAACAGGACATGGTTCCAGTAACCCATGTCCTTAGTCTGTTTGTCTTCAGTAAACTGTTTGCGGTCTTTCTTGTGCACCATCTTTAGAAGAAGTTTCCTTCTGGGACAACAGCCATACAGACCAATTTGATGCAGTGTGTGGAGTATGGTCTGAGCACTGACAGCCATACCCCCCATGTCTGTAGCAATGCTGGCAATACTCATACATCTATTTCCCAAAGACAACCTCTGGATTTGCATGTGCACTCAACTTCTTTGGTCTACCATGGCCAGGCCTGTTCTGAGTGGAACCTATCCTGTTTAACCACTGTATTATCTTGGCCACCACGCTGCAGCTCAGTTTCAGGATCTTGGCAATCATCTTATAGCTTAGGCCATCTTCATGTAGAGCAACAATTCTTTTTGTCAGATCCTCAGAGAGTTCTTTGCCATGAGGTGCCATGTTGAACTTCCAGTGACCAGTATGAGAGAGTGAGAGCGATAACAACAAATTTAACACACCTGCTCCCTGTTCACGCCTGAGACTTTGTAACACTAGCTTGTCACATGACAACGGGGAGGGAAAATGGCTAATTGGGACCAATTTGGACATTTTACTTAGGGGTGTACTCACATTTGTTGCCAGCGGTTTAGACATTATTGTCTGTGTGTTGAGTTATTTTGAGGGGACAGCAAATTGACACTGTTATACAAGCTGTACAGTCACTACTTTACATTGTAGCAAAGTGCCATTTCTTCAGTGTTGAAGAAAAATATTTACAAAAATGGGAGGGGTGTGCTCACTTTTGTGAGATACTGTATCTTGTTGTTGCCTCTCTACACACAAGCACATAATCACACAGATTGTATGATTATGTTTTTGGATACAGATGGCATCCAGCTCCCGCCCACACATAAAGTGGGAGGTACCAATACTGTACACCTGTCATACCATTTGGGTATTTAAGTGAGATTCAAAGCTTTGGGTCCTTTGGCTCTGAGAAAGAGGGCAAATCCCTCGAAATGTGTTCGCCTTTCGGACCTGTATGGTTCCTCTGTGTGACGAAATGTGCTGACAGTCTGGAACTGGATTTATTCTGAACAAGCTTGTACACACAGTATGTTGGTTAGTGAATATATTATTTATTACTTGATTTAACTCCCTATTAAATTGTATTGTTGCAGTACTGTCTCCCTTTATATCGTAAAGTGCTGCGCAAACTGTTGGTGCTATATAAATCCTATATAATAATTATAATAATCAATAAAGGATACCTTAGGACACGGGTTGGCAACCTACAGCCTGTGGGGCGCCGCAAAATGTCCGGCCTGTCAGTGCATGTGATGAATTCATGTGCATCCGACCCACGTACATTTTAAGTAAGCAGAGCAAAGCAGAAAACTGAATGAAAACACGATAGAGATACACGACGGCGCTGATAAGACAGTGGGAGATTCTGGAGTTAACTTTCCTGGTGATTGGTAATATGCAGGGGAGGCTGTGTAATATGCAGGGGGGGCTGTGTAATATGCAGGGGGGGGGCTGTGTAATATGCAGGGGGGGGCTGGGTAGGGAGGACTGTGTGATGTGCAGGGGGGCTGTGTAATATGCAAGGAGGGCTGTGTAATATGAAGGGGGCTGTGTATTGTAAAGGAGTTCAGAGGTGCAGGGCTGTGTAATGTAAAGGGGTCCAGAGATGCAGGTGGCTGTGTAATGAAAAGGGGTCCAGAGGTGTAGGGGCTGTGTAATGTAAAGGGGTCCAGAGGTGTGGGGGCTGTGTAATGTAATGGGTTCCAGAGGTGCAGGGGGCTGTGTAATGTAAAGGTAACCAGGGGTGCAGAGATGTGTAATGTAAAGGGGTCCAGAGGTGCGGGGCTGTGTAATGCAAGGGAAGGGGGTTGGGGGAGAGTGAGAGACCCTGCAGTGGTGCCAGAGCTTCGAGGGAGTGAACCTGCATGCTGGTGCACCCTCTGTTTGTTTTATGAAACTAAAACTCACCACTGATGTTCAGTTGGTTTTGCAATTAAAAGGTGGTTGAAATTTTGAAATTGTCTGATAACTGCCATGGATGTGCACAGCATAGGAGTTGCAATATTTGTAAAATATGACCAGCATTTCTCTGCTGACAATGAAGTTACTCACATTTGGGCAGTGCCCAGCCTTTGTTAGGCAGTTAAAAAAATAAATAGAAGCTACAAACCGCAGCAGATTGTGACTGATTATTGGCTTATATTGCTGTTCCGCTAACAAGGTGCATAGATATGAAATGGAATTAGAGAATGAGCTGAGACGTTCACGCTGATGAGATTTAGGAGTTGCTTTGTAAACCTCGGCACATCAGGTGCTGCTACATTGAAAATATGAGTCAGTTCCTCACTCCATTAAGCTGCAGGAGGAAAAAAGGCCTTAATTTGGTGGAGCGTAGCTCCGGAACCTCATGTATTTTACACTGCGTGTTGTATCTGAGGATCTCTGCCTGATCCGCATAGATTTCTGTGCCTGGCATTCTGGCATGCCTGGCTTCTAAGTTTTATTCAGCAAATGAACAACATAATTCTGCTTCTTTTTCCTCAGCTGATTAAAAGAAAAAACAACCACACAAATTCAATGGCTTTATTTTGAGATTGAGCAATACAATTTTACTTTCTGCTTTTTCATCAGTTGTTTTTCTATTTAAAGGCTAATATCACTTATTTGAAAACATTTCATGGTACACCCATGTAGCCCTCTTTTTTTAAAAATTTTTTTTTGGTGTGTGTGTGGGGGGGGGGGGGGGGGGTTGAGTAATGACCCTCCCCAAACAGGATTTTTCTCTAAACTTGTAGGTAAATAGGAGAAGCAGAAGCTGTGCTAAATGGGAGAGTAGGACACATAATAAAGTTGACAGTGCCTCCACCCAAGACAACGGATTCCCTTCCTGGGAAATCTTATCAATTAAAGTAATTGAAAGTAAAAGAATCCCCTCAAACTGCTCCCACCCCAACTGAATTGTAAGTTTTTATTCTTCCCGTAACAATCAATATATTCTTGATTTTATTGGGTCTGCGAATGGAAGACTAAAAGTTCCACAACATCTACCACCACACAGAGATATGCAGTCCTCAATGGAGCACAAGTAACCCATTACTTCCTCCAGCCCCATAACTGAAGGTACTGTATATACCTCTGTAGGGACCTAGGCAAGAGGAAAAGTCTGCAAGAGCCTGTGCATTGCACCAATGATCCATTGACCTTGGGTATAAAGTGTTGCAGGCTCCAATGTATACAAAATAATAAATGCCCAATTTTATTACCAATAATATTTTATTTAAAAAAAAATTACACTTTAAAAAACTGTTGAAAAAAAGAGACAGCAGAGAGGAGGGGCAGCAGGGAGGACAGTAGAGAGGGGGGACAACAGCAAGGACAGCAGAGAGGAGGGACAGCAGGATGCTATTACTGATTTAAAATAACACAGATATACCCTAAACCACCTATTTTTTAACAGTAAATCCTTAAAGATAACTATGTACATATCTCTTAGGCGATCCTTTCGGTTTCAGTGGCAGGCGACTTCTCTCCCATACTTGGGCACTCATATCTCCCCTGACCCGGAGGTCTTATATGACAAGAACTATGGGGGACTCTTGGGGCCGATAGCTGGGGGACTTAGATACATGACTTGATTACTCCCTGACTTGGTTTGGGCGTATAAATGTGCTCAACATGAATATCCTCCCTAGGATAATTTATTTGCTGTATACGATTCCAATCGCATTGCCACAATCCTTTTTCAGACGTATCAGTAGATCTTTCCCGAAGTTCGTCTGGCATGGTAAACGCCCCAGACTCGCTTTTGACCTACTTAGGAGACCCAAAAAAGATGGTGGGACAGGATTACCTGACGTTTATATATACTACAAAGCAATGAGTCTGGTACGCATCTTGAACTGGACTAATGATGCCTCTATCAAACTGTGGGTTCCTCTTGAAAAGACATTGGCAGGTAGAAATCTGGCAGGGGCGCCTTGGATTCCGATGGGCTACAGGGGCCTATCAGACTGGCCTTCTCCACTAACTAAATCAACCCTCAGAAAGTGGGACAGAATGAATGCATGCGATGAACCGGGATGTCCCCTTTGGCCCCTCTGGGGGGTTTCCCATGGTTTTCTCCAGGGGAGGATTCCTGTTTTTTCCGCTCCTGGTGGGCAGATGGGAAAACGTTTTGCACTAAATTCTCACCGACTGGGGGCCTGATGTCTTTCGATGATCTGAGGTCCCAATACGGAGACTTCCCAATGTACAGACAATTGACAGACTTTTTTTCGTAAGTTACGGTCACCTCTGCGAACTGTGGACTCGTTGTCTATTTTTGAATCTTGGTGTGCACGGCCTCCAGAGTCTAGGCATTTGCTGTCCCATATGTACAAGTTGGTACTTGGAACACTCTCAATCGCAGTGCCGTATTACATAAAAGAATGGGAGGGGGAATAGGGGTTGGAATTTGAGCCTCGACAGGCAGCTAAGATTAGGCAATTAGCCCATGTGTCGTCCATTAGTACCCGCATCCAGGAATCCTCATATAAATTCCTAACTAGGTGGTATAGAACCCCTTCCCGCCTTGTTAAGATGTTCTCAGGAGCTGACCCCAGCTGTTGGCGGGGTTGTGGTCAGTGAGGTACCTCCCTTCACATTTGGTGGGAATGCCCAATGATTAGGACTTTTGGGATTCGGTTTCCCCTTGGATTCAGAAACTGTCTATACGACCAGTTAGGCGTACCCCGCTACAATACCTCTTTCATGATGTTAAGACCTCGATTAAATGGTACAGGCATAATGTCACTCCATATCTATTAAATGCTGCCAAATGCTTGATCCAAAGACACTGGAAACAGGCCACGTGCCCTACTGTAGCTGAGTGGAAGAAGAAGGAGGTGAATTACATCATCGGAGCAGAGTGTTGGGTTTACACTGCCAGGGGGCAATTGGATAGTTTTCAGGACATCTGGTCAAGGTGGATGTATTATTCTGATGGGATTCCTGATGTTCAATCATGCCGGCCCCGGGGGGGAGGTTTCTCTTTTGGTCTTGCCGCTCCCCTTGATAACAATTAATATGCCCATCGGTACATATTAGACATGATGATGTCACTCGTGACTACATTGAGAACGTTTGACTTTGTCCATTTACTGGTTATTACACTGCTTTGGCGCTGTGGCTCTCTGGCTTATCTCCCACCTCGGATTCTCTTCTCTAATTTTGTGTTTTCTTCCTTCTCTTTACATGTCCTTTTCTCTTCCTTTTTATTTTTATGTATTTACTACTACATGATGGCACTCGTTCAACATCTCTCAATAGTGTTTATTCTACTGTACCCTTGGACTGGTCTAAAGGCGTGTCTCTGGGGAGACCGGTCTGATATACAGGTTGGATTAGAATGAGGATAAACCTCTGTTTGGCCTATGGGCAAAAACTGGTTGATGTGCATTCTTCCCCGTTTTAATGATTTAAACAATGTTTGGACTTCTGCCACATGTCCTCTATTCATATAACAATTTTTATTGTGTTCTGTTCTGTATAAAATTTTTGTATACCTAAATAAAGATTATATATAAAGAAAAAAACCTTTGTACATATGTGCTTTATAAAAGTTTTTTTTCCCAACAAATAATTGAAATCAGAAACATGTAACAGGAGATGAAACAGTTTAATTGTGCTTATACATGTTGAAATGAATGGGTATAGAGATTGTAAACCTCAGGAAAAAAAAAACCTGAAAGACAAAGGCATAATGAGCTACTGTGCATCGCATACTAGCTCATTATGAAATACTTACCTTAGAACGAAGCCCCTGAAAACCTGAAAGACAAAAGGCATAATGAGCTAGTGTGCACCGCATACTAGCTCATTATGAAATACTTACCTTAGAACGAAGCCCCTGCAGTGCCACCCGCTCACCAGTGACATGTCCAGCTGTCCTACTTCCTGGTTTGTGTCCTCCGGCCATCTGATTGGCCAGAGCCACGATGACATCATGGGAGCCATCGTTCATGGCACAGGGCTCTGAAGGAGCAGCACAGGCGGCCTTTCTTTCAGAGCGCATGCGCCAGTGATGTCACTGGCTGCATGCAAAGTAAGAATCTCCTAAATGGTGCAGGTTTAACCACTTAAGCCCCGGAAGATTTTACCCCCTTCCTGACCAGGGCCTATTTTGCGATTCGGCACTGCATGACTTTAACGGACAATTGCGCGGTCATGCGACGCTGTACCCAAATGAAATTGACGTCCTTTTTTTCCCACAAACAGAGCTTTCTTTGGTGGTATTTGATCACCTGTGCGATTTTTTGATCATGCGCTATAAACAAAAAAAGAGTGTCAATTTTGCAAAAATAACAACATTTTTCACATTTTTTTATATGAAATTCCCCCCAAAAAAATGTAAAAATCTAATTTTTTTAACTTTTTCGGCCAATTTGTTTTATGCTACATATGTTTGGTAAAAAAAAATCGCAAAAAGCGTATTTTGATTGGTTTGCAAAAAAGTTATTGCGTTTACTAACAAAGGAAAAGATTTTTGTCATTTTTGTTGTTTTTTTTTTTAACGCGTAATGGCGGCAATCTGCGATTATTTTTTTTTGCGGTACTGCGACATTGCGGCGGACAGATCGGACCCTTGACTGACATTTTTGACACTTTTGGAGTTACCAGTGACATTTCTACAGTAATCAGTGCTATACATATGCACTGTTACTCTAAAATTACACTGGCAGTGAAGGGGCTAACTTTTTTTGAGCGGGAGGGGTTATGTGTGTCCCTAGGGGCGTGATTCTAACTGTGATTGGCTGTGGCTTGAGGTGTAGGAACAGTGATCAATGGTCCTACATAGTAGAACCGTATGATCACTATTCCTACACAGGGGAGAATGACAGGCGGCTTGTTTACATCAGCCGTCTGCCTTTCTCCCTCGGCACCGACGATCGCCGAGTGACCGGCGGACATCGGGTCCGCCGGTCACACGCGCGGGGGGTCCGTGACCGCGCGGGAGTGGGAGCGCGCGCCCGCTCCCTAGACCCTCATAGGCTAACGACGTAGTATTACGTCGCTCTGCCTGTGAGGGGCTGACTGCCGACGTAAATAGTCGTGCGGCAGTCGGCAAGTGGTTAAGAGATATTTACAGTACCTATAGGTAAGCCTTATTATAGGCTTACCCATAAATATTAGTTAGAGAGGGGGGTTTACAACCACTTTAAGTAGTAAAATAACAGAATGTCATGGTTAATTAGGAGTTAACCCCCTGTACACACAACAAACATTCCTCTCTCACTCAGATCTGTCTGACAGGGAATGCAGGAGATAAGACAGCTACTGTATTACTTTTGGTTTACGCATGTTAAACTGAATGCTCATTGTGATTGGATGTCGGAGTGATCACTCAATGAGGAAGGCTTCTGACTGGCTCCCTGGGAGCTCATCTTTCTACAGACACCAGGTCTCACAGGTCTGTGCATGGAAGGGAGCGGGGGAGATAAGAAACTGCTGGGCATACAGGAGACACCCTGTGTACAGAAAGGGGAGTTTTATGGACGTGGGTAAGACGCCGAAGGTAGGCAACTTGTTAAAAGCTGACACAAACAAGGTAAGTGAGAGGTGAGCACATTGGGATAGCTTAAGCACAAATGGAATTAGAAAATGCTTCTATTTATTATGAAAAGTGAAATTCAGTCTGAAAAGGTAAACTTATCCTTTAGGCTGGGTTCACACATGTGCGACCGCAGGTTGGTGCCTGGGGTCTAACCTGTGGTGCGATTCAGGTCCGAATTTTAACCTGAAATCGCACCTGAACCAGCTCCTTAGATTCACTCGGCCCTTTTTCAATCCGGAACGCAGGCTGTCCCAGACATGTGTGAACCGGACCCATTGAGCCAGTCACACTTGCCTGTCATGTGATTTGGATGCATCCAATTTGCAAATGTGTGAACCCTGCCTCACACACCTAATATGGTCTGTGACAAAATGGAAGGGAATTCTCCCAAATGGGGCACAGAGGGCAAAAAAAAAAAAAAAAACCTGAGAGGGGTTGTAACTTTCCCTTACTCTATCCAAAATGAGAGGAAAAGTATTGCCTTTAGTTCAACATTTGTAATTGTGTTTACATCAACCTTTTATGCCTACATCAAAAATTGTGGGAATTTATAAAGAGATGGAATAAAAATCCAGTAACAGATCTTCAAGGCTGGATGTCGGAGACAGTTATCGGTTTAGTCTACCTACATATACCATCGCCTGCATCTCTTTATAATCAATTCATTTTAAAGTGCATTCACTTTCCAAATCCTTTGTAGTTTGGCTTCAGCAATTCTGAAGTAATCAGCCTTGCAGGATGTCATAAATGAAGGTTACTTATAAAATATTTGTGCAAACAACAATCAGAAAAGCCACTTTCACCTTGAGTTGAATTTTGATGAGGTCACAAATCCTGAATCTTGTCACTTCCATGAAAAGTACGGTATCCAAGTGTGACCTTATGAATTCATTATTATACATATTTACTATTTACATATAAGTTGTATTTTAATCCCATTTTCCCTCTCTATGTATTCAGTGTGCTTGCAGTGATAATCAGTCCCCTCAGTAAAACCTAAAGGTTATATACTATATATATATAACCACTGTATATATCTGTATCTCTCTCTCTCTCTATATATATATATATATATATATATATATACAGTGGGTACGGAAAGTATTCAGACCCCCTTAAATTTTTCACTCTTTGTTATATTGCAGCCATTTGCTAAAATCATTTAAGTTCATTCTTCTTCCTCATGAATGTACACATAGCACCCCATACTGACAGAAAAACACAGAATTGTTGACATTGTTGCAGATTTATTAAAAAAGAAAAACTGAAATATCACATGGTCCTAAGTATTCAGACCCTTTGCTCAGTATTTAGTAGAAGCCTCCTTTTGATCTAATACAGCCAGGAGTCTTTTTGGGAAAGATGCAACAAGTCTTTCACACCTGGATTTGGGGATCCTCTGCCATTCCTCCTTGCAGATCCTCTCCAGTTCTGTCAGGTTGGATGGTAAACGTTGGTGGACAGCCATTTTTAGGTCTCTCCAGAGATGCTCAATTGGGTTTAAGTCAGGGCTCTGGCTGGGCCATTCAAGAACAGTCACGGAGTTGTTGTGAAGCCACTCCTTCGTTATTTTAGCTGTGTGCTTAGGGTCATTGTCTTGTTGGAAGGTAAACCTTCGGCCCAGTCTGAGGTCCAGAGCACTCTGGAGAAGGTTTTTGTCCAGGATATCCCTGTACTTGGCTGCATTCATCTTTCCCTCGATTGCAACCAGTCGTCCTGTCCCTGCAGCTGAAAAACACCCCCACAGCATGATGCTGCCACCACCATGCTTCACTGTTGGGACCGTATTGGACAGGTGATGAGCAGTGCCTGGTTTTCTCCACACATACCGCTTAGAATTAAGGCCAAAAAGTTCTATTTTGGTCTCATCAGACCAGAGAATCTTATTTCTCACCATCTTGGAGTCCTTCAGGTGTTTTTTAGCAAACTCCATGCGGGCTTTCATGTGTCTTACACTGAGGAGAGGCTTCCGTCGGGCCACTCTGCCATAAAGCCCCGACTGGTGGAGGGCTGCAGTGATGGTTGACTTTCTACAACTTTCTCCCATCTCCTGACTGCATCTCTGGAGCTCAGCCACAGTGATCTTTGGGTTCTTCTTTACCTCTCTCACCAAGGCTCTTCTCCCCCGATAGCTCAGTTTGGCCGCACGGCCAGCTCTAGGAAGGGTTCTGGTCGTCCCAAACGTCTTCCATTTGAGGATTATGGAGGCCACTGTGCTCTTAGGAACCTTAAGTGCAGCAGAAATCTTTTTGTAACCTTGGCCAGATCTGTGCCTTGCCACAATTCTGTCTCTGAGCTCTTCAGGCAGTTCCTTTGACCTCATGATTCTCATTTGCTCTGACATGCATTGTGATCTGGAAGGTCTTATATAGACAGGTGTGTGGCTTTCCTAATCAAGTCCAATCAGTATAATCAAACACAGCTGGACTCAAATGAAGGTGTAGAACCATCTCAAGGATGATCAGAAGAAATGGAAAGCACCTGAGTTAAATATATGAGTGTCACAGCAAAGGGTCTGAATACTTAGGACCATGTGATATTTCAGTTTTTCTTTTTTAATAAATCTGCAACAATGTCAACAATTCTGTGTTTTTCTGTCAGTATGGGGTGCTATGTGTACATTCATGAGGAAGAAGAATGAACTTAAATGATTTTAGCAAATGGTTGCAATATAACAAAGAGTGAAAAATTTAAGGGGGTCTGAATACTTTCCGTACCCACTGTATATATATATATACACACACACACACACTTTATCTTCAAAAGTATTGGGACACCTGCCTTTACACGCACATTAACTTTAATGGCATCCCAGTCTTAGTCCGTAGGGTTCAATATTGAGTTGGTCCACTCTTTCCAGCTATAACAGCTTCAACTCTTCTGGGAAAGCTGTCCACAAGGTTTAGGAGTGTGTCTATGGGAATGTTTGACCATTCTTCCAGAAGCGTCTTTGTGAGGTCAGGCACTGATGTTGCAGAGAAGGCTTGGCTCACAGTCTGCACTCTAATTCATCCCAAAGGTGTTTATCTGGTTGAGGTGAGGACTCCACCCCAAACTCGCTCCATGTCTTTTTGGACCTCGCTTTGTGCACTGGTGCGCAGTCATGTTGGAACAGGAAGGGGCCATCCCCAAACTGTTCCCACAAAGTTGGGAGCATGAAATTGTCCAAAATGTCTTGGTATGCTGAGGCCTTAAGAGCTTAAGAGTAACCCTTCACTGGAACTAAGGGACCAAGCCCAACCCCTGGAAAACAACCCCACACCATAATCCCCCCCCCCACACTAAACAGTGCCATCTTAAAAGCATTATAGGCCTCCAGGAAATGCAATGTACTGGGGCCCTGCCTACACAATCACCCACGAGAATAAAGATGCAAATTATCGATAAGGCGATATTTATTGGTACAGCAGTGCCAGAGTAATGACAGCTTTCAAGTTTGGTGGCTAAGTCAGGTGAACACACACACTGACTGGAGTCAGACTCTACTGTCCTGTGTGTGCCTGTTCCAGTGGAGGCGGACAGGCATTCCTGCAGCTGTGGGCTCCCCCTCCATAGCCCATGTGGCTTGACAGCAGCGCAGGGCCGACAGGCGCTTGCCACCTGCTAAGTTCGGTGGCAGGATGCACACGGGAATCGCGACTAATGCTTGGCTGGGGCTGGGTCGCTGGGCAGGTGAGGCCCCCCAGGCAACTGCCCAGCGTGCTCATTCGGTAAGATGGCTCTGCCACTAAATAATTTGGACCAGTGTACAAATCAAGGTCCATAAAGGCATGGATGAGTGGAACTTGACTGGCCTGCACAGAGTCCTGACCTGAACCCGACAGAACATCTTTTGGACAAATTAGTGTGCAGACTGTGAACCAGACAAAACGCATGCGCGCGAAACATGTAGTTGCGTTCCATCTCTCACACCCAGCCAAGCGCTCCACTCGAGTTCCAGTCGTCACTTCCGGTAAGGTCATCCAGGCAGCAGTTCCGGCGATTGCGGTGGTAGCGGCCGCACACAGTACCCACAAGGTCCTCCCTAGCCGTATTGATGTCCTCTTGCACCCCTGGGATCTCATACCATCTGTCCCCTCCTTCCACCATCTTTGGGTTTGAATCGTCCTGCTTTCTATAGCATGGGATTCCCACAGCACCCCAGGGAGATACCGGAGACTCCAGGACTGGTTTGGCTTTTATTTTAACTTCATCTCTTACCTATTAAATCTTTATGACATTTTTTCATCAACACTTTCTTGCCAGTATTTTTTATTTATGGAGTATTTTTACACCGCAGTGCGCCATCCCTCCTCCCAACAATTTTGACAGTTTGCACATCATCCCGTGCTAGGGATTTGGCAGCCTGAGTGTAACAGTATTGATTGGTTCCACCTACAACATCACAGCCATTTGGCTTTATGGCCCCTTATGAACTTATCTAAAGTATTAGTGCCTGGATCATTTTTTGTTAGACTGTGAACCAGGCCTTCTCGTACAACATCAGTGCATGGCCTCATAAGTACGCTTCTGGAAAAATGGTCAAACATTCCCATAGACACACTCCTAAACCTTTTGGACAGCCTTCCCAGAAGAGTTGAAGCTGTTATAGCTGTAAAGGGTGGGCCCAGGGCCGGTGCTACCACTAGGCGAGCTAGGCAGCCGCCTAGGGCGCACTGCCACCTAGGGTGCAGCCATGGCCAGTGCCACATTCCTCTCCTGTCACCTCCTCATCCCCAGTGGACGTCACCACTAGAGAGGGGGTGTATACAGAAAGGGGGTGTATGGTTAAAGGGGGGCAGTGTGTATAGGAAGGAGGGTGTAGGGTTAAATGGGAGCAGTGTGTATAGGAAGGAGGGTGTAGGGTTAAACGGGAGCAGTGTGTATAGGAAGGAGGGTGTAGAGTTAAAGGGGGTGTAGGGTTAAAGGGGGCCAGTGTGTGCAGGAAGGGGGTGTAGCATTAAATGGGGGCAGTGTGTGCAGGAAGGGGGGGTGTAGGGTTAAAGGGGGCAGTATGTATAGAAAGGGGGGTGTAGGGTTAAATGGGAGCAGTGTGTAAAGGAAGGGGAGTGTAGAGTTAAAGGGGGTGTAGGGTTAAAGGGGGGAAGTGTGTGCAGGAAGGGGAGTATAGCATTAAAGGAGGGCAGTGTGTGCAGGACGGGGGTGTAGCATTAAAGGGGGCCAGTGTGCGCAGGAAAGGGGTGTAGGGTTAAAGGAGGGCAGTGTGTGCAGGAAGGGGAGTGTAGCATTAAAGGAGGGCAGTGTGTGCAGGACGGGGGTGTAGCATTAAAGGGGTATAGGGTGGGGGGGCATAATGTGCAGGAAGGGGGGCAACGTGTACAGTTTTTTTTTTTGGGGGGTGCAATTGGCTGGTCTTGCCTAGGGCGCAAAATTGTCTAGCACCGGCCCTGGGTGGGCCAACTCAATATAGAACCCTACGGACTCAGACTGGGATGCCATTAAGGTTCTTGTGCGTGTAAAGGCAGGCATCCCAATACTTTTGGTAATATAGTGTATGTGTATATACAGTATGTATGTATATACAGTATATATATATATATATATATATATATATATATATATATATATATATATATATATAATGTCATTGAACATAAGTCACTGCAAATGGTGTATGGTCTGAAAATATTGTATTGCCATTAGTCACTGCAACCAATCACAAATTGTCTGATTTCTACAATATGTATTAGAAAATAAGGTAATGAAGTTAAAAAGAGACAGATTTCCATCATGTTTAAAACAGAACTGAACTTTATCTGAGCACCACAAACCAACAACGCTATTTATTTCATTTTTAATATTCAAAGCAAACTCACTCATCCGTGTATTTCTCCATGCTTTATTTTGCTGAGAAATCATTTTGAATAACACCCCCTAGTGTTTCTAGTTGCAGCCATCTTGAGTAAAGGCAGATGATTCATACAGCAGTTACTTCATGGAGTCCATCTGCCCTTAGCTTGAGCATGCAGGCAAGAGAGTGTGCTTAGCTGAGAAAGCCCCTCCTCCCCTCCTCCAGATGAAAAACATAATGTCTCATTGGATGACTTAATTTTGGAATAGGACGGAAACCAGGAAAAAATAAAGAAATGTAAAAAACAAAAGTTTTAAACAAGTAAATATAAATATACCTTCCTATCTGGATACTCATGCTAGCAACATAATTATTAAAAGTAGTTAATGTGGAAAAAGAGAGTTTACTTCCGCTTTAACCATAAGGTCTCATGCACACAAATATTTGCATGTACAAATGTCCTCTAGCATAAAATGAAAAGCCTTTATCTGCACCTGGAGAGCCACCATGGGCTTGTATTCAGTGGCATTGGTGTTTACCCAGTCATGCTCATATAATGAATTTCCCAAATGAAGAAGTTCCGCATTCAGGAAATACATCATATGCACATGCTTGAGTAAGGGCTCATGCACCCTGCAGCTCAAAGAAGCTCAAAGAAGCTGCTCCTACAGGCTTTTGAGCTTTTTTGAGCTCTCCTTTTTGCTGCCTGGAAACTTCCCTCCATGTTAGCCAATGTGTCCATGCACACTATGACTTTTTCAGGAGTTTACAGGCATATGCTCTTACAGGCAGAAAAAAACCTCACCAAACCCACGTTTTTGAGAGGAAATTTCAAGCAGAAAAGACACATGGGTGCTCAAAAACACGCAAAAATAAATGAGCATGAAAAAGCTCAAAGAAGCTCGAAAACACACAAAAAAATAGGAAAAATTAACCGAGGGGAGGGTTTCTGGGGAAAAAAAATGCTTATGATAAAAAAAAAAGCTCAAAGAAGCTCATTAAAAACGTGCAAAAGAGCCCAAAAAAGCACAAGCTTGTTTAAGCTGAAAAAAAAGCTCAAATGCCCGTAAAAGCAGCTTTTTTTTGAGCTACAGTGTCTATGAGCCCTACAAGCTGATGCAAAAGTTAGTTGTCATCCAATGATCTACACAAACTTTTTGAGTATTTTGACTGGTTGTCTGAATAGAACCAAACGCTGTTTGACATTAATAGTGGAATCCATTGATTTCTCCTGTGTAGCGCACTGGGGCCTACATGCATCTGTACATGTCTGGTCAGCCTAACCAACCTCTGCTTCTATCGTGATTGTAGAAAAAGAAGTTAAAATATAATCCCTTTTGCCAAAAAAAACCCTGAGAGTGTTGGGGTAAAGGGGGTGTTGTCCAAAGCGCACCTTTTGTTAGTTATAAATGATATAAATTGAGCAACTTTACATTTTTCTCTTTAAAATATGTAAACACTCAGTAGATGGAGAAGAATACTAATGGGCTTTATTTCTCAAACCAGCTGAACTCAGACAGTCTGTACTGTCCCAAATGAACCAATCAAATTCAAACTTTGACTATTTGTTTTTTTTTTTAATTCTAAGACAGCCTTAAATCTGATTATTTTTTTTACAAAGATAGCCTGAGAAAGAATTTCTCTTAGACAACCAAGCTGTGTCTTCCCAGTAGACTGCAGCATAAAAATAATTGTTTAAAGTAAAGCTAAACTCAGTCAATATGAACTATTTGTAATCCTTATGCTGCTAGTATTCGTTTAATATTTTTATCAGTGGCGGCCCATCTATTGGGGGCGCAGGGGCGCCGTTCCCCCTATCCATGCGTCTGGCCCCCTAATCTACATGCAGGCCGGATGCATGGATTCCAATGTTTTTTTTTTTTTTTTGAAGCACGTGATTAGAGCCAGAGGCTCTAATAGGCTTCAAAAAAGGGTGGACTCGGGGCGCAGAGCACTGCGCCCTGAACCCACCCAGTTGTGTGACAATAGCGAACGAATATTTGCTATTGCCACATGGATTCTCCTCCTGGCCAATCAGGAAGTGGGTTCTGAGACCTGTTTTGCTGAAAGGAGAAGATATGCCATTGGGCAAGGAGGAGGAGGAGGGAGGACACTGAGGGGAAAGCTGCCACCACCGCCACTGCTGCCTGCCCTCCACACATCTAGGGTGAGTGAGCCGGGAGGGGGGGTGTGCAGGCTGGTGTGGTCTGGTGTGGTCCATTTACCGCCCCCCGGCCCATGGAGCACCAGCCACCACTGATCTTCATTTATTTCAGTTACTTATATAGACCTGGCAGTCTACACAGCACTTTTACATCAGTCCCTGCCCTCTAGGAGCTTACAATCTAAGGTCCATAACTCACATTCATATACACACATACTAAGGCAATTATAGACAGGATCCAATTGACCTACCAGCATGTCTTTGGTGTGTTGGATGAAACCCACACAGGGACAGGGAGAACATGCAAACTCCAGGCAGGTAGTGTCGTGGTTGGGTTTTGAACCAGCAACCCTTTTACTGCTAGGTGAAAGAGCACTGCTAACCACTACACCACTGTGCTGCTTATTAGTGAATAGATTGGAAGGTATATTATATTTACTTTTATTTTTTACTTTTTTCAGTTGCTTCCTCTTTTCTGGCATAGGCCAAAATTACATCATTAGTAAAGAGAAGTGCAGGACCACTTAAAAATAAATAAACGTTAAATGTGCAACATTAGTGAATGCAAATAAAGTGAGGAAGTGCCATACATAGATATACAAAATCACAATTAATATGAATATTAATAGTCGTGCATAAAAAAGTCACCCCTACTGACGAAGTCAATCACATGACGTAACCCGTATAGGGGACGGAGCCTGCTATCGGATGTCTCCTCGCTCTGCATTTCAGTATTGAGAGGATTGTGTTATCAAGCCTGCACAGCTGATTGCGCCTGAAAATGTGAATTGGATATCTATTTTATTTTTTGCCCTAATAAAGCTATACATACAGAGAGCACTAGATTTGTCCCTATTTTTGTCTTGTATTGGAGAAATCACTAAGGACAGTGAGTGTGGAGCATTGCATTTCACAGGATACTGGCTGATTATCATCCACAAGATTATATCCCTTTCTGGGAACAGCTTGTTCTGACCCAATGATAATGCAGGGGTCAGAACGTGAGGTGAGCAGCCAATTGTATGTGGTGGAGGATTTTTGATTTCTGAAGCTTCACTCTCAAGCACCAGCACTTTCTGGCTTTTGTAGTCCACATCTTGACATTTTTGCACAAAGACTCTTTTTTGCACTGGACTTTCATATATTTAATTTTAAAAATGTTATATATATATATTTGAGGTTTTGGGATTTTTGCATAAGTTTGAATTTTATATATATTTTTTTTATACAGTATTTATCTTGTGCGATTTTAACCACTTCTGAACCGGAAGGTTTTCCCCCTTAATGACTAGGCCAGATTTTGTGATCCGGCATTGCTTTATTTTAATGGACAATTGTGCAGTCCTGCGATGCTGTACCTAAATAAAATGGATGTCCTTTTTTTCCCACAAATAGAGCTTTCTTTTGGTGGTATTTTATCACCTGTTCGATTTTTATTTTTTGCGCTATAATCAAAAAAAAAGAAACAATTCTGAAAAAAAAAAAAAAAAAAATTCACATTCTGCTATATAACATTCCCCAAAAAAAACATTTTAGGCCAATTTGTTTTCTGCTACATATTTTTGGCAAACAAAAATCTCAATAAGCATATTTTGATTTGTTTGCGCAAAAGTTATTGGGTCTACTAACTACGGGAAAGATTTATGTCATTTTTATTGTTTTTTTTTTTAGTAGTAATGGCGGCAATCTGCAATTTTTTTCAGGACTGCGACATTGCTGCGGACAGATCGAACCCCTGACTGACATTTTTGACACTTTTGGGGGGGACCAGTGACATTACTACAGTAATCAGTGCTTAAAATATGCACTGTTATTGTAATAATGACACTGGCAGGGAAGGGGTTAACACAGTAAGTGATCAAGGTGTTAAATGTGTACCTAGGGGCGTGTTTTTAACTGTGGCTCGGTGTGGCTTGTGAAATGATCATAGAGACCTGTGTTCCTATATAGAAGGATCACAGGCGCTCTGTGATCATTCCAGAGAGAAGAACGGTCAGCTGTGTTTACAACAGCTGTCCGTCCTTCTCTCTGAGTGGGGAGCGATTGCGGGTGTCAGGGGGCAATCGGAGCCCGCCTGCGCCATGCTTCGGCATCCCCATGGCCGAGTGGGGGCAGGAGCACTCTCGCCCCCTAGCTGCAGGCGCGCGACCGAGGGCCGCCCTGCCGCAGTATAATTGCGACGGGCAGTCGGGAAGTGGTTAAGGAACAATTTTTTATGCACGATTTATATTCCTATGAATTGTGATTTTGTATATCTATGTATGGCACTTCCTCACTTTATTTGCATTTACTAATGTTTCACATTTAACATTCATTTATTTTTACGTGGCGCTGCACTTCTCTTTACTATTGATCTTAGATGTGCAGTGGAAGCATTTATAGTGCTAGCAGCCACTTGATTTCACTTGACACTTAATATTCCTTTTTTGCACTTTAAATAGCGCTAAGCACATTATTTTTGCTCTCTTTATTTTAAAGAGGAAGTAAACCCTCCTCTGACACTTTTACCTATAGGTAAGCCTATGATAAGGCTTACCTATAGGTACTGTAAATATCTCCTAAACATGTACTGTTTAGGAGATATTTACCTTACATGCAGCAAGTGACGTCACTGGCGCATGCGCTCTGAAGGAACGGCCGCTGGTGCCGTTCCTTCAGAGTCCCGTGCTGTGACCGTCGTCTCCCGCGCACGTGCGTGGGAGTGACATCACTGCGGCTCCGGCCAATCAGATGGCCGGATTCCGCGATCCCGGAAGACGGCGACTGGACATGTCACCCGTCATACAGGTAAGCGGGAGGCACGGCGGGGGCTCATTCTAAGGTAAGTATTTGCCATCGGTTCCCAATAAAAACACAGCTTGGGAGCTTTCTGTGACTGCTTAGTCACTGTGCTGGGAGCGTGCAATGAGTGCGCTCTCAGCACAGAAACCTCAGCCACCATGGACCCAAATGTGCTGCGTGTGAGCGTTTAATTCCACCTGGCCTGCAAGCCACATACATAAGCGCTAGGTGGGCAGCAAGAGGTTAAAATAATATCTGCTGGTCCTGCCATGACAATGCTCTGTGCCAATTTCCCAGTTGTGCATTGCATTATCACCCTGTCACATGGGCTCCTGATGGCTGTTTTAACACACATTACATAGGCAAGGTCCATTATTGTCACCATCAGAAAACCCGCACTGAAAAATACCAATCAGCCATTGCTGGGGTGTATGTAGACATGAAGTGACTACAAAGAGCTTCCAGACGATCAGCATCACTGAGATGCAACAAAGGATGAAAGAAAAGTGAAAAACAGTATTTAAAAAGTGGTATTTGTTTTTTGATAGAGAGTGCTTTAGCGAACGAAATGTCATTCCAGCTGCTTACTTACTGCGCTCTCTTACACAGTTTGCATGCTGTGCGTTATACGCTAGCTTACACTGATGAGCCCTAAACATGGAAAAACAGCTGTCAGCAGGTGGGATTTTGAGCCCATAAAATGTGCAGAAATTCCAGCGGGCACAGCGGCGAACTGGACTGCCATGCAAATGGTGTTTTCAGGAGTGACAGCTGGCAAAAGACATTTGCATGGAACCACTAAGGAGGTTCTTAAGAATATCTTTTTAACCTTTGCATTTCTCAGGTGAATTTCGAAATCTTAAAAAAAGGATTCTAGGCTAATTAAAAAGCAGAATATTAGTTTAAAAAACAGAAACTGGTAAAATCACTGAATAAAATCAATTAACACTTACACCTTCTTTGCAACCGGGGAGCAGCTAATGTACTCATTTCTTTTGCATTTGTATTTTTATGCACAGAAAAATTCAAATAGCTAATTTCTCCCTAAATAAAATTTACATTTCCCTACAAGATTGTATCCTAGTCCAACTGTCTCTTTAACCACTTGACCCCCGGGAGGTTTTACCCCCCCCCCCCTTCATGACCAGCCATTTTGTGCGATTCGGCTCTGCGTTATTTTAAATGTCAATTGCGCTGTCGTGTAGCGCTTTACCCAAACAAAATTTCTGTCCTTTTTTTCTCACAAATATAGCCTTTTCTTTGGTGGAATTTGAGCATCTCTGTGTTTTTTTATTTTTTGCGCTATAAACAAAAAAAAACTATATTTTTTACTTTTTGCTATAAAACACATCCAATAAAAAAATGTAAAAAAATCGAATTTCTTCACAAAAGTATTTATTCATTTTTTTTCATAAATAAATGTAGGCCAATATGTATTCTGCTACATATTTTAGAAGAAAAAAAAAAAACCCCAATAGGCGCATCTTAATTGGTTTGCGCAAAAGCATCTAAGAACTATGGGATATATTTATGGAATTTTTATTTATATATTTTTTTACTAGTAATGGCAGCAATCAGAGACTTATAGTGGGACATATAGTGGGACTGCTATATTACAGTTGCACACCTAGCTGACACTTTTTTGGGAACCAGTGACACCAATACAGTGATCAGTGCTAAAAATATGCACTGTCATTGTACTAATGACACTGGCAGGGAAGGGGTTAACATCTAGGACGATCAAGGGGTTAAATGTGTGGCCAACATGTGTTACTGTATGCTGTTTTTACTACACATCAAATTGTTTTCCTTTCCCTGCTTTGTGTCCGAAACCCCAAAACAGGCAGCGACCTGTCAGAAGAGTTTGTTTACCTACACAGGGCTCTCTTCGGTAATGCCTGGAGCCGATCCACGGGTACCGGCGACCAATCAGGGGCCGGCACCTGCTGATTAGTAGGTGCTGCAGCCAATTGCAACACAGCTACTCAGTAGCGCAAATCATGTACTAGAGAACCGCATTGCCGCCGTATATGTACGGCATACGGTTGCCAAGCGGTTAAAGCATACCTATGGTCAAAATGTAAAATCCTATATTTATTTCAACATTGCAGTTCAAGTATTTCTAGCCTACTCCTGTTATTCTGAATGACCTCAAAGTTTGTAAACTTACTTCCTTGAATTCTGTGACACGTAGTCACTATGCCCAGTAAGTAGGCACTGCTGTGTCACACATTTCACAGAGCCTGCCTTCTGCACTACAGAGGTGCAGAGAAGAGGAGTTTCAGGAGTTGGATTTCTGTACAGGAGTCACTACATTTAGGCAGCACGGTACCATGGGATATGTAGTCCTTTGAAATCGCAAGTAAACAGCAGAAGAGAAGCTGCAAAGCATGCAGGGAATCAAGGAAGTTGTGGAAAGAGATGGCCAGTAGACGTTTGGCACTTACGACATGAATTATTTTTCAAGTAAGCTTGGATTGTGAAAAACAACTACTGTTTGTATTATTACCATGCTGATGTTATAAAACGAAAACGTATGCTCTGAACATAGAACTGCTTTAAGTTGTCAAACTGGTATAGCACAAATGGACCATGGGTGGCTAGGCTAAGAGCACCTTAATGGTGGCCACACCCTTAATGATAAATCAGCCACATTACCATAGGGAGGACTGGTGGGATTGGACATAGGCTGTCCTTAGTAATATACTTTACAGGTAGACAAAGACTATTAAAAGTTATTTTGGTTGGTGACTTCCCTTAATTGTGTTTTTACACTGTTTGTGTAGATGGTAAAATCACACGGAATGTTGATTTTGCCCCCATTTAAAGTCATAAATCATGCAGCATTTGCTCAGCAAATATGTCAGCAATATTGGTTAATTGTAATCTCGGAAATAACCTTGAAACGTCAGCTTTGTCTGTTTTAGATGAAAATAAAGTCATACCAAACGGGTTCCGTGTTTTAATTGGTCCCAGAAGGAGATGTTATTTTGTAGGTTGTAAAGCCATTTAATGGACAGCACCATCAATCTTATTAGAGATTTTGGTTACTAGTCCTAACTGCTAAGAAACTATATCATATGCATTGTTGTCAGGCTGCTGCTACCGTTAGGCAAGATGAGGAACTTGAGTAGAATCTCTGAGAAATGCAAATGGTCTTACCACTCCAAAAAAATGCAAGAACTAGTCTTACCGCTGGCCGACTTTACTGGCACATTACATGAGACGAGACTGTGTTTATAAAAGTATCAAAAAGTTTTATTGGTACATAACTTTTAAAGGCACTTACTTAGCTTCCAAAAAACAGACAACTTAATAACAATACATGTGACATTGCTATTTAAAGTTTGACCCCTATATACCACATCTCAGATAGTAATACAATACAGGTTACATTAACCAAGGGATGGGAGCGCCTCACCAGCTTATACAGTCTTTTTGGGAGATTTTTATTTATATTTTGTAACAGCCAGCACGTTCGTGGGCTCAACATTCCCCCTTCATCAGGGCTAAAAACGGGATGATGCAGGCACTTGGATTAGAAAGTATTTGTAGCTGCTGAGTTTTAATTTTTTGGGGGGATACTGGAGCTTCTCTTAAAGATCACCTCTTTCAGTAGAGAGGGGCTTGTAAAATATCCTCCGTAGCAGCAATGAAGTTTCTGATGAAAATTGCAATAATGCTGGCCTGGCGCATCCCTGATAGGCTATGTTACTGAATACAGTATACTGCATATTAAATACATTTGTATATACTGCAATTTAAATACATTTAAGAGGTGCCTAAAATGAAGCTGTGGCTACGTCTATGGACATCTAAGTATTTATTGATATGTTATCTTCACAAGCAGTAAAAGCAAGCTTTTAATAATTCTTGTTGATGCAGGTACTGTGGAGTAATTCCTCTTTAACATTTATAACAAAAGCCTTTTACTTTAGTAGCTCAGCTCACTCTACATCCCCTGCCAAGCAGTGACTCAGCAACAGTGACTAAGCAGCCTTCTAATATCTTATTGTAAAAGGCTACTGCAGGGGGAGCAGGGGCAGCTGAGCTGACATGGATGACCTCAATGCTTTTGCTGTGAACTTTGAGAATGAATTTCTCAACATTGTCTGCAGCTACAAAGGTCAGTGAGGGTGTGTTTTACTGCTTGTTTACTGTTTGTTAACAGTACACTAATAACTGACAGGTTTACTTTAAGAAAAGATCTTTATGTTCTACAAGGTCATACCCTTTACTCCCCAAACAGCGACTGTAATCTTATATTGTCTTATTTATGTTTTGCACATGTACTCTTATACTAATACTATACTGAGATCAACTTAAAGCGGAGTTCCACCCAAAAATGGAACTTCCGCTCTTTTGCTTCCTCCCCTCCTCCGGTGCCACATTTGGCACCTTTCCTGGAAGTTCGGCCCCCTCATCCTTCCCCCGCTGCCGAGCCAATAGAAATGCGCAGCGCGCTTCGCGCATGCGCAGTGGGGACCCGGCTGTGAAGCCACAAGGCAATGGCGACGGCAGCACCCAACAGCCAATGTAAACATCGCCTGCGGTGCCGACATCGCTGGACTCCAGGACAGGTAAGTGTCCTAATATTAAAAGTCAGCAGCTACAGTATGTGCAGCTGCTGACTTTTAATTTTTGGAGGGGGAGGTGGAACACCGCTTTAAATAAGAACTTCACCCCCCTGCTTCATTTTGTTTTCCATCTCCTTGCTCCTTTTATACTGGATCATGTTGAAGAAAAATACTCACCTGCCCAGCAAATCAGGAGTTCTGTAGAGTTTCACTTGCCTCTTCTGCACACCACATTTTGTGCTGCTATCTTCCTCTATTATGTCATAGGGAATCGGCTCTCTTCCAGGGTAGTGCAGCTTGCCCCTGATGACTCACTGCTGCAGAGCTCTGTCTATGCCTCTGATGCCTCCTTAGATATGTGACCTGGATATACTAGAAGGCTTCAGGGTGACATCATTCTCGCCAAGGTGGTAAACCATCTCATAAAACTAAATAAAAATGTGTTATCTAGTTTAGGGTTAAAGAGGGGAGATGGATAGAATGATAGTAAAGCGTATTTTAGAGTGAAAATATGCTTTAATGTAAATAATCCTCTGTGTCCATCAGGCTGCGGGGAAAAGGGTGGGACTGCACGCATTATACTATAGCCTTGTACAATTTTCCTTTAGATTTACAAAAACCATATACTTCGAGATCAAACCTAAACACTTCCAATTTGTATGCAACCAGGCAGGCCCTTGCTCTATATATTTGAAGGTAAATCTAATGGAAATGGAATAACAAAATTGTATAATGCCTATTCAGCAGATTTGGGTGCTGGATGTGTTTATCAGTTTGGTGGAAGGAGGGTGTCTGTATGCAGAGTGGGTGGTGGGTGTCAGCAGAATGTCTGGTTACACTTACATCTTTGGGTGTTTATGGAGGGATATACACTATATTGTCAAAAGTATTGGGACACTTGTCTTTACACGCATATGAACTTTAATGGCAACCCAGTCCAAGTCCGTAGGGTTCAATATTAAGTTTGACCTTGCTTTGTACACTGGTCCAAACCATTTGGTGGAGGGGGGGGGGTTATGGTGTGGGGTTATTTTCCAGGGGTTGGCCTTGTCCCCTTAGTTCCAGTGAAGGGAACTCTTAAGGTGTCAGCATACCAAGACATTTTGGACAATTTCATGCTCCCAACTTTGTGGGAACAGTTTGGGGATGGCCCCTTCCTGTTCCAACATGACTGCGCACCAGTGCAAGGTCCGTAAAGGCATGGACGAGCGAGTTTGGAAGAATTGGAGTGGAGACTGCGAGCCAGGCCTTCTTGTCAAACATCAGTACCTGACCTCACAAATGCACTTCTGGAAGAATGGTCAAACATTCCCATAGACACACTCCTAAACCTTGTGGACAGCCTTCCCAGAAGAGTTTAAGCTGTTATAGCTGCAAAGGGTGGGCCAACTCAATATTGAACCCTACGGACTAAGACTGGTATGCCATTAAAGTTCTTACATGTGTAAAGGCAGATGTCCCAATACTTTTGACAATATAGTGTATGTGTAACTTATAAATATTGGTAATGAGGGATTATACAAATCGGGGACCTTGATTTCAGATATTACCAGTGTGAGCAAAGTGTAGATAAGGGCTGGATATTGTGAAGAGTCCAATGTGCTGTGGGTGGTATCTGGTGGAGCATGCTTTGTTTAGTTACATTCAGTACTGAGTCCTACAGTAGTAAAATTGGAGATTGCAGTATCTGGAAGGAGAATGGAGGAGGAGAAACTGAAAAAAAAATGGAGCGGAACACCCAAACTCCCAGGTGATCAGCAAGAGAGCTGGGAATAATATTAACAAGATCTTTCTGTTGGAGTATCCAAAACATATAAAAAGCCAGAGGCTGACTCAGTTCTCAAGCCTTCACCTGTAGCTAAAATGTCACTGTGGGTGGACTGACCTTTCAAGATCATTAGGGCGCTTTGAAATCTTTATTGTGTTATTTATGCAATATGTTTTTCTTCACAGAAAGAGTTGCCTGGTCTTATATTCCAGAAGGTTTATGTCACGTTGTGTGGTCAGTGTTCATGCAAATAGCTCTTGGTAGACTTACTCTTTAATGCCGGGTTTCTATTAATGCTCCACTCTTTTAGTGGCTGTGAAGAGTTACATATTGACAGGCGCCAATTTCCCCCCACAGGAAAGCGACAGAATGCTCGGATTGCAGAGCACAAAGGCATTTGATATCCAATCGTGTCTAGACGGATGCTCTGGCCTTCACACAACACTAGTCAATTGCACAGCGGAATAATTTGATCCGCTGCTTTTCTGAAGATGTTAAACGCCACTGTCACCTCCTATGTCCCCAAGTGCCAGTCCATCCGCCTTCATTAGTATTTGCTGATATAATCATAGAATTATCCGTCCTTTTCAGTTTATAAATTACCTATGACAAATTGCCACTTAGACATAATAGCCACAGTGCAGGGGGAAAAAAAGCAAATTATGGTCAAGAGTACCTAGTGTAATGCATAGTTTGTTATTGATAGAGCCTTCTTCCTTAATAAGATATATTGCTATATAGTTATGAGTCTACAAGCTGTGAACTTTAGTTAAATTAGATTAACACAAGAAAGTTCACTTGCCTCACACATAACCTCTGATTCATTCTAAATGGGAGTTTTATAATTAAGCCTCTCTGGGCATGAGGATCGGTTACAGTAGAATAAAGAAGGAGAATATATTGCTTCCATTAACAATCAAGTCTTATTTTCTTACAGTCCTTCAAAGATAGATTTCAATCATTTCATTTGTTTAAATATTTTTATTTTAGAATGTAAGTTTAAAATTAAAACAATATTAAACTGACTGTCATATGCATTTGTTTCTAATACAACACATATTTTAAGTTAAGTTTAAGTCCATCCCATATTGATTGGTTTATAATGTAGAGTTAAAGTTGCACTCCAGGCAGATTAGAAAAAAAAACAGAACCTAGCTCCAAGCTAAATTGTTATCTGATGTTAAAGCTCTCTGGACATTGTTAATAAAAAGCAGCATGGGCTGTAATACTTACATTCAATCCTGAGCTTTCCCCTGCAGTGCTTCTTTTGGAGTGCAAGATGTCCTCAGTCTTTCGGGTAGAATGACACAAGGCATTACACAAACTGGAAGAGCAAGGTCTTTAATGTGAATGCAAGGTATCATTGGCCAATCCCCTGAGGGGGTGTTATCACGGTGCTCTTCATTTACATTATACTGGTGCAGAAGGTGGCATTAATGTCCTTATGTCAGCACAGCTCTCTACAAAATTGCCCAAAAGGTAGGTAATCAACAAATAGCATAACAAAAAAGCTGAAGGGGTCTTTACAGAAAGAAAGTGGGTGGCCTGGGTGTGCAGTGTGGATCCTGGAGTTGGACTTTATTCCAGTACAGTACTTATCCTAGAAGGAGCTGTTGTTTTCTTGGCTCTCCTGTTCCCAGTGCCCATGACTCCAGTACCACGCTCTCCAACACACCAGGGCTGAAGAATGGATATTTATTGCAACAATGAGCAATAATGCAACAACCAAAAAAATGGAAAATGGCAATAAACTTCAACAAGTATGTAAAACAGTTGAAATATAACATATACACTTGATAATAAATAAGTGGACCAGTGACTGATCCCTTATCCCTATATTACAGGTGGTCTTGTCTAAGGGGCAATGCAAGGGCAATTGTCTGACCATCTCTGGCAAACCCTTCCCTACTGGCCAGTGTGTTGGGGCTCAAATCCAGTGTCCCTCGCTCAAACTTAAAGTGGTTGTGAAGTCACTCTGTTATCTTTACATAAACTTCTCTGCTTGCTAATGACAAGTGTCCCAGTGTCTGTGCTTTGAAAATAAAATGCCGTTCTAATCTATACCTGATTTCAGAGCGCTGCTCAGCGCTCATGTGACTGGCTGGTTCTTCCCTCTCCCGATCTGACAGCTACAGTGGGAGGGGCCAAGAATCCGGTGTTGACATCAGTCGTGAGGGGAAGAGGCGACCGATCATGTGAGCGCTGAACGGAGCTCTGAAATCAGTTATAGAACAGGACTTTATTTATAAAGCACAGACACTGGGACACTTGTCATTAGCAAACAGGGAAGTTTGTGTGAAAATGTAAGAGTCATTTTAGCAGCAGGAGGGGAGGTACGTAAACTGACAATGGTGTTAGGGCTCAGCAGCCTTGATAAACCATGGTCAGTTTACAGGTGGGAGAGCAGAGCCAGGCAAGATTATCCAGGTATTTCAGGTGATAAAGGGGGCCAAATTACACAGCCCAAGCCCTGTGCTGTATAACATGCTTTAATGGAACAGGGTAACAAACACTTTAGGTCCCTCCAAATCAGGGTCTAGGTACCTGAACCGTGTCCCTAGTGAGCAAAACTGTTCCTTTAAATAGGATGCAGGAGGGTATGGCCAGCAGCATCTCACTTACTCCTAGGATGATGTCTTATCTCCTCATGCTCTCTGTCCAAGGCTCAGCAATGCCAGCTGCAGAAAGGATCAGATGGTGACATCAGGGTAAACAGTGGCATTCGCCCACAAACCAGGAGATGTCCACAACTCAGCCTCCCAGCATCCCCGACACTGTGACAAAATCAAATCTGTATGTAAGTGAATAAGTCCTGCGCTACCTAGTGTGTTTAATTGTGTCAAACCTCACAAAATAAATATGAATTAAAACCGATAATTAATATGGTATAGAAAATACTGTATAATAAATCAATAGGTTGCTGTACACATCAAATTGTGTTCGATCAATTCATAAACTGTAAATAAAAAGAAATGCTGTGCTACCAATCCTTAGACATAGGTATGTCACCACATTCTCGAAAATTACCTCACAACTAATAAATAAATAAATAAATGTGAAATCAAATGACCACATGGTGAAAATTATTAAAGCATATCAAAATAGCGACAGTTCATAAAAAAGTGAATGATTGTGACTTTCAACTTTAATGAATCTATAAAACCAATTCTTCCCAATAACCACAGTGCACTCAGCATCCTCACTGTAATGGTGTGATATACACACAACGTACATAATGATGTGATATACATACAATAATATACATACAGTGATATCCAGCTTGCTTCCATGGGCGTTTGCAGGTAGGGGCAAGGGGGAGCAAATGCCCCCCCCCCCCGGAATCTAAACTTCGCCTTTCAAGTGGTTGTTAAGCCACTTTATACCATCCTGTGTGGTCTGTTTAATGATCCTGTGTGCCTGTGTATGTGTTTTAAAAAAATAAGCCATTTTTTACCAGTTTTCAGGGGGCCCAGCTCCACTCACGTGACCTGTTGGCTCTCTCCTCTCCCCGTCTGACAGCTGCCTGCAGGAGGCGGGGCCGAGGATTCCTCACTGATGTCAGTCAAGAGGGGAGAAGGAGGGGAGGGGACTGTAGATAGGATATGAAACTTTAAATAAAACTACAGCAGCAGGGGGGGAGGGAGGGGGTGGGCACTGACACAGGAGCAGACACGCAGGGAGAGATGGGGGAGAGAGGACAGGAGGGCTGCAGATGACGGAGGCAAGTAAACTGACCACAGTGTCAGGGCTCAGCAGCCATGGTATATGGTGGTCAGTTAACAGAGGGGAGGACGTAGCCAGGCAGGGTCAGCCAAGTATTTTAGGTGATAGAAGGGGCCAAATTACAAGGCAAAGCACTGTGCTTTAAGGGAACAGGATACATTTTTTTTTAGGTTGAAAAATGCTTTAAAAATAAATGCTGCTGTTTGCTCTTTAAAAATAAATACTCTAAATAAGTATAATGACTAAGCCCCTCCCCTTCACAACATTGTTGAAAAGGGACGTAGCAGGGGTGTTCTTAAAATAATGCCCCCCCCCCCCCCGAAAAAAGTTCTGCGGACGCCCATGCTTGCTTCTCTCAAATCAGTGTTTCATATCACGATCCTTGATCCATCTGTAGTGTGGCTTCCCACTCGCTAGGGTACTCTTATCCACTTAGATGTTCCTCTTGAGTATCAGGGTTGTGATCCCTTTAAGAGTATCTTTCCCACTCACTGTTTGATGCTCATATACCATGTGAAAATAAAGTGTAATATGTACAGAAACCTCTTCATTTGGCTAAAAAAATGCTGCGAACATCCATAAAATAACATCATGCATTAACAGGGGTACAGTTCTTCCTGGTATGATGTCACTTCCTGTCCATGCTTCTTCTGGCTCTGCCAGGCGGAGTAGCCCTACACTGTTCAAAGAATGAGAAAAAAAACAACCAGTATCCCTATCTATGCTAACAGCATCGATGGAGGAAACTCCATTGCCAGCTATTTTATTCAGGATAGGATGTAGACAACATTCAGCTGATAATTTTCCACTTGGCTCAGTTGATTTATAGCGTGTTGAGTGTTTCTTGCAGGGTCGTTCACTCCTTGAATTTCCCATCTACGGTAAACCCTAGTGTAAATACAGAGAGAGGGAGAAAGCCCCTTATGTAAATGTGGTCATAGGGTGGTCATGATGTAGTGATGTCCTTGATAGCATGCACTTAGAGTAAGTCAAGGAGGAACATACTTCTTAGAATCTATAAGAGCCTAAATCTGGTCATATTTTTTGCAGGCAAGTAGAGCTGAAGTGCATTTTCTTTTAAAAAAAAAACTGCATAAAGAAACACAATGCAAACATGAACAAACATTCCCTGAATGTATCATTAAATTGTATATTCTTCCTGGAGTTCTTTATATATAACAATACTTCGGCTTGCTTATTCTTTGTTTAATGAACTGCCATTTCTGTTTATTGTACAATATACTGAAGTTGACTACAGGGAGGTTGCTTTATTTTTTTTTATATTAAAATAAGAGTAAAAAAAAAAAAAACTCGAGGAATACAAAAATGGCAGCTTTTAATCTGTTTCATATGTTGATAAAATATTTATGTGCTCTTCTGCAATTAATTAGAAAAAACCATGTAACACTGCAGGAAACAAATTGAAAATTTAATAAAGTAAGTTCACTTCCAATTTCTTTTGAAGAGAGAAGCTAATTATATGGAGTTCTATGATTTTAACTTTAATTAAACTGCAATTTAAAATATTCCAAAATACAAAAATATACTGTGGAAATGGTTCAGTCACATTTCGCTGACATGTTTTTATTCATGTGGAACACTTGGATAAAACTTCAAATTTAGTAGTGAGAATTCTGCTATTTTTGGATGCGGGTGATCTCAGGTAAAGTAAGCCTACCGTGAACGACATACATGTGCCCCCAACTGCTGACTTATTTAAGAAGTTGTGAGCTCCTGGGTTGTTATGCTCCTCTTCTGGCATCACCAGTTAACGAGTGGCTGAACAAGTAGGCAGGTAGATCCTGCTTCAACAGTTCTAGAAACTTCTAATGCGAGAAACTGGTACTGATGCTTTTCATAGCTACCAATCGGATTAAATAGGTCATGAATATGATTAGTAGGAATAAGTAAAAAGTAAAAGTTTTCATTTCCTTGAAATTTTTGTGAAAATTTTGAGATTTTTGAAAAAATCTAATTAGTAGAAATGCTTTAAAGTCATATTTTAGGTCAGAAGTGCTTTTCCCTTTTAAAGTTGGGACCAACTCATATCTTGGCTGTTTTTCCGTTAGTATTTCGCTTTACAATGAGACTTGGATGACCAGCTTACTTCCTATATCCACTCCTTGTATTAGGGTGCAAGGTACGCAAAGCAACCATCATCACACAAATAGAAGACTTTCAAATTTTATTAGGACTAAATAAAATGCATTCACATTTTATTGTGCACTAATATTG
This sequence comes from Pelophylax lessonae, assembly GCF_965119305.1. Classification (NCBI taxonomy): domain Eukaryota; kingdom Metazoa; phylum Chordata; class Amphibia; order Anura; family Ranidae; genus Pelophylax; species Pelophylax lessonae. Next base: position 58,219,312 of record NC_138775.1, read on the forward strand.
GTGCACACATTTAAAATTATAAATGCTTTCCATTGTTGGTCCCAGTTTAAAAGGGCCATGTGCTTCTGACCTATAATTTTTAGGTCCATACATTGAGGTGAGCTACTATCTATACTGGTGAAGGATACGTGGTGGAATATTTAGCAAACAGTCACTTCTGTAGTTGTTCCAAGCGGACCCTAGCCACCTTTCCCTTCCACAGCAAGGACCGGAAGAGGGTATTCACAATGCGAAAAGTTTGTAAAGTGATAACAATCGGGGAATTGTGCAGGAAGTACAACAATTGAGGCATCAAAATAATTTTGATAAGGTTTATCTGTCCAGCCAGGGAGAGCCAGAGTTTAGTCCAGATCTTAATCTTATCCCGGAACCTTGTTAGAAGAGGGCTTATGTTGAGCACGCTTTACTGAGTCGGGTCCACCGAAACCACCACCCCCAGATATTTAAATTTATCAACCACTGGAACCGGGCATTGAGGGTTCAATGGCTGAGCGTCGGCCGCGTCCAAATGTAGTGCCGATTTGGACCAGTTGATGGTGAGGCCCGAAAACCTCCCAAACTCAGTGATCTCAGACATAACCGCCTGTAGTGAGCCACCCGTGTCTCCCAGTGTCAGGAGCATGTCGTCCGCATAGAGGAGTATTTAATCCTGAAGAGGGCCGTTTTTGAAACCCACTATGGAATCCCGGTGTCTGATACGCGTCGCAAGGGGTTCAATTGCAAGTGCGAATAACAGAGGGGAAAGCGGGCAGCCCTGCCGCGTTCCCCTGCCTAGATTGAAGCCCGCAGAAATCCTACCTCCCTCTCTTATCGATGCCTGTGGTTGATGGTATAGCAGTCGCACCCAAGACAGAAACACTGGGCCAAATCCAAACACCTCCATCACCACCCACAGATATCCCCATTCCACACTGTCAAACGCCTTGTTGGCGTCTAAGGACAATAACGCTTTTTCACAAACAATCGTCTAAGATTAAGGGCCGTGGACCTATTGGGCATAAATCCCGCCTGATCTTCATGAATAATATGAGTAATTACAGAGTTTACCCGCCTTGCCAAAACCTTAGCCAACAACTTGACGTCAGCCTGGAGCAGCGAAATGGGTCTGTACGATCCCGGATCCGTGGGTGTCTTCCCGAGTTTAAGCAGGAGCACAATGCTCGCCCTGGACATGGACTCTGGGAGTGTCCCAGCCTCTCTAGCTGCTCGAAACACCTCCAGTAATTTTGGCATCAATAGCCCCGAGAAGGTTTGATAAACCTCCACAGGGAGGCCATCATCCCCGGGTGCCTTGGCTCCCGGAAAGAGGGCCAATGCTTCCACCAACTCCTCCTCCGTAATGGGTGCCTCTAGCCTCTCCCGCTGTTCAGCCGTAAGTCTTGGAAACGGTATGTCACCCAAATACTCCTGCAACTCCTCTGAATTGTACGTCACCCTTGTAGAGTAAATGTCAGTGTACAAACTAGTAAGTTCCTCCATGATCTCCTCCTGCCTATTCACCAACCGCCCTGTTGGCAACCGGAGTGCCCCTATGGGGGGAACCGAGGGGCGCGCCCCCACCAAACGAGACAGTAAGCGGCCCGTCCGTTCCCCCTCCTCATAAAACGTGGTCTTGAAGAAAAAGCGTTTTTTGTCAACTTTAGATCGGACTTCCCCCAACCACACCGATTGAGCTGAGAGCCAGGCTGCCCTCCTCTCCTCAGTCGGGTCAAGAATATAATCCTCCTCCAGCCTCTGCGCGGTACCAGCTAAAAGTTCCTCAAATTGCCTAGACCCCGTCTTAACTTTTCTGATGTGGGTAATCAGCACCCCTCGGAGGAAACTTTTGAAGGCATCCCATCTCGTTAACACATCTCCATGTTGGCCATTGATCTAAAAAAACTCCCCGATGGCAGCGGCAATGCCGCCGTCCTGCGGGAATAGCTTCAGCCAAAACGCGTTGAACCTCCAGGGGGCCCTATTTAAGGCCACCCGGGGGCGCACCGCAAGCCGAGCCACCAGCGGAGAGTGATCAGAGATTCCCCTAAGGGCATATTCCGCCTCCTCCACTACGAGTCAGTTCTCTCCTAATTCAGGCTATTCCCGGGAATTCCTCACCCGTCCTGGGTGAACCCCTGAGTACTGCCACACTTCTCTTAAAGGGACCATAACCCAAATATTGATGCTATATAGCCCCCTTCCAAGACCCAACCTTGGCGTCCTGTACAATGTATATGAACTGCTAAGTTGTTAGAAAGGACTTTTTTTTTCTTCTTTTAGGTTGACACTCTTATTGCATCATTTATCACAATTTTTATTTTCATTTAGAGGGTGACACCATTATTGCATCACAACATTTTGCAATATTGTTTATTTGCATATACTTTTATTTTATATGATCCATGCATTGAAGTAAGTTCACTGGAGTATTATAAAAAAGCCATGATTGGTCACTGAATTATGAGTATATCCATAGAGAATGACACCATTATTGCTGAAATCTAGTTCATTCACAGAAGATGACGGCATTATTGTTGAATATTCTCTTCATTTATTGTATTGCATTTTTGATTTATGAAAGTACGTTTATGGTTCACCATTCGAGTGGACACCTAGGCACAGAGGGAGCCACCATCACTGATTTATACACGTAAACATTTGCATTAGAGTTTATAGTATAGGTAGCGCTGCTTTTTTTCTCTTATATACTGTACATAAAAAGGGAACAGGCACCAATGAAAAGCACAGTAAATTAAGTATACTAAAGTACCCTAAATATACCCCAACAAAAAAAAAAAAGAAAAAAAAAACATCCAGTAAATAGATTTAGATATTTTTTTTGCAAATACATTTCACCTAAACAGCTCAGTTGGGAGTATCCCCTTTTGCACAATTTGTATTAAAATGCACTTAGGTACTTAGTTAGTTACTTAGTTACTGGAAAATACTCTCAATTACAGACACTGGCAAAATCACTCCACCTCATCCACCCAAGTGAATTATGATCCATGAAACAAAGAGTGGAAGCTACACAGTTTTTATTTATTTATTTTTTTTTGTTGCTTTACACCTTCTGTTTCCCATGTTTTCCATTTTTCTCTTGTTTGTGTAAATATATATATATATATTATATATATATATATATATATTGTGACAGGAAGTCAGGTAAATCTGGGAATGGAGTCACTGAGAGGAGACACATTCCCACCTGCTTTGAAAGTTCACTGATACTATAGGGTGTTGGCTGCAGAGAGAGCCAGCAGGAAGTTGAAAACCATTCAGCTGTTCAGAATGAGGAGATCAAGGACTCTATAATTTGTCCAGAGAAAATCTATTGAGTGCTGCCTCCTGTCGCTGTGTGAGCTGGGAAGAGGAGGACAGACATACGTGTACCTCCCGACGCCGTGTGGGCATGGGAGAAGGACTGCTGCCGCCTGTCGCCGTGTGGGCTGGGAGAGGGGGACAGTCGGATGTGTGCCTCCCGACAAGCTGGTGAGCATGGGAGAAGACCCCCTAAAGCGATGTGAAGCTAAGGAGGGTAACCACGAGTGAAGACGTCTCAAAGGTGAGAAGACAAAGTGTTCCATGTGAAGAATCTGAAGAGTAAAGGATCCTGTTATAAATGAACATGTGCTGTGTGAAAGAAAACAAAGGGACATGTTCAATGGACAATGTTTGTGCTGTGTGAAAAGCAAACAAATGGACATTTGAGTGTCTGCTGTAGGATCAGCAGTGTCGGCCCAACAGTAGGTTGGAAAGACTTCTTAGGTAGGTTCCAGCGTGAGAAGGTAGCCGCCCACAGAGGCAAGGATTTATTTTGTCTTTTATTTTATTTTGGCTGTTTTGATGCTTGCAATTGTGTTAAGTAAATTGCATGAATAAATCAGTCTTGTTTTCAACCTCTAATCGGCTATCTCTGTGAAAACGCACCCCCAAAGGGGTCACCCATACGCCTACCACCGAGCTAATCCCTTACATATGGTGGAGGTATGCAGTGGGCAGAAGCAGCAAGATCCCTGCAAGGAAGTGCAAATGTTTGATGAACTTTGTCTGGTGCATGAGATTGCACAATCTATGTGTGCAGGAGAGAAGATCCTGACAGAAAAAAAAAAAAAAAAAAAAAAAAGTGTTTTAAAGAGACAGGGGTCTCAAAATTTTTTGATGAACTTTGTTGTGTCTGGTGCAAGTGACTGCACAAACTGTGTGCGCAGGAAAAGAGATCTTGCAAGAGAGAGAAAAACTACATGTGTTGAAGAGACAGTGGTCTGAAAATTGTTTGCTGGACTGTGAAAAATTTGTTTGTGGAGTTATTGAAGATGGGGCGGTCCAAACGCCTGAAAAATGCAAAGATAGATGAAATGAGAGACCGGATTCTTTGGATGGAGGGGATGTTGCCGTCTGAACCAGCCCCATCCATGCCTAAAGAGAGTCTACTAAAGAGGAAGGTTGTTGTCCCTAGCAACACTGATGAAACTGCTATGGAGACGCAGTGTGCTCAGATGAAAAGTAAACTCAAAATGGAGGAGATGTTGAAACATCTGATTATATCAAATGCAGCTCAACAGCAAGCAAATGCAGCTCAACAGCAGGCAAATGCGGATTTTCAGCGGAGCTTTGCAGCTCAGCAAAAGGCTCACCAAGAGAGCATGGCAGGCTGGAAACAGAGACGCCAGCAGCCAATGGAGGCCATCGGTTTGGAAGAAACCGAGTATGTGTGCAGGGCTGAGTTGGATGCCTTGCAACGGAAAATGGAAGAAAAGGAACAAGCCTTGGAATTGCTTAAAATGGAGCATAGAAACTTGCAGGAAATGAATGAACTACTCAAGTCTCATGTGTTACAGTGGGAAGAATCCACTGCTCTTCTTTTGGTCGAGTTGCAAAAACGCAGAGAGACTATAATGGAGAAAGATACCATCCTCATGGAAAAGGAAAGTGAAATTCAGACTTTGCAGAAGCAAAGTATGGCTGATATGTTGGAGTTGCGTAATCAGCTGGAAAAAAGTCTTCAGTGTTTGGAAGTTACAAAAATAGACCTGCAGGAGTCGCAGGAACAGAATGTTGCTCTGAAAGCGACATTGTCTCTCAGCGACAAAGAGAAAAGTGAAAGAGAGGCTAAATTACTGAGTACTGTGTATGAGCTCACTACTTTAAGCAATGTGGTAAATGAATGGCGTGCGGACTGTGAAAGTTGGAAAGGGGAAGCCCAACGTGTCCAGCAGCAGTTAAAGGAGAAAGAAGCCTGTGTGGCAGAATTACATTCTTATTCCCAGATGCTAGCCAATGAGGTGAAGGCTCTTATGCAGGGAAAAGAAGATTGTGAACATAAGAGGGAAAAAGTAGAGGCACAGCTTCTGGAATCGCAAGTCAAGGTGTCAGAAGGTGACCGATTGTGTGCTAAGCTGTCAGAGAAGGCAAACCGACTGCAGGTTGAGTTGGACAATGTTACAAATCAGCTTTCTCAAGCAGACAGCAAATCTAGAGAAATTGCGGAAGATTTTTCTATCTTGGAATCGCAGCTGCAAGACACGCAGGAACTCTTACAGGAAGAGAGGTGTCAAAGGCTGAGTTTTAGCACAAAGCTCAAACAAATGGAAGATGAGAAAAATGGCTTCCTGGAACAATTAAAAGAGGAGGCGGAAGCAAAGAAAAACCTATCAGAGCAAGTCGCAACATTGCAAGCTCAGATAGCGGATATGAAAAAACGCATGGAAGAAAGCGTTGGTTCATTACAGTGTGTTGAAGATGTGAAAAAGAAGTTTGATCAGATGCTTGGTGAAGAGAAGACTGTGTCTGCAAAATATGCAGAAGAACGCGCCCGTGCAGAAACGGAGGTGCGTGATAACGAGAGCAAAGCCCTGTTCTTGGCTCGCTCTTTGGAGGAAGCTCTAGAGTGTAAGGCTGAACTAGAAAGTGTTAACAAACAGCTGCGTACAGAAATGGAAGAATTGGTCAGCTCCAAGGATGATGTTGTGAAAAGAGTTCAGGAGCTAGAAAAGTCTAAGCGAGCCTTAGAACAGCAAGTAGAAGAGATGAAGATTCCGTTGCAGGAACTGGAAGAGGAATTCCAGGCAACAGAGGATCTGTCCCAAAGAGGGGATAGTGTGCCTGATGCAGTTTTTAAAAGGATCAGTGTTTTGGGGTCTGTCCTGAGTGAGCCTCAGAAATGTGATGACATGTGGCTTGAATCACCCTTTTGGAATAAACCGTTCCTTCAAAAACTTCAAGCATTGGAAAATGTATCATTAGAGCTTCAGCAAACAAAGGAGCTGAGTAAGAAATGTGATGATTTCTCAGTTCAGGCTGAAAACCTAGTGGGGAAAACTAAGGCTGTTGGTGAAAACGTGAAGCAAATGAATAAGTGCCTTTCAGGGAGTGTTTCCAAAATGGAACTGGTGAAAGACGGGTGGCAGAAGTTTGATCGTGATCTTGAGATGCATTCCATGTGGAATTCAGATAGAGAAAAAGAACTAGGTGACCTTGAGCGGTCAAATAGTTCAGCAGAAAGTGCATTGAAGAAACCTGTAAAAGAATGTGTTGCAGTTCCATGCTTCTTCACTGATGCAGAGAGGAGGTCTATAATGGATACCACCCAGATCGCTGGGTTCAACTGTGTTGTTGCCTTTAACCCCTATGTTGGTGTAAGGAAAGTTGATGATGTTCTGGTTGACTACTTCTGTGAAGAGTTTGGCAAGAAATATAAACTGAATATCAAATCAAATAGTAGGCCTTTACTGCGACTCGCTCAGGAGGGCGAAAAGTTTAAGAAGTTGATGAGTGCAAATGCTTCCGATCTGCCTATGAATATGAAATGTTTGGTGAATGATATTGATATCTCTGGGAAAAGGAACAGGGGTCACTTTGAAGAAATGTGTGACAGCCTGTTGTCTCAATTGGAAAATCCTCTGCACAGCATCTTAGAGCAAGCAAAGCTCAAGAAGGAAGATCATTCCCTTTTACAACAAAAAGTCAATGATTGTGTACAGATGTATGGAGAGGCAACTCAAGTCACAGAGGGATGTCAAGAGTCCCTACTTGGAACAAAGCTTAGTGAAGCAAAGGTTCTCAAAGTTTTGTGGAAAACATTTATGGATTGCAGAGAGAGGCGTCTTAAGAATGTTGAAGACATTAAGACTAGCCCAATTGAGTTGCCTATGGATCACGGTCCTCCATGGTGGATTGGACAGACGGTTATGAGGGACAAGCTGTCTGACATTTATGAGAAAGCTGTCAATGAAGATGACAGAAACGAGAAGGAGCAAAATGATGCCAAAAATGCAGTTGAAGAATGTGTATATGAGATGAGAGACAAACTGTGTGGCAGTTATGAGAAATCTGTCAATGAAGATGACAAAACAGTTTCATCCGGAAGCTTGAGGATAATAGGAGGCTTATCAGTGAGTCAGCAGTGCCTGACACATGCGTGCCTGGAAATATGTGTCCCAACCCTAGGGTTGAAACAAGAGGGGGGGGTATGTGACAGGAAGTCAGGTAAATCTGGGAATGGAGTCACTGAGAGGAGACACATTCCCACCTGCTTTGAAAGTTCACTGATACTATAGGGTGTTGGCTGCAGAGAGAGCCAGCAGGAAGTTGAAAACCATTCAGCTGTTCAGAATGAGGAGATCAAGGACTCTATAATTTGTCCAGAGAAAATCTATTGAGTGCTGCCTCCTGTCGCTGTGTGAGCTGGGAAGAGGAGGACAGACATACGTGTACCTCCCGACGCCGTGTGGGCATGGGAGAAGGACTGCTGCCGCCTGTCGCCGTGTGGGCTGGGAGAGGGGGACAGTCGGATGTGTGCCTCCCGACAAGCTGGTGAGCATGGGAGAAGACCCCCTAAAGCGATGTGAAGCTAAGGAGGGTAACCACGAGTGAAGACGTCTCAAAGGTGAGAAGACAAAGTGTTCCATGTGAAGAATCTGAAGAGTAAAGGATCCTGTTATAAATGAACATGTGCTGTGTGAAAGAAAACAAAGGGACATGTTCAATGGACAATGTTTGTGCTGTGTGAAAAGCAAACAAATGGACATTTGAGTGTCTGCTGTAGGATCAGCAGTGTCGGCCCAACAGTAGGTTGGAAAGACTTCTTAGGTAGGTTCCAGCGTGAGAAGGTAGCCGCCCACAGAGGCAAGGATTTATTTTGTCTTTTATTTTATTTTGGCTGTTTTGATGCTTGCAATTGTGTTAAGTAAATTGCATGAATAAATCAGTCTTGTTTTCAACCTCTAATCGGCTATCTCTGTGAAAACGCACCCCCAAAGGGGTCACCCATACGCCTACCACCGAGCTAATCCCTTACAATATATATATATATATATATATATATATATACATATATACATACATACACTATATTTCCAAAAGTATTGAGACGCCTGCCTTTACACGTGCGTGAACTTTAATGGCAACTTTAATGGCATCCCAGTCTTATTCCATAGGGTTCACTATTGAGTTGGCCCACCCTTTGCAGTTATAACAGCTTCAACTTTTCTGGGAAGGTTGTCCACAAGGTTTAGAAGTGTGTCTATGGGAATGTTTGACCCTTCCAGAAGAGTATTTGTAAGGTCAGGCACAGATGATGATGTGAACAAGAAGACCTGGCTCGCACTCCCTGCTCCAATTCATCCTAAAGGTGTTCAATCAGGTTGAGGTCAGGACCCTGTGCAGGCCAGTCAAGTTCCTCCACCCCTAACTCGCTCATCTATGTCTTTATGGACCTCGCTTTGTGCACTGGTCCAAATCATTTGGTGCAGGGGGGATTATAGTGTGCGGTTGTTTTTCAGGGGTTGGCCTTGGCCCCTTAGTTCCAGTGAAGGGACCTCCTAAGGCATCAGCATACCAAGACATTTTGGACAATTTCATGCTCCCAACTTTGTGGGAACAGTTTGAGGTTGGCCCCTTCCTGTTCCAACATGACTGTGCACCAGTGCACAAAGCAAGGTCCATAAAGACATGGATGAATGTGTTTGGGGTGGAGGAACACGACTGGCTTGAACAGTCCTGACCTCATCCCGATAGAACACCTTTGGGATGAGTTAGAGCGGAGACTGCAAGCCAGGCCTTCTCATCCAACATCTGTGCCTAACCTCACAAATGCCCTTATGGAAAAATGGTCAAACATTCCCATAGACACACTCCTAAACCTTGTGAACAGCCTTCGCAGAAGAGTTGAAGCGGTTATAGCTGCAAAGGGTGGGCCAACTCAATATTAAACCCTACGGACTAAGACTGGGATGCCATTAAAGTTCATGTGTGTGTAAAGGCAGGTCTTTACAATACTTTTGGCAATATAATGTATTTTTTTTTTTTATTTCCCCTTGGTAGTGATTGGGATGAAATTCATATTTGTTCTTGGCAATGAAAGCCCCATGTGTAAATGTCTCGTTCTTTTGGGTGCCACAAAGTAACCAAATGCAATCTTTGCCACTACAGGTGGAAAAGATGCTCCAGAACACAAATAGATATCAGTCCCCACAACTAGCACAGTTATCATCACCAAAAGCCCTGAAGAAGGAGCCTCAATCCCCCCGAAATGTGTTGGCTATGTTTTATGTCTTACACCAATTATGTGATTTCTGTTCTCCCCCATGAAATTTCCAAGACTTCCTTTTTAATCATGGCACCCTTCACTTACCACCACATTTTACATACTGAAATCTGGCACATTTTGGCACTTTGTCTCCCACAGGAATGTTACTATACAAAGACCCGGCTGAGAAGTCAAAAGAGAGGTAATTGATATTTTACACTTGGTTATCACACTTTTCATTTTATTCCTTTTCCAGGTTTCAGATAGATGTGCAGAACAGAATCTTGTTTCTGTGAAATTATGTCATTTAGGCCGGTTACATCTCTTATCAATTTGTGTTCCAGCTGCCAATTTGCTTCTGAAAGATGCTTCTATTTACTCCACTCTAATTGGGCAGTAAGCAATATTTTTATGGGTCATCTTGCAGAGACAGTTAAACAAGAGGAGATGTTCATGTTACAGAAATATAACATATGCTTCTCTTAAAAGCAAGGCATCTGCTGCTATTGTTGTAGGAAACCTTTGGGAATTTCAAATTCAAAGTGGTTTATTTTATTTACAATAAGATTTTCCTAACAAGGACTGATTTACGGACTTTCATGCTTGAGCGTTTTCGGGCTGAGATAAAATGTAATTATCATTGTTCACTTATATTGCAAGTTTAGGCTTTTCGGTTTAATTTAATTAAAGGTAATAAAGGCAATTTGCAGAAGTGAATTTCATTGTTTTTAACATTGTACTGTTATTTTAAAAACATGTGAAAGCATCTGCGCTGAAAAGCTGCCACTATGGAAAGAGGAATGGCTCTTTTTTTTTTGACTCGCGGCTTCTTTTAGGTGTTGGTGATAGTTAGCAAAGAATATGGATGAATATTGGTTTAGAAGCAATCACGGGTCTTGCAGAGGAGGAAAAATCAAAACCAGCAGTGTTTTTAGTGTCAATGTTTCGATAAAGCTCAGTCCATCTTTCTCAAAACTTGGATGGACTGAATTCATCTTAACATTAACAATAAAAACACTGCTTTTTTGATATTCCTCCTCTGCAAGACCCATGAGTGTTTCTAAACCAGCATTGGATTTACTGAATATGGATTTCTTTGTGGGTGAACACCTGGGCATTTACTTTAAACATAGAGTGCCGTGGCAACCATGGAACTGTTTGATATATCCATCAATCCATTTGAACGCTGCTGCCAGACTCATCCACCTTAACAATCGCTCAGTGTCTGCTACTCCTCTCTGTCAAGTCCTCCCTCCACTGGCTTCCGCTCACCCAATGAATTAAATTCAAAATACTAACAATCTCTCACAAAGCCATCCACAGTTTAGCCCCCAGCTACATCACTAGCCTAGTCTCAAAATACCAACCTAATCGCTCTCTTCATTCCTCTCAAAATCTTCTGCTCTCTAGCTCCCTCGTCACCCCCTCCCATGCTCGCCTCCAGGACTTTTCCAGAGCCTCTCCAATCGTATGGAACTCCCTACCCCAATCTGTCCGATTATCTCCTACTCTATTAGCTTTTAGACGATCCCTGAAAACCCTAAACACACTTAACAACCATACTTCCATTTTCTCCATCAGCCCATCCCCCACAGTTATTGCCTTTTGTTTCACTTGACCCTCCCTTCTAGATTGTAAGCTCTAATGAACAGGGCCCTCTAATTTCTCCTGTATTGAATTGTATTGTAACTGTATTGGTATTGTCTTCCCTCACATTGTAAAGTGCTACGCAAACTGTTGGTGCTATATAAATCCTGTATAATAATAAATAATAATAAATAAATAATAATAATAATATATCCATACAGTCCAAAAAGGTGTTCTGCAGCACCTCAAGTGATTTATTGAATTCCTTGTACAGTCATATGTTATATACAGTTTTGAACTGTTCACGGTCCTTTTTCAAGTAGAAATGCATGCATGAGACTGAAAATAACATTCACACTTTTAAAGAGTAACTCCTCTTTTGTTGAGAAAAAAATATTCCCCTCTGGGTGATCTCTGCACATTGAAAAGAAAAAAACAGCGCTATAAGAATAATAGTGAAACTCTTCAACGAGTATACAGATGTGCATGAAAAATATAATTTATAATGAAAATGATCACAATAAGTGAAATGAAAGTCCTTGAGTAAAATAAAAATGGTTCCAGTGTTGTTACTCTGCAATTTTAGCAAATCATCATCTGTGTATTGCCTCCGCCAAATGTAAAAAGTGCCAACAAAAACACAAGGAATGGCCCGTGGGACTTTTAAAGAGACAGCTACATAATATTCAAATTAAACAAATTAATTTCACATCATATTTTAAAAACAAGGATAACAACGTAGTGAATTCATCAATAGAAAAAACATTAATAAATAATGAAATACAAATTCAAACTACCGTATATACAGCTGCATATGTGGATAATGATTTGTTGTGAATAAATCAAAATCAATATTTAACCCTTTAAGCTATATAGTATCCAATTCCACTATCCATTTAACCTCCCTGCTTTTTAACTGAAGCTCCCTGTTACCACCTCTAAGAAACTTGGGAATGCGATCAATAATCATGCTGTGAGATTTAATGTCTATTTGTAGCAAAATGTTTGGCAACAGGGAGCTCTGGCTGATCCGCCCTGAGTGAGGATTTGTGTTGTTGTAATCTATCCTTCATCTTCTGTTTGGTTTCCCCAATATAGTGCAAACCACATGGGCATTTCAATAATACACCAACAATACACCACAAAGAACCTCAGATATGTATAGTGCCCCTTATTGTCTATTTTCCTGCCTGTGTGTGGGTGTTTAAAAAATGTGCCCTTTATCCCGCTAGAGCAGGGGTCTCCAAACTGCAGCCCATGGGCCAGATGCGGTCCTTTGGTGGCCTTTATTCGGCCCTTGGGGCGCTTTTCATCCCACTGATATGAGACCATATTCTGCCCTCTGACACCAAAAAAAATCGGGCATAATTTTTGCCACTGACATCAACAATGAGGTGCAATTTCTCCCACTGACACCAACAAAGAGGCACTTTGTTTAGTAAGTTTGGAGACCCCTGTGCTAGAGCAATGCACGCAGGATAGGCATGGAAAGGATCCACTGCGTTTAGGACCCAGAAATGTTAAAGGCTACATTTAAAGAAGAACTACATCGGCATTAACAATACTGTCTCGTACAGATTTGCCTTTCCTGTAGGACTTGTGATTCTAAAGCCTTAAGGTTCACCTTAATGCATTAAGGTTAAAAACCTTCTGTGCTGCAGCTCCCCCCCTGAACCCCCCCTTTTTTCACACCTGGGCCGGAAGCAATCCAGCAATGTACACAAGTGCAGTGGCTCCTGCCGCTATCTCTCCCCTCACTGGACAGATTGATAGCAGCAGGAGCCATTGGCTCCCGCTGCTGTAAATCAAATCCTGTGAAACGGGAGTGGGCGGGGCCAAGTCCTGCTGTCTGTGAGACCACACAGGTACCCCCTGGGAAACCAGATGAAGAGGAGGGGCCTGGAGTGCCAGCAGGGGACCCCAGAAGAAGAGGATCGAGGCTGCTCTGTGCAAAACCATTGCACAAAGCAGGTGTGTATAGGCATGTTTGTTATTTAAATTTTTTTAAAAAGGAAGGTTTACAGCCAATTTTTTTCTTGGTTAAACTAGATGGAGTTGTGTCTTTTTTCAACCTGACTAACTATGTAACTATTGTAACCACTTTAGGGGTGGCTGTTGAAATCCATAAATTGCAGGATAATTTAGCTGTACCAATTTGCACAGTTTTTTTGATAATATTATATCCTATCTGAGTACTGATGATATTGTAAAACAAAAGGAATGCGCAAAGCACCCTTGTGTGACTTTTTACCTTATAGAAATGCTGTTCTACTAGTATTCAAAATGATTTAAAAATTCCAAAATTTTTGTGCTTTCTCCATGAGATGCTATTCTCTTAGTACAGGATCACTTATTGCTCTAGCCATTTGGCTCTGAGGGATAGAGCAGAATGCCGTATGTGGGTGAAAACTTGAATATAATATTAATTGATTACAGTCTGTGGGTTTAACATATAAATCCGTCTCTAACTGTCCATCCTTTTTGTAAACCTTCACATCTTAAAATGATATGGATTTACAGTAATTTTGAACTTCTAGCTTTCCACAATGTGGTAAAGCTGTAAATCAAATTCAGCAAGGGACCGTCAGTCTTCACCCCACAGCGTAAACCCATCATCAATGAAACAAAACAAAATCATGCAATGTTTTTGAAATAATTCATTAATATGCACATAATTCTGTTCAACTGGGTCCATAAATGCATTTGCGTGGGGGCATGTGAACCCATTGCGGCTCCCCTGAGCTGCAAAAAATAATCCTCTTGAAACAAAAATAAGTTACTTTCAAGCACAATATGTAAAAAAGACAGAAAAAAAATCAATGTGAGCTGGAGAGTAGATTTTGCTGTTCTGTAGCAGCTGTTGTGTTGTGCAGCAATTCCTGTACTATGTAGAATGGATGTATATAGATTAGCCCCATCTCAGGTAACCAAAAGGAATGTCTCTGGTAATTGCACTTTGTGTCATTTCAATAACAAATCTGTGGTGTCCCTAAGGAAGGACCTGCCCTTAGCCACTAGTGGGGAAATTATTTCATCTAATTATACAGCAAAAGGTACACACAAGGAACCATTCCCTGCCACAATGGGTGTCCCAGGGGGGATATGGAGTGCTTGTGAGTTGTGAACCTTAGGAAAAGTGTATAATTCAGTTGTAGCAGGGAATATTTTAATCAAAAAAGTAAGTTTTTTATGTAGATCTATATCTGAGAGCTGCACAGTCAATACAATCATATATATAAAATATATAAATATATATATATATATATATATAGTCGTGGCCAAACAAATTGTCACCCCTGCATTTCGGTCAGATAATGCACGACTTCGCCCAGAAAATTGTTGCAATTACAAATGTTTTGGGCATTCTCGTGTTTATTCATATTGTTTGTATTGGCATGATACCAAAACGTTGAGAAACAAACAGCCCAATCTGAAATATGCCACACAAAACTCCAAAAATGATTGTTAGAAATTATTGCATTCCTGGTTTGTGATGCTCCTGTAATTTGTAAGTAAACTCACCTGTAATAATTAACAGGCGCTGATCATATATAAATCACACTGGCAACCAGTTAAAACATTTACTCAAACTTTCTGGTGTCTCTGTGTGCCACATGGAGCATGGAGAAGAGAAAGAGCGGCAAAGAATTGTCTGAGGATTTGAGAACAAAAGTTGTTTTAGAGCATCGACAATCTGAAGGTTACAAGTCGATCTCCAAAGATCTTAATGTTCCTGTGTCCACTGTGCACAACATTGCCAAGAAGTTTACAGCCCATGACAATGTAGCTGATCTCCCTGGACGTGGATGAAAGAGAAAACTTGTTTAAAGATTGCAACAAAGGATTGTTCACATGGTGGATAAATAACCTTGATCAACTTCCAGACAAATTCAAGCTGACTTTCAGGCACAGGATACAACTGGGTCAGCTTGCACTATACATTGCCATCTGAATGAAAAGGGTCGCTATGGTAGGAGACCCAGAAGGACTCCATTGCTTACACAGAAACATAAAAAAGCCAGATTGGAGTTTGCTGAAATGTACCTGAGGAAGTCAAAATCCTTTTGGGAGTATTATAGCTTTTTGGTAAAGTCCATCAGGTTACTGTTTTCAGAAAAAGAAATGAGGCCTTTAACCACTTAAGGACCGCCCGCTGCTGTTTTACTGCGGAAGGCAGCCCTTCCTGCCCGAACCGATGTAGTACTACGTCGGTTGCACGCCTGGTGCTAGGGGGCGAGCGTATGCTGCTGGTGGCGCGCTCCCGCCCCCACTCGGCAGCGGGGAAGTCAATGGATGGGGCCAGCAGGCAGCGATTGCCGTCTGGCCACCCACGATCGCTTCCAGTGAGAGAGAAGGACGGGCAGCTGTTGTACACACAGCTGACCGTTCTTCTCTCTGGAATGATCAGAGAGCGCCTGTGATCCTTCTATATAGGATCACAGGTCTCTATGATCATTTCAAAAGCCAATCCTCTTTATAGTTAGAAATACTCCTCTAGGCTTACATTTAACCCCTTGATCACCCACTGTGTTAACCCCTTCCCTGCCAATGTCATTATTACAGTAACGGTGCATATTTTTAGCACTGATTACTGTAGTAATGTCACTGGTCCCCTCAAAAGTGTAAAAAATGTCAGTTAGGGGTTCGATCTGTCTACTGCAATGTCACAGTCCCACTAGTAATCACATATATATATATATATATATATATATATATTTAAAAATAAATGAAATAAAGTGTGTTTCTTTAACGATATAAGCACTATTGTGAGCCTTCTCTATTTCATGCAAACGAATACTATGAGGATATATGGTGTATCTATGGAGATAAGATCACCAGCATCTGCCGAATATCTAATATTTAAATCCAATCACTAATGCGAGATTGCAAAAGAGGAGATTGATCAGTCTATGGGAGGTGATCACCTGATATTGTCAGGCAGTCAGCAGTTGAGCGCATTTACTTTACATACAAGGTGAGCGCCCAATCACAAGGGGGTGCACAATTAGGAAACAGCTGTGACACCCCTGTCACCCACTTGGTTGTTGGGAGCACAGCCACACACCTGCTGGCTTGAGCACTGTACAGTGGACTATTTATTGGCACTTTTCTATCACAGAAAATCTTTTTGGACACTATCAATTGATATTTATTTATATTTATTTTCATCTATGACACTTTCTGCTTATTGCACATAATTTTATTGTCATTTTATAAGGTGCACTGTTGATTATTGGCACATTTTTTTTACTAGTGATTCAGCACGGTTGTCATTATTAATATATTGATCTAAGCATCACTATTTATTCGTTACCAAGGATGAACAAGCATTTATAGTTTTTAGATATTTTGCTCACATATTTAAAGTTTTACAGGTATTTACTTTATTTTTTTGATCACAGAGATATATTTATTCTGAATTCATTCACTCTTATCATTACTGATGATTCAGCACGCTTGTTATCATTAATATATTGTTTTTAGTATCACTATTTATTCACTACCAAGGTTGAACAAGCATTTATAATTTTATGAACATTTTTTGCACATTCTAGAGGTTTTATAGGCATTCACTTTATTTATTTGAGCACAGAGATTTATTCTGAGTAGGATCCATTGTATAAATCACCACTGATTTTATCACTTATATATACAATATTAATAGATTTTTTATCATTTGCGCAGCACTATTTTATATCTATCAGTTCCATTACACTTTTTATGAGAAGTGAAGTATCTGCGGCAAATTTTTTAAAAAGTCTACTACTACTGGTTGCTTGTAGGAAAATTTATATATTTTCAATCACAGTTCTAATGTAAAAAAAGTGGAATGACACTCACAATGTTAAAAACAATATCCAACGTTAGGGAGTCTGGTGCTCATTTGTGTAAAGCCACTGGTGTTTACAGTACGTGGCCAGAGATCCGGGGAGTGCTGGTGGCTCCCAGCGCTTCCTGGAGAACTCGGAGATACTCCCAGCCGGTTGGGGTGGGCGTAGCTCTCGTTCGAAACACCTGGAAGTGATGCCAACAGTTCTCCAGTGTCTCCGAGTTCTCCAGGAATCGCTGGAAGCTACCAGCGCCCCTGGACCTCTGGTTACGTACTGTATATACGAGCGGCCTTACGCGGATGAGCACCAGACTCCCTAATGCTGGATATTGTAACATTGTGAGTGTCATTCCACTTTTTTTTACATTAAAACTGTGATCATACTACAGTACATTTAAATTGCCCTGTTCTTTTTGTTCTTTTTGTCACCTGATTACGACTTTTCAACAGAAACAACCCCCTGTTGAATCATTTTTATATGAATAAATAGTTGTGGAATGAATCATCTGAGTTTCCATTATTTCTTATAGGGAAATTTGATTTGATATACGAGTGCTTTGGATTGCAAGCACGTTTCCGGAATGAAATATGCTTGCATTCCAAGGTTTCACTGTAATGTCATATCACATTTATCCCAGACTTATGCCACTTTTCCTCTGCAAGTACCGGCTCGGCTCTACTCAGCCCTGCTTGGCCCGGCTTGCTTTTCCACTGCTGGTACCGCATGGTACGGTTTTGGAACGGTTCGGTACGGTATGGTTTGCTTTTCCACTAAAGTAGTACTAAAGTTAAGTGGGTGGGATAACAACGGGGTGGGTGGGATTCTCTGACCAATCAGTGGCTAGTAGTGACTGCATGCAAAGGATTGTGGGATATGGTACTGAGTAGTGTACCTGTTGGAACCACAATCGAGTAGGTACTGTTTTTGAGAGCCGTACCGTTCGGTTCCATGCAGTGGAAAAGCGCCGCCGTACCGTACCGAACCGTTCCTACACTATACCATGCGGTACCAGCAGTGGAAAAGCACAAAAGTGAGCCGAACCGTTCGGTTCCATGCAGTGGAAAAGCCCCATTAGATTCATATAATGTGACTTCTACCGACTCCCAAATCTAAGAACCTTGTATGGATCCAGAGAATTCTATCAACAGACCCCGGATTCAGTACCCAACTTACATCAAGAGAGTCGCTAAACAAAATCAAACCCAAAACATGTATAAGATATGGCAACTACCAAGAGTCCTACATTTTACCAGTTTATTCAGAAACTGTAGAGGCCCTATTCGTCCACCCGCCCCACACCTTAGCAAATGTATTGGGTTTTCCCCTGCTAGTATACGTGGCTTTATATATTGGAAGTGCTTTATTGATAAGTGCCTTTCAGGCCTGAGCAGCAGGAGGTGTAGTTTTTTCCAAGAGAGAACTATCATCTTTCTAGCATAATAGAATAGTAATGTCAAAAGGGTACGTGTTACGTTCTTAGGGGCCAGGGCATCAGCTAGTCCCAGGAGACACACTTCAACAGTTGGCCTGACACAGAGTGTAGGAACTCCCTCTACGCATTCCATTACCTCCAGCCAAAACTTCTGTATGGCAGCCCATTCCAAAAAAATGTGTATAAAATCTGTCCTGGGTGAGGTATACCACCAGCAACAGGGCGACTGGGAGGGAAAGATCCTAGCCAATCTGGCAGGAGTAAAGTATATTCAATGCAGGAATTTGTACTGAATTGGATGTTCTCTATCTCATACCAGATATACTGTACATTTCTGAGAAGTCCCTGTGCAGCATCACAGTCAGTATGTCCATCCCTGTGCCTGCAGGAAAATAATCTTCTGATGTACAGAAAGACATATTCTCTTTAGCAACCCCTAGCTCCAGACTGTCTTTCTCTGACTCTATACTGCATTAGGCCACAAATAAAAGCAGCCTATTTCCCCATTTCATATTCATTACCTAGTACTGGCCAGCACATCACTCAGACGACACGTACAAAATGCATTATTTGGAGTCATTAGTCAGACAGTCAGAGAAAGAGAGACAAATGGAATGTTTAAGGACATTTTACTTACCTGTCGCTTCGGAGTAAATGACACTTTTTTAACTGATGGCCAGTCAAAATTGCAGGATCTATTAGTAGCGGTGAAATAAGTGTGGAAGCCGGCCGGAGCTCAGTAGAGACTCAAAGTGGCATCTATCAGACTTGTCACATCGTCGCCACTGGTAATAAAGGCATTCTTGTTTTATACTGCATTGTCCGTGGAGAGTAATAATTTTACACTATTCCGTAGCCAAAAAAAGTGATATTGTAGCATCCATCAAGTCATTTGATTTCAAAATGGCCTGAAAGCATACAAAATCGCTAGTTATTATTTTACCCCCCTTTAATTTAAAATTCTGGGAGATTCTGTCAAGAAAGTTTACTTTTAACATAAAAAGGTATTAAACTTTCAGCAGTGAAAATAAGGACATTAATCAGAAAAATAGCTGTGTGCCAAGGGTCTATTTTTTTTTACCCTTTTAACAGTGGGGAGTGGAATAAAAACGATTTGGTCATCAACCTGTGACTTTAAACAAAGATGCCATCAAGTATTTTACAAATATTTCATGTCTGTCTTCTGGGGGTGAGAGATCTGTGGTTTACGGCTTTTTGCTGATTACAGGGGCCCATTGCAATCACGTATATGGGAAACAGCAGGCTCGCACACATTCACATTGTATTTGTCAGGATAATGGGTTCTATTTTGTACTCTGTATTCATATTAGTATCATTGAATCTTTAGGAGTTGCTATATTTGGAGTTGTTAGGGCTTTCTTGACAAAATATGGGTCCTGAGGCAGCACCTAAAATGAGCTACCCTGTTGTGCACCTAAAAGCACCCTGTCAGGTTTGAAATATGGGTGCTGCTATTGTTTAGACAATCACTGCTGCCACTTGAAGATTAAGAATTGCTGACCTTCTTAATGCCAAGATCAGGCAATTGACAGGCCAACCGTCAGACTTCAGATGACCACTGTCCATCTAAAGTATCAGGACTAGAATAATGAAATAAAAGGGGAAATATTAATCCTTTATAAGTACAGTATATCTGCAGAAGCTTATTAAATACATAGGATCAGGGCTTTTTTTTTTAGCAGGAACGATGGGGAACGCAGTCATTGCACCTCCGGCACTGAATTTATGTAATGACAAGGAGTGCTAGGATGTGCTGAAGGGTCTATTCATCTTGGCTGATGGGGAATCTATTGCTACTGGGAGTATCTATTGCTGCTAGTGGGGGGATCTTTTTTGCTGGTGGTCAATTGTTGAAGGGAGAGACCTACTGTTGAGGGAGGGGTCTATTGTTGCTGGCTATTGGAAGATCTATTGTCTCTGGGGTGGATCTATTGTAGTTGTGGGGGGCTATTGTTGCTGGGGGGTATAATGTTCCTGGGAGAACTATAGTTCCCAAGGGGATCTATGTTTGCTAGAGAGATTTATTGTTGCTGAGGGGGTCTATTGTTGCTGGGAGCGATCTATTTTTGCTGTGGGGGACTATTGTTGCTGGGAGGGATCTCATTTTGCTGAGGGGATATATTGTTGCTGGGAGGGATCTGTTTTTGCTGAGGGGGGTCTATTGTTGCTGCATGGGATCTATTTTACTGACTTTTGTTTGCAAATTCCATACAAACTACCTAGCACCAAAAATTATATTTGGTTCTGTATTCTCTAAAAGGGGTTGCACTGGGAGGTGATTATGGGGTGGGACTGAGGGGCGGTGCTTGGAGATGGATAGGGGCAGAGACAAGTTGTGACTTGAAAGGGGGGGAGTACTTGCACCTATTCTCTGAGAAAAAAAGTCCTGCATAGGACCACACTACACCACTCCCCGAAAACAATACCAAATCATAGCAAACTGTTACTAACTCTTCCACTGGTGGGGCTGTTTTTGAAATTTTTACACACATGTTAAAATGCACACTTTAGGCATGAGGATTAGTTAAAACCCCCGAACACTATACAAGGGCTGTACCGAAAGTAATACAAAAGTGGGCATAACTTTTTTATTAACTTACACAGGTTGTTCAAATTTCACATGTTAGTAGAGTAACTCTTCCTCTATAGTAACTCTTCTTTTTCTTCTTTTTCATTGTAGGTAAATAGTTGGGTTCTGAGCAGAAGCAATGTGCAATCATTGAGTTCTTGACAAAGGAGAGATGCAGGATGTTCGACATCCACAGAAGACTACATAATATTTATGGAGATTACACTGCTGATAGGAGCCACCAATAAAAAGACATTGCTCTTGTGAATGGTGTAATTTCTGTACACATAATGTAGCCTTCTGTGGATGTTGGACAGCCTGCACCCCTCTTTGTAGAGAACTCAATGACGGCACATTGCTTCTGCTCAGAATCTATTATTTAACCAGTTCAGCTCTTTGGAGATACTATGTGCGCCCAAAGAGTGAACTTTGCATTACTTTTATTATAGCCTTCGTATATTTTCGGAAAGCAGAGACCCTGAAGAATAATTGCGGTAGTTACATTTTTTGTAGGGTAATATTGATGTCACGGTTTATCAAATCCTTGGCAAAAATACAGTAAAGGAAATTTTAGTACACAGAAACACAATCCTGTCTGTTTCCCAATTTTTTGGTATAAAAGATAAGGGTGTGTCAAGTAAATAGGTACAAAAAATGGCAAGATCTAAAACTGTGTTGCCCATAATCAGTGACAAACTGTGTTACCAGAAATTGACCTTAGGCAATTTCTGTTTAAATTTCAGTAGCAATTTACAGTTAACCATAAATTACGACACAAAAAAAGTTTTACATATACTCTAAAAGTCTAGTGGCCAGTTGTCCAAGTTTGTGGAAGTTTCCACAATAACCAGTTGCTTTCTTTTAAACTTTGATTTCATAAAGTCACTACCATCATTTTGCACACGAGCCAGGTGATCTTTAGAGACATCTCCAATGCACAGAAACATATTTCTGTTTAATTTTATTACTATATTTTTTAACATTATTGTTAATTTAGAACCTTTACTATTCCCCCTGAATCCTGAACCTTTCACACCTAGCATAATGCATCAAATAAATCCTGTAAATTAACAATTCACATACACAGACTCACAGTATTTAATAGCTGGGAGGTGTTTCTATTATTTATTCTAATACCCAGTGACCCAAAGGGTTTGCGTCTTGCGCAGGAATGGCATGTATAACGCATGTAAATGAATGTATTATGAATTTGATTTACATTTTATGTTTGTGTTTGTAGTAGTGGGAAATAGCTGTCTAGTAATTACTTTATGTGCAGTCCATGTTATTACTAATTCAAAAAGCGCATAAAACATGAATAACACATTACGTTATTGTTTGTTAATTTGGCATCCTTGGGAAAATAGTGTCACAGTTATTCCTGTCTCCCAAATTTGCACACATGATTAAGATTTTGATAGGCAGATAAAAAATCTGCTGGATTTATTTTATTGGATATTTTTTTCTTAATTACCTAAAATGAAAGTGAGATGCAATTTTTTTTTTTTTTTTTTTGTTAGTGCAATTTCCGTCATGAGACAAGTGACATTGTTTCAAAAGGCAGTGTAAAATGCAATGTTGGCAAGTGCAGTACCCCACAGTAAACCAACATTTTTTATAGCAATCTGATAAATTATCGTATAACTTGGCCTGTGTAGAGTTCTCCTGTCCATTTAGAAGTGCCACCTAGCTGCCAGTTGTTGCCGTGCTATGCAGCTATTCTTTACAATAAACGGAGGCACCCAAAATGAAAGAAAGGGTCTGTTTTATATTCGCCAGTCATAGACCATGATCTCTCAATCCCCCTGATTTCTGCAACTCCCCTGGAGCCCAGAGCGCATTTTTGTGCAAGGCCTTGCAATTAACATGGTTGTGGGTTAAGGTCCCATGATCTAACTGAATTTCCATGGTGGTTCAGGACAATTGGTGTGAGATGCTCATCACCAAGAGCTATATGCACACCACCAGGAGGGAGATCCACTTCCCCTAACTACCTCCAGCTCCTTGGTTGATCTGGTTTTCTCTTACACATGATAAAATATCCCTTTGACAGTGCACTTAGCTTTGTCCTAGTGGTGAATTGTGGGGTTTCCTAGACACATCACTCAACTCCAAAAAAATACTTTGTCAACAAAAAGGTATTCTGTTGGTTTGTGAACTTTTACTAAAGTATCAAAGAGAATTATATACAGTATCTCACAAAAGTGAGTACACCCCTCACATTTTTGTAAATATTTTATTATATGTTTATATGTGACAAGGCAGTGGTCATCTTGGAGTTGTGTTTGGGGTCATTATCATGTCGGAAAACTGCCCTATGGCCCAGTCTCCGAAGGGAGGGGATCATGCTCTGCTTCAGTATGTCACAGTACATGTTGGCATTCATGGTTCCCTCAATGAACTGTAGCTCCCCAGTGCCAGCAGCACTCATGCAGCCCCAGACCATGACCCATGACACTCCCACCACCATGCTTGACTGTAGGTAAGACACACTTGTCTTTGTACTCCTCACCTGGTTGCCGCCACACACGCTTGACACCATCTGAACCAAATAAATGTATCTTGGTCTCATCAGACCACAGGACATGGTTCCAGTAATCCATGTCCTTAGTCTGCTTGTCTTCAGCAAACTGCTGTTTTTTTTTTTGTGCATCATCTTTAGAAGAGGCTTCCTTCTGGGAGGACAGCCATGCAGACCAAATTGATGCAGTGTGCGGCGTATGGTCTGAGCACTGACAGGCTGACCCCCCACCCCTTCAACCTCTGCAGCAATGCTGGAAGCACTCATATGTCTATTTCTCAAAGACAACCTCTGGATATGACGCTCAGCATGTACACTCAACTTATTTGGTCGACCATGGCGAAGCCTGTTCTGAGTGGAACCTGTCCTGTTAAACCGCTGTATGGTCTTGGCCACCTTGCTGCAGCTCAGTTTCAGGGTCTTGGAAATCCTCTTATAGCCTAGGCTATCTTTATGTAGAACAACAATTCTTTTTTTCAGATCCTCAGGGAGTTCTTTGTCATGAGGTGCCATGTTGAACTTCCAGTGACCAGTATGAGAGAGTGAGAGCTATAACAGCAAATTTAACATACCTGCTCCCCATTCACACCTGAGACCTTGTAACACTAACGAGTCACATGACACCGGGGAGGGAAAATGGCTAATTGGGTCCAATTTGTACATGTTCACTTAGGGGTGTACTCACTTTTGTTACCAGCGGTTTAAACATTAATGGCTGTGTGTTGAGTTTTTTTGAGGGGACAGCAAATTTACACTGTTATACAAGCTGTACACTCACTACTTTACATTGCAGCAAAGTGTCATTTCTTCAGTGTTGCCACATGAAAAGATATACTAAGATATTTACAAAAATGTGAGGGGTGTACTCACTTTTGTGAGATACTGTATACATATATATATATATATATATATATAATTTATTTATTTATTTATTTATTGCTTCTAGATACAATGTAAAAGTCATGCTGAAATGATTAGCTGGATTAGCTTGTTGATCAGAAAACAAATTGCAGGATGGAAAGAGAGATGTTCAGATGGTCAGTGTTGATGGTGGAATCCCTCCAGCGGAGCTATTTAGTTCTCCCTGCCGGGGAACAGCAGGGAACCGATCGTGTCGGGAGAACACAGTGATTATGTGACTGATGGATCGACTTGGGTACAATCAGCCTGCCCATAGATGGTTCAAATCTCGGCTGGTCCCTGCTGAACTACTGTATGACATTTGAGCCATCTATAGGCGGCTTTATTTAGTATATGAACCCTTAAGTTGAAATCATCGTATCTGTTCCCTTTTGGTCCCTTAAATATATCATTGAAAAACGTTTTTTTATACCTGTTTCATAAGTGCAAAAAATACTTTTGCCTGAAATCTTGTGAGCTGGTAACTTCCTGTGTTGACTACAACTACATTATTTTTAACTATCTCTGAGGACTACAGAACCACACAGCAGAGCGATGTAGTCCTGTAGGCCTATCCTGTTTCTGTTGTCTAGATACAGATGGTTAGGTGAGTAGTGTCCTAGAACAGGACATGTGTTACTGGCAGAATCATTAGGTAAAAATAAAGAATAAAAACCTTGAAAAGAGGAAACGAATGGCGTCACAACATTTAGGGACTGGTAAGCTTCAATATAATAATTATTTTAGGGGTTATATACGCTTTAAAAGTAAAAAAAAATATATATATATATAGTTTTGATTGCAATCTACCATTTAGGTACTGTACAGCTTTGGTCCTGAAAAGGTTACTTTATCCCCTGAAAAAACAACTGCCCAGTTTATCTATCTTAAACATGGCTTAGGGATAGCTTGCTGTCTCTTAATACACACAGTACTTGACCTTGACAGTCCGATAAGGGCGGACAGATTGCACCTGGCATTGTGTTTGTGCTTCTCCACAGTAGCACAAATCCCATCAGGCCAAACGGCATGGCAGGGGTTCACTTAATGGCACAAAAAGCAGCTGACTTTGCTCCTTGTACAGAATTATGCCCCACTGACATTCATTATTTTCATGTAGCACCATTGTCCGCGTTCTGTAAAACCAAAGTGTTGCCATGGATGAAAGGATTCCAGTGTTACATAAAAATAAGGATTCTCAGATCAAGGAGCAGCTCACAGATTCAGCAATAAATGGGCCTCATCAATGAGAATAAAGGATGTTTGCATTGTATAACTTCTGCCCAGCGCATTCATGACAGGAAGTGTGGATTATTATCGGTGATGGATCAAAATGTTCTCTGCTTTTTCAAAAGGACTCTGTACAAAAAGAAATATGGGGTTGCTCTCACTAGGCAAGAACAAGTAGGCAGCCAACAAACTCAGAACTTACAATAGTGTAGCATTCACCCCAAAGGAGCCACTGATTGTATTGGGCCCAGCTGGCTTGTCTAGCATTAACAGTTCCATAGCTGCCACAAGCCATTCATTGACTCAACAGTGGCTATTGCGTAACTGACTTCCAATCTATTTGTCTTTTGCTTGAAGAAGAATTTTGAACAGCTCTGAAGGAAATGGGGTTAGGGTACTGGACGCACCTGAGGAGATGGCAGACTCCAGTAGATGAACAAAAATCATACTCTCAGTCTTTACAGATAAAGAACCTTTAAGCCAACCCGGCATCCATGTGAATTCAAACTCTTGGCTTGAGAGTAGATGAAGTAGTAGTAAACTTCCTGGGCGTAACACAAGATGTCCTAAATCAGTGATGGCGAACCCATGGCACGCGTGCCACAGCTGGCACGCAGAGCCCTCTCTGTGGGCACGCCACTGACTGGTTATCCTTTTCAAGGTCAGCATCTTTGTGGGGGTGCAATAGTGAACAGTGGAGGGCATGTAGAAGTAAGCAAAGAGGGGGGCTTTGGGGTGCAAAGGTGAGTAGCAGGGTTGGGGTGCATTTACTTATGCAGCATCCCTTGCTGCTCTTCTGAAAAGCAATCCATGGTGGATAAATTTTCAGAAGGCAGTTGACAGCTGGCTGGGAGGCGATATATCACCATCCCACCCCCGGTATTAATCCGCTGGCACTTTGAAACAGATAAGTTGGTTTTGTGTTGCAGTTTGGGCACTTGGGCTCGAAAAGGTTCGCCATCACTGTCCTATATGGTTGGGCCAATATTCAGCTTTCAGGCACCTCCAACCAAAGTTCTTCCTACGTGATTTTCCCCAGGATTTCTTTAACTTTCTTATCTTTCAGCATTATATGGGGAGCCTAGGTGCCAGACCATGCCTAGTCTCAGAAGCATGAGTGCAAGGCAATTAGCCAAGGGGAATGAAACATCCAACACACACCCTTCTCCAGGCCCCTGGTGGGGTGTTTGAGCACAAAGACTCAAAATGTAGAAATTGTAAAAAAAAAAAAAGTACCTGTACATATAAAGCAAGTATGCCGTCATCTTAAATAAAATAATCCTGCACTAGTTTGATCATATAACACAAGGGGCGAAGCTTGTGCATAAAAGTATTATTATTCACATGCACATATGGCAGCAGGATGTCTAAATATGACTTTGCAGATACACATTCTTTGACTTTGGAAGCTTTGGCCGCAATAATCTACAATGCTGTGCACTACAGTAATTCATTTCTACCACAAGGTGACCTCAGTCATGAAGGTCGAGTAATGTGAGTATAGGGATTCATGAACCCTTTCCCAGAGTCACCTGACCGGCTTGAAGTAGCCCAGGGAGGTTAAAGAAGAACTCCATCTTTCAAAACACTTGACATAATTCTATGCCCCTCACTAACCTGTGAGGTTGCTGGATGTGTGGTAAAAACTATGTGTAGCTGTGGCAACATACAACATACAACACCGTGTTCTTGGTGTAAACCGAGAGTTCCTGTCTCATACCTGGAACACAGATCAGTCTGCAGTAGCAGCGCTCAGCTGCTCGGTGCAAGCAATGTATTCTATCAATAAATACAAAGCTTCCTCTGATTGTCCTCAGAGTTTGTCACATCATCAGCCCACCTCGCTGACTCAGCCAATCAGAGGAAGCTTTGTATTCATTGACAGACTACATTGCTTGTTCTAAGTGACTGAACGCCACTGCTGCAGATTGATTTGTGTTGTTCCCGGTATGAGACAGGAAGCCTCGGCTCGCACCCACAACACAGTGCGGTATGCTGCATGTATACAGCACATCCAACAACCTCAAAGATTAGTGAAGAACATAGTCAGTTTGGGTCAGCTTGGCCCAAACGAAATACACTATATTATCAAAAGTATTGGGACACCTGTCTTTACATGCACATGAACTTTAATGGCATCCCAGTCTTAGTCCATAGGGTTCAATATTCAGTTGACCCACCCTTTGCAGCTATAACAGCTTCAACTCTTCTGGGAAGGCTGTCCACAAGGTTTTGGAGTGTGTCTATGGGAATCTTGACCATTCTTCCAGAAGTGCATTTGTGAGGTCAGGCTCACAGTCTCTGCTCTAATTCATCCCAAATGTGTTCTGTCAGTTGAGGTCAGGAGTATGTGCAGGCCAGTCAAGTTCCTCCACCCCAAACTCAATCATCCATGTCTTTATGGACCTCACTTTGCACACTGGTCCAAATCATTTGGTGGGGGGGGGGGGGATTATGGTGTGAGGTTGTTTTTTGGGTGTTGGGCTTGGCCCCTTAGTTCAAGTAAAGGGAACTTTTAAGGCGTCAACATACCAAGACATTTTGGACAATTTCATGCTCCCAACTTTTTGGGAACAGTTGGGGATGTCCCCCTTCTGTTCAAACATGACTGCGCACCAGTTCGGTTGGAGGTGCTTGAAAGCTGAATAGAGTCCACATGTGTGTAAATTAATCTTAGTATAAATACAGCTGTTCTGAGAAGCCCTCAGAGGTTTGTTAGAGAACCTTAGTGAACAAACAGCATCATGAAAGCCACAAAACACACCAGACAGGTCAGGGATAAAGTTGTGGAGACGTTTAACGCAGGGTTAGGTTATGAAAAAATTCCCAAGCTTTAAACATCTCACGGAGCACTGATCAATCCATCATCTGAAAATGGAAAGAGTATGGCACAACCACAAACCTACCAAGACATGGCCATCCACCAAAACTGACATGCTGGGCAAGGAGGGTGTTAATCAGAGAAGCAGCCAAGAGGCCCATGGTAACTCTAGAGGAGCTGCAGTGATCCACAACTCAGGTGGGAGAATCTGTCTACAGGACAACTATTGGTCATGCGCACCACAAATCTGGCATTTATGAAGGAGTAGCAAGAAGAAAGCCATTGTTGCAATTGTTGAAAGAAAGCCATAAGAAGTTGCAGTTTGCAAGAAGCCATAGTTATATAGTAGTTGAGGTTGAATAAAGACAATAGTCTATCTAGTTCAACCTGTGTAGGTGTGTATGTGTCAGTGACGATAATCATTTCCCATATCCCTGTAAATTGTGTTTTTTGAAATTCACGTCCAGGAGTCTTTTAAAAGTATCAATACTCCCCGCTGATACCACCAATTGTGGAAGAGATTTCCACATTCTTACTGCCCTGACAGTGAAAAACCCCCTATGCAGCTTCTCCTCCAGTCTTATTGTGTGACCATGTGTCCTCTTACACTCTCTGAGACTGAATAATTTTTTTCCTATGCTGGGATTATCATTGAGATATTTATAAATTGCTATAATGTTGCCTCTCAGGTGTCTCTTCTCCAGTGAGAATAAATGTAGTGCTTGTAGTCGCTCATTGTAATTAAGGTCCTCCAATCCCCTAATTAGTTTAGTTGCCCTTTTTGGACTCTCTCCATCTGTAGCACATCCCATCTGAGGATCGGTGACCAGAACTAGATAGAATACCCCAGATGTGGCCGGACCAGAGTTTTGTAAAGTGGCAGGATTATAGTTTTATCTCTGGTGTATATCCCCTTTTTTATGCATACTAATATTCTGCAGGCTTTGGCAGCTGCAGCTTGACATTGCATGCTATTGCTCAGTCTGTCTTCCACTAGGACCCCCAGATCCTTCTCCAACCTTGATTCCCCCAGAGGTTCCCCCTAGTGAGTAGTTTGCATTTATGATTTTAGCCCTTAAGTGCTTTACCTTACATTTCTCCACATTAAACCTCATTTGCCATGTAGTTGCCCACTCCATTATTTTGTTCAGGTCATTCTGTAAGATTTCTATATCCTTATGTGAAGTTATTGCCCTGCCTATTTTTGTGTCGTCCACGGAAACTGAGACTGATCAATTAATCCCATCATTTATATAATTTATGAATAAAATAATTGGTCCCAGGACAGAACCTTGGGGTACCCCACTTAGCACTCCAGACCAGTCTGAATACACATTATTTATCACGACCCTTTGGACACGCCCCTGTAAACAGTTTTCTATCCAAACCTTATGGTCAATGCCTGCAGACCTTAGCTTATAGATTAAGTGTTTATGGGGAACTGTATTGAATGCCTTTGCAAAATACAGATATATCACATCCACAGGCCTCCCCCTATCTAGATCGCAGCTCACTTCCTCGTAGAATATTAACAGATTGATCTGGCAAGAACATCCCTTTGTAAACCCATGCTTCTGATTACTAATAATGATACTGTTTTCTGCAGCAAATTCTTAGACATAGGCCCTTATCATCCCTTCCAATAATTGACCTACTTGATGTCAGGTTGACTGGCCTGTAGTTCCTCGGAATATGTCTGGGCCCTTTTTGAATATTAGTACCACATTTGCTTTTCTCCAGTCAACTGGTACAGTTCCTGTCAGTATGCTGTCCTCAAAGATTAGGAACAATGGTCTAGCAATAACCTGACTGAGTTCTTTGAGGACTCTCGGGTGTAAGCCATCTTGTCCTGGTGATTTACTGTATTTGTGTTAAGCTTATCAAGTCTTTCCTTGATTCCAGCCTCTGTTAGCCACAGCGGTATGTCCTGTGAAGTGCTGCTAACAATACTGTCGTGGTCAGTATGTCCTTCCTTTTCCTGTGTAAAAACCAAGGAGAAAAAGGCATTAAGTACAGTTGCCTTCTCTGCGTCATCTGTAACCATCCTCCCTTTATCGTTTTGTATGTGTGCAACGTGCTCTGACCTCGCTTTTTTACTGTTAATATATCTGAAGAATTCCTTGGGATTTTTTTTACTCTCCTCGGCTATGTGTCTGCTCTGGGACACAGCAAACATGTAGCAAACAAGAAGGTTATCAAAACAATAGAGAGTACAGGACTTTTTAGGTGCTGGAATAGGTTCTAATACAACTGTTTGTTAAAATTGTAAACATTTATTTATCAAAATATAATGAATTTAAAAACATTTGTATACCCATATATTAACCTTTCCTCAAGTACGGGGAATGTTGTCTTTCACCGCACTTTTGTTTCCAACATGTTTCTCCGTTTTGGCTTCTTTAAGGAAAAGTGTGATGGATTTATTAATAAATAAAAAAAAGAGAAGCAATAATCAAATATTGTACAGTACTGTACATACATATTCTTTACAAGTCCATGAGCACACTTATTAATACAATATTCGAAAACAGACAGTCAACCATGTCCACAGACCAGTCAACCATGCAATAGTTCCTATAATAGCTCCATACCTTCAGGGTAGTACAAAGGTATGCATTTGTTTATTCATTAGTAAATCCATCACGCTTTTCCTTGAAAAAGCCGAAGCGGCGAAACTTTTCGGAAACAAAAGCGTGATGAAAGACAACATTTCCGTACTGGAGGAATGGGAAATATATGGGTGCACGAATGTTTTTAAATTAATTATATTTTGATAAATAAATGTTTACGTTTTAAGAAACTGTTGTGTTATCACCTATTCCCGCACCTAAGAAGTCCCGCACTCCCTATTTTTTCAAATTCCATTATATTAGGGATGATGGTGTTAGTATCTTTGTTTGACTTGGTCACGCCCACAGAATCCACAAATTATGTGGAAGAAGGTGTTCTGGTCAGATGAAACCAAGATTGAACTTTTTGGCCTAAAAGCAAAACACTATGTGTGGCAGAAAACTAACATTGCACATCACCCTGAACACACCACCCCCACTGTGAAACATGGTGGTGGCAGCATCATGTTGTGGGGATGCTTTTTTCAGCAGGGACACGGAAGCTGGTTAGAGTTGATGGGAAGATGGATGAAGCCACATACAGGGTAATCTTAGAAGAAAACCTATTAGAGTCTGCAAAAAAGACTTCAGACTGGGGCGGAGGTTCACCTTCCAGCAAGACAACAACCCTAATCTGACAGAGCTGGAGCTATTTTGCCAAGAAGAGTGGGCAAAAATGTCACTCTTTAGATGTGC
The DNA here is from genome assembly GCF_965119305.1 of Pelophylax lessonae. Taxonomy (NCBI): domain Eukaryota; kingdom Metazoa; phylum Chordata; class Amphibia; order Anura; family Ranidae; genus Pelophylax; species Pelophylax lessonae. The sequence goes on from NC_138775.1 coordinate 58,251,037, forward strand.
AAAGCTGGTAGAGATATCCCCAAAAAGACTTGCAGCTGTAATTGCAGTGAAAGGTGGTTCTACAAAGTATTGACTCAGGGGGGCTGAATACAAATGCACGCCACACTTTCTATCTTATCTTTTTTATCATTTTCCTTCTACTACACAATTATGTGCCACTTTGTGTTGGTCTATCACAAAAAATCCCAATAAAATACATTTACGTTTTTGGTTGTAACGTGACAAAATGTGGAACATTTCAAGGGGTATGAGTACTTCTTCAATGCACTTTAGTGTATGTAAAGTGTTTTTAAAGATCGAGTTCTTCTTTAAGTATTAAAAAAAAATAACCTATAAAATGCACCAGAGGGTCCCTCTTGTGGGAAAGGGGAAGTACTGAGGAGCGGTGAGGAGTAGCCTTTTCCTTCTCAGCCAGGGGACTAGCCCGACCTCTACAGGTTCTTGAGAGGAGAGGTCAGCAATAACAGACTATATATTTCTCTAAAAAGCTTTCTTATACAAAGAAAATCACTATTCCATAGAGGAATGCGTGCGCATGCAGGAGTTCACTTATTAAAGTAAAATGTTTTTATTTTTTTTATATTATTTTTGCAGTTGGAGGCTGGAATGCTTTCATGAATTTGGCTATTTCAGTAGATTTTCTCCACCACTTACGTCACCTAGTTTGAAAGCGTATTTACACTTTTGCAGCCAAATTGGGCTATCACCTACTTTAGAATTGTTATATGTTCTCATTCACATAGCATAACTTAAAAAAAAAAAAAAAAACACAACTTACTTGCTCATTTCTGAAAACTCCAAAAATAATTTTTTTCTCTGTTCTGCAATGTTAAGGAGGGAGACGGAAGATAATGTTTACCATAATTAACCCTGTCTTTATTGTGCTGGCAGTTCTGATTATCAGTTTTAAACATGATTTGAACACCGTCTGCCCTAACAAAGGTCTAATAGCTGGGCTTCTCTATGGTATTTTAATAAGGGGAAACTCAGTCTGTGCCCAATTTGTCTGGGGACAGATGCACTTTAAAATTGTTCAGAGTTGCTTGCAGTCTGATCAAAGGCCTGCTCCAAAGAAAGATCTAAAAGATAAGAGATATATTTTTTAATTCTTAGATATGCTGTGTGAATAGAATCACATAACAAACATGCAGTGGGAGTTTATTAAATTTCACTGTGAAGCAGTGGCGGCTGGTGCTCCATGAGCCAGGGGGTGGGGCGGCAGATCGACCACACCATACCCCCCCGGACCACACCAGCTCGCACACCATACCACCAACTCACTCACCCTGGACTGACGTGGAGGGCAGGCAGGCAGCGGCGGCAGTTTCCCCTGCGTCTCCTCCCTCCTCCTCTTCCTTGGCCAATAGCATGGCCTCTCCTTTTGGCCCATCGGGAAACGGGTCTCAGGATCCGCTTCCTGATTGGCTTGGAGGAGAATCAGTTTGATAATAGCAAATATTAATTCTCTATTGTCACACAACTGGATGGGCTCGTGGCGCAGTGCTCTGCACCCCGAGCCCACCCTTTCTTAATTCCTATTAGAGCCTCTGGCTCTAATCACGTGCTTCAAAAAAAAAAAGAAAAACCCCTATTGGAATCTATGCGTTCGGTGCCCTGCAAGTAGATTAGGGGGCCGGACGCAAGAATAGGGGGGCAGCGCCCCTGCACCCCCAATGGACGGGCCGCCACTGCTGTGATGGTTGAAATACAATTTAAATTGTGGTCAATACACGTGTGTTATTCCAATTAAATGAAAAGTGGTGTATGTTGGAGGGGTGAAAGATGCACCATTAGTGTTGCCATTGCATCCCTTGTATATCAAACACACGTGAATTACACAAGTTATGTGTCTAATTACCACATTTGAAGTGTACCTAGAGCAGTGTTTTTCAACCAAATATACTGCAAGTGGGTGGCAGGGTTTGGGGTTGCATTTGCACGCCCCCTGCTGATCCGTACTGTGATTGGACAGGGCTTAAGTTTGGCAGCAGATTTCAGCCAACTATTTTAGCTGAAACCTTCTGATTGGCATCCAATCACACACAGAGTTCTGTGTTTACAAACACACAGAACTCTGTGTACAGTGAAAAGCAATCTGTCTGTTTCTTCCTTAAAAACCAGGGAGGAAAAACAGCCAGATTAGGAAGTAAAAGCAGCACACATTACACTTGTTAGGCACACAGTTAATCCAATGATTGCCCCTAGATGTTAACCCCTTCTCAGCCAGTGTCATTAGTACAGTGTCAGTGTACAGTGTTATCACTGATCACTGTATTATTCCTCGTTTCCATTGAGTGGTACGGTTCGGTTCGGTACGCAATTTGTGCCTTTTCCATTGTCAAAAGTTGTGAATGGTACCCTAATTCCGAACCGTACCACTTTTTTGGGACCCTTTTGTTGGGGTACCAAGCACATCGTACATCGTACCAACAGGATGGAGCTACACTGTTGGGGTGCTGTTGAGCTGAGGTACTGTTGGTGGTGGAAACGCAAGCCTGTTCAAGGTGTACCGTTCCGCACCGTACTGAACTATACCGAACCGTACCGCTCAGTGGAAATGAGGCATAAGTGTCACTAGCGACATCAGTGTCAGTTAGTTACCCTCCCAGCCCGTGTGTGTTAGCGCCAGATTGGCTTCCACTCTGCCACAGTCACACTATAAGTGGCTAATCTCTAAATTTATGAAGACATTTGATCTTTTGATTTTTTTTCTGTTGGATATGATTCATAACAGAAAGCAGAAAATGTTTTTTTTTTTTCAAAATTTTCGGTCTTTTTTATAATATAAAATAAACAAAAAAACAGTGGTGATCAAATACCACCAAAGAAAACTCAGTTTGTGTGAAAAAAAAAGTTATATAAATTTCATTTGTGTTAAGTGTAGCATGACCGCGCATTTGCCAGTTAAAGTAGCACCGTGCTGAAAAGAAAAAAAATGCCCTGGTTATGAAGGGAGTTAAACCTTCTGGAGGACAAGTGGTTAAAAGTAATCACAATCTTGAGGCATCCAAATCTAAAATGTAAACAGTGTATATTTTACTTATCAATGGTAAACCCAAGACGGGAGCGATGCACACAAATGCCTGAATCAGAGGTTCTACCAACACATCAGATTTCCCCTTTCTGTCAGAGGCCTCCCATCACATCAGAGAACACCCTGTTGTTACAGGGGTCCCCCATCATTTTTTAGCGCCGCCTTCATGTCAGAGACCCCCATCACTTCAGGGTCCCCCAATCATCACATCAGAGTCCCCCCATGACAGAACCCACCCTTCACAAAGTCCCCCCATCACAGGACCTACCACAAACATTCTCCAATTTTAAAGGTATGTTCATGCCATTGCTGAATGGGAAATCTGGAATACAATTAGAAAAAAAAAAAAAAATTATACAGACTACAAATGCAGACTTGAACCTCTACACCCTGTCCTGCCCAACGCCTAACATGAGTTGACTTACCAACAGGTCTGGGAAAATGCACACATGCACCAACCCTCATATATAGAACAGTGGCTGTCCATTTATTAGTACCATCTAGAAAGTCTAAAATTTACAAAATAAAGGCTGGAATTGTTAAATCCGTTCAAAAATTTGCAAACAGCTTAGAAAGCACATTCGAGAGTGTCGCTTTGTCCTCCTCGTCAGCGTCTGTTTTATTGTCTAAAATTCTGTCCCTTGGGTTGTTTAACCCAATTTCTGATCTTAGCGGAATGTGGAATGTATTCATTGTATATAATGATTCTCAGCGGCAACATATGTTGGTTTGAGAAACCTGATTGTGTTGGTTAGCGTGGATAGTCAGTATTTCTCATTTCCTGTCTAGGAAGCTTGCCATGTTTTTAAAGAACAGTGTCTAGAGGCATTTCTGATGTGTTCTGTATACTAAAGGAAAAAAAAAAAAATCAAACAAGATTAAACCTTGCAGCAATAGGAACAGTTGTATAATGCCCCTATATATGGGCAAGCGTGGTCTACCTACAATGCGATTAAAACCACAGAAGGTCCCCAGAATATTTGTCACAATGAGTAAGTATGTAGAGACTTACCCCCAAGTATGGCCTCCACCAGAAATGCAATGTCCCTCGTCACACTGTGTCTACCTGCCTCAAAACCTGCCAGGACACCAACTACAAATCAACTTGAACAGAACTCAAATGAGTGCACTGTTCCACCTTCAATCTCTGCCTGTGGGCCTTTTTCCTGCTTTCGGGATTTTTGCAAGCTGAGTGTGACGGAGAGTCAGTTACCATGATTTTATGGCTAAATCTACAGGTTGTGGACACTAGCTCTTGAGCACCATATTCAAACAAAAATAGCTGGGACTTTGACTATGCCTTTAGTAGTGAATAGGTAACAATCACTTATCAAAATCCATTAAAACTTGTCCATATTCTATAACAGCATTTAACATTAAAAGATGCCCAAAGGGCATATATAAGACAACACATTAATACATGTGCTTCAAATTAGGATATAGTGAAGTCAGTGGTTGGTCCATACATTTTGCGGGATACCCTGCTTCATCAGGACCATTCACGCCTCAAAGATGTCTGTTATGTCTTGTAGTGAAAAACACGGACTGTAGAGATAAACATAGCATATTCAACATGTTTATACAAATATGTCTTGTATACTATATAGTACAAATTGACAGCTCCTGATTCCTGGATCTTACCCATGCTGAGTGGCCGGTAAGAGAAAGGAGGGTTTTTTTTTTCTGGGCAAGAATCTTTAATGGATTGAAATATATTGCATTATATAAAAGGTATATTTGGGCTCCGTAGCCGTGGTGGGGTGGGTGGTTCTTCTTCAGGGAGGGGTTGGGGGGATGGCGGGGATTGGGGGGGGGCTGCGCCCTATCATGGACACAGTTTGTGCCCATTTGGGGTGTCTGGGGTGGGGGCGGGGCCTCTGCTCGCCCGTTTGTCCTCGGCTTAGTTGGTCTTCTGGACTTTGCACATACCTCCTTTGAAGCGGCTCAGCTATGGGACCTCGTGTATTGTAATGTTATGTATCTTCATATTGCATTCTCTGATGCTAATGAGCCAAAGTTTTATATGCTTACCCACACTGTTGTGGTGTGTGGTACTTTTCTGTATGCTACCCCTTTCTTTTGTTTCACTGTTTTGCTGTTTTGTAAAACTCAATAAAAATTATTGAATACTAAAAGGTATATTTGTATAACATTTTAAATATGTTATGTTCATCTCTATAGTTCAGAGTTTTTCACTACAACACATTACAGACATCTTTGAGAAATGAATGGTCTTGATAAAGCAGGGTACCAACTGGCTTCATTATATTCTCATTTGAAGTCTATGTGTCTGGAGTCAGGCACGGAGGCCAGTAGCTATAGCAGTGGAGCAGCTCCCACCGACGAGCGGGACATGTATACGAATAGGTCACCTTGGCAGAAGACACAAGTTCACCTGAGGTATGGGGTCCAAGCGCTAACCGTTATTCACCAGAGCTCCTGGTGGTGGAGATGGGATGAGGTCAGTAGCGAGTGGTTGCAGGTTGGGATTAACCAAATGCGTAGTTGAGGAACAAGCCAAAGGTTGGTAACGAATGGTAGCGAAGATACGGATGGCAGCAGGAGAGACAAGAGCAAGATATTGGCTGGAGAGAGAACAATAATCCTGAAAACAGGTAGTGCAGGCATAGGGCTAAAATCAGGAAGTTCAGGGTCAGAGCAAAGAGTTCAAGGTTCAAGACAAACAAGGTTCATGGCAGAATCATTCAAGTAATTGTTAGGGCACTATCTTGCATTCTAGTTGGCTTGGCAAGAAGCGACGTTGCCTGACACAGGAGAGGTCCTAGGTTCAAGTCCAGGCCCTGACACGATATACCGCATTGTATTTGAATGTTTTGTCTTTTATGACTTTGCCCTTTAGGCTTCTTTAATGTGAAATGTTGTAAAAAATGATGGACTTTTTATGAATATCAAGTGTTAATGGATTTGGATTGGTCATTGTAGCCTACTTACTACTGGAGGCATAGTCAAAGTCCCAGCTATTTATGTTTGGATACATAGGTTGCGTTTGGGGATAATGCCTCCTGGAGTTTAATACTAGCACTGGTTTTACTTGCCTGAAGTGGTACAGCTTCTCCTGAAAAATATCTGTAGCTGGATTGTTGACTCTTGGACTTGTATTTACCAGACATGGGAGTAAGTCACACATGTGCAAGTCACAAACAATTCTCAAGTCTTAATCTTCAAGTCTCAAGCAAGTCCCAAGTTACTGTGGCGAAAAGCAAGCAAGTCAAGTCGAGTCCCTGCTAGAAGTCAAGCAAGTCAAGTCAAGTCATTTATTTTGGTCAAGTCACAAATCAAGTCAAAATACTGATCTACCCCAATTTTCACCTTTAGGCTCCATGTACACGGGACGCTGGAAATGGCCGTTTAGGAGCAGTTGGGCGTTTTTTTCAGAAGCCCCTGAACCCATCTACATTTTATCTTATCTGTCCATGTACACCAGGTCGTTTACAGTCATTTGCAGGCAGTTGCGTTCAGGGACTGTTTTTAGAACGCAATTATTTGCGTTCGAACGTGTGTTTCCCGGCGTTTCAAACGCACAAACGCGTCCGAACGCGTCTAAACGCGTCCGAACGCGTCTGAACGCGATGACCCGCGTTTAGCGTTCGCGTTTTTCCATTTTAAAGGGGAATAATTTTTTTGACCTCTAGGAACGCTTCTAAACGCAAACGCCCGCAAACGCTGCTAAACGCCCTCTAAACGCGGGTACAAACGCGACTGAACGGACGTTTCAAACGTCCTAAAAATTCCAGCATTCAAAGGGACTTTTAACAACGTCCCGTGTACATGGAGCCTAAAATCAGTTAAAAGTCAGTGGTCAGGAAATGTTATCTTTTATTTTCAACATTAACAAAACTGCTTAGTGCTTTTTTCTTAGCATTTTAAAGAAACACTTTGAATGCCCAAACAGCTCAAAATCCTTCGTCCAGTCATGTTACAACACCACAGTCACTAAAAACATGTTAAGTATTTCCATTGTTAAACAGTCAGTGTTCTAAAAATCAGAACACACTGAGGTGTTTTAGGTGACTGTGGTGTCAGAAACATAACAGGCACATTAATTTTGCTTTAACACATCTTGAGAAAATGCAAATATTAATAACTTAAAAAAGTAAAGTCATTTCGAGTCATATGTCTCAAGTCAAAGTCAAGTCTCAAGTCATGAATACCAAGTCAAAGTCAAGTCGAGCCTTTTATTAATTTTAGTCAAGCAAGTCTCAAGTCCTCAAACTGGTGGCTTAAGTCTGACTTAACCGCTTGCTGACCGTCGCAAGTACATATACTGCGGCGGTCAGCCCCGGCCAGGCAAAGTGACGTACGGGTACGTCACTAGCCTGTGAGCCAATAGCGGGCGGGCTCGTTCCCTAACAAGTCTGCGCGTGTGAGCGGCGGACCCGATGTCCGCCGGTCACTCGCAATCATCCGCCGTGAAGGGAGAAAGGCAGGCGGCTAATGTAAACAAAGCCGTCTGTCATTCTTCCTTGTGTAACAGCAGAGATCTAACGGTCCTGCTATGTAGGACCGTTGATCTCTGCTGTTACATGTAAAGCCACATCCCTGCACAGTTAGAAACACGCCCCTAGGGACATACTTAACCCCTCCTTCTCCAGTAAAGTTAACCCCTTCCTGCCAGTGTAATTTTTACAGTAACAGTGCATATGTATAGCACTGATTACTGTAATAATGTCACTGGTACCCCCAAAAGTGTCAAAAATGTCAGTCAAGGGTCCGATCCGTCCGCCGCAATGTCGCAGTCCCGCAAAAAAAATCGCAGATCGCCGCCATTACTCGTTAAAAAAAAAAACAACAAAAATGACAAAAATCTTTCCCTTAGTTAGTAAACGCAATGCAACTTTTGCGCAAACCAATCAAAATGCGCTTATTGTGATTTTTTTTTACCAAACATATGTAGCAGAAAACAAATTGGCCAAAAATGTTAAAACATTTTGATTTTTACATTTTTTTGGGGTTAATTTCATATAAAAAAATGTGAAAGATATTGTTATTTTTGCAAAATTGTCGCTCTTTTTTTGTTTAAGGAAGGGAGCCCACCGGAGTGCTGCCTGCATGATGATCCTCTTCAGCTGGAGCCGAGCGGCCTAAACCCCGGGCAGAAAGTGATTCCCTGCACTGAGCTGGTGGTCAGCCATCATTTCCCTGGGTCGGTATTAAGCAGGGAGCGGAGGAGAGCTGAACCTGAGCCAGAGCTCGGCACTGGAGGGCGACACCTTTACTGGAGCAGAAGCGACTAGGCACCGGAATGGTCTGAGGAGGTTGGTGATGAAGGATGTGCGGAGCTCTCTGACTGCTGCTTCTTCCTCCACCAGGAGCGTGTTGGAGCTGTGGTGAGCACTGTGGTCCAGAAGAGGAGTGTCCTGGGAAAAGGAATCACAGTGAAGAAGAGGAGAGTGCAGGCCACTCTCTTCATACCACCCAGTGAGTGTCCCCAGAACAGGGGATCCGGGTCCCTGGGTGTGACATAGAGGATCCCTGGTGTGAAAGGGAATTGGGGTCACCAGGTGTGTCATGGGGAATCAGAGTCCCTAGGTGTGACATGGGGGATAGGGGTCACCAGGTGTAACAGGGGTTCGGGGTCACCAAGTGTGCCATGAGGAATTGGGGTCCCTGGGTGTGCCATGGGGGACTGAGGTCCCCAGGTTTGACATGGAGGAACATCAGGGTCCCCAGGTGTGACATGGAGGAACATCAGGGTCCCCAGGTGTGACATGGAAAAACATCAGGGTCTCTCCGGGTATGACATGGGGGAGCATCAGGGGCCCCTGGGGTGACATATAGGAACATTGAGGTCACTGGGTATGACAGCATGACATGGAGGAACACAGGGGTCCCTGGGTGCCACATGGAGGAACATCGGGGTCAGTGGGTATGACAGCAAGACATGGAGGAATATTGGGGTCCCAGAATGTGACATGGAAAAACATCCGGGTCCCTGGGTGTGATATAGAGGGACATCAGGGTCCCCAGGTGTGACATGGAGGAATATGGGGGTTACTGGGTAAGACAGCATAACATGGAGAAACCATCAGATCAGGGTCACTGGGTAGGACATAGAGAATTTTTTAACCCCTTCCCTTTTTATTTTATTTTTTTAGGGGGTGGGGCACAAGTAGATGGTCTTGCCTAGGGCGTAAAATAGTCTAGCACCGGCCCTGGTCTTCTCCCTCATGTTTCAGTGGTCTAAGGTCCTGATATATCATCAAGACTGATGCAAGGTGCATGGTCCTGCATTAGATGTAAGGACATAGAGGGACAATCCACTGTTGGCGCATGGGGGAGTAACATCTGCCACGGATGCGAAGGGTTTGGTTAGTTCAGTTGCTTTTACTCTCCTCTAGAATAAACAAGCAGTTAACTCTTGTGATAGATTATCAACCTAAAAACAGAAAGCCCAACAACTAACTACTGTATATTTAATATATACAAAATGGGGGAACACAGAAAAGCAGGGGAAAACTGGAGGTGCAGGGAGTAGATGGGAAGGGGAACCAAAATGGGGATCAGAAGCAAGGGAGAGCAGGTACAAGGATACAGGGCAGGAGCAAGATCAGGATCAATGGCAACAGAACCTGGCAGCAGCAACACACTGGAGCGAGAGGCACTAGTAGGAAAGAACCTAAATACTCTCCCAGCAGCCAACATCAAGTAGTTTCCAATGTGGAAACACTGGGTTCTGCTATTTGCTGGGGGACACCTGTTGGTGAACACTGGAGCTACAACTTTCCGCTCTGGGAAACACAGTGCCCCCAGCAGGTGATCGTGGTTCTGACATAATCTCTTCAAAGACTTTATATCAACAAAATGAATGTTTCTTTATGCTAATTCATTAACATGTAGCAGTACACCTGAAAGGGTCACTAATTGATGATGATTAAATGCAATAAAAGCACTGCACATCTGATAACAGCAACACAGATGATGATGATTGATGATGATGATGACCAGGGTTCTTTTTCTGATTGTGCAGTGACTGCCAGCAGACTCGTGAATGCGACTCCATATAACTTGTAACTGGAGAGGGGTATAGGGCATGGAATACTCAATGCTAGCTCCAAAAAAGAGGACAGTAACTTCATTGTTCTGTAAATAGCGACCCTTGACCTCTGAGATTGGAAGGAATGGCCAAATCATTGACATTGAGGGAGCTGTACACTATAAAGCTACACTGGCTCTTATATCCTCAAAGCACCAAATATCAGCGGAATCAGCAAACAGTCTTTTACTCATGTGGCCACCAAATAACTGCCCAGACTTAGCTACCTGTTGCCTTCTAGTGAGGTGTTAGTAGAGCGTATCCTTAAGTGTAAATTTTCAGGGGAATCTCTGTAGTTGCAGAAATGGGTCGCTGGGCTCTGCCACAGCCGGGACCCTGATAAGCTTTAATGTAGATCAGCAGCAAGACCTTCATAAATGGCAGCTTTCCCAGCTGGTGAATCCCCTAGGCTAGATGTTTAGGGCAGTTTGCCCAGCGCATGCTAGGCCTTAATCAGGCTTCCTGGTCCATCAGCATAGACAGTTCTGCAGCAACTCCTATGGCCTGAGCCTGAGGCAGATGAGCAAGCAAATGGCCCCCCATATATTTATACCTTACCCCATCATGCCCCAGTGGCCTGAACCTCCTACTGGGATGGCTGGGGGAATATGAATATTCCCTGGCAGGGAAAACTCACATTATAGTCAGTGGTGCAGGGGACAGCTACTGACAACAGTGAGAAACCAATACTTCACTGAGTCTAGGGACAACCAAATGCACACCTATACAAACAAAAAACTGGGCTGACTGCCACCCAACCAAAAACTAAATTTCCCTATCACTTAGCATCCTATCTAGGAGGGTGTTACATACTGTACACAATATATCTGATAGTTATATAAGCAGGGGTATTTTTAAACCAAGCATCAAAAATTATTCTTTGTATGTAAATTGTTACTGAAATTGTCATAGTTATAAATATAGCTTTTATCATATCTTTCACTATTGACAATGGACTTCTGTAACAACTATCATTGAATGGTCAATAGGTTGCTGGAGAATTACTAGGAAAATATGCCTTTTCAAGGTCTTGAATAACACACTGTTTTTCATGAAAATTGTTCGCAACCTTCATTTAGGTCCGAAGCTTTTTCTTGCAGTACAATACCAGCACATTTTCCTTTGTATCACTTCATCAAGGTCTACGTGCAAAAAAAAAACCTTCCCTCATCTGGCTGAGATCCATATGCTGTAATAGAATAGTATCAAAACAGAAAATGAATACACAGATGTGTGTGCGCATGTTTGTGTGTGCTTTGTGTTAGTATGTATAGGGTAATAGAATAGTGCATGTACAAAAAGGCTAGCGCTCAATCTTTGACACCAATTCTTTGTTATAGTCCATACTTGTAAGAGTGTTTTATTCTTTAACCTGCAATGATAAATTGGATAGAAATTCAGTGCTAATTTGTCTATAAAAAATTATATTGTTGCCTCCTGAATGCAATATGTTCTATATAATAAAGCCAAAATGAACTTTCAGTTTAAATCAACTAAACAGATTCCAGGGGCATTGAAACAAAACGTATTCAAAGTCTTACAGTGAATTTTCTTTAGGGATAGAAGAGTCTGTCCCCTGCCAACATGCTATAGAAAAAGACCCTTGCTCTCTATATGGAAGCAGTGGTCTCTCTGCAGAAGTCCAATACACCCCCTGCTGAGTCAAACCTATAGCTGTGCAATTAGAAATGCTCATGCTCCCTGCTAATTGGGAAAATCTAGCTCTGATTTAGGCTAGGTTCACACTCTTGCGACCACCCGCAGTCATAACATGCTGTCAAATGAATGGGCTGCTGTGCCTGCACAAATGTGGGCTGCAAACCCGCAAGAGTGTGAACCTAGGGGGCATATCAGACCTCAGCAGAGTGACCATTGCTTCCACATAGGTCCATCAGTGCCAGATTTAGACCTTGGAGGGCCCAGGGCACTTCAAGTTCAGGGGCCCTTCAACACAGAAGTTGAATTATATGACAAATAAAAAAGTGAACAGAAATGAATGACAAACTGCATATTCTAGGTTCCGTAGAAGACATTTTCTGAATTTTTAATTTCTCAATTTTGTTGACTGTAAGAATACACATGCCATAGACAATTGCAACTGTAAACTCAGTTATGCATCACACTACAATATTTAGAAAAAACCCTTTCTTCCTGCACTTAGCATCTGCAAAATCTTTACCTAACTCAACTAACTCATCAAACTGTATCATCTTGAGGACATTGCCAGTAGGCACAGAGCACCTAGTCTTTCATGGGTCATCGTGGTTCTCAGATTCAGTGCCATTTGCAGAACGACCTTTCTCCCGCACAACTAGTGACCATCATGCTCAAATATATTCTAATGGCGCTTTTCCACTGTATGGAACCGAACGGTTCGGCTCGGTTTTGCGCTTTTCCACTGCATGGTACGGTGTTGGAACGGTTCGGTATGGTACGGCGGCGCTTTTCCACTACATGGAGCCGAACGGTACAGCTCGCTTAAACAGTACCACCTCAGTTGTGGTTCCAAGAGGGCCGTACCGGTGCCATATCCCACAATCCTTTGCATGCAGCCTTGACTGTTTGACCAATCAGTGGCTAGTAGTGACAGAGAATCGTTGTTATCCCACCCACTTTACTTTAGTGGAAAAGCAAACTGTACCAAACCGTACCGAACCGTTCCAACACCGTACCATACGGTACCATGCAGTGGAAAACCAAACAGAGCCAAGCAGGGCCGAGTGAAGCTGAGCTGGTACTTGCAGTGGAAAAGGGACATAAGCGCTACATTAACACCTGGAAAGGTAGAAGCAAGCCCTTCGTCATCTAATAAAACCGCCCTTTGGGATGAGGTGAGACATGACCAGAGCTTGGCAAAGGCTGCAAACTGGAAAATATCCTTAACCACTTCACGACCACCCGCCGCCTTTTTACTGCGCCAGGGTGGCTCTCTTGCGCAAACCGATGTAGATCTACGTCGGTCGCACACGGCAAGCTAGGGGGCGAGCACCCACTCGGCAGCGGGGAAGCCGATGCATGGGTCAGGTGGCTCTGATTGCCACCTGACACCGGCGATTGCTCCCCGCTGAGAGAGAAGGACGGTCAGCTGTTGTAAACACAGCCGACCGCCCTTCTCCCTGGAATGATCATAAGAGCCCATGTGATCCTTCTATATAGGATGATGTGTCTCTATGGCCATCTCAGAAGCCACGCCCCCCCACAGTTACAATCACTCCCCTAGGCTCACATTTAACCCCTTGATCACCTATTCTGTTAACCCCTTCCCCGCCAGCGTCATTATTACAGTAATAGTGCATATTTTTAGCACTGATTACTGTAGTAATGTCACTGGTACCCCCAAAAGTGTCAAAAATGTCAGTTAGAGGTCCAATCTGTCCGCCGCAATGTCGCAGTCCCGCAAAAAAAAAAATCGCAGATTGCCGCCATTACTAGTAAAAAAAAAACAATAAAAATGACAAAAATCTTTCCCGTAGTTAGTAGATGTGATAACTTTTGCGCAAACCAATCAAAATATGCTTATTGCGATTTTCTTTTTTTTTTTACCAAAAATTTGGAGCAGAAAACAAATTGGCCTAAAATGTTAAAAAAATTTAGATTTTTTTTTTTTTCAGAATGTCACATAGCAGAATGTAAAAAATATATGTTTTTTTTTCAAAATTGTCGCTAATTTTTTTTGTTTATAGCGCAAAAATTAAAAATCGCACAGGTGATCAAATACTAGGGATGCGCCGAAATTTCGGCCAACGAAATTATCGGCCGAAAATGAGCCTCTCTCATTTCGGCCGATAATGGGTTAACAGTGCCGAAAATAAAATATGGCCGCCGTGGGGAAGGAGGAGGGCGCAGCGCAGGGCAGGTTTTAAAAGTCCCGCCTCTGGCCGGCCGTCCGCCTCTCAGTGACGTCCCTACTACAATCTGTGCATTATGAATGGACATACCAGGTCGGGGGGCGGGGCCGCTATAGAGAGAACTAATGTGATCCTTCCCTGTCAGCTCAGCACGTCTATGTGTGAATGAGAACAGAACTGAGCTGACACCGGGGGCGGGGGGGGGGGGGCGGGCGGAGGGGCCGCTATTAGCTGTAACTATGTGAGAGCTTCTCTTCCCTGACAGGCATGTTTCTCCGCTGACAAGGAAGAGAAGCTCTCACATAGTTACAGCTAATAGCGGCCGCTCCTGTGCAGCTTTAACACACAGGTAAATTTCATGAATATAAATTAAATGAGTAGAGAGAGTTAATCAAAATGATTTTTTCTGTTGGTGAAATGTTGCTTGAAGAAGAAATTCTCATTTAGCTGCTAAGATGAAATTTGTTAAAGAAAAAAAAAATAAAAAAAAAAAAAATGTTTTTTCTTTAATTAAAGAAATGTTATTTTGTGTTGGGGGTGTAATTAGAATAGTTTAAAGTGATCTTAAACTCAAAACCAACAATGTAATATATCAAAGAAAAAGTTGCGCTATAAACAATATTGAACTATAAAATAAACTTGCATTTATCAAACGCATCAAACAAACCTGATATAAATGCTGTGGTGCCAACGTGCTATATGATCAATTATAGGACACCCATGTGTGGCAGAAGAGCAGATACACCAATACACTGATATAGTGATACGGTTCTCAGATGTAAAGTTCATATAGGTTTAAGTAACTCCTCTTCAAACAAGGTCTCCAAAGTGTGACACCACCACCATAATATACATAGGCGTGAGCACAGGGTGTGATGGGTGTGCCTGGGCACATTTCCCCTGCTGCCAGGGCTTTCCCCACCACCCCAGTTTACTGTGCTTCAGTTTGTGAATGCACAGATCATTTCCCATTCATTCACTGTCCAGTGCAGCTGAGGCTGCAGAAAAAGGGACTGGGGATCTCTGTTTTCAGTCACTTTCTCTGTCTCAAAAGTGAGACATCAGGGGTCTGTTTGGACCCCTGATATTTCACCAAAGCCCCCCAGTGGGGCTCCAAACATAATTGTAAAAAAATTAATAATAATAGTATTTACATTTTTTTTTAATTTGTTACAATAAAAAAATGAAATAATAATAAAAAAAAAAAAAATATTCACACCACCTCCTTTCCTACTGACATTGTCCTCTGCCCTACTGACACTGTCCACTGCTATACTGACACTGTCTTCTGCTCTATTGAAGCCGTCTGCTCTACTGACCGACACTGTTCACTACTCTACTGACATCATCCACTGTCCCACTGACACCATCCACTGTCCCACTGACACATCTACTGTCCTACTGACACCATCCACTGTCTTACTGACACTGTCCAATGTTTTACTGACACTATCCACTGTCCTAGACACCATTCACTGTCCCACTGACACCATCCATTGCCCTAATGCCACCTTCCATGTTTTAATACATTTTAAAATATTTTTTTACATTTAGAGTGTGTATGTGTATATGTATATATATATATATATGTATATATATATATATATATATATATATATATATATATACACACACACTCTAAATGTAAACAAATATTTTGAAATGTATTAAAACATGGAAGGTGGCATTAGGGCAATGGATGGTGTCAGTGGGACAGTGAATGGTGTCTAGGACAGTGGATAGTGTCAGTCTGTCTATCTATCTATCCATAGTTGTAAAAAAATGATTGGTAGGAAGACAATCAATTGAAAAAATGTTGGGACTTTAAATGAAGCACTATCCAGTTGGGCAAAAATGCTTCCATCCCTATTATTGGAGAAAAAGGGGGGAGGGGAGTAAGAAAAATATATACAGATACTATATGACAACTGGCATGTGTATAACATAGGTACAACCATATAAATCAAAAAGTTATATATTATTAAGTCAGCTGTTACATAAAGATAAAAATGGGGTAAAGGAGGTGTGCAAAAATAATGGTACATAAACAGACAAATCAATAAAATAATTTAAGGCGGGTCTAGCACAATCATACGAAAGCAATTTAATTGTATTAACATACGTAAAATTACATCATGGCGTAGCTAAAATGGTACAATAAATAAGTGGTATAATGACAGACCAAATACGTTAATACATAGAGGCTGACTGGTTGTAAACTGAAATGGAGCACTGTAGTCCATAAGCATAAAGGATCCAAAGGTATACAAATAACAGATGTACCACAAACAAGCTCTACGCGTTATGTGGAATACGTTCCACTTCCTCAGGAGCAGGTGCATCACATTGCTGTAGAAAAGAAAAGATCCCTTTTAAACAGCGTATAAAAATATAATAATAATAGTAATAATTGTATGGTCATAGGAAAGGGATGTAATCATCCCTAACCTTAGGGTGTCTCCGACCAGTGTACTCACAGTCAAGCTTGATGTCAACATAAACATGTTGAGGAAACCAGAGATCCCTGGGGAACGTCTGGGTCGGGAACTGAAGAAACCGAATCCATGGTCACCAGGGCACACAAAAACTAGACAGATTGAGACTTCAGGAAAATGCCACCAGAGTATTCTGTAAACAAAATATACCATATAAGAGAGTTGATAAATATTGAAAGTGAATTGGCTGGTGTTAAAGTGAAAAATATAAAAGATTAAGGTAATCCAAAAGGCCCATGACCAGATGGACAGGATACACCTAAATGTGCCGTGAAAAAGGTGATATCAAGAAGCAAGCCAGGGGAAATAAAGATAAAAGTGCAAGGGTTACCACAGAATGCCCAAAGATCCCCAAGATAATGCAGATATACTTCAAGTGAAAATAATGTCACTGAGAAGGAACCGTGAAAGTGAGTATATAGGATAAGATGATGAAATGGAGAAGGATTAAGGTGAACTAGATAGATGGTAGTGTACCCGGTTAAAACCCCGGATCGGCCTCTAACGCCATGTGCTGCTCGTCAAGAGGAGAGAAAGCCGCATCATTGGTGACCGCGAGTCCTCCAAAAAAGCGGCGTCCATACCCTCCTATATATGAGCGCTGATGGATACTCGAGTGACGACGTGGTGGCGCTAGATGATGGCGTCACACGTACGACACAAAAACATGGCACCGATGCAGGGCGGAAGGATCCGCCCCACCCCCGCATACCTAGTAGGGGCGGGGAGAGGGGAGGACCAAGCACCGCATCGCAGTTCCCGAACCCAATGGTAACCCAAGGAGTCCAGTTAACAACATGTATGAAATAATATCAATTGATAATGCAAAATAGAATGAATAACCGGGGAATGATAGACACTTCCATCAGTAGGATGGTATTAAGACACCGGCTGCACATAAATATAATAGATAACAGCATTGGGTAAATAAATAAACAGAAATTGCACACCTCCATCCCTATTAATTGTTGTAAAAAATTTGATTGGTAGGAAGACAATCAATTGAAAAAATGTTGGGACTTTAAATGAAGCACTATCCAGTTGGGAAAAAATGCTTCCATCCCTATTAGTGGAGAAAAAGGGGGGAGGGGAGTAAGAAAAATATATACAGATACTATATTACAACTGGCATGTGTATAACATAGGTACAACCATATAAATCAAAAAGTTATATATTAATATATTATTAAGCCTGCTGTTACATAAAGATAAAAATGGGGTAAAGGAGGGGGGACGTTTGGGACTTTAGATGAGGTGTGCAAAAATAATGGTACATAAACAGACAAATCAATAAAATAATTTAAGGCCTAACATCAGTAGTCTGCAAGATTTTGGAGGGGGTGTTAAGGGACCACATACAAGACTTTAGTAATGAAAACGGTATTGTTAGTAGTAATCAGCATGGATTTATGAAAAATCGTTCTTGCCAAACCAATCTATTAACCTTCTATGATGAAGTGAGCTGCCACCTAGATAAAGGTAAGCCTGTGGATGTGGTGTACCTGGACTTCGCAAAGGCCTTTGACACTGTTCCCCACAAACGCTTACTGTACAAACTAAGGAAGGTAGGTATGGACCATAAGGTGAGTACCTGGATAGAGAACTGGCTCCAGGGGAGGTTGCAAAGGGTGGTGATTAATGGGGAGTACTCGGATTGGGTGGGTGTGGAAAGTGGGGTCCCCCAGGGTTCTGTCCTGGGGCCAATCCTGTTTAATTTATTCATAAATGATCTAGAGGAGGGGATATCGAGTAAAATCTCAGTATTTGCGGATGATACTAAACTAAGCAGGCCAATATCTTCTGGGCAGGATGTGGAAACCTTACAAGCGGACCTGAACAAAATAATGGGGTGGGCAACTACATGGCAGATGAGGTTTAATGTTGAAAAATGTAAAGTTATGCACTTGGGGGCCAGAAACCAGAAAGCAAGCTACTCACTAGGGGGGGAACCTTTGGGTGAGTCTAGCATGGAAAAGGACTTGGGGGTACTGGTAGACAACAGGCTTGGCAGTGGCATGCAATGCCAAGCCGCTGCAAGCAAAGCCAACAGAATACTGGGATGTATAAAAAAGGGGATTCACTCCATAAATAAAGAGATTATTCTCCCACTCTTCAAGACTCTGGTCCGGCCACATCTGGAGTATTCTGTCCAGTTCTGGGCACCGGTCCTCAGGAAGGATGTGCTGGAACTGGAGAAAGTCCAGAGAAGGGCAACAAAAATAATTAGGGGAATGGAGGACATCAGCTATGAGGAAAGACTACAAGCACTGAACTTATTCTCTCTGGAGAAGAGACGGTAGAGGGGGGATATGGTATCAATGTACAAATATTGTACTGGTAACCCTAGCATATGGAAAAACCTATTCAGAGAAAGGAATGACAATAAAACACATGGCCACTCACTAAAACTAGAGGAAAGGCAGTTTAACCGTAAAATACGCAGGGGGTTCTTCACTGTGGGAGCAGTAAGGTTGTGGAATTCTCTTCCGCAAACAGTGGTATCAGCAGGGAGCACCTTAAAGACCACAACATACAGGGGTATACAATGTACGGTTAACAGCAAACACACACACACACATCATAGGTTGAACTGGATGGACTGATGTCTTTTTTCAACCTCACTAACTATGTAACTATGTAACTAGCATAATCGTACAAAAGCAATTTAATTGTATTGATCAACATACATAAAATGACATCATGGCGTAGCTAAAATGGTACAATAAATAAGTGGTATAATGACAGACCAAATACGTTAATACATAGAGGCTGACTGGTTGTAAACTGAAATGGAGCACTGTAGTCCATAAGCATAAAGGATCCAAAGGTATAAAAATAAAAGATGCACCACAAACAAGCTCTACGCGTTAAGTGGAATACGTTCCACTTCCTGAGGAGCAGGTGCATCACATTGCTGTAGAAAAGAAAAGGTCTCCCTGCTAAACTATTATGTTCTGGACGGGGCACAGGGACCACTCCCCCCCCCCCACCAGAACACACTGGTCAGTCATTGGCTGGCAGCACTGATCGGATGCCAATTGAATGCTGGTTTTCCAGCATGCCCTTTGGAGAAAAGCCAGGTTGGTGTACGTGGGCCAAATGTCGGCCAGTTTCTTTCAAACTAGCTGATACCACATATGCTGAAAGTATGGTCAATAATTCCAATGTGGGAAGGGAGCGGGCCGGGTGACACCAGAAGTGTTTTTATTGAATAGTTTCTGCAATGACATAAAGCATGACCTTCAGTCTGAAAGACAGGATAGAAACTGCTATTCTGTTCCTACATAATAATACACACATATATAAAATAATAACAGTCTCATACAGGAATAATGTCCTCATAGAAAATAACAAACAATTGAATATGTGCTTTAGTGTTATTACTCATTCTGCACCACCGTGGTCTAATAATACAATCTAATATGATATAAGAACATAACACTATGATCACATTTCCGGTACACTGGCCCCATGTGACACGACAATGTAATCCACTAATGTTTGTGCAGTCTGTTATTTAAGCACACAGTAGCGACAGCAGCCTTTACTGATCACAGGGATGTAAATTAAATCAATTTTGCCCTGTTAATAGCCCTAACTATGCTCCCTCTTACCTGCAATGACATAAAGTGTGACCTTCAGTCTGATAGACAGGATAGCAACTGCTATTCTGCTCCCACCAGAAACAAAGGTCTACCTTTTTGGTTCCCCCTGCTATATTAGCAGTTTCCATTAAAATGTACTCTCCGTTATTCAGGCTTTTAACTCTATGCTGCCATCTACTGGTGATTTAATAGAACTGCCATGAGTTTTACTTTCTATATGAACAGAACTATAATCCTGGACTGCTGGAGCTGGAAATGTGATACCTATTCTTTTTTTTTTGTTGTTTTTTTGTTTTTTATGGGGTACCTGATTTTGACATCCCTTACATTTTTGATCCCAGACTTTGTACTGTTACTTTCCATATTTTATTTAGCCTTGTTCTTTTTGCTGTCTGATTTTTTTTTCTTTCTGTGAAACAAAATGTAAGATAATGAGGCTAATTAAAGAAGGGCTTTTTTATTAGGACAGGTTCAGGATAGTTCATAGAAGCTTTTGTAATCCCTTGAGATCCAAATAAAGCGGACTGCACACTTAAAAAAAAAAATGTGAAATTTCACTGAAATCTCCAGGAATTTGCCAAACTTCCAGTAAACTACAAATTGTCCATTTTACTTATCTTTACCCGCAAATAATTTAAAGCTGATCTCCACCTTTTAGTAAAGTTTAAATAGATTGTTTCTGTCCTGTACGCTGTATAATGTGTATGTAGCCTCTGCTACAAACTACATACAGCTCTGTGCTTTGCAGCAGGACACAGACTTCCCATCCCACACCCAGAACAAAATCAAACCAGCTGAGTGATGCTCAGCCATTCACAAGGAGCTTTGTATTTTATAAATAAATACAAAGCTTCTTCTGAGAGGCTGAGTCAGTGGGGTAGGCTCCTGATCCTTTACCTGCTGTGGAAGCCAATCATAGTGGTCACATGATACAGAGATCACACTAATTTCTAGGCATTAAAGTCCACTTAAAGGGATGCCAGGAGTTAAAGTGATTGTAACGTCTCATTTTTTTTCCTAATAAAATAACAAACATATTATACTTACTTGCCCTATGTAATAGTTTTGCACAAGGCAGCCCAGAGCCTCCTCTTCCCGGGTCTTTGGCTGGAGCTCCTGGCCCCTCCCTCCTGTCGACTGCCCCCACAGCAAGCAGCTTGCTATGGGGACACCCGAGCCAAGCTGCAGCTCTGTGTATCCATTCAGACACAGACCTGCCGTTTCCTCCCCCCCCCCCCGATCGGCTAACTTAGTTTGATTGAATGGTTGCCAATGGCGCTGCTGCTGTGTCTCAGCCAATCAGGAGAGAGGATGCCAATCTAGATGGCTCAGGCACTCATGTACATAGAGAGGGGGCTCAGCTAAGTATTAGGGGGGCTGAGGGGAGCTTCTGCACACAGAAGGTTTTTTATCTTAATGCATAGAACATTCACTTTTCGAAAGATGTAGTTCTAGATGGGAGATATGTGTCCCCATTTTTTGGGTTGTGGTCCCTTAAGTGGGATGACAAGAGACAGTTGCAGTACTCAGGGATTCTTACCCATGCAGGGTGAGGGGTTCCAGGGTCATCCTTTACAGGAGGAAACTGACTTGGGATTGTTAATTCCTCATTTAGGTCCCAGAATATGGAAGCTCAGATAGAATTTGGGTGGAAAAGAGCCACCAACCCAGAATATGGGTACTGTGGTCCTGAAAGAGTTAACCCACGTGTGAAAGAGTGCTGAAAAGGGCAGGAACCAGCCAGCAGGTGTCCATGAGGTGTGGTGTGCAACAGAACAATGTTATGAGAGGACTGTGGGCTACCAAGTGCTGAAACTGCTGGTCTCCTGTGACCTATTTCTAGATCCCTGGAGCAGGCGGGGACTTTAAACCCTGTTGTGGGACAAGTATATGCGGGCGGCGAGTCCAGTCTTTGTATCTGTACCAGAAGTGTATGGAGTGTTTTCTTTGGTTTATGCCACAGAGAAGCTACTTTGTTTTGCCTGTTTTGAAGGAATACATGTTTGCTATTACAAAGACAACCCCCCCCCCCCCCCACATATCGCAATACATAAAAAATCTTGCAATTTAATCTTAAGCGCAGCTACTGCAAGTGCCTGAATTTTTCTTGACATTAGCTTTCTGTAAGCCCCTGTCTTCTGAGCCAGACTTTGATGGATGCTCATGTGCTGACCAGGGATGTGCTTCCAGTAGAGTCCAGAGAGACAAGATCATATGAGTGTATTGCCTCTCCTGAGGGACAGGGAGGTGACCACTCTCTATTGCTTAATCATAAGAGAGAAACGTAAGGTCAACAAACTTGCTGCTTTGTCTGGAAGGACTGTGTGAATCTGTGGGCTAGCTGGACACAATTACAAAGCCAAATGCTCCTATGTATGAATTCCAGCTGTACATATAGCTGTTTCCCCAGAGTTCGGTATAAACTAGTGAACCTGTGCAGATCCAGTTTCTCCTGTTCCTCTTCAATCTCTCCACCTTGCCATCCACATCCATTAGTTATTGTGGATCAATTATTCAATTCCCTTTAAGTATTCAGGTAATGGCTCGACTGCTGAGTTGTGAAATTAAAGGAATGCCACACCGAACATAGAATCAGTGAGACTAAACTATCGCACAAGACAGGCCTGCACAGAATTCCGGGCACCACAAATGCCAAGGTGCTGGCATTTAATATAAAAAATGAAAGTGGAAGGAAAATATCTTTTCAACCCGGGATACACTCAGTACGTAAAACTCGCTTTCCAAAGACAAGTTCATTACCGTGTGCAGTCTTACTGTGCGGGTTATTGAACACCTTGATTTAATATTTAATGGTAAGTCTGAGGAGTTGAAAAAAAGTCACAGTGAAGGATTCCAGTTGGCCAAGATAACAACGAAGCAGTCAGAGAAATGTTCAGATCTTCTCTTTATTCTTATCACTTTTTTTAAGAATCTGTTTTTTTAGACATATAAACTCATGTGGTTAGCTTAACCACTTGCCAACTGGACACTTCTACCCCCTTCCTGCCCAGGCCAATTTTCAGCTTTCAGCATTGTCGTACTTTGGATGACAATTTCGCAGCCATACAACACTGTACTCAAATTATTTTTTTTTATCATTCACACAAATAGAGCTTTCTTTTAGTGGTATTTAATTATCACTGTTTTTTTATAAATCAAATAAAGATCAAATATTTTGAAGAAAAAAAACCCCTTTTCATAGTTTATTATAAAATGTTGTAAACAGGTAATTTTTCTCCTTTACTGATGTGTGCTGATGAGGCTGCTCTGATAGCCACTGATAGGCTTCACTGATGAGATGGCATGGCACTGATAGGCTACACTGGTAGGCGGCACTGAAAGGTGACACTGATGGGCACTGGTAGGTGGCACTGATAGGTGACACTGATGAGGAGGCACTGGTGGGCACTGATTGGCAGCACTGGTTGGCACTGATTGGCGGCACTGATAATCAGGACACTGATAATTAGTGCACTGATTATCAGTGTATATGTCCCTTTTACACAAGACAGTTATCGGCTCTCTTCTCCTCTCCTCACGTTGTCGGCACGAGGAAAGGAGTGCTGATAACCGGCTTCTGTTTACATCCATGATCAGCTGTGATTAGACACAGCTGATGATGTAGTAAAGAGCCCCTGATTGGTTCTTTACCTTAATCTGTGATCAGCAGTGCCTGAAGGTCATATGACGGCCTCCCAGAACTAGCCAACCACACTGCAGCCGTAATTCGGCTATAGCACAGTCGGCAATTTGGTTAAAGTGGATGTAAACCCTCACATATACCCAGGGAAGTGAACAGCCTCAGATGATACACAGGGATGAGACAAATCCTCCTACATAGGTTTAACTTGTTTATCTGCAGTCTTCTCTTCTCTACACCCCTTCAAAGGGGCTGAAAAGTGTTAAAATCCTTCTTCATCTGTTAGTATCACAGAGGAGGGGGCAGAGAGGCTGCAGTAACAGTGTGTGAGAACTGATTGGAGGAAAGGCACACCTCCCTTCACACAGCAGATGAACTGTGTTGTGAATAGGCAAGCTGTGTGCTGAGCTTGGCACCCCCCCACCCGACACAAATTTATCTCATGTATTGGGAAAACTTCTCAGAAGTGACTCATGCCTATAGGAACGAAGCACCAGAGAGAAAGGACATTTAGAGCTTGGGAGAGAGATAAGTAAACACTACAGATATGTGTATATATATATATATATACATATATATATGTGTGTGTTTTGCTCCAATTCCATGACTGAAGTTTACAATCACTTTAAAGTGGAACTAAACTCTCTCAATCAACATGAACTATTTTTAAAACAGTATTAAACCCACAAATGTAATATATTGCAGCTTACCAATCATTAGATGTGGTGGCTGCATTCATTTTCTTTTTTTAGGCTTTTTTTCCCTCTGTTTTCACCTGATAATCTGGCCAGTAACACATTTCCTGTATTAGAGTTGTCCAACTCTGGATGAAGGAGCACAGGGGCACCTTCGGACAGAATTATTGTCAATCTGGTGGGTAAAGGAGTGTTAGATTTACTAGTAGATTTAAATACAGTAATAGATTAAAGCCAAACTCCAGCTTATGCTACAGTTACGGCAACAGTTCTTTTTTTATATTATTTTTTGTAGCACTGTCCCCGTAGGGCTTGCTGTGTGATGGCTTCTTGTGTCTCCTCTGATTATCTGCAGACAGTCACCATGGGACAGTTCACTCATTCATCCTTACTCCCAGTTTCTCGTTACTCAATAAACAGTCCAGGATATTTGGTTTTATATTTACTGTGGAACTTGGATGGGAGAAGGGAATAGTAGGATACTCCAACTTGAACTATTCACGGTTGATAAGGACAACTCTCACTTGGCCTCGCCGGGTTACTTGTGGAAGCAACTGCACAGCTTTATCCATACTGCCACTTGTATGGAAGGAGACTTCTTGCTCTCTCTAACAGCAGACTTGATGCAACTACATTACCTTCAGGATACTCTCTAGCATCCCCTTGACTGACACCCATCCACTGACTCTTCTAGATGAAGGGATGGCCCTCACATGACAGGCTCCATGACACAGATCTGTACTCACTGTATGCAGAATCAGATCCTTTCCAGTGTCTCCCTTCCATTCAGCTCTGCAGGACATCTGGGTTCAGCTCCTCTCTGACTCTCAGGCCCTCAGGTTGACCACTTGAGGCCGCATGGCAGCTTCTACAGAGGAGGAGCAGCCCCCCTCCCTCCGGGACCCTGCTCTCCAGCTGAAAAAGCCCAGTGCACATGTGCCCTTGACATTTAAACACAGAGACATAACTAGATTCTTCAGGGCCCTGGCGCAAAAAAACAGGAAGGGCCCCCTGACCAGCCTCGGCCCTTCCCACTGGTCCCAGGACCCTTTACGGTGCCGCGGTGGATCCCTTTGACATGTTGTGCAGCGAACCCCCTTCCTGCAGTCTTGGGCCCCATCATGGTGGCTGAAGACCAGAGTCTAATCGCAAGTGCGACCTTTGCAACCCTGGTAGTTCCACCTGTGGTGTCAGAGTGGACTGTGAATAGTATCAGTCAGCAGAGCAGTGGACATGGTCAGTAGAGCAGTGGACGTGGTCAGTAGAGCAGTGGACGTGGTCAGTAGAGCAGTGGACATGGCCAGTAAGGCAGTGGACGTGGTCATTAGGGCAGTGGACGTGGTCAGTAGGGCAGTGGACGTGGTCAGTATGGCAGTGGACGTGGTCATTATGGCAGTGGACGTGGTCAGTAGAACAGTAGACATGGTCAGTAGGGCAGTGGACATGGTCAGTAAGGCAGTGGATGTGGTCAGTAGGGCAGTGGACATGGTCAGTAAGGCAGTGGACGTGGTCAGTAGGGCAGTGGACGTGGTCAGTAGGGCAGTGGACGTGGTCAGTATGGCAGTGGACGTGGTCAGTAGAGCAGCAGACATGGTCAGTAGAGCAGTAGACATGGTCAGTGTGGCAGTAGACATGGTCAGTGTGGCAGTAGACATGGTCAGTAGGGCAGTGGACATGGTCAGTAGGGAAGTGGACATGGTCAGTATGGCAGTGGACATAGTCAACATAGCGGCGGACATGGTCATTATGGCAGTGGTCGGGCCCAGAAGTTTTTAATTTTATTATTTTGCTTTTTTTAATTATTTTTTTAACATTTTATTTTACAATTAACCACCCAAACCACCCGATGAAAATAAAATAAAATCTAAACAAGAAAACGAATGTAGCCACCCCATCTAAGAAGGGTACCTGGGTAGTGTTACAGGAGGGGACAGTGTGACAGGATGGGGGGCAGTGGAGGACAGCATGGGAGGGGCAGTGTGACAGGGGGGGCAGTATGGGGGGACATCATGATGGGAGGGGGCAGTGGAGGGTAGTATGGGGGGCAGTGTGACAGGAGTGAGCAGTATGGGGGGATAGCATGATGGGAGAGGGGCAGTAGGGGGGGCAGTGTGACAGGAGGGGGCAGTATGGGGGCACATCATGATGGGAGGGGGGCAGTGGAGGGTAGTATGGGGGGGCAGTGTGACAGGGGTGGGCAGTATGGGGGGGAAGCATGATGGGAGAGGGGCAGTAGGCGGGGGGCAGTGTGGCAGGAGGGGGCAGTATGGGGGGGCATCATGATGGGAGGGGGGCAGTGGAGGGTAGTATGGGAGGGCAGTGTGACAGGAGTGGGCAGTATGGGGGATAGCATAATGGGAGAGGGGCAGTAGGCGGGGGGCAGTGTGACAGGAGGGGGCAGTATGGGGGGACATCATGATGGGAGGGGGGCAGTGGAGGGTAGTATGGGAGGGGGCAGTGTGACAGGAGTGGGCAGTATGGGGGGGATAGCATGATGGGAGAGGGGCAATAGGCGGGGGCAGTGTGACAGGAGGGGGCAGTATGGGGGGATATCATGATGGGAGGGGGGCAGTGGAGGGTAGTATGGGGGGGCAGTGTGACAGGAGTGGGCAGTATGGGGGGGATAGCATGATGGGAGAGGGGCAGAAGGCGGGGGCAGTGTGACAGGAGGGGGCAGTGTGGGGGGCAGCATGATGGGAGGAGGGCAGTGGGGGGCAGGATGGGGGGACAGCATGATGGGAAGTGGGCAGTGGAGGGCATTATGGGGGGGGGGGAGCAGTGTGCCAGGAAGGGGCAGTATGGGGGGCAGCATTATGGGAGGGGGACAGCATGATGGGAGGAAAAGTACTGAAAAGTACTGAAAAAAAAACTGTGTGTTTATTTGTGGTCATGTGCATGAGCCCCAAAGCTTATAAGAGATTTCAGTGATTGTGTTTTAATTTTATTTTCTCGTAGTAAATGTCCAGCATGGATGCAGATTGCCATGTCTGATCCAGACAACCAGCAGAGGGTACAGCGACTAATCTGCATAAGAACTGTGACCATCAAAATATGACACAATGAAGGAACAAAAAAAGCAATTTTCCAGTTAAAGGAACATTAACAACCAGAACACACACGCATTGAAGGACATGCTAGTTTTCCTTTAAGGCTCATTCTTCTTTATGGATGATTACATGAGCTTGGTCTGATTTTCACTCCAAGTCACAAGATTTCCCAATCAGATCAATACATCCACTCGCTGGTGTGCTACTCCAGGATAATTGATAGTTTGAGCCAAAGAAATGGCTCATTACATCCATTACAAGGAGATAATGACCCCCTGCTGAAACCTGATAGCCGAGGGAAAACGATCGCTCAGCTGCAAATAAATATTGAGGTGAAATTGGGGATTGTTTTCTTACATTTAGGCTGGACACCATTAAAAGGCTGTTATTTCCTCCCCGAGGCCGCATTTCTATTACACAAGATGAGAAGACGCAAAATGATACACGGGTCGGGGAGGCCTTGGCGGTTGTTCGTCGGATCGCACATTGATACTCCTGTCATGTGATTATTTTATAGTGTTCATGTATTTTTAGATTGGATTCACTGCTTTTATGGTTTAACTATTGCTGGAGGGATCAGTCTTCATCGCTCATTATCACACCTAAACCTAAGAAGAAGCAGCATGGGCTCAAATCTAGAGGGGGGAGGAGGAGGGGGGAGGGTTCAGACATTTACAGGGTTTCTTGTTTATTCATTATTCTTCTGCTAATGTCTTTCCTGTAATAGATATGAACTTCTGGAATACTGTTTATGGCACATTTAGGCCTCATGCACACTAGGTGCCATGGGCGTCCGCAAGGGGGGGCAGGTGCCCCTGGAATCTCAACTTCCCCTTTAAAGTGGTTGTTAAGCCACTTTATACCATCCAGTCTGATCTGTTTAATAATCCTGTGTCCCTGTGTATGTGTTTTAAAAAAATAAGCCGTTCTTTACCAGTTTTCAGAGCGCCTATCGCCGCTCACGTGACCCGCCAGCTCTCTCCTCTCCCTGTCTGACAGCTGCCTGCAGTGGGCGGGGCACAGGATTCCCTGCTTACGTCAGTCGGGAAGGGAGGAGGGGGGGGCCCAGAAAGGCAGCGGGTCACATGAGCGGCGATCGGCGCGCTGAAAACTGGTAAAGAACGGCTTATTTTTATAAAACACATACACAGGGACACACAGGATTATTAAACAGACTGTAGACAGGATATGAAACGTTAAATGAAACTACAGCAGCAGGAGGAGAGGGGGATGGACACTGACACAGGAGCAGACAGGCAGGGAGGGAGGCGGGAGAGAGGACAGAGGAGGACAGGAGGGCTGTGGATGACGGACTGACCACGGTGTTAGGGCTCAGCAGCCATGATATACCGTGGTCAGTTTACAGAGGGGAGGACATAGCCAGGGAGGATCAGCCAGGTATTTTAGGTGATAGAAGGGGCCAATTTACATAGCACAAACACAGTGCTGTATAACATGCTTTAAGGGAACAGGATCAATATATTTTTTTTTTTTAGGTTAACAAACGCTTTAAAAATACATTTTGCTATTTCCCCTTTAAAAATAAATACTCGCGAGTCGCGGCTCGCGCAGTGACTTGACATTCATGACATTATCAAAAGGGGTGGAGCATGGATGACCTTAAAATGATGCCCCCCCGAGAAAAGTTCTGCGAACGCCCATGCAGGTGCCAAAAACGCAGCTTTTTTAAGGGCATTTGATTTTTTTTTCTGCCTTTAAATGCCCCTCTATGTTAGCCAATGTGGCCATTGGCATTTAGAGGCAGAACCCCCAACCCCCCTCCTGAGGGCCCCCATGGTTAATTTTGCTGCAAAAAAAAGCCCAATGCTCCTTAGGCCCCATGCACACGGGACGTTAAGCCACGTTATACGTTTTTTTTTCTTCCATTCAAAATCAATGGTTCCCTATGGGATCCTATTGATTTGAATGGAGGTCGCACCGCAACACCGCAAGTCGGATCCGACTTGCGGGGCGACTTGCGCTGTGAGAATCTTGAGGGGGAACTCCACGCCAAAATGGGAAAAAAACGGCGTGGGGGTCCCCCCCAGGGTTCCAAACCAGGCCCTTCGGGTCTGTTATGGAATTTGAGGGTAGCCCCATGCCGAAAAAACGGCATGGGGTCCCCCCAAAATCCATACCAAACCCTTATCCGAGCATGCAGCCCGGCAGGCCAGGAAAGGGGAGGGGACGAGCGAGCGGCCCCACCCCCCCTGGACCACACCAGGCCACATGCCCTCAACATGGGGGGGTGTTGGTGCTTTGGGGCAGGGGGAGCTCTGCACCCCCCACCTCAAAGCACCTTGCCCCCATGTTGATGAGGACAAGGGCCTCATCCCCACAACCCTGGCCGGTGGTTGTGGGGGTCTGCGGGCAGGGGGCTCATCGGAATCTGGAAGCCCCCTTTAACAAGGGGGCACCCCAGATCCCGGACCCCCTCCCTATGTGAATGGGTATGGGGTACACTGTACCCCTACCCATTCACCCCATAAAAGGCAGTGTATGGAAATAACGACAAGAGACGTTTTGGAAAGTTTATTAAAAATCTTCATCCGACTCTTCTTGTCTTCTCCTCTCCGGGGGTCTTCTCCGGGGTCTTCTGCTCTTTTGCTGTCCGCCCTTCTTGTCTTCTGCTCTTTTGCTGTCCCCCTCTTCTTGTGTTCTTGTCTCCGGGGTCTTCTGCTGTCCCCTCTTCTGCTGTCCTCTCTTCTTTTCTTCTCCTCTCCGGTCTTCTGCTCTTTTGCTGTCGGCTGTCGGCTGTCGGCTGTCTTCTTCCTCCGGTCCTCCTCCGACGACGTTTCCGCTGATTATGCCTATCTCCGGTCTCTTCAGCTTATTATATAGCCATTAGGGGCGTGGCCCCGATGACGTCATCTGGAGACCCCGCCCCCTCATGTCACATATGACGTCATCTGTGACATGAGGGGGGCGGGGTCTCCAGATGACGTCATCGGGGCCACGCCCCTAATGGCTATATAATAAGCTGAAGAGACCGGAGATAGGCATAATCAGCGGAGACGTCGTCGGAGGAGGACCGGAGGAAGAAGACAGCCGACAGCCGACAGCAAAAGAGCAGAAGACCGGAGAGGAGAAGAAAAGAAGAGAGGACAGCAGAAGAGGGGACAGCAGAAGGCCCCGGAGACAAGAACACAAGAAGAGGGGGACAGCAAAAGAGCAGAAGACCCCGGAGAAGACCCCGGAGAGGAGAAGACAAGAAGGGCGGACAGCAAAAGAGCAGAAGACCCCGGAGAAGACCCCCGGAGAGGAGAAGACAAGAAGAGTCGGATGAAGATTTTTAATAAACTTTCCAAAACGTCTCTTGTCGTTATTTCCATACACTGCCTTTTATGGGGTGAATGGGTAGGGGTACAGTGTACCCCATACCCATTCACATAGGGAGGGGGTCCGGGATCTGGGGTGCCCCCTTGTTAAAGGGGGCTTCCAGATTCCGATGAGCCCCCTGCCCGCAGACCCCCACAACCACCGGCCAGGGTTGTGGGGATGAGGCCCTTGTCCTCATCAACATGGGGGCAAGGTGCTTTGAGGTGGGGGGTGCAGAGCTCCCCCTGCCCCAAAGCACCAACACCCCCCCATGTTGAGGGCATGTGGCCTGGTGTGGTCCAGGGGGGTGGGGCCGCTCGCTCGTCCCCTCCCCTTTCCTGGCCTGCCGGGCTGCATGCTCGGATAAGGGTTTGGTATGGATTTTGGGGGGACCCCATGCCGTTTTTTCGGCATGGGGCTACCCTCAAATTCCATAACAGACCCGAAGGGCCTGGTTTGGAACCCTGGGGGGGACCCCCACGCCGTTTTTTTCCCATTTTGGCGTGGAGTTCCCCCTCAAGATTCTCACAGCGCAAGTCGCCCCGCAAGTCGGATCCGACTTGCGGTGTTGCGGTGCGACCTCCATTCAAATCAATAGGATCCCATAGGGAACCATTGATTTTGAATGGAAGAAAAAAAAACGCTGCTAAAAGCAACGTGGCAAAACGTGCAATAACGCCAATGGAAAAAGCTACTGAAAGCACGTTTTTACAGCTGCTTTTTCCGGCGTCAGAACTAACTTTGACGTACGTTTTTTCTAACGCCCCGTGTGCATGGGGCCTAAATGTCTAAACTCACTTAAAGTAATAATAACCGCTTGCTGACCAGCCGCTGTAGTGAAACGTCGTACCTGTAGGTTGCTTCGTGGGACCGCTAGTGGGGGCACGCGCACCCGTTGGCCACAGGGGGAGCCAATCAGCGGGTCCGGCACCCGCGATCACTCTCCATGGAGATAGAATGGCGGTCAGCCGTTATACACACAGTCAGTTATGAACACAGGGATCCTGTGTTACTCTTATTTAGTAACACAGGTCTCTGTGTTCATGCAGCGAGCCCATCCCCCACAGTCAGAAAGCACCCCCTAGGGTCACATTTAACCCTTTGATCGCCCCTGGTGTTAACCCCTTCCCTGCCAGTTTCATTAGTACAGTAACAGTGCATATTTTTAGCACTGATTACTGTAGTAATGTCAGTGGTCCCCCCAAAAGTGTCAAAAATGTCAGTTAGATGTCCGATCGGTCCCCCGCAATTGCGGAGTCCCGCTAAAAATTGCTGATCGCCGCCATTACTAGTAAAAAATAAATAAATAAATAAACAAAAATTACATAAATCTTTCCCCTAGTTTGTAGATGCGATAACTTTTGTGCAAACTAATTAATATACTCTTATTTGGATTTTTGTTACCAAAAATATGTAGCACAGCACAAATTGGCCTAAAATGATGAATATATATATATATATATATACATTATATAGCAGAAAGTAAAAAATATTGTTTTTTTTCTTTTTTTCAGAATTGTTGCTCTTTTTTTGTTTATAGCGCAAAAAATAAAAATTGCAGAGGTGATCAAATACCACCAAAAGAAAGCTCTATTTGTGGGGAAAAAGTACATCAAATTTACTAGGGTGCAGCGTCGCACGACCGTGCAATTGTCCGTTAAAGTAACGCAGTGCCATATCGCAAAAAAATGGCCTGGTCATTAAGTGGGCAAATCCTTCCGGTCCAGAAGTAGTTAAAGGCTTTCTTTAAAAAACAAACAAACATGTTATACTTACCTGCTCTGTGCAGTTGTTTTTCACAAAGCAGCCCAGATCCTCCTCTTTTCGGGTCCCTTGCGGCGCTCTTGTCCCCTCCCTTCCACCGAGTGCCCCCACAGCAAGCAGCTTGCAATGGGGGCTCCCGAGCTATGCCTCTGCGTGTCCATTCACACACAGAGCCATGGCTCCCCTGTGCCCCGCCTCCTCTCTCTCCTCATTGGATCACTGGCTGTGATTGACAGCACTGGGAACCCATAGCTCAGCCAACAAGGACGGAGAGCACCCGGAGAGCTGTGGCTCTTGTGCACATCGCTTGATCAAGATGAGGCTCAGGTAAGTATTGGGGGGGGGGGGCTGCTGCACAGATAATGCATGAAGGTAATGACATTAATTAACACCAAGATGCTTGATGTGACTGATAAACACTAAAATCTGCCTAAACGCATTTGAAAAAATAGGGGGTTTAAGTACATTTTTAATGCTGCTTTCTGCTGCCAGGAGAAAGGCATTTAGAAGAATCACAGTGTGCATGAGGCCTTACTGTATATATATATATATATATATATATATATATATATATATATATATATATGAATTGTCTTCATAGTAAAAATATTTGTGCTCTGCTTAGCCAATCTTGTGACCTGGGTACCCCACCCTGCCAGACTGTACAGCCAGCTTAATGACCTCACTTTTCTCTGCAGTTAAAGTGTATTTGACCCCAATAACAGTCAGATCGCTGCGGGAGGGGAGAGGAGGGGCAGGGAGGAGATGGCACACACACAGCCTCCCAAGCTGACAGGTAGGGAGGGAGAGTCTGCGGGTTGACAGAGACATGTAACTTGACCACGATATCATGGACCAGCAGCCATAATTACAGTGGTCAGCACACTAAGGGGGAGACAGAAACAGGCAGGATCAACCAGGTATTTTACAGCATAGAGACATGACACTGCACAAGCTCTATGCTATATAGCCTGCTTTAAATGAACAGGATTATTTTTTTTGGTTGTGGAGGGGGAGAAATTGGCTTTACACAAAAACCTATAATATATTGGCACCTTCCCGGCAGGCGTAAACATGTAGAGAACCCCCCCCCCCCTTTCTCTACAGGATCGCTTTTTTTTCTTTGGGGTAAAAACAACTTTAAAGCAGAACTTTAAAGCAGAACTCCATCCAAAAGGGGAAGTTCCCCCACTCCTCTTGCACAACTGGCAGTTTTGAGGAGTGGGAGGTGGTAAGCAGGTACATGATTTTGACAGGTACCTGCTTCCCACTTCCATTCCAAGCACCTTGGCAATGAAAGTTCTCCTTCCTCCCTCCCCCTGCAGTCTCCTCTGGGACACTGATAGGTCCCAGAAGACTGCATCCACCATTCACAATGCGCAACGCGACTCGCGCATGTGCAGTGGGCACCCGGCTGCGAACCTGCAAGCTGTCACAGCCGGGTGCCCATATGAAGATGCCGGCGCGCCGAGGGAGGACAAAACTGTTTTTTCAAAGTCAGCAGCTACACTTTTTGTAGCTGCTGACTTTAAATATTTGGACATGTGGCTGGAGATCTTCTTTAAGCTCACCACACATGTCATGATCTGACTGTATAATTGTACAATCTCTTTTAGATCCACCAAAAATTCCTCGTGTGTTATATTGAAATCAAAATGTTGACAACTATAGATAATTTATTCCTATTGGTAGAGATCAATCAGAAAATAAATTGATCATTTATCAAAGCACAAATCGCTGCCATTGGAATTTACTGTATTTCAGCACCACAAGAAGGGGGCAATGTAAACAATTTTCTAGCAGCTTGAACCTCAGCCCAGGGGTTAAATTACTCTTTCACCTTGAGGATTGGGACGCCTATTAGGAGAATGTACCCATGTAAGCAATTGTTTCTTTCGCAGGACATGAACAGCTTCTCCTCCTTGCAGAAGGCAAAATAATGAATAGGTGAAGGCCTGACATTTCCATTACACAAAGAAATCTCCGAGCATCTTAATGATGCTGTCTGGTCCTCAGACTCCCAGAATCCTCTGCTCCGGTGACTGGCTAATCTTCAGCACAGGGCGCAGGCACTTTGTCAGCGGACACCCAATTCCGCCAGGAGTGCGGTCTGTTGTCGCTTGTCACCGCTCTGCCAGTATATCTCAAAAGTAAATCAGTGAAACTCCCCCCAAAAAAAAAAGAATTGTGCAGCCCACTCTATAAGCCCTGCGACACGACGGCATTTCAAAGAGAGGTTTTCCTGTCTGCACAACATGTGGCACATTGTGATAAAATGACGCCAGATGAAACGAGGGAACAAAATCCCCTGCATCTGATTGGGATGAAATATGTTCCGTTGATGATAAAAGACGCTTTGCAAATTTGCGGCAGCTTACGGAGATTAGGGGGCATCGGCACGCTACAGGAAAAGTTGGAGTTAATAGGAATATTTTTATTCCGTGTGCCATATCTGCAGCAGAGACGGATCGAGCTTCTTATTTCCTGTGTGTCACTTTGCCATCACTGATTGAAGCTTTTCATCTCTTCCTCCGCTATACCGTGGGAACTGCGTCAGCTGGACAACGGCCTTTCGGATTTGTTTCTAACATGCGCCGAATGTTTATGTGACTCTATTGTCTAATCAGAGACCATGCTAAACTTCAGACAGATATATATATATATGTATATATATATATATATATATATATATATATATATATATATATATATATATATATATATATATATATATATATATACAGAATCTCACAAAAGTGAGTACACCCCTCACATTTTTGTAAATATTTTATTATATCTTTTCATGTGACAACACTGAAGAAATGACACTTTGCTACAATATAAAGTATTGAGTGTACAGCTTGTATAACAGTTTAAATTTGCTGTCCCCTCAAAATAACTCAACACACAGCCATTAATGTCTAAACTGCTGGCAACAAAAGTGAGTACACCCCTAGGTGAAAATGTCCAAATTGGGCCCAATTAGCCATTTTCCCTCCCCCACTGTCATGTGACTCACTGTCAGGGCACAAACACCAGGAGAAGGGCTCTAGGACCCAGCAGCGCTATCAGCACTTTGGCAGGAGAAGGACTTTAGGACCCAGCAGCACTACCAGCAATTTACCTGGGCCTATTTAAGGAAACCTGCCAGTGATTTTAGTTGCTGGTTGATCTTCAGCTCCTCCAGTGTGTTATCCCTGTGATATTCCAGTTCCTGTCTCCTGTTACCAACCCGGCTTGTCCTTGACCTGTCTCCTGATTGCTTCCTGTGTTTGACCTCGGCTATCCACCTGACCACGCTTGCTCTGATATCCACCTGGCTCCTGATCTTGGCTATCCACCCGACCACGTTCCAGTCTCAGCATTATCCAAGTCCTGTAAACACCTCACGGGCGCCACCTGTCTGCTGATTCCACTCCAGCACTCCAGCTGTACTCTGGATCCTCGTGCACACAATCCAGCAGGCGACCCGTGCTACTTTGGGCCTGACCTCTCCTGTTCTCATCCTCAGGGGGGTCTGGAACTTAGCCGCAAGGGAAGCCCTCTCTCTCCATTGGCCTCTAGCACCAGGTACGTGATAGTATCAACCAGCCAAGATGTCTGAGGCCGAGAGAGGTGCTTCCGCATTAGAGGCCCTAGGTCAGCAGATTACAGTTCTTACACAAACAGTCCAGAGCTTACAAGATGGCTACTTTCAGCTGGAAGGACGCCTTCACCCTCTCAGTTGTTCTGCTACAGCCGCACCTGCTATGGGTTTACCCCCTCCGGAGCCCAGAGTTCCCACTCCCGATCGCTTTTCAGGTGACCGACGGAAATTCAGAGCTTTCAAAAATGCTTGTGACCTTTACTTTGCCCTGCAACCAAGGACTTTTTCTCTTGAGACTGTCAAGGTGGGTTTCATCATTTCACTCTTATCTGATGAGCCACAGTCCTGGGCTCATAATCTCATTGAGCAAAAGAACTCAGTCCTGGATTCAGTTTTCACCTTCTTTGAAGCTATGGCTACCTTATATGATGATCCACAACGGACGGCCACCGCAGAGTCGGCCCTTCATGCTCTTGTACAAGGCAGACGACCTGTGGAGGATTACATTGTGAAATTTCGCAAGTGGTCAGCTGATACTGGGTGGAATGATGCCGCCCTAAAATACCAGTTCCGGCAAGGCTTATCTGAGTCTCTCAAGGACGAGTTGGCTAGGATTGAGGCTCCCGCCTCACTAGAGAGTCTCATCCAAGTCTCTATCCAACTAGACCGACGGCTGCGGGAGCGAAGGTCCGAACGCACTCAGACCCTTCGACCCACATGGATAATGCCAAAGGTCCCAGGACCAACACTCCCAGCCTCTATTCCCCAGTCCATGAATATGTCCGATGGGGAACCCATGCAAACTGGCCTACTCCGCCCTGCTTTAACCCCTGAAGAGAGAGCACGCAGACGACAGGATAACTTGTGTCTCTACTGTGGGACTTCGGGCCACTTCCTTCGCAGTTGTCCTGTCCGCCCAAGGAAGTCCAGCCTTCCACGCCCCTCTTACCTTCAGTTGTCTGGGACTATATCCACTCATTTAATTCTCCCCATCTCTCTGCAGGTGGATGGAAAGGAAGTAAAGCTGC
The DNA here is from genome assembly GCF_965119305.1 of Pelophylax lessonae. Taxonomy (NCBI): domain Eukaryota; kingdom Metazoa; phylum Chordata; class Amphibia; order Anura; family Ranidae; genus Pelophylax; species Pelophylax lessonae. The sequence goes on from NC_138775.1 coordinate 58,288,151, forward strand.
AGGCGATCATTGACTCTGGAGCCTGTAGTTGCTTCCTGGATATCAACCTAGCCAAGAACTTGCGCATACCCCTGAAACTGAAGGAACAAAGACTTGATGTACATTTAGCAGATGGCACTGCTCCTAGCTCTGGACCAGTCACTCAGGAGACTATCCCTGTCCTTGCCACAACAGAAGCAGGCCATCGGGAATTTCTCCGCTTTGATGTCATCAGGTCTCCTATTTTCCCAGCCATCCTAGGGATACCCTGGCTACGGGCCCACAACCCGCAAATTGACTGGCCCAAGGGAGAAATCATCTTCTCATCTTCCTATTGTCAGCAACACTGTGGCGTCCCTACGCCTGTCAACTCTTCAGTGTGTCTCTCCGTTCAACCTACACCGGATCCCTGTCATGCTGTTCCTTCAGCCTACCTTGACTTCCTTGATGTGTTTGACAAAAAAGGTGCCGATGCCTTGCCCCCACATCGGTCCTACGACTGCCCAATTGAGTTGCTACCTGGAGCTGAAGTCCCCTTTGGGCGCATCTTTCCGTTATCCGAAGTGGAGCTGGAGGCCCTCCGACAATATATAGATGAAAACCTTGCCAAAGGATTCATCCGCCCTTCATCGTCACCTGCTGGAGCTGGCATTTTCTTCGTCGAGAAGAAGGATCGTTCTCTCAGACCATGCATTGACTATAGGGACCTTAATAAAATTACTATCAAGAACAGATACCCACTCCCTCTCGTCCCTGAGTTATTCCAAAGATTCCGAACAGCCCAGGTTTTCACGAAGTTGGACTTGCGGGGGGCCTATAACCTGGTTCGTATTAGGGAAGGTGATGAGTGGAAGACCGCCTTCCGAACACGCTTTGGTCACTTTGAGTACCTTGTGATGCCCTTCGGGCTATGTAATGCCCCCGCCACATTCCAACATTTTGTGAATGATATTTTCAGAGAATACCTTGACCTGTTCTTAATCGTCTATCTGGACGACATACTAATTTTCTCAGCCTCGCTTGAACTCCATCGAGAGCACGTCAGAAAAGTGTTAAAGACCTTAAGAACCCATGGCTTATATGCTAAAGCAGAAAAGTGTGAGTTCGAGAAACAATCTATCCAGTTCTTAGGACTCATAATCTCCACGAAAGGGATTTCCATGGATCCTCAGAAGGTATCAGCAATCTTGGAGTGGCCTGCACCTTCTGACAAGAAAGGGGTCCAGAGGTTTGTGGGCTTCGCTAATTTTTATAGGAAATTTATTCGGAATTTCTCAACTATTATTGCCCCGATCACCCAGCTCACTCGCCTGCACTCACGCTTCTCCTGGAACCAAGATTCTCAAGCGGCTTTCGAAAAACTGAAGGCTCTCTTCACCTCTGCTCCAGTGTTGCAACACCCTGACCCAGCTCTTCCCTTTGTCCTTGAGGTGGACGCATCCGAAGTAGCTACGGGAGCCGTGCTCTCGCAGCGTCAGGGCCCAAAGGCCCTGCTCCACCCAGTAGCCTATTGCTCCAGGAAGCTGAATCAGGCCGAAAGAAACTATGACGTGGGTGACAGAGAACTCCTGGCAATTAAAGTCGCTCTCGAAGAATGGAGGTACCTCCTGGAGGGCGCTAACCATCCAATTATGATCTTCACAGATCACAAAAATTTGGAATATTTAAGATCTGCAAAACGCCTAAGACCTCGACAAGCCAGGTGGGCCTTATTCTTTTCGAGATTTAATTTCCACTTGACATACCGCCCAGGTTCCAAAAATGGGAAAGCCGATGCCCTGTCCAGGATGTTCCCCGAATCTGCTGAATGTGCTCCTCCAAGCACTATCTTATCTGCCCAAAATTTTTTGCTGATTCAACCTAACCTAAAGGCATCCATTGAACAAGCTTCTGTATCGTGCCCCGAATCCGAACATGACTCGTTAAGGAGGCAGGGTGGATTACTTTGGCACCAGGACAAAATCTTTGTACCTCAAGAAGCTAGGTCTCTGGTTCTCAGGGCATTCCACGACCACCGACTTGCAGGGCACTTTGGGGCCCGTAAAACTAACGAGCTCATTCAGCGGTCCTTTTGGTGGCCTAACCTCAGTCGGGACTGTAGATCCTACGTCAAGTCATGCACCATATGTCTACGTAGCAAAAGTGACAAAGTCAAAGCCTGGGGGTTATTAAGACCCTTGCCTATCCCTAATCGCCCCTGGGAAATGATTTCTATGGATTTTATTGTTGATCTTCCTCCCTCTGAAAGATTCACGACCATCCTTGTTGTGGTAGACCGATTATCAAAAATGGCCCACTTCATACCAATGATTGGTACTCCCTCTGCAGCGGAAACCGCTCACATGTTTATCAAGGAGATCATAAGACTTCATGGACTACCAAAGAACATTGTTTCGGATCGGGGGGTGCAATTCACCTCTAGGTTTTGGAGAGCCCTTTGTAAAGCCTTGGAAGTGGAACTCTGCTTATCATCTGCCTACCATCCCCAAAGTAATGGGCAAACGGAGCGTACTAACCAAACCCTCGAGCAATACCTCCGCTGCTTTTCAGCTTTTTCCCAAGATGACTGGGCATCCCTGCTTCCGCTGGCGGAATTTGCCTATAATAACTCTGTCCATTCAGCTACAAATCAGTCCCCATTCTGGGCTAATTATGGATTCCACCCTGCTGCCCTGCCTGAAATTATGCCTGAAACTTCTGTACCTACCTTGCAGGACAGACTTGTTTTAATTCAAAACAATTATCAGGTCCTCCGGGAGTCCATACAGAAAGCCCAAGTGGATTACAAAAAACACTTTGATCGGAAACGGAGGGGAAATCTTTCCTTCAAGGTTGGGGACAAAGTGTGGCTGTCTACTGCCAACCTGAAATTGGCCTGCCCTTCACGGAAGCTAGGGCCAAGGTATATTGGGCCTTTTCAGATCAAACGGGAAATTAACCCAGTGGCTTACGAACTATCTTTGCCTGACTCATATAGGATCCATCCGGTTTTTCACACCTCCTTGCTTAAACCAACTGTTCCAGATCCATTTCCAGGGAGAGTGGAGCCACCTCCACCGCCAGTGACGATTGGTGAGGACACAGAATTCGAGGTGGAAGCAATCCTGGACTGCAGGAAGAGAGGGAGACAAACCCAATTCTTAATTAAATGGAAAGGGTATCCACCCGAAGAAAGCTCATGGGAACCCGAAGCCAATGTACATGCCCCCAGACTCCTCCAAGAGTTTAAGGACAAATACCCAGAGAAAATTTCTCAAATAGGCATCCGGAGGCTGCCCGTCAGGGGGGGGCACTGTCAGGGCACAAACACCAGGAGAAGGGCTCTAGGACCCAGCAGCGCTATCAGCACTTTGGCAGGAGAAGGACTTTAGGACCCAGCAGCACTACCAGCAATTTACCTGGGCCTATTTAAGGAAACCTGCCAGTGATTTTAGTTGCTGGTTGATCTTCAGCTCCTCCAGTGTGTTATCCCTGTGATATTCCAGTTCCTGTCTCCTGTTACCAACCCGGCTTGTCCTTGACCTGTCTCCTGATTGCTTCCTGTGTTTGACCTCGGCTATCCACCTGACCACGCTTGCTCTGATATCCACCTGGCTCCTGATCTTGGCTATCCACCCGACCACGTTCCAGTCTCAGCATTATCCAAGTCCTGTAAACACCTCACGGGCGCCACCTGTCTGCTGATTCCACTCCAGCACTCCAGCTGTACTCTGGATCCTCGTGCACACAATCCAGCAGGCGACCCGTGCTACTTTGGGCCTGACCTCTCCTGTTCTCATCCTCAGGGGGGTCTGGAACTTAGCCGCAAGGGAAGCCCTCTCTCTCCATTGGCCTCTAGCACCAGGTACGTGATACTCATAGTGTCACAAGGTCTCAGCTGTAAATGGGGAGCAGGTGTGTTAAATTTGGTGTTATCTCTCTCACTCTCTCCTACTGGTCACTGGAAGTTCAACATGGCACCTCATGGCAAAAAACTCTGAGGATATGAAAAAAAGAATTGTTGCCTAGGCTATAAGAAGGTTGCCAAGACCCTGAAACTGAGCTGCAGCACAGTGGCCAAGACCATACAGCAGTTTAACTGGACAGGTTCCACTCAGAAAAGGCCTTGCTATGGTCAACCAAAGAAGTTGAGTGCACGTTCTCAGCGTCATATCCAGAGGTTGTCTTTGGCAAATAGACGTATGAGTGCTGCCAGCTGCAAAGTTTGAAGGGATGGGGGGGCCAGCCTGTCAGTGCCCAGACCATACGCAGCACACTGAATCAAATTGGTCTGCATGGCTGTCTTCCCAGAAAGATGATGCACAAGAAAGCCTGCAAACAGTTTGCTGAAGACAAGCAGACTAAGGACATGGATTACTGTAATTTTTTGTGAAGAATCAACAAGTGGGACACAATCATGAAGTGGAACGAAATTTATTGGAGATTTTAAACTTTGTTAACAAATAAAAAAACTGAAAAATTGGGCGTGCAAAATTATTCAGCCCCCTTAAGTTAATACTTTGTAGCGCCACCTTTTGCTGCGATTACAGCTGTAAGTCGCTTGGGGTATGTCTCTATCAGTTTTGCACGTCGAGAGACTGAAATTTTTGCCCATTCCTCCTTGCATACAGCACGAGCTCAGTGAGGTTGGATGGAGAGCGTTTGTGAACAGCAGTTTTCAGTTCTTTCCACAGATTCTCGATTAGATTCAGGTCTGGACTTTGACTTGCCCATTCTAACACCTGGATATGTTTATTTGTGAACCATTCCATTGTAGATTTTGCTTTATATTTTGGATCATTGTCTTGTTTGAAGACAAATCTCCGTCCCAGTCTCAGGTCTTTTGCAGACTCCATCAGGTTTTCTTCCAGAATGGTCCTGTATTTGTCTCCATCCATCTTCCCATCAATTTTAACCATCTTCCCTGTCCCTGCTGAAGAAAAGCATGCCCAAACCATGATGCTGCCACCACCATGTTTGACAGTGGGGGTGGTGTGTTCAGGGTGATGAGCTGTGTTGGTTTTACACCAAACATAACATTTATCATTGTTGCCAAAAAGTTCGATTTTGGATTCATCTGACCAGAGCACCTTCTTCCACATGTTTGGTGTGTCTCCCAGGTGGCTTGTGGCAAACTTAAAACAACACTTTTTATGGATATCTTTAAGAAATGGCTTTCTTCTTGTCACTTTTCCATAAAGGCCAGATTTGTGCAGTATACGACTGATTGTTGTCCTATGGACAGAGTCTCCCACCTCAGCTGTAGATCTCTGCAGTTCATCCAGAGTGATCATGGGCCTCTTGGCTGCATCTCTGATCAGTCTTCTCCTACCATTTCAATATTATCGCTTGCACAGTGCTCCTTGGGATGTTTAATGCTTGGGAAATCTTTCTGTATTTAAATCCGCTTTTAAACTTCTCCACAACAGTATCTCGGACCTGCCTGGTGTGTTCCTTGTTCTTCATGATGCTCTCTGTGCTTTAAACGGACCTCTGAGACTATCACAGTGCAGGTGCATTTATATGGAGACTTGATTACACACAGGTGGATTCTATTTATCATCATTAGTCATTTAGGTCAACATTGGATCATTCAGAGATCCTCACTGAACTTCTGGAAAGAGTTTGCTGCACTGAAAGTAAAGGGGCTGAATAATTTTGCACGCCCAATTTTTCAGTTTTTTATTTGTTAACAAAGTTGAAATATCCAATAAATTTCGTTCCACTTCATGATTGTGTCCCACTTGTTGTCGATTCTTCAAAATAAATTACAGTTTTATATCTTTATGTTTGAAGCCTGAAATGTGGCAAAAGGTCGGAAAGTTCAAGGGGGCCAAATACTTTCGCAAGGCACTGTATATATATATATATATATATATATATATATATATATATATATATATATATATATATATATATTGTGAGGGATTAGCTCGGTGGCGGGTGTGGATGACCCCTTGGGGGGTGTTTTTTCCCAGAGAGGTAGCCGACAAGTGCTTGCAAACAAACAGTGTGGTTTATTAAATGGTGTTTTCTTCACCAGGCTGTATGCAGCAAAACATCCAAAATAAAATAAAACAGAAAATAAATCCTTGCCTCTGTGGGCGGCTACCTTCTCACAACTGGAACCTACCTAAGTGTCTGTCTCCAACCTACCGTCGGGCAGACTTCCTTGTCCTACAGTGGACACTCAATAGTCCTTTTATAGTAGCTTCACAGGGCAACACAGTCCTTTGTTTCTTTCACACAGAAACACTTCGTCTTCTCACCTTTGAGACGTATTCACCCTTGGTTACCGTCCCGGGCACACATCACTCCGGGGGGTCTTCTCCCAGGCCCACACATCCTGTCGGGAGGCACACGCTGACTGTCCTCCTGCTCCCAGCCCACATGGCTTCAGGATGCAGCTTCTGGAGGCAGCAAACAATAGGACTTTCTCTAAACAAATTATAGAGCCTTAACTCCCTCATTCTGAACAGGTGAAGGCCTTTCAACTTCCTGCTGGCTAGCTCTGTAGCCAACACCCTAAATTAATTAATGGACTTCTCAATCAGGTGGAAATGTATCTCCTTCCTGTGACTACATTCCCAGATTTAGCTGACTTCCTGTCACATACCCCCCCCTCTTGTTTCAACCCTAGGGTTGGGACACATATTTCCAGGCACGCATGTGTCAGGCACTGCTGACTCACTGATAAGCCTCCTATTATCCTCAAGCTTCCGGATGAAACTGTTTTGTCATCTTCATTGACGGATTTCTCATAAATGCCACACAGTTTGTCTCTCATCTCATATACACATTCTTCAACTGCATTTTTGGCATCATTTTGCTCCTTCTCGTTTCTGTCATCTTCATTGACAGCTTTCTCATAAATGTCAGACAGCTTGTCCCTCATAACCGTCTGTCCAATCCACCATGGAGGACCGTGATCCATAGGCAACTCAATTGGGCTAGTCTTAATGTCTTCAACATTCTTAAGACGCCTCTCTCTGCAATCCATAAATGTTTTCCACAAAACTTTGAGAACCTTTGCTTCACTAAGCTTTGTTCCAAGTAGGGACTCTTGACATCCCTCTGTGACTTGAGTTGCCTCTCCATACATCTGTACACAATCATTGACTTTTTGTTGTAAAAGGGAATGATCTTCCTTCTTGAGCTTTGCTTGCTCTAAGATGCTGTGCAGAGGATTTTCCAATTGAGACAACAGGCTGTCACACATTTCTTCAAAGTGACCCCTGTTCCTTTTCCCAGAGATATCAATATCATTCACCAAACATTTCATATTCATAGGCAGATCTGAAGCATTTGCACTCATCAACTTCTTAAACTTTTCGCCCTCCTGAGCGAGTCGCAGTAAAGGCCTACTATTTGATTTGATATTCAGTTTATATTTCTTGCCAAACTCTTCACAGAAGAAGCCAACCAGAACATCATCAACTTTCCTTCCACCAACATAGGGGTCAAAGGCAACAACACAGTTGAACCCAGCGATCTGGGTGGTATCCATTATAGACCTCCTCTCTGCATCAGTGAAGAAGCATGGAACTGCAACACATTCTTTTACAGGTTTCTTCAATGCACTTTCTGCTGAACTATTTGACCGCTCAAGGTCACCTAGTTCTTTTTCTCTATCTGAATTCCACATGGAATGCATCTCAAGATCACGATCAAACTTCTGCCACCCGTCTTTCACCAGTTCCATTTTGGAAACACTCCCTGAAAGGCACTTATTCATTTGCTTCACGTTTTCACCAACAGCCTTAGTTTTCTCCACTAGGTTTTCAGCCTGAACTGAGAAATCACCACATTTCTTACTCAGCTCCTTTGTTTGCTGAAGTTCTAATGATACATTTTCCAATGCTTGAAGTTTTTGAAGGAACGGTTTATTCCAAAGGGGTGATTCAAGCCACGTGTCATCACATTTCTGAGGCTCACTCAGGACAGACCCCAAAACACTGATCCTTTTAAAAACTGCATCAGGCACACTATCCCCTCTTTGGGACAGATCCTCTGTTGCCTGGAATTCCTCTTCCAGTTCCTGCAACGGAATCTTCATCTCTTCTACTTGCTGTTCTAAGGCTCGTTTAGACTTTTCTAGCTCCTGAACGCTTTTCTCAACCTCATCCTTGTAGCTGACCACATGTTCCATCTCTGTACATAGCTGCTTGTTAACTCTTTCTAGTTCAGCCTTGGACTCTAGAGCTTCCTCCAAAGAGCGAGCCAAGAACAGGGCTTTGCTCTCGTTATCACGCGCCTCCGCTTCTGCGCGGTCGCGTTCTTCTGCATATTTTGCAGACACAGTCTTCTCTTCACCAAGCATCTGATCAAACTTCTTTTTCACATCTTCAACACACTGTAATGAAGCAACGCTTTCTTCCATGCGTTTTTTCATATCCGCTATCTGAGCTTGCAATGTTGCGACTTGCTCTGATAGGTTTTTCTTTGCTTCCGCCTCCTCTTTTAATTGTTCCAGGAAGCCATTTTTCTCATCTTCCATTTGTTTGAGCTTTGTGCTAAAACTCAGCCTTTGACACCTCTCTTCCTGTAAGAGTTCCTGCGTGTCTTGCAGCTGCGATTCCAAGATAGAAAAATCTTCCGCAATTTCTCTAGATTTGCTGTCTGCTTGAGAAAGCTGATTTGTAACATTGTCCAACTCAACCTGCAGTCGGTTTGCCTTCTCTGACAGCTTAGCACACAATCGGTCACCTTCTGACACCTTGACTTGCGATTCCAGAAGCTGTGCCTCTACTTTTTCCCTCTTATGTTCACAATCTTCTTTTCCCTGCATAAGAGCTTTCACCTCATTGGCTAGCTTCTGGGAATGAGACCGTAATTCTGCCACACAGGCTTCTTTCTCCTTTAACTGCTGCTGGAAACGTTGGGCTTCACCTTTCCAACTTTCACAGTCTGCACGTAATTCATCTACCACATTGCTCAAAGTGGTGAGCTCATACACAGTACTCAGTAATTTAGCCTCTCTTTCACTTTTCTCGTTGTCGCTGAGAGACAATGTCGTTTTCAGAGCGACATTCTGTTCCTGCGCCCCCTGCAGGTCTATTTTTGTAGCTTCCAAAGACTGAAGACTTTTTTCCAGCTGATTTCGTAACTCCAACATATCATGCATACTTTGCTCCTGCAAAGTCTGAATTTCAACCTCCTTTTCCTTGAGGATGGTATCTTTCTCCATTATAGTCTCTCTGCGTTTTTGCAACTCGACCAAAAGAAGAGCAGTGGATTCTTCCCACTGTGACACATGAGACTTGAGTAGTTCATTCATTTCCTGCAAGTTTCTATGCTCCATTTTAAGCAATTCCAAGGCTTGTTCCTTTTCTTCCATTTTCCGTTGCAAGGCATCCAACTCAGCCCTGCACACATACTCGGTTTCCTCCAAACCGATGGCCTCCATTGGCTGCTGGCGTCTCTGTTTCCAGCCTGCCATGCTCTCTTGATGAGCCTTTTGTTGAGCTGCAAAGCTCCGTTGTTTCAGCATCTCCCCCATTTTGGGTTTACTTTTCATCTGAGCACACTGCGTCTCCATAGCAGTTTCATCAGTGTTGCTAGGGACAACAACCTTCCTCTTTAGTAGACTCTCTTTAGGCATGGATGGGGTTGGTTCAGACGGTAACATCCCCTCCATCCATAGAATCCGGTCTCTCATTTCATCTATCTTTGCATTTTTCAGGCGTTTGGATCGCCCCATCTTCAATAACTCCACAAACAAATTTTTCACAGTCCAGCAAACAATTTTCAGACCACTGTCTCTTTAACACATGTAGTTTTTCTCTCTCTTGCAAGATCTCTTTTCCTGCGCACACAGTTTGTGCAGTCACTTGCACCAGACACAACAAAGTTCATCAAATAATTTTGAGACCGCTGTCTCTTTAAAACACTTTTTTTTTTTTTTTTTTTTTTCTGTCAGGATCTTCTCTCCTGCACACATAGATTGTGCAATCTCATGCACCAGACAAAGTTCATCAAACATTTGCACTTCCTTGCAGGGATCTTCGCTTCTGCCCACTGCATACCTCCACCATATGTGAGGGATTAGCTCGGTGGCGGGTGTGGATGACCCCTTGGGGGGTGTTTTTTCCCAGAGAGGTAGCCGACAAGTGCTTGCAAACAAACAGTGTGGTTTATTAAATGGTGTTTTCTTCACCAGGCTGTATGCAGCAAAACATCCAAAATAAAATAAAACAGAAAATAAATCCTTGCCTCTGTGGGCGGCTACCTTCTCACAACTGGAACCTACCTAAGTGTCTGTCTCCAACCTACCGTCGGGCAGACTTCCTTGTCCTACAGTGGACACTCAATAGTCCTTTTATAGTAGCTTCACAGGGCAACACAGTCCTTTGTTTCTTTCACACAGAAACACTTCGTCTTCTCACCTTTGAGACGTATTCACCCTTGGTTACCGTCCCGGGCACACATCACTCCGGGGGGTCTTCTCCCAGGCCCACACATCCTGTCGGGAGGCACACGCTGACTGTCCTCCTGCTCCCAGCCCACATGGCTTCAGGATGCAGCTTCTGGAGGCAGCAAACAATAGGACTTTCTCTAAACAAATTATAGAGCCTTAACTCCCTCATTCTGAACAGGTGAAGGCCTTTCAACTTCCTGCTGGCTAGCTCTGTAGCCAACACCCTAAATTAATTAATGGACTTCTCAATCAGGTGGAAATGTATCTCCTTCCTGTGACTACATTCCCAGATTTAGCTGACTTCCTGTCACAATATCTATATATATAATGAAATTATTTTGTCCTTTAAAACAATTGTATTTTTACCCAAACCAGTCTCTGTCATGTCCTGCAGAGAAGCACTCAGATTGGCAGAGGTGGGAGCACTAGGAGCCAATCAGGTTTTGCCACAGTGCACGTGTGCTGATATCAGGAGAGAGCAAGGTTGGTGACTTAGCAGTGTGCTGTAACTTTTACAATGACCAATCAATATTGGTTACTTGAGCTTATTAAATGTTGATCTACATTCTTTTTGACAGCTAGGAGGACACACAGGTGCTCCCTTCTAGCTGAGAGACAATGCTCTCACTGACAGTTCCCAGGTTTAAAGCAGTAACACATTAGAGCACAATAAAATACACATTTTCTAGTAAATTCTTCATTAAAATTCTTATCCCAGCACTTGCTAAATACAGCATTTAATTCTGCTGGAACCTGCTGTCTCAGTGCTGCTTCCCTGAATTTCTTGTCATTCCTAGGCAATTGCTAACAGTAGACAGTGCAGTCTCCAGTGAGTCTGTTAGTTTAGGGAGCGGGAGTAGAAGCAGGAAAGAACCTTGCCACCATTGGCTATGGGGCTGTATGTTTCTATTGATGCACACAGTGTAAGAAGAAACAACTCTAGTCCCTGCATGGAAGGGTGACTCAATAGGATGCTGCAAGAGAAAGGGGCCACCCTGAGACAGGAAACCTGGGCAGTGATCATGGCATTAGCTTAATCAGGCACATTATTGTTGTTCAGTCATTTAGTCATGTCTGACTCTTCATAACCTCATGGACCATAGCAAGCTAGGCATTTCTGTCCTTTACTGCCTCCCTGAGCTTTCCTAACTTCATGTTCATTGTTTCGATGATGCCATCTATCCATCTTGTTTTCTGACGTCCTTTTCTTTTTCCTTCCATGTTTCCCAGCATCAGGGTCTTTTCCAATGAGTCCTCTCTTCACATTAGGTGGCCAAAGTAATCGAGTTTCAGCTTCAGGATCTGTCCTTCCAGTGAATAATTAGGGTTGATTTCCTTCAGGATTGACTGGTTCTTGCTGTCCAAGGGAATTTCAAGAGTCTTCACCAACACCATAGTGCAAAAGCATTAATTCTTTTTGGCGTTCAGCCTTCCTTATGGTCCAGCTTTCACAGCCATACGGTACTACTGGGAATATATCATATCAATACCAGTCAGGAACATAGATAAGGATTTAAAGATTGTTAGACTTCCAGTACGAAATAGAAATACATTTTTATTATTACAGGTCAAGAACTGTGAACTTTAAGGCCTAAAAGGACCTTGTCACTGATTCAGTCAAAATACCTTCAGTTTCAAGCACACACTGCGTCCATTGTTGAATGTGTGTTATTTACATGTCCTTGAAATGAGAAGCTAGGTCGTCTGCCCCCAAAAGGAAATTGTGTTTAGATAAACTTTGAATATAATTGTAACGCTCCTGCGTTTTATGTATGATGTGGATTTTCAGCTGCAGAAATATTCCACTTCAGTAGTCATGTAGAGAAACGCTGAGACACCAATCCCAACTCTCAATGACTCATCATGTGTGGATGATCTCAATTCAGCAAGTAAATACACACACTCAATAAGATGTTTCCTAGAGTGACTTATGTATATAGTAACACAGTGATGATAGGCTGAATAGACAGGTTGGGTAGAGATGGTAGATGACAGACACTTGAAAGGAAATGTTCTTGAAAGTAAGATAGTAGCAGATGGGATGCAGATAGGTTTAGCAATCATGTATGGTAGCAGATGACAGAGTAGCAGGTGGACATACAAGAGAGATCAACCCAGTGCAAGAACAGGTGGTAGTAGGCTCAAGAGCTAGAAATCTTAGATAATGCAGATGTAGTAATAGTCCTTAGTATGCAGAGCTAGATAGTGTAAGCTTTAGTATGAAAGTTATAGAGGTTTCCCCTGTGGGGTACTTATCACTAATAGCAATGTAGCAGAGGAGAGGTTCGGCAAGAGCGGATGATCCGGTAGCGGGATACAGGGATCAGCGCAGCGTAGTTCCGACAGCGAGGTATGCTTGCAAGCATGAGAGCTTCAAGACAGGTTAGCATCAAGGCACAAAGCAGTTTGAACGAACACATGTGAGTGAGAGCCGGCGATCTAAATAGCCATCCAGTCCGGCGCTCAGTGATGACAGCATCAGTCTTAAAGGTGTATGCGCACCTTACCAAAAGAGAATGGTGGGGCGCATACACTTATGAAAGAGTAATTAGGGTACCCAAAGGTACCAGAACATTACAGTACCCCCCCCTTAAGGCCGGCTCCTGAAGGCCTCTGGAGCTGGTTTGTCTGGGTACTTCGCATGAAAATTGCGGATTTATCTAGAGGCATGTATGTCAGAGGTGTTTAGCCAGGTGTCGTCTTGGGGCCCATAGTTCTTCCATCGAACCAAGTACTGAAGTCTTCCTCTGTGGATACGAGAATCCAGAATCTCTTTTATCTCATATTCTTCTCCACCTTCAACTTGTACAGGAGGAGGAGGTGGGATAGTAGGCCTTATTCCTTGGTCAGGAACATGGGGCTTCAGTAGCGACACATGGAAAATGGGATGTATTTTGAGGTCTATTGGCAATGTAAGCTGTACTGCAGCTTTTCCAATAAGTTTCTTGATTGGGAAAGGTCCCAAGAACAGAGGTCCAAGCTTTTTGCTAGGGATTTTCAGTCTTAAATTTTTTGTTGAGAGCCAAACGAGGTCCCCGATAGCGTACTGAGGAGAAGGTCTTCTGCGAAGATCATAGTACTTCTTTTGTTGACTATGAGCGTGTGCAATGGTAGTATTAAGCAAACCCAGAGAGTCCTTTATTTGGGTAAGATAGTCTGAAGCTACTGGGTTATTTGAAGGAAGGATGCGTGGTGGAAGAATAGAGGAATGAAACCCATAGTTCAAGTAGAACGGACTCTGCTTGGTCGTACTGTGGGTTGCGTTGTTGTAGGCAAATTCTGCCAGAGGGAGAAGATCCACCCAATCATCCTGTTGGTAAGAAGTGTAACAACGTAAATATTGCTCGATGCATTGGTTGACTCTTTCAGTCTGTCCGTTGGTCTGCGGATGGTAAGGAGAAGTGAGCTTCCGCTCGATCCGTAGTATGTGACATAGTTCTTGCCAGAACTTGGAAATAAATTGTGATCCACGGTCAGACAGAAGAGTTTTTGGGATACCATGTAACTTAAAGACATGTTTCATCAGGAGTTCTGCCGTTTGTTTGGACGAAGGTAGTCTGCGAATAGCAATGAAATGTGCCATTTTTGTCAGATGGTCCACTGACACTAAGATGGTATTAAATCCTTTGGAAGGAGGCAATTCCACTATAAAGTCCAAGGACACAACTTCCCATGGAGTTTGGGGTATTGGTAGACTGCATAGTAGACCGGATGGTCTCGTAGTGTCAATTTTGGACCTGGCACAGACATTGCATGAAGAGACGAATTTTTGTATAGATGTTTTCATGTCAGGCCACCAGAATTGCCTGGTAATCAGATTAAGAGTCTTTGTCATACCCATATGTCCTGCCATAGGCACATCATGCGATAATTCCAAGATCTTGGTGCGTATGGTAGGTGGTATGTAAAGTTTGTCGTTGTAGTAGAGGAAGCCTTCTGCATCAGTATTTAGTTGTGGTGGGGGTGAATCCAAACTTATACCATGCAAAACCTCTTCCTACAAGGAACGGACAACTCCAATAATGCGTTTGTGAGGTATTATAGGAACGGAAGGGATTTCGAAGTAGTTTTCTTCAGTTAGTCGTGATAGTGCATCCGCCTTTTTGTTCTTATCTGCAGGTGTGTAGGTCACTAGGAAGTTAAACCTTAGAAAGAATAGTGACCATCGTACCTGTCGGTGCGAGAGAGTTTTGTTAGTCTGAAGATATTGGAGATTTTTATGGTCCGTGTATATAAGTATTGGTAATTGGGTGCCTTCGAGTAGATGTCGCCAATTCTCCAGAGCCAATTTTATAGCAAGCAGTTCCTTTTCACCCACGGGGTAATTTATCTCTGGACTGCTTAGAGATTTAGAAAAAAAGGCGACTGGATGAAGTGGTGAAGTGTGAGTTGGTCGTAGGGAGAGTATTGCTCCTACTGCCATGTTTGACGCATCTACTTCCAGAATGTATTGGAGGGATGGGTCTGGATGGCGTAGTATGGGAGCAGAAGTAAACCTTGTCTTTAACAGGTGAAAAGCTTTATTTGCTTCATCTGACCATTTGAATGGTTTTTTAATGCTAGTGAGCTGTGTGAGGGGTCTCACAATGGCAGAGAAGTTTCTAATGAACTTCCTGTAGAAATTCGAAAATCCAAGGAATCGCTGTAGCGCCTTGCGTGTGGTTGGTGTAGGCCAATCCTGAATGCAGGATATCTTACTCATGTCCATCTCGATTCCTGTTTTGGATATGATGTAGCCTAGAAACAGTACCTCTTCTTTATGAAACAAGCATTTTTTTAGTTTCACATAAAGGTTGTGTGCAAGCAATCTCGATAATACTAGTCTTACATGTCTTATGTGTTCAGACAGGGATCGTGAATATATAAGTATATCGTCCAGATATACCACAACACAGACATATAGTAAGTCTCTGAAAATATCGTTTATAAATCGTTGAAAAACTGCAGGGGCGTTGCATAGCCCGAATGGCATTACAAGATATTCGAACAATCCGTATCTGGTTCTGAATGCAGTCTTCCACTCGTGTCCATCACGGATTCGATTGAGATTGTATGCTCCTTTCAGGTCCAATTTTGAAAAATAGGTAGCTCCACGCACCTGCTCAATGAGCTCAGGGATAAGAGGTAGAGGATAGCGATCTTTTATTGTAATAGCATTCAATTGCCTATAGTCGATGATAGGCCTGAGACTTGAGTCCTTATTGCGGACAAAAAAGAGTCCTGCTGCTGTGGAAGAAGTGGAAGGTCTAATAAAACCTTTTTCCAAATTCTCATCCAAATAGTCTTTGAGATTGGAAAGTTCATCCTGTGAAAGAGGATAAACATGACCGAACGGCAATTTGCTATTTGGGAGTAGATCAATGCTACAATCATAGTCTCGATGGGGAGGTAGTGCTTGAGCATTTTTCTCAAGAAAAACCTCAGAGAGATCCTGATAACATAATGGTGCAATCTCATCTGTCACCACAGACAGGATCTTCCCGAAAGACGGGAGGTTACACGTACCCTCGCAATAGCAAGAGAGGAAGGTCAGGGTCCGTTCCTTCCAATCTATGGTTGGTTGATGTGTGTGCAACCAGGGAAGTCCCAAAACAATGGGAAAGTGGGCTGAAGGTATTAGATCAAAGGTAGTGGTCTCCATATGAGACCAGTTAGTAGTGACTAGGAGTGCCTGTGTCTGATCAGTGATCGGACCAGAGGATAAAGGAACACTGTTAATAAGACTCACTGAGACAGGTTTAAGTTTAGAAATAATAGAAACTTTATTTAAAGCAGCAAAACGTATGTCAATATAATTTCCACAAGATCCTGTGTCAATCATGGCCTTAGTAGTAATCCTGTTCTGGTCCCACTGTAATCTTAAGCAAACAGAAAGGTAAGGGTTAGTGATTGAAGTTGTCAATCCCCCTAGGAGGACATGTGAACACTCACCCTTCTTTTTGTAGACTAGGGGACAGACGTTTATCTTGTGATCCGGGGATGCACAGTACAAGCAGAGATTACCAGATCGTCTTCTGGCTCTTTCCATAGTTGATAGAGGTGGGCGTATGGTTCCTACCTCCATAGGAACGGGGTCAACGGCCGAAATCCGAGAAGAACTGGATAATGGCATTCCCATTTTCTCAGCCTTTCTTTCTCGTAGTCTTCTATCTATGGTGATACTGAGTTGTATCAATGCATCCAGGATTTTTGGCAGATCCGCTCGGGCGAGCTCGTCTTTAACGGCCTCTGATAGGCCAAGCCTAAATTGGGATTTCAGAGATGCATCATTCCATTCTGAATCAAGGGTCCATCTCTTGAATTCTGCGACAAAGTCTTCTACAGGTCTCCCACCTTGTTTCAAGGATCTTAATTGAAGATCGGCAGTACTCTGCCTATTGGGATCATCATATAGGCTAGTGAGTTTTGCTAGGAACAAGGCATAGGAGTTGAGAAGCTGGTCGCTTTTCTCAAAAAGAGAGTCTGCCCAGGCCCGAGGATCGCCTGTTAGGTAAGAAATAATAGTACAAACCTTAATGTGATCAGTAAGGTAGGTACGGGGTTTTAGCAATAAAAGTAACTCACATGCGTTTTTAAATTCGCGAAATTTTTTGCGATCGCCTGTAAATACCAAAGGAGGATTTATTTTGGGTTCAGGGGACTGAGCAGTGGTAAGTTGTGTCAGTCTAATTACCTGCTGCGACAGAGCCTGATTGTCTTCTTTTAATTCAGCAAGTGTGTGTATTAACGCAGGTACTTGCTGTTTTAATTGTGTCATCTGAGTGGTTATTTCTGCTGAATCCATTTGTGGTTCGTTCAATCTGTAACGCTCCTGCGTTTTATGTATGATGTGGATTTTCAGCTGCAGAAATATTCCACTTCAGTAGTCATGTAGAGAAACGCTGAGACACCAATCCCAACTCTCAATGACTCATCATGTGTGGATGATCTCAATTAAGCAAGTAAATACACACACTCAATAAGATGTTTCCTATATATGTATATAGTAACACAGTGATGATAGGCTGAAGAGACAGGTTGGGTAGAGATGGTAGATGACAGACACTTGAAAGGAAATGTTCTTGAAAGTAAGATAGTAGCAGATGGGATGCAGATAGGTTTAGCAATCATGTATGGTAGCAGATGACAGAGTAGCAGGTGGACATACAAGAGAGATCAGCCCAGTGCAAGAACAGGTGGTAGTAGGCTCAAGAGCTAGCAATCTTAGATAATGCAGATGTAGTAATAGTCCTTAGTATTCAGAGCTAGATAGTGTAAGCTTTAGTATGAAAGTTATAGAGGTTTCCCCTGTGGGGTACTTATCACTAATAGCAATGTAGCAGAGGAGAGGTTCGGCAAGAGCGGATGATCCGGTAGCGGGATACAGGGATCAGCGCAGCGTGGTTCCGACAGCGAGGTATGCTTGCAAGCATGAGAGCTTCAAGACAGGTTAGCATCAAGGCACAAAGCAGTTTGAACGAACACATGTGAGTGAGAGCCGGCGATCTAAATAGCCATCCAGTCCGGCGCTCAGTGATGACAGCATCAGTCTTAAAGGTGTATGCGCACCTTACCAAAAGAGAATGGTGGGGCGCATACACTTATGAAAGAGTAATTAGGGTACCCAAAGGTACCAGAACATTACAATAATGCTCTGACAATGAAAATTCTCTCCACAATGGCAGATATTCAACCAGTTTCAGGATCACATCTGTGTTCACCCATTCCATAGCAAATAAACTATTGTTTCTACCCTGAGAAGTCAAACAAACGGAAAACAGCCTGGACAAAGACAAGAACCTGTAATTAATTTATGTACACACCAAGACGGGGGTAGAGATTGTGTCATACAGACAATTGTCCATTGGAAGCTACATGGTGTCAAATAAACATTGTTCACTTAGACTGATGAGAACTGCATCTTCAAATGAATTTAATATAATCATAAGCTTATACAACATCCTTGTCCCATCATATACCAAAGGGGGGTGTTGAACTTATGATTTTATGACAATCTTCTATTAAGAATTACATTATATCTATTATATAGTAGTGTATAATGGTCAGAATTTCTCCCATATTTTATAATCCAGTCCCAAATCATGATTGTATTGCTGGTAACATAATAATCCCTTAATGGATAATATTCTGTTTGGAAATAACCCATGTATAGAAAAGTTTACATATACAAGTTGTTGTGTAGCAATATATATATAACTGTCTATGTATCTATATAATTTTTACTGCTACTAAATGTAAAGTATCTGGGTAAATCAGTCATTTCCAATCAATATACATATCGTATTAATAATATATCCTTATTAAATGGTGTTACCAGGTTCAATCCTTATCTAGATACCTGATGGAGATATTAGATGGACATGTATGCATCATGAGTGTATGGACAGATGTTCATATTGTTTTTATGATTATTATTAAATGAAGAACTTATATAATTCTAAAATCCAATATACCAAATGAATAGTAGAGGTGTCGCCCAATGACCTTATCAGTTAATGGTTAAGTAATCCCAACCAATTGGGATAAAGTTCCTCCCACTGGGTTCGGCTTATGGTAATTTTATTGCCCTTTTGTTCAACACAATATAAAAAGGAACCTCAGATGTAATAGGAGACACATTACATTACACAACATTCATTACACATACAACACACACGCTACTCACATCCATATATATACACATCTATACATACTCCATCTTGCTCCATCATTTATCTGAAACTTTGAAGGACGCCAAACGAAACTCCTCCCTAACTGGCCACCATTTTGGGAAGGCAGCCATCTTAAGGACTCTGGTAACGACCATTTTAAGCTAGCAGCCATCTTAAGTGTGGTAAATATACCTTGCTGTTTATTTGATTATTATTTACTATCATTTATTTTCTTCCTTATATGTTTTATATATCATATTTAAGGGTAATGAGATTACAGGCCCAGCCGTATTAACCATATGTAGATTTTTCTCTAAGAGCTGATTTTTGCTTTTTATACATTTTTATTAATATCAGATTTAGCGCATATTGGCGTATTAGTCTCTCGTTTTGCATGGCCTATTCTTGCTCCATTTGCAGTGGAGTGACTGTCGGCTACGCAATTCGCAGACAATTGTGGTCTGATTATATAGCACACTTAAATATGGTTTATGCTACTACATCTGGGAAAACGTAATCTTGCTTTATTTTTACTTTCATCTTCGAGCTACAAATCACATTGCATTTATCGTTTTAAGTTTGTATTTTATGTAAAGTTATTTCTTTATGTTACCTCAAGTCTAATCATTTATTGTGAATACATGTCTTCTTATATATTCCATATATTCCATACTGTAGACTGTTTTCACTAAGATTGGTATATGCTTTTAAAAAGAAATTAATTGATTAAAAAGAACTTGTTACATACTGATTTGTAGAAATAAGTTGAGATTCTCCTATCTTACAGATCTTTGCTTATTGACATAAATGTAGACACTGTTATATTCAGAGCAGTATAAATATTCTGACAAGATAAAGAAGCTGCATACTCAGTAAGTGATTTTATCAGATGCTGAAAGTGCTTAAAAAAACAGAAAAAACCCCAATCAGAATGGTTTATGATTATGTAATCACCATGAAAGCCAAACAAAATTCCCCAAACAAGAAGAATATGGCCCCCTTCACATGAGCAGTATGATCAGGTCCACTTGTCAATTTTGGAAGAAATTATCAGAAGCTCCTCCTCTTTCACACGTGTGGACAGATGGGGTTCGCCTGTCAGAACACTCCAGTTTCCTCTATGGAGCAGTGGGTGACACCCACCAACATCTGATCCAAACCTGTCTGCAAAAAACAGATGGATGGGGATCTGTTCCCCATCTGTCTGGCGGATTGGATTGGATGGCGGCAGTCAGGTGTAAATGGATAGGCAGTCTGTTTACACCTGACTGCCCATAGAGAAGAGCATAATCAGATAGGATACAGACCAGCCATCTGCCTGCTCAGCAGGGATCAGCGGACAGATTCCCCGCTGATCAGGTGGACTCCAACAGAGCTCGCTCCATGTGTAAGAAGCCTTAGTCTATGGGTGGAAGCATGTAAAAAGACTTGAATCTGTTTACATTCAATTACCTTCAAGTCCTTCCAGGTCCATAAAAAATAGAAAAGGTCCTTGTCCTTCTCCATACCTAAACAAAATAGATCAGAGGTGGTCTCATGTAAATGGACGTAAGATCATTTTTATCTGGTTTCTCATAGATCCCACATGGGTTCATCCCCTTCTGCTTTTATTCAGAAAGAGATAGGTTTTCGGGTTCCCTGCTAATTGGACTGCATGATGCCCAAGTGAAAGGGGCCTATATCTGGCACAGCACACTAGATGACCTGATCAGCATCTACTTATGCTGTCTCTTGCAATTGTATGGGCAATGCAGTTGCATCTATGTTTATAACTTATGCTGTTTCACAAAGTTAATTGCTTATTGTTATGCCGCCACCCTGTTGTGACTGTTTTAATTGCACCCAATTTTCTGTGTATCCTCCCCCTTACAGTACATGATGTAACATCCTTACTTTCTCATTGTAAGGTCTTGTATTGTTCCTACAAGATGCCCAGTGAGGCTTGAAATAAATATTTATTTTGGCCTTCATACACTGCAAATGCCAATGCATATTGCATCATATAGTATGCCCTAACCCTTTTTCATGCAATAAAGATGTCCGTGGATGTCAAAAGTTTGGAGAGTTTAGCTATCCAATGAAGATTGTTTGCAGTGATTGTCTCATGTAGGCTAGGCATAGAGATCTCAGAAAGGGATAAGCCACTATCAGAATTATTGGGGTCAGAATATTGCTACAAGCTTAGGGTAATTTAACACTTCCAAAGGTTCCTGGACAGCTTGGCTCCATCCAGCCTAGGTGAAACAGAAAATCGAACAAAAAGAACAAAAGGTAAAAGCTTACGGCCATAAGGGTTAACATGAAACTGACAGTGAATCACGGGCGCTCTTTAACCAACCTGTTAGAGAATCTTTGAGGAACTTTGTGTTGATTTTTACGTGATGTATATAAAGAAAGGAGAACAGACCTTTCCCCAGGCATGCATTACATTGTGCCATCCAGCTAGTCCAAAAAAAAACTTTGCACATCCTGAAGACATGTGATTCAAGCAGATCTATTGTTTGCTGCTCTCCAGAATTTCCCCTGTCTATAGTCACTTTTTTTCTTATATTTTTACAGTATCCTTGAAGTCAGCTTGAGTTAAGAATGAAATAGAGGGTGGTAGCTGCTGAGAGGACATTTTAGTCTCAATTCACAAAGTTAACACACCAGAATGAAAATTCTTATTAAAAAAAAAGTGACAGTTATTTTCAGGTCAGTTCAGTCTGACAACTAGATTTAAAAAAAAAGTCACTTGTTGAACTAAAGATAAATATTCGTGAGTTAAAGTGTTGTGAACTGGTTCTAAAGTTTGCTCTTACGTGTTGAGATCTAGATAATGAATAAGCCAGCGGATACAGATTATTAGAGATGCACATGCCGGAAAAATAGTTTTGTTTCTGATTAGTTCATTAAGTTAATCACTTTGTTTGGTCATATTCGTTATTTCGGGAGATTCCTTATGCACTCTGTTTAGGTTTGTATGGAGGTGGAGCCATCGGAATCTCTGAATCAGAACATAACGAATGTAACAAAATTAATTTCAGAATTATTCATTATGTTATGATTGGGAGATTCTGATGGATCCACCTCCGTCCAACCCAAACACAACAAGTAGGAATTATCATCTTATTTCACTTTTATACTTTACTGTATTCATTGCAATATGTTTCCATGTCATATGTAGTGCATTTTTTATATTATTGAAAAATGTTAATGCAATATAAAAAATGGATCCAAGTCAATTTGGATCATTCGTTATGTTGTTAAGTTCAAGGTGCTTCAAATAACAACAAAAAGTCTGAATAAAACGAATAAATAGGAATACATTTTGTTGTTTGGTTAATATTTATTTTAAAATCGTTGAGATTTGTTAATATTGTAATTTGGAGATTCGGATACATCTGAAACTCGCAATAACAAAACTTTTGTCTGAATTTTAATTGGTAACGAAACGAATCACACATGTCTACAGATTATTCTAAAAAATATTTGATAAAGCTTCCTTTGTACTACATGTACTTTATACTAGATCACCAGGCAAAACTTGTTTCTCAGTTAGGAAGAGAAACTTTTTATTTCTGATCTTTTCAATTTTATATATGTCCCTCTTGTATCCACTGTCACTTAAAGAACAGTAGATGTGGGATAAGAAAATTTAAGAACAGTGCTGTAGGAAGTATCAATGTGTGACCGAACTTGGGACCAGAACAGCGGACAATGGCTCAGTAAGAACAATAAGGGGGTATTGGGTGTTTTAGCCTGCAGGATGTGCGTTGTCATATATTGCAAGGCATAGATCTGAATGGGTCCTAACTGTATGACATTTAGTCTGCTTAGGCAATGTGCATCATGCACATGGTTTCATATAGTTAGTAAGGTTGAATAAAGACATCTTTCCATCCAGTTTAACCTGAGTATATGTATTTATGTCCCTACCATTTCTATTATCCTTGTAGATTGTGTTCACTGAGAAACACATCTAAGGCTTCATGCACACTAGGCTTTTTGACCAGCTCTCCTAAACGCCTTTTTCCTTGCAGGAGAAAAGCAGCATCAAAAACACTCCTAAAGCAGCGTTTTTGATAATGTGTTTATGCACATTTACACACATCTAAGTGCATCAAGCACTTGGATGTTATTTCATTTCATTGAAATTAATTGACGATCCAGCTCTTATTGCGCCTAGCATTACCGCAAATTTAGGTGCATTTACACTCATTTAGGTGTGTCAGGCGTTTTTTTTCTGCCAAAATGCTGCTGCTCTTGAATGCACTGGGGTTTTTTATTTTTCCTCTAAGCACTGATAAACGCATATGCGTGCATGGACACATAGGCTAACATTAAGGGTCCTTTCACATGGGTGTTCCGCCCGGCGGACTCCATTTTGCTCAGCGGGGATCAATCCACCAATCCCCACTGAGCAAGTGGATGGCAGGTCTTTCTCCGCTTACTTTGCAGAGACGAGGAGATTGGATGAAAACGGACCGCCTGTCCATTTTCATCTGATCCGATCCTCCAGACGGATGGAAAATAGGGTTTCCATCCGTCTGGATTTCACGGAAAGGATTGGATAGCGGGTGTCAGTGGACATGTCACAGCTGACATCCGCTGCTCTATAGGGGTGCATGGAGCATCCGATGAAATACTGATGGGTGGACCTGATCGGAAAGCCCATGTGAAAGGACCCTAAGGGGGGGACGTTTAGAATCAGAAAAAAAAAAGTCAAACTCTCCTAAATGTGGCATTTTTGATGCCCAGTGTGCATGAGGCCTAAAAGTTTTTAGAATTTATTTACACTCTCGGCTGACACCACCAACTGTGGAAGGCAGATCCACATCCTTTCTTTTATAACAGTAAAAAACTCCTTACACAGTTTAAGATTGAACTGCTTCTCATCCAACGTCATTGTGCCCGCGTGTCTTCTTTGGAGACCTTAGATTAAATAGTTCTCTCAATAATGCTGTCATCATTTAAAGGATAAGTCCAGTGAAAAACCTAACACTAAACCTGCTCTGTGCCAAATTCTAAGACTATTCTATCTCACCCTGTAAAGCAAAAATCACTATACTTACCTTTTCTACACCTGATCCGTTCCCACACTGAGCAGTCATTTGCGGCTTCAGCATGGAGGCAGGTGCAGGAGAGGCACTCGACAATGAAAGCCCCATAGTAAGTCTATGGGTGATGTCACTCCCCATTCATTTCACAGCCGTTGTCAGTACCCTCCTGCATAAAGCTCCCTTTGCTCTAGACCAGACCGGATTGGGTGTAGAAAAGGTAAGTACAGAAATTTTTGCTTTACAGGGTCAGATAGAATAGTCTTAGAATGTGACAAAGAGCAGATTTAGCGTTAGTTAGGTTTTGACTGGACTTATCCTTTAAAGATTTGTATATTGCGATCATATCCCCTCAAAAGCGCCTCTTCTCTAAGAAGAATAGGTTTAATGTTTGTAGTTATTTCTTATAACTGAGGTTCTGAAGACAGCTTATTTGCTTTGTTGCCCTTCTCTGGACTCTCTTCAGTTCCAGCATATTCCTCCTGAGGATTGGTGACCAGACCTGGACAACATACTCAAGATGTGCTGAAACCAGAGTTTTGTAAAGTGGTAGAATTATAGATTTACCTCCTAAGTAAAAATGTGGCAATTGCCATTTTTTCCTCTAGTAAATTGCATTTTCTATTTTCATTCTTCGCTCCCTTTAAGTGATGCTGTCCTCCTTTTTTCAGTCACACATCATCTACATGCATGTTCTCCAGCAGCAGCTGCATTTCATTTCTCTCAACTGATTTCCTGATGGTGAAAGTTGGAACATACCTGAACATTGAGTGTTGGCACAGCTTCCTAAATTATCTACTGCAGGAATCCTCAAACTACGGCCCTCCAGCTGTTGCAAAACTACACATCCCATAAGGCATTGTAAAACTCTGACATTCACAGACATGACTAAGCATGATGGGAATTATAGTTCCTGAACAACTGGAGGGCCATAGTTTAACCGCTAGGTCTACGTCGCTAGCCTGTGAGGCTCTAGGGAGCGAGCGCACGCCGCCGGAGGCGCACTCCCGCTTCCGTGCGGTCGCGGACCCCCCCCCGCGTGTGTGCCTGGCGGACCCGATGTCCGCCGGGCACTCGCGATCTTCCGTTACACCGGAAGAAAGGCAGGCGGCTAATGTAAACAAAGCCTCCTGTCATTCTTCCCTGTGTAAGAATGGAGATCACACGGTTCTACTATGTAGGACCGTTGATCTCTGTTCTTACACTAGTAGCCACAGCCAATCACAGTTAGAAACACGCCCCTAGGGACACACTTAACCCCTCCCTCTCCAATAAAGTTAACTCCTTCACTGCCAGTGTCATTTTTACAGTAACAGTGCATATGTATAGCACTTATTACTGCAGTAATGTCACTGGTAACCCCAAAAGTGTCAGAAATGTCAGTCAAGGGTCCGATCTGTGCGCCGTAATGTCCCGCAAAAAAAATTGCAGATCGCCGCCAATACTCGTTAAAAAAATAAACAACAAAAATGACAAAAATCTTTCCCTTAGTTAGTAAACGCAATAACTTTTGCGCAAACCAATCAAAAAAAGCTTTTTGCGATTTTTTTTTTACCAAACATATGTAGCATAAAACAAATTGGCCTAAAATGTTAAAAAATTTTGATTTTTACTTTTTTTTTTGGTTAATTTCATATAAAAAAATGTGAAAAATATTGTTATTCTTGCAAAATTGACGCTCTTTTTTTGTTTATAGCGCATGAACAAAAAATCGCACAGGTGATCAAATACCACCAAAAGAAAGCTCTGTTTGTGGGAAAAAAAGGACGTCAAATTAGTTTAGGTACAGCGTCGCACAATTGCGCAATTGTCCGTTAAAGTCACGCAGTGCCGAATCGCAAAATAGGCCCTGGTCAGGAAGGGGGTAAAATCTTCCGGGGCTTAAGTGGTTAAAGACCTCTTCTCTACTGGAAGTGCATGTGACAGTGAAATTTAAAGTTGTCACCCTACTGTAAAATAGGAAATATTTAAACAATGGACCTTCACTGCAGGATATTTAGGTATTCTCAAAGAGAAACTTCACTCCAGTCCATAAATTTTACTTTTTACGTTCCACTTGCCCTTGATGCTGTTATATGCATGATAAGCATAGTTAAATGACCAGCAAATCTTGCATTGTCATTTTCTTGTTTGTTGCTCTTCCACCGCACCTTCTGTCCCCTGCTGCTATCTTGAATCTTCCATAAGCAGGAGCCAACTGTCTCTTCCATTTTTGCACAGCCAGACCAATGATTATGATCCCTTGATCTAGCACATAGCAGACATGCCGCGGGTCTTGAATGGGACTGAAAAGGTTAAAAAAGGGAAACTTTGCCTTTTAAAAAAATTTAAAGGGTAAGAAATATTTCTAAAAAAAAAAAAAAAAAAAAAAAAAAAATGTTAGGTATACTGAGTTAATGGGAACACATAAAAAAAACATATAGTGGGGTATTTTAAAATTTGACTGCAAAATTTGAAATACACTTTAAAGTGGTTCTAAAGGGAAGAGGTATTTTTTTATCTTAATGCATTCTAAAAACCCTCTGTGTGCAGCAGCCCCCCTCAGCCCCCCTCAGCCCCCATATACTTATCTGAGTCCCATCTTGATCCAGCGATGTTGCACAAGAGCCTCGGCTGTCCGGGGACTCTCCCTCCTCATTGGCTGAGACAGCAATGGGGGGCAATTGACACTGCTGTCAATCAAAGTCACTGAGCCAATGAGAAGAGAGGGCGTCAGGGCCGAGCCAAAGCTCAGACACTGAGCTTTGTCTCGGCCCTGCCACCCTCTCTCCTCATTGGCTCAGTGACTTTGATCAACAGCAGCGCCAATTGCCCCTGCTGCTGTCTCAGCCAATGAGGAGGGAGAGTCCCTGGACAGCCGAGGCTCTTGTCTTGTCTGAGGCTCTTGCCTCAGTTGCCCCCACAGAAAGCTGCTTGCTCTGGGGGCACTTGGCAGGAGGGAGAGGCCAGGAGCGCTGACAAAGAACCTGAGAAAAGGAGGATCTGGGCTGCTCTGTGCAAAACCACTGCAACAGAGCAGGTAAGTATAAGCGTCGGTTCACACTACCGCGACGCTACTTCCCGGGGCGACCTCCGAGATCGCGGTGCGTGCAGCGCGCCGCGACCTCGGAGCGGCCGCCACGGACTTCATAACATTGAAGTCTATGGCGGTCACCTCCTGGTCGCCCCAAAGAAGCTCCGGACCCTTTTTCTAGGTCGGAGCGACTTGTGTCGCTCCTATTAGAACGGGTCCGCAGCTTCCCTATGGGAGGCGACCTGCGGCGACCTGTGAGGTCGCCCTAGTGTGAACCGAGGCTAACACGTCTGTTATTTTAAAAAACAAACAAACAAGACTTTAATATCAATTTAACGTGGACCTTTGCCCTATGAAGTTTTCCTCCCTTGCCTCCTCCTTCCTTCCTCTTTTACCAATGGACAGTCTTTTTTTTTTCCTCGTAAAGGACTTTGTTTTCACTCTTCCTGTCTAAGTGAGATTTTATTACTGGCCACCGGCCCGTGCTTACAAGGGCTTAAATCCTGTGGCACATCTGCTCATACCCCAAGGTACCTGGTGTCTGTGCAGGCGTGGGCATTTTTCCATGCATGCCCAAAACAGCCAATAGGGAAGCTGGAAACCTTCCCCATCTTTGCACATTCATGGCATTTCCATGGTGTGTGCCCAGATGTGCTGATTCTTTGCCAGGACCTATAGGCTGGGTAGAGCCCATGTGTACATCTACACACAGGCCATAATGGTGACACCTGAGGGAGTGACGGCACCTAAGGAGGCGGGGTGAAGTTTTGCTTTAGGTTTATGTGTAAAGGTCCGCTTTAAGTTTTGCCCAGAGATGGGCTTAAAAAAATGAGTTTTCATTGAAGTTCCACTTCACTTATGTTTTCAAGCAGGGGTGTCCAACCCTTTACCTTCCTAGGCAACATTGAAAGAAGAGGAATCGTCTTGGGCTGCGCATAAAATACACTAACGATAGGGATAGCTGATGTGCAGAAAATGTCAGGCAGATCACAAGTTAACGATCACTGATATATTGTACATAATGTACCCATCCGAGTAATAAAACCTCATTTTTTTTGTATTATTTTTAAGTATGTAGCACTACTCCCTTGGGAGCTGCTGGTGACGGGTTTCCCTGGGTTACCCATAGCAACAGCACAATAGTTCAGTGACTTTAAAGTGCCTTGCTCAGTCAAGAAACAGTGTAGGAGTTTTGGTCTTTGTGGTTTTATTGAGAACTTGGATAGAAGAAGGGAATGAGTGGGATACCCCAACTTGAATACATTTATGCACAATTTGCTGGGACGTTTAGATATAATTAAAGAGGAAGTAAACCCTCCTCTGTAACTTAGAACCTATAGGTAAGCCTATGATAAGGCTTACCTATAGGTACTGTAAATATCTCCTAAACATGTACCGTTTAGGAGATATTTACCTTACATGCAGCCAGTTACATCACTGGCGCATGCGCTCTGAAGCAACGGCCACTCGTGCCGTTCCTTCAGAGCTCCGTGCCGTGACCGTCGGCTCCCACGTGCGTGCGCAGGAGTGACGTCACCGCCGCTCCGGCCAATCAGATGGGATGCCGCGATCCCGGAAGACTGGCGACTGGACATGTCGCCCGTCATACAGGTAAGCAGATGGCAAGGCGGGGGCTCGTTCTAAGGTAAGTATTTCATAATGAGCTAGTATGCGATGCATACTAGCTCATTATGTGTTTGTCTTGCAGGTTGCAAAAAGAAAAAAACATTTTTTCGGGGTTTACAACCTCTTTAAGTTCGGCAAGGCCGCTGCTTCACCTTGTCACTAGCGATGAAGTAGTAATTAATGAACCACTTTAGATAAGCTGTACTGTACTGCAGAACACTCTTCAGGGCCCTTCCTGGTACCCCCTTTGTTCCTATTCTTCAGGGCTTTCTACATGGTACCCCCTTTACTGTAATACTCTCCATGTGAGCTAGCTCCTTGATCCCCTGACTTCACTGGAGTGGTCCCCCTTCCTGGGCCAGACCCTTTGGCAGGTCCCTCGGTACTCACGGACACCGTTTTTCCCAAAAGACTCTGCCAGCAGCTACACCGGATCCTCTGCAGCTCAGCTCCACACCTGGTTCACTAGGCCGACTGCCTAAGACCACCTTCCTCACACACAGCAGGAGGAGAAACAGCCGTACACCTCCTCCTGAGACTCTGCTTCCCGCCAAAGACACCCTGTCACATGTCCCCCCGGCCTTTATGAGCAATCCCAGGATGCACTGCAAGAATGCCCTCCCACTGGGACTCCCACAAAAGCCAAAGTGTCACTGGCTGGGTTTACTCCACTGTCCAACAAGCTCCCTCATTGGATACAGTGGGGACACTCCCTCAGACCCAGTGAATCACACCTGGAGACATGCAACAGGCAACCTAATAGATCAGGCTCCCCTGATAAGCAGAAGGAGCAATTGATGTGTTTTCCTAGCACCTACCTAGGAGGGTGCTACAAATATAAAAGTAAAAGAGGGCAACATAAAACTAGTGTGATATTTGACACTGTTTTTGATAAACGAACGCATCAATATCTGGTTGGATGAATGTAGTAGCATTTCTCAATGAATTCTCCAAGGTGCTCATCTTATAACTAACTGTAATTTTGCCCTTCATGTGCCCTTCATGTGCTTCATCCTTGAAAATAGTTGCTAACAAATGTAGGTGCAGTAATGTAAGTGTAAACGCATTTTTACAAAAAAATTTAAAAAATCAAAACTTTTAAGAACTTTACGTCTTTGTGTTGGACTGCATTCATAGCTGTCTTGGGCCGCATATGGCCCATGGGCTGCAGGTTGGACACCCCTGTTTTAACATATAACTAAAGGCAAAACTTTTTTTTTTTCTTTTAGTTTTGGACAGAGTGGAGATGGATTAGAACACATAAAATGTTTTCATTGCTGATAGGGGTTATAACCCTCCTGTACTCTATCCAAAATGAAAAAAAAAAAAAAAGTTTTGCCTATAGTTCTACTTTAACCACTTAAGCCCCAGAGGATTTGGCTGCTCAAGATCAGGGCCTATTTTGCGATTCGGCACTGCGTGACTTTAACGGACAATTGCGCGGTTGTGTAACGCTGTACGCAAATGAAATTGACGTCCTTTTTTCCCCACAAACAGAGCTTTCTTTTGGTGGTATTCGATCACCTGTGCGATTTTTACTTTTTGCGCTATAAACAACAAAAGAGCAACAATTTTGGAAAAATAACAATATTTTTCACATTTTTTTATA
Organism: Pelophylax lessonae; assembly: GCF_965119305.1. Classification (NCBI taxonomy): domain Eukaryota; kingdom Metazoa; phylum Chordata; class Amphibia; order Anura; family Ranidae; genus Pelophylax; species Pelophylax lessonae. The sequence continues at coordinate 58,318,464 of NC_138775.1, forward strand.
TGAAATTCCCCAAAAAAAATTAAAAATCAAATTTTTTTAACATTTTAGGCCAATTTGTTTTCTGCTACATATTTTGGTGAAAAAAATTACAATAAGCGTGGTTTTGATTGGTTTGCGCAAAAGATATTGCGTTTACTAACTACGGGAAAGATTTATGTCATTTTTATTGTTTTTTTTTTTAACTAGTAATGGCGGCGATCTGCGATTTTTTTTTTTGCGGGACTGCGACATTGCGGCGGACAGTTTGGACCATTGACTGTCATTTTTGACACTTTTGGGGGTACCAGTGACATTATTACAGTAATCAGTGCTAAAAATATGCACTGTTACTGTAAAAATGACACTGGCAGGGAAGGGGTTAACTTTATTGGGAAACAGTGGTTTAAATGTATCCCTATGGACGTTATTCTAACTGTGGGGGGCGTGGCTTGTGATGTAATCACAGAGACATACGATCCTACATAGCAGGATCGTACAGTCTCTGCAGTTACACCAGGGAGAATGACAGGCGGCTTTGTTTACATTAGCCGCCTGCCTTTCTCCCTCTCCAGCGTGAGATCGCGAGTGGACATCGGAGCCACCGGTCACTTGTGCGGGGATGTCAGGGAATGAGCAGGGGCGGGAGCGTGCCTCCGATGGCGCGCATTCGCCCCCTAGAGGCTCGTGGGCGAGCGACGTAGTCCTACGTCACTTTACCCAGTAGGGGCTGACTGGCGCAGTAAATAGTCATGCGGCGGTCGGCAAGTGGTTAATAAATTTTACTTTAATAAACTTTCATTTATTCCACATTCCCATCCATTTAATTGAAAACCACAAAAGGTTTTTATTTTGTAATGGTTTTCCTTCAGTGTATGGTTATCCCTGTTATTCTGAATTGTCTCTGGTGCTCGTCGTTTATTCCATTACTAAAGAAGATGCCACAGGAGTGTCTCCGCGCTGTCTTTTTGTCTGCCTGTTGTGATGCGCTGCGCTATTAATAGACTGCACAGGCAAGTTTCTTGCACTACTCATTTAAACGCTCCTTGTTCTAATATCTTCTGTGTAATATGTTTGTGTTTTGCATGCAACAAAGAACGCATTTTATTGTCTCGCGCAGCTTAATAAGCGTGACACTATTTTTGCTCGGCGAACAACACGGTTTCCCGACTCGGAAATCAATACATTTCAGCCTGCGGCATTGTGTTTTGATTTATGCCATGTCGAGGGGCTGTGGGGAAATCACTGTGTTGGATTTGCAAAATGTTATCATTGTCTTACTGTCTTTGTGATGTGAAGTCCGGGGACGTAGCTCTGCAAATTCTTCATCTCAAGAGAGGTGAATGAAGGTTTGAGGGTCTACTATTAGGAAAACCTGGTATGGGCTTGTATGAAAAAAATCTTCATTGTTCCCATAGGTCAGCAAAGTTGAGTTCTGTCCATGATATGTTTTTTTTTAAGCTTTTGCCACCCATGTATTATTATCATTATTATACAGGATTTATATAGTTCCGACAGTTTACGCAGCGCTTTACAACTTGAGGGTAGACAGTACAAATACAATACACTTTAATACAGGAGGAATCAGAGGGCCCTGCTCGTTAGAGCTTACAATCTAAGAGGGAGGGTTAAAAGATACAAAAGGTAATAACTGTGGGGGGATATGCTGATGGAGAAAATAGAGGCACAGTTGTTAAGTGAGCGCCAGATAGGCTTCTCTGAAGAGATTTGTTTTCAGGGATCGTCTGAAAGTGGACCAAAAAGGAGATAGTCACGCAGATTGGGGTAGAGCATTCCAGAGGATGGCAGAGTCTCAGGAGAAGAGGGGACAAGGGAGCTAGAGAGCAGGAGGTCCTGGGAGGAACGAAGAGAACGATTTGGTTGGTATTTTGAGACCAGTTTAGTGATGTAGCTGGGTGCCAAGTTATGGATAGCTTTGTAAGTTGTAGTTAGTATCTTGAATTTAATTAGTTGATTGGTAGCCAATAGAGGGATTGGCAACGTGGGGTAGCAGATGCCAAGCAGTTTGTAATGTGGACGAGCCTGGCAGCAAGTTGTTTTGCACAGAGTAGCCCTGATCCTTCTCTTCTAGGGTCCCCCCCCCGCGCTCCAGGCCCCTCTTTTTAGGAAAAGCCGATTTCCCTAGGGGCACCCATGTGGGCTTGTTCCCGAGTCCCGCTGCTGCGGCCATCGCCCCCCATTCCCATGTCACTGAATTTGATTGACAGCAGCGGGAGCCAATGGCTCCTGCTGCTATCGATCTGTCCAATGAGGGGATAGACAGTGGCTGGAGTCGCTGCGCTCATGCACATCGCTGTATTGGATCAAGCTCAGGTATGAAAAAGGATGGGAGGAGGGGTCAGGGGGAGCTGAAGCACAGAAGCTCTTTCCCCCTAATGCATAGAATGCATTAAGGTGAAAAACCTTGAGGCTTTACAACCACTTTAAAAGGGACACAGGGGGTGGGCGGTAAGGGGTCCATTTGCACTAACACTTACATTTTCAGGACAAACTTTCGGGGTTGTCTACCCCTTTCTTCTTGGTCAAAGCAGTGCTGATATATAAAGGCTTAGACGAGTTGCGCTATAATGGCTACAATCACCTCCTAGCTCAGTAAATTCATAGAAATGAGAAAACATAACTACTTTGGTGAAAGAGACTTGGCTCTGCCCATTAATTGTGGCTAATACATTTTGGCATTCAGTGACTGCTTAACTTATAAGAAGAGATTTCCTGCAGAGATCTTGGTGTTCTTGTCACTTGATATGCCACGTTACTCCTCACTGATCCATGGTTACATCATAGTTCTATGTCTATGTGTCTCACAGCTTTTCAGAGGCAGGAAGAAGGCTTGAATGCCACGTGCTGTTTAATTTTTGCCACACAGCATGGAAGCCGAAACATGTATACAGCCTTGCCCAGCTGCATGTCTGTGTTCACGTGGGTGGTAAAACTGCATCTCAAACACCTGTTTTTTATCACTTTGAATAACTGTTTATGGATGTTATTTGAAGACGGCATGCTGGCAAATAAGTACTTTTATCTGTGATGTTACTAGGTTCCAGTTTGTTGCCTCAGCACCCGTTTATTCCTCAGCCTGTTCCAGAAATGTGTGCAATGGGAATAGTGATAGTTGGAGACTAAGGAGGGAGAAAAGCATTCAACATATCCTGTACCAGGATGTAGCCAGGCACCTTAACTCTGGCAATTTAGGCTCAGGTCTCTGATTGCTGAACTCCCCACGTAATTTGCCTTAGGTGAATGACGTGCACACTGCCTGATGTGCCTTCCGGGATATGTACGTCACATATTCCAGGAGGCATAGACTTTCACTGGGGTAAAGGGGGAGGGGTGGAACTGCTGGCAGCCTAGTGATGACGTCATGGGGAAACATGGCGGCGCTGGACACTGCGCTGCCAGAAGGGAAGAGGCTTTCAGCTGGACTGTACTGGATACACTCTGTGTGGGTGGCTGAGTATCAAAAGTTAGCAGAACTCACCACCAGGTACATAGAGCATAAAAGAAATGTGTGTGTGGGGGGTGAGTTGAGGGTAAAGTTTGGCTTTAAGAAAAACCCTCACATTACTAAGGATAGCCATACACCTATAGATTTTTCTTTTTTAGCTTGCGGCTGAATGAGAGAAATCGAAAAGATTCATACATACATGCTTAACAGTCTATTTTACTCACAATGCTGTCTGAATACTGGTTGGATGTAGTCATTACATGGCCAAAGATTTTTCTTCCAGTTCCTTTGATTTTTCAGTCAGATTTTGCTGAGCCAGCTGGTGCCAATCAGCGTTGCTAAGCACTCTCAGAGCATATTAGGTGAATAAGTATATTAGTGAATAAAAGCAGAGTTAAAAGGACAATTTAAAAAAATCATGGTAAATGTATAGGGGGGAGAAACAAAAAAAAAAAAAAGGGGTGGGGGGAAACTGACCACCCCTGAAGCCTGGGGCTTGGCAGTTTGGCATACAAAACATTGCAGGTATCAACATATGGAAACGGACAGAAGGGTCAGGGATGGACTTCCCTATACGTACACACATGAAAAACCCCTCAATATCTGACATACTGTATATACTCGAGTATAAGCCGAGTTTTTCAGCACATTTTTTTGTGCTGAAAACTTCCCCCTCGGCTTATACTCGAGTCAAGGAAAAAAAAAAAGTCCCTGGCCGCTCCGACGGGCTTAAGCTTTAAAAATGGCACCGCCCGTCGCATATATGTCACCGCGCACGCGCCGCTGCCACTCGGGAGAGGCCGGGAATAGCCGAAAGTATACGAGGGGCGGCGGCGCGTGCGCAATGACGTGTCGGCGCCGGGCGGCGTCATTTTTAAAATGAAGGCGCCTCTGGAACAGGTAAGTGAAACAGCTGCACTACCTGCCATTATGCAGGACTGCGGGCACACTACAAGGGATGCAGTGCTGCGGGCATGGTCCACCTGTACCATGCCCACAGCACTGCATCTCCTGTAGTATGCCCACAACCCCGGATCCTCTTGTACCATGCCAGTACCCCGCATTCTCCTGTACCATGCCAGTACCCTGCATTCTCCTGCACCATGTCAGTACCCTGCATTCTCCTGCACCATGCCAGTACCCTGCATTCTCCTGAACCATGCCAGTACCCTGCATTCTCCTGTACCATGCCAGTACCCTGCATTCTCCTGCACCATGTCAGTACCCTGCATTCTCCTGCACCATGCCAGTACCCTGCATTCTCCTGCACCATGCCAGTACCCTGCATTCTCCTGTACCATGCCAGTACCCTGCATTCTCCTGCACCATGCCAGTCACCCTGCATTCTCCTGTACCATGCCCGCGCCCCTTTATTCTCACCCTAGGCTTATACTCGAGTCAATGATTTTTCCCATCTTTTTGTGGTAAAAGTAGGGGCCTCGGCTTATACTCGCGTCGGCTTATACTCGAGTATTTACGGTATGTAGTACACAGAGAATGGAAAACCCTAATGTTGATGTGATCCTTACATGATGATTCCATGTATCTCGAATTGAGTCCCCCGGAAGTAAGAGATCCCAGAGTGAAGATCCAATAGGACTCTATCTTGCATAATTTTTGTTGGAACCTTCTGCCACTGTTTAGATCTCTCCCTTTAGCCTCAATGAAAAAAACCCTCAAACCAGACAAATCCCGCCAAAGACGCTGTGTCATGTGTTCCCCTCAAACTTATACCCACTCCCAGAATCCTCTGCGGCAGAATATGCCTTCTGGGGTAGATACAAGCCCGAATGGGCCACTGATTGGATTTCCTCCACTGCCCAATGAGAATCCTCTCACAGAGCCAGTGGGGAGACTCCCCTCTCAGTAACCACACCTGGGAGACATGACAGCCCAGCTGAAATCATGGCCCTGCTGTTAGGCAGTCACTGCTGCCACTCCAAGCCACACCTTGCCACCCCACTTGACCAATGATACCGACCTCCTTCCTTAATTTAAAACCAACAACCTATCACCTAATTATAGCCTGCCCAGCAAATCAGTCATGCAGGCCCTCCACCTATGCGTTTCATGCATTTTCAGGCTTTTCTATCAGGAGCTTGCAGCTGAAGAGAAGGAGATCATGGCAAGCTACTCACAGATGTTAGGTCTTTACTGTGTGATGTGTACGGCAGATCTCAATAAAAACATACCTTGCCTCCTTTTGGAAAGGTCTACCTCCTGCAGGGCATTTAGGACCTTCTCCTAGCAAGAGGCCCTTCTGGTTTGAATGGAACCAAGGAAGCAATATTAGACCGCTAGGTCCTTCAAGAGTATCTTCATGTTATCTGGTATTGACTGCCCACTGAGGACTGTTATTACACAGATGTGAAAAAAAGTTACAAACATTTCAGTTGGCATTGATGAATAAAATGACAATCACTAATATAGTATGGTAAATTTCATGTTCTCAAAAGTTCCTAGTGTGACCCTTATGTTATTTCTGTCACTACAAGAATCTTTGTTCCTTTGAGAATCCAAAGAAAAATGGTAAAGAATAGACCAAACAAAAGTAGATGACCTGTGACAGCCTGTGGTCTAGAATCCAGCCATCTTCTGAGGAGTTCCTGCCCCTGAATAGTGTGAACTCTGTCTATGAAGCAAGACTGGGAAGGAGGCTCCCTTAACCATGAGAGGAAGCCCTGTGTAGTGGAGCAGAGGCAAGGAACGAGCACTGAAGAAGTTATACGACGAGGCACCGGGACAAGGAGCAAGATTCTGGTCATCTGATAGGAAGGTGGAGCAACCAAGAGATAAAATTGTAGAGTGTGAGAGTCACCATGTGTAATGCAATCATACAGCATATATAGTATATATACTGTACATAAACACCCAATTTCTTTTTCAACATGTGTGGTGTACAATTGAATAAACTATACTATCTATCCATGAGCGGTAGAAAATGTTCACAGTATAGTATACATTTTGTACATACTGAAGTCATTTTCTTTTAAGTCACTTGTCTTTCTGAACTCCTGAATTTTTTTATTGTCAAAGTGAACCTGTACTTTATGCAGGATCCCTTACTTTTTCTAGGCTCGGTATAGTTCAGGTTAAAATAATAGGAGGCATGCTGAACTTAGTTCTCCTTTGCTTCCCCTCCCCTCCCCTCATCTGTTCTTAGACTGTCCAAGAAATGGCCATTCTTTCTGGGTATAAGGTAACAAGACCCTTCTACTTCCCCAACAATGCTGTGCTCAGTGTTTTGGTAGCCATGTGAAAGCAAAAAGAACAAAAAGGGCGCACCGACCTAGCGCATTATCCTCAATAAAAGGCTTTATTTAAATGACATAAAAAATGGCTACTCACAGACGTAGATAAAGATAAAGCATATCAAGCTGGATTGCTAGGCCTCGAAACGCGTCAGTCATCTCATCATGGACGATTATATGGACTAAACACGGACTTTTGAGCAATCCAGCTTGATATGCTTTATCTTTATCTACGTCTGTGAGTAGCCATTTTTATGTCATTTAAATAAAGCCTTTTATTGAGGATAATGCGCTAGGTCGTGCGCCCTTTTTGTTCTTTTTGCTTTCAGTATCGGTGGACTACCCCAGTCCGATAAGGGCAGCAAGACTCTAGCCATCTGAGAAGCCAGTTGTCAGTCCCGTGAAGTGTGTGGCCAAGGGGCTTGGATACCAAGCGCAGGAGAAGGGTGGTTACACCTTATTGTTTTTTGGTAGCCATGTGCCTGGCCTAAAAATTGCCATGTGGGGTTTAAGGGAGGATCGAAGCAGCAGGTCTGGTATCTCAGTTGCGCCTGTGCTGGTTTGAACAAGTTGAAGTACATGCTGCTCCATTGCTTTGAGAAAAGATATCACTCTTCCCTAAACTCCAGCACCTATGCTCATTGAGCTCCACACTCAGATGGTCATCAGCCACAAGAAGAAGGGTCTTATTCTTTATTTTATGACCTTCGCACAGTTGTGTATATTTAAATACTAAAACATGTGGGAGCACTGAAAGGCTAGTTTGGATATAAAAGAGTGTACCTGAGAAACTGGGCAAATCAGTAGTAGTCATCGACGTATGTCTTCCGGGTAATGCTGAGCTGGACGCAACTGCGCATGCTCCAGCGTTGCCTTAAATAGAAATCGACCGCGCTGCGCACGCGGGCTCTCAGTTGAAGTCAAAAGACGAAACGCGTCAGAGCCGTTGTGCGCGGTCGCCCATGACACCTACATCACGCCAGAACTCTTCCATGATCCCTTCACTTTCGGGAATTGGATTTGGTGGCTATCCAACATGCATATATTCTTACTCAATGCCTTCACTTGATGTACCTTCTTGTAAGTAGATATCTGGAGGGGAGAGGGGCTCAAGTTTGCTGTGTGTTTTCCATTAATAAACTTTATTGGCGGAATTACACTATCGTTGCCCCTACTCTGTTCACTTACATGTGCTTCTGAACGGAGAATATTTGGGAAGGAAAGAGTAAAGAGTGTCCAGTTTCCAGCTCAACAGCCGAGTGGTGGAGATTTTGAAGGATCTTTTTTTCACCGTTGTCTGGTGAGTTTCAAGTGTAGGGGGGGAGCACAAAGTGGTGGTGGAAGTCTGGTGGTGCAGTCAGGACCTCTCACACCCTTACCCTGTCCAAAGAACTGTGTCTAACCCGCCTGCTCTGGGACTGGAATACTCACATGTATGATGAAGGACTTGTGTTAATTCATTGGAGTTCGTTATTTAGCGCTGCTAGTGTTCGGATATATTTAATATTCTCAGACACCTTTTTTATTAAATCAGTAGTAATGATGCCATTGTAGTTATTCTTGATATAGGAGACAGTAGCTTTCACAGAGGTTATTCTCCAGGAGTTCTTACAAAGCCAGAGCATGTTGCTCCAAAGAGAGGTATTGTGTGGCTGCAGCTTTGACATGCAAGAACTTCTGTTCTAGAGATCTGGACACAAGGGCAATTACCCTAATAGAAAGATTTTGGTTGTGGACCAGCTAGGATTTATTTATTTTTCTTTTATGCATTATTGCTGCTGATACTAAACAGGTAATAAAGCTGCTTGTGGACAGTTGTAATGCAGAACTCCTGTGTGGATTCTTTACCTGAAGGCAGGCTTGTCAGCATGAGCGATAATTAAGGACTAGTGACGGCTAGGTGAACTCTGGTACCCCGTCCCCCTAAGATAGGAGGCCCTGTCGGTGTGTCGTTACCTGCCTGAAGCTGGTGCTATACTGTGTATAGGCTACAATTATTGAAGTCTATCATCATTGAAGTCTCCATTTGGTATATATCCCCTAAAAGAGTACTTCTTCCGGTCTTGCTGAGGGAGGAGGAAGACAAATTTTGAAGTTGTTACCATTAGAGAATTTATCATTGGACCTTTCAGATATTTGGGATAGAGCTGCGTACCCCCCCGCCGCTTGGCTTCAATGGGTTGTCACCCTTTATAATATAGAAAGCGACCCCCCGATATCACTTAAGGTGTTGGATATTTATCCCTATACATATACGAGAATAAATGTGAACCTTGATTGTCGTTATACGATCCTTGAAACATTGATGTGCCTTGGGTTTTGTGTCCTGCCATAATCTACTTATCCCCTGAGTTATTAAAAAGGAAATACCAGTCTGTCATGGTCTCTCTGGCCCTGAGGAAGCCATGTGCGAAACGCGTTGGCTTGCTGGGGACCTACATTGACCGCCCTCCATCTGAGACCTACTTTCCATCCTATACAGGCTTTGGTTTTCCCTCTATGGGTTGTATTTCTATCTAATAACTCTGATGAAATTGATTTTATATGTGTTGTCTGTATCTTAACATGTGCTTAATTGCCCATGTTTTTTAGTCTGTAAAATTAATAAAATGTTAAATTTTTATATATTGGTTTTGGTGTGATCCTTCTCCTCCCACTGGCCTGCAAAGCCCCACTTTTTTCTGTCTCCTTGTTATTGTTTACCTGAATCCAATATGAGGCTGTCTACCCCAAGGGACGGCAAGGCTGCTGTACAATATATACTACAGTATATAATATATATATATATATATACACACACACACTATATTGTCAAAAGTATTGGGACACCTGCCTTTACACGCACGTAAACTTTAATGGCAATGGCATCCCACTCTTAGTCAGTAGGATTCAATATTGAGTTGGCTCACCCTATGCAGCTATAACAGCTTCAACTCTTCTGGGAAGTCTGTCCGCAAGGTTTAGGAGTGTGTCTATAGGAGTGTTTGACCCTTCTTCCAGTAGTGCATTTGTGAGGTCAGGCACTGATGTTGGATAACAAGGCCTGGCTCGCAGTCTCAGCTCTAGTTCATCCCAAAGGTGTTCTATCGGGTTGAGGACAGGACTCTGTGCAGGCCAGTCAAGTTCCTCCACCCCAAGCTTGCTCATCCATGTCTTTATAGACCTTGCTTTGTGCAGTGGTCCAAATCATTTGGTTGGGGGGGATTATAGTATGGGGTTGTTTTTCGGGGGGTCGGGCTTGGCCCCTAAGTTCCAGCAAAGGGATCTCTTAAGGCGTCAGACTACTAAGACATTTTGGACAATTTTATGCTCCCAACTTTGTGAGACCATTTTGGGGATGGCTCCTTCCTATTCCAACATGACTGCACATCAGTGCACAAAGCAAGGTCCATAAAGACATGGATGAGCGCGTTTTGGGTAGAGGAACTTAACTGACCTGCACAGAGTCCTGACCCCAACCCGATAGAACACCTTTGAGAGAAATTAGAGCAGAGACTGCAAGCCAGGCCTTCTTGTCCAACATCAGAGCCTGACCTCACAAATGTGCTTCTGGAAGAATTATCAAACATTCCCATAGACACACTCCTAAACCTTGTGGACAGCCATGACAGAAGAGTTGAAGCTGTTATAGCTGCAAAGGGTGTGCCAACTCAATATTGAACCCTACGGACTAAGACTGGGATGCCATTAAAGTTCATGTGCGTGTAAAGGCAGGTGTCCCAATACCTTTGACAATATAATGTATATATATATATATATATTCATCAGTGATGCTTTGGCAAAAGCATTAACGTTGTTGAGGTTGGTAGATGAACATAACTGGTAGCTGACAGGAGTCATCATTGGAACACTGGGAATTCTTCACTGCCCAAGTAATGAAAATATGCTACCACATATACTGTATATACAAAATGTGATCATTAGATCAAAAACAACTTTAAGGTGAACATTGTGGCAAAATTTCCATGTGCACACTGACAATCCCTTTAATAGCATAGTCTGACATTTATACGATGGTTATTCTCTAGATCGGGAGCACAGGGTGACGAAAACAAAGACTAAATTAGACACTGCATGATATTAATATCAATAGGGACGCCGTACAAGAGCACAGCAAACAAAATGAGACATTTGTAAACCTATTAGTCAACAATTATTTTAGCCACATTAACTGGTTACACAGCCATTATGAAGTCGATGGATTATTTATCATTTAGTTATTCCACCGAGCACTCAGCTGAAAAGGCCATTCATAATTGCTGTGTGTTTTGGCCCCGTTCTGTAAACTCAAACAGCTTACGTTTCTTTGATAGCCTGCAATCATTGCACAGGCTAGATACAGAGAAGAATAGACCATGCATCTGTATCAAATTGGTCTGCAAGATTCTGTGACCTTATTCATTAATTAGGCCAAGGTGTTAAAGGGTCAGTCCATCTGAAAATTATATTTTGCTTTTAGGTGGAGCAGTGGACTTAGTCATCCCTTGGTTCTTTATACATCTCATCTGTAGGGTAAAATAGCTACAAAGCATGAGAATAATTAGGAGGGACGATAAAGTGATTTTAGTTTATAAAAGTGGTAATTGTCTTGTCTTGTAAACAGTTTTTTTCTTGTATCTCATTATATAGAAAATATAGTGGGTGAACCCTCAAATTAAAGTGAACCTGCTAGGCAATTCAGGTAAAGTAAAATGTAACTTTATTGTTAATCTCTATCTACATATCATCACTCTTTAATGCAGTAAAATGTGTTTCAGAGAGGCACACTTACGAGAAAGGTATGAATAAATGAAACAATCAGTCTTGGGCCTTTACCTCCTGCTGGTCATTAGTTAGCACTGTAGTTCACCCCTGGCCAAATAAGGAGTGCTCATATAGACTGCTGGATTTTCAGCCTGTGCCTCTTCAATAGGGTCTCTTTTACCTCTGTGTGTCTGCACTTCTCTGAAACACTCCTGTAACTTGGACTGTTTCGGATTTCTGTTTTGTACTGTATATGTTGCATCCATCTGTTTTAAATCCGCTGTTGCCTTGAGTCTGCTTTGAACACACCCTGCATGTAGACTTCTTACTCATCGTATTGCTGCAGTGTGTTTCCTGCCTCCGGTGACACAGTAGGTCCATCGAACTCTGTAAGGAAAAAAACAAGAAGGCGCAGCCTTCTAAGTGTATCTGTTTATTATTAAAACACATGTAATAAAATAGATTTAACTTGAACAGTGTGGAGATTGGGCTAGCAAAGTTCATTGCCCTCCTCCAAATGTGCCAGATGACAATCCCGTGGATCCTGTAGATGTATCGGGGTCCGCTTCCTGCTGAATCCTAGTGAGCTGACATATGCTTTTCTGTGTGTGGTGTAATGGGCCATACACACTATACAAATGTCTTTAGATTTTTTCCTTTAGATTTACCAAAACCATATAATATGAGGTCAAATCTAATCACTTTCAATTTGTATGCAGTCAGTCAGGCCCTTGCACTACATAGTTGAAGGTAAATCTAAAGGAAATCTAACAACAAAAGTTGTATAGTGTGTATCCAGCTTTAGCCTCGTGGGTGGGCTGCTCTGAGATTCCAGGAGTGGAGTAAAGCCCCGTACACACGATAAGAATTTTGGCCGGGAAATTTTGTCCGATGACTGTTCTGCCGATTTTCGGCTTGTTAGTATGGTGCTTTCGAAAGCCGACTCCGACTTTTCGGCTGACAAAATCCTGGTGTGCAGGCATTAAAATTTTTGTCCTCCGTCAAAACACGTCCGATTTTCGTCTCATTAGTACAGATTTCAATGGGGAAAAATCTTATGAGCAAGACTAGGCATGCTCAGAGAGAAAGAACACAAACAAAGCAATCCAACACATGACATCACTTCTGAAGTAGAATTCTGTCGTACGGGAAAATTTGTGTGCAGTCTAGAGCACATTCCAACCAACAGACACGCACTCTGGACAAAAGACGGACAACCGGTCGGCGGAAATTCGTTGCGTGTGTACGGGGCTTAAGCCCTGAGATGGGAAGTCTGGAGACGTCAGCACAGTGTGGATCCAGATTGGGCTATCACAGGAGGAGAGAACAGTGCAACTGTGTGCAGTGGCCAGCCGTGACCAGGCTGGAACGCAAGCCAGAAGAGAGTGCGACCAACTTGTTATAAACTGTGAAATTTGTCTTGTCATGTTTATGTAATTAGTTACGAGTAAGGACTTTTCAGGCTGCAAATCATTAGCGTTGGCTCTTTTTTGGAACCTTTTTACTCCTTCATCTTGAGTTGGCAGATTCCTGAATAGTTAAACCACCTGGCAATTTCCTAGCTCAATCGGAAACTCTATTGGTGAGCTCTGTCTGCTGAGTTCCTGGGTGTGTGAACCTAAGGTGCCCATTATGAGGAGCTCCTACCATCCCTACTAGATTTATAAGGAGCTCCTACCATCCCTACTAGATTTATATATTTTTTTTAAGGAGAATTCACCAGGAGGACACTGGGGTACAGTAAATGGCTTTCTCGTGACATTCTTTTTGTGGATGGGTCAACTTCCTCTTTTTATATATTTTACTTAAAAACGATTAGCTGGTACTTGCAAAGGTTGAAACATCCAAAGCTCTCAGGTGGACAGGAACACATTTAGGGATTTCCGCAGGGAAATCTTTTTGCTGGGGTATCTGAGACAAAAAGAAACCACAGCAGATGTCTCCCACCAGGTTTTACCTACAACTAAAATATCACTTTTGGGTGAACAAATCTATTAATATATAGAGCAGTCTAAAGCAAATATACACAATCTAAAAAAAAAAATAATGAATCCCTTTAAAGGAATTTGTTTCTTTTTAAAGTGATTCTCTCATTAAAAATATAGATGTACCTACAAATAAGAAGGTAAATATTCCTATGCTGCCCATATGGCTCAATGCTGCTGTAATAAAGATAAATCATCCCCCTCGTCTCTGCAGAAACCAATGCTTTCAGGAGTGCTGATCACTTGTGTTCCCCTGCTGTGCTTTGTGGTCCATCCTGCCAACCCCTCCATCATTTGGTATCCTCCTGTAGTGATGTGGAGGTCAGTAGAAAGAACCACAGAGGCCAGCAGGGGACACAGGAATTTGACAATCCCCAATTGTCAGAGTTTGCAGAGATTTTGGGGGAGGATTTTTATTCCTCAGATCAGTGTTCACCAGAGGCAATGATTTTTCCTTCTTCTTTGCAGGTACATCATACATTTAACCTAATTCTTAGTGACAGAGTCACTTTAAATCTCTTTTAATTTTACTTCTTCTAGAGTACATTCACTCTGGACGGAGTATACATAAAACATCTTATCAGTGAAATGTACACTTAAAGTATAATTGCAAATGACTTTCAGGTTGTTGGCTGAATCTAACATGCCAGCTTGACACATGTAATAGGCAAAATGATGGTAATAACATTGATTCAAGTGTCTCCATTCAGCAAGATCAGAATGCATGAGAGTGCAACTTGCACATACTGTATGTGTCGTTCAATATTACACTGGCATTGTTTTTTATTCTATATTGGACATGTTTCATGCCTTTATGAAGATGTCAGAAGATATATACACCACTTTAAGCACGATCGAGCCACATCATTGTCATCAAAGGCATCTGGTACAGCAATCTCTATCCAGATAAGTGGAATTTACAGTGAGCTATGGATCCGTTTATTTTATCTGTGACAACACTTAAGGAATTGTGTAAGACATAACATGAAAGTATTCTCAAGAGAGTGCTGAGGGTTAGCATTATGGCCAGATGTGGGCTTTTTATTCATTAGTGACTGTTTTACATGGCTCTCCATACCATTCAATCACTAAGCTCACATCCTAAGTCTGGGCACAGTGACACAGTGTAGCAGAATCTGAATGCAGGGAAGAGAGAGATGTTTCAGCCAACACATTGCAGTCTTGTTGCAACCAATGATACAGTGATAAATAATCTGAAGACACAGAAAGGGAAATATTAGGAGGATATTGCAGTTTTCTAGCCTAGCCCAGCATTTCTTAAACTATGAGGCACCGTGGCACTGGAGGGGGTGCATGGGGATGGATGCTGATACATGTTTCATGACTGAGCAGACAAGGATCATTATAGGAACACATTCAACATCTCATAGTGATCTTATAGGGTGGTGGTCAAGTCATCACCCATTAGAGCAGCTATATGGCCCTCCAGCTGTTCCGGAACTACAATTCCCATCATGCCTAGTTATGTCTGTGAATGTCAGAGATTTACAATGCCTCATGGGAATTGTAGTTCCTGAACAGCTGGAGGGCCATAGTGTGGACACCCCTGCATTAGAGTCTGCCATAGGAAGGGAAAAGAGGAGCCGCACAGCAGAGCAAAGGTGTCTGCAGCTGTGGACAACTGTGGCTGTTTTGGATAAACCCATGTTGTCTTTGACTGTGGTGCTCTTGCAAGCATTTGACCAGTGTACACTAAACTCTTTCTGCCACTGTATTGCATATGTAGGCAGGTGCAGCCTATATTTTCCACTGCAGGTGATGCTCAACTGCAGTGGCAATGCAGATAGGGAAGGATGTTGTGAGGAATTCGGTTCCTCTATGATTTCTTTGGGCACAGGGAGACAGTGGTCCGATTGAATGCTGACGCCCCATGTGACTTCAGCAGCCATATTGGGTAGGGCAGAGCCTATTTAAGGCCATGGCTCCTGAGCTTGGTGCACTTTTTTGCAAGTGGACAGGCTAGGGAATGGATCCTTGACTGATTGAGACGGTGGAAGCGGTATGGTTCCAGGTGGAGTTGGGAGAGAGTAGGGCCTATGTCTACCTTTTCTGGAAGCTGACCATTTGGGTGTAGACCTTGTGTGGTGTGTTGGCGTTCAAAGGTAGTACCGTGGGGTAACTGCTGCAAGTGAGGTAAGTGGTGTATCCGGGGTCTGTAAACAGGATACAAGTGGGCATTACACAATAACTCATAAATAGTAGGCACAAGGGGGGGATTAAAAGTCCATGTGCTAGTCTCTGGAAGAAGGATTATGGAGAATTATCCTGGGATCCAATGGAGAATGAAGGGGTCCAGGGGAGATCCAGGGATGGATGGACGAGCACTCAGGGCAGCTGACCGGTGGAGTGAAGCCAACTCTGTATAGACAATTAGGAGGAAAGGAAAGTGCCTCTTGAGTGTGGTAAAAGGATTTATTACAATAATAATAGTAGTGACTCACTTAGAGGTTTGTGGATTCGCATATGCAAACGCCATGCTCCGGGGGCAGATCTAGATGTGTGCAGTTCCTGGTGGTGTCCGACAGCTCCGGAGGACTCGAGAGGCCCGCTCCTTCGTCTTTGGGTGTAGACCAGCCAGGCTGCACTTTGCTCCTAGTGGCAGAAACTGTCAGCAATCCCTGAGTCTTCTGCCTGCTGTCATCCGCTGCATGCTTGTAAGTGGCTCTGTATAGTTGAGCTCCCCTCCAGGCCTGTTGTGCTGTTGACTGACTGTTTAACCACTTTACCACCGAGGATTTTGCTGTCTTACGTCTGGGACACTTTTTGCGATTCTGCACTGTGCGAATTTAACTGACAATTGAGCGGTCATGCAATGCCGTACCCAAACGAAATTTACGTCCTTTTTTCCCCCACAAATAGAGCTTTCTTTTGGTGGTATTTGATCACCTGTGCGATTTTTACTTTTTGTGCTATAAACAAAAAAAGAGCAACAATTTTGAAAAAATAACAATATTTTTCACATTTTTTTAAATGAAACCCCCCCCCCCCCAAAAAAAAATTTAAAAATCAAAATTTTTTATCATTTTAGGCCAATTTGTTTTCTGCTACATATTTTTGGTAACAAAAATCGCAATAAGCATATTTTGATTGGTTTGTGCAAAAGTTATTGCGTTTACTAACTAAGGGAAAGATTTCTGTCGTTTTTGGTGTTTTTTTTAACGAGTAATGGCGGCGATCTGCAATTTTTTTTGCGGGACTGCGACATTGCGGCGGACAGATCGGACCCTTGAATGACATTGTTGACACTTTTGGGGGTACCAGTGACATTACTACAGTAATCAGTGCTATAAATATGCACTGTTACTGTAAAAATTACACTGGCAGGGAAGGGGTTAATTTTATTGGAGAGGGAGGGGTTAATGTATGCCTGGTGCTTACTGACATGTGTGGGGGGAGGTGACTGAGTGACACAGGGACAGATCGCAGGTTCAGCTATGCTGAACTCTGCAATCTGACCCTGCCTGTCACTTAGGAGATCCGCCCGCTTTGTTTACACAAGCGGGCGGATCTCCACACTCGATTCCGGGGAAGAGCAGCGGTGATCACCGCCGCTCCTCCCCTGGCCCGACTCCCGCTGTGACTGAATACAGCGGGAGCGAGGCTCCGGCGGCGCGCGCGCGGCCGAGAGAGGGGAAGGTCTGGCGACGTAGGTCTATGTCGCCAGACGTTATCGAGCCACTTTGCCGCAGTAGAGCTCTAGTGAGCAGCGGTAAAGTGGTTAATACAATATGCTTTGCAAATCAGGACTCTGTGATTTTATTGCCTGCACCTACCCAACAGATATATGCAGTGGCAGGGGGGGTGGACCTTAATGTCCAGGTGCCACACATATGCGTCCATGGGGGTAAGAGGGTATGTGCTGACGAAGCTGTCACTGACTGTTGGTTTCGGTTTGGGATCAGGAACCAGTGGAACAGGCTCAAATATGTGACCACTGTCCTTCACAGCGATCACCGAAATGCAGCAACCCTGGAAAAGGACAAGCTATCTGCTATGCAGGCTGCTTATAATGGTAGCAATGGCTTGCCCCCTAAACACACATCCCCACCACTGAACACACAGAAACCAGAGAGGGTAAAACTGTGTGTGAATATGGTAAAACCGAGAAAGTGGCAAATGTATCTACTAAATAAGTTATTGGTGTTTAAAAACAAGACTCATTCCTAAACATCAACACATGCCCCCACGGCGTTTCTATCGTTCTAACAGCTGACATGACTTTTTCTCCTTGGTACAGCAGCCGATCACCCTCCTGATGTCCTCTATGAGGACCTAGAACTGGGTTCCCCAAAGCATTGAGAGCAAGCTACCCTTTGTCCTGTGTGGAGACAGAAGTTTTCTTCAAAATCATGCTCAGTAGGTTGCATCTACCACAACACTTGTTCTTCTATGACCTCGCCAAATGTAAGATGCTTTATTTTTGCCTACTTTCATCTATGTACTGTACATTTCCTACTAATACCATCCACATACTACACTATAAGGGCTCTCCCACCTCTCTTCTTATTTTTCCCACAGACACTTTACAATAATCAAGCAATCAGTAGGTCCCATGTCTTTTGGCATTAAGACCCACTTGAAGGGTCTCCTAAAGGGGTTGATACATTTCTGTCATGCCAAAGTATACAGCAACAATATAAGTTTCCAAACAAACTCTGACCATGAACCTCAGTCCATTGACTTTGCCTGAGGCAGTAAATCACATGAAGGATGGGGGTACAGTGGCATTTGATAGGGAAAGAGGCGGGTTGCCTGAATTTTATTTAGGTAAAGTATGGCATAAACGCTGGTTTCACACTGACTACAGTGCAGGGGTAATGATATTGACAAGAGAGGTGGTAACAAGAATTCTTAGAGATCAGAACACAAAATGGCTTTGTGCACTGGTGTGCAGTCATGTTGGAACAGGAGGGGGCCATCCCTAAACTGTTCCCACAAAGTTGGGAGCATGAAATTGTGCAAATGTCAAAAATAAGAGGCCAAGCCCTACCCTTGAAAAACAACCCCACACCATAATCCCCCGTCCCCCCCCCCCCCCCCCCCACCAAATGATTTCAACCAGTGCAATGCACTAAGCAAGGTCCATAAAGACATGGATGAATGGGTTTGGGGTGAAGGAACTTGACTGGCCTGACCTCAACCCGATAGAACCCCTTTGGGATGAATTTGAGCGGAAACTGCGAGCCAGGCCTTCTCGTTCAACATCAGTGCCTGACCTCACAAATGCGCTTCTGGAAGAATGGTCAAACATTCCCATAGACACACTCCTAAACGTTGTGGACAGCCTTCCCAGAAGAATTGAAGCTGTTATAGCTGCCAAGGTTGTGCCAACTCAATATTGAACCCTAGGGACTAAGACTGGGATGCCATTAAAGTTAATGCGCGTGTAAAGGCAGGTGTCCCAATACTTTTGACATCAAAGTGTATACTTGTATAGATTTTTTTCCTAAACCAGAGTTAAGCCCTCGTTCACATTGGAGCGACTTGTCATGCCATTTGGAAGGTCAAATTGCATGACAAGTCACATCCTATTGCCAGCAATTGCACTGTGCAAATTGGTGCAATGCCGAATTTGCAGTGCCGCATCGATTTGAGAAGTTAGTTCCTGCACTACTTTTGGCGATTTCAGGTGTGACTTGCATCAACATCTGCTCTTGAAGCCACAGAGATGTGTTCCAAGTCGCGCTGCCATTCGGGTTTGAAATCGTGCGATTTCAGATAAGGTCGCACAATTTCAATGCCGCAGTCAATGTGAACGAGGGCTTAGTGTCACTTTAAAACCAGGCACAGTGTGTAACCAATCAGCAAACACCTTACAGTGCTTTGATTGTTCCTAATTCCTTCCATTTAAAATTGGATTGGTCGCTGTGGTTCATTGCGCATCCCTGGTGCCGATATGCTGAGTTAAAAAAATAACATGGGAAACTTTTTTTTATTCTATTTTGCTGCTTCTTTTGTGGCTATAAAACTAAATTTAAATTGGCTGCTGCATTCCCAGTAATGTTACATAACAGATATATTAGCATAGTGTATCATCGCTTGTTAATATTTGACTCCAAACACCTACAGAGAGCACAAAATGAGCCGCGGTAAAATAAAGAATGTGTTTTCATATGTGCACAGATGCTGTAATGTTCAGTTATTTTAGGTTAATCATCTTAATAAATTGATGACAGCCTCACATAGAGGCGGCACAATTAGTCCGCTAGCTCCCATAATCCTTTTCAGCGAGAGCTCTTGAATCACGGTGCAGCTGTGTGTACAGGATTCCAGCAACTGTGAGAGTAAATTAGAAAGAATGAGATAAGAGAGAAGTGAGCCCACCTCTCGCCTAACATCAATTAGAGGTGAAATGTAAACACACAACGCTACATCATCAACATTCCTGATTAAAAGGAAAGCCAAAATTATTATTGGAAATATTTTCTAGCCTAGAGGCAATAAGCGGCATGCCCGAGAGCAGTTACCTGTGACTTTTTCAATCAACATTCTCGTTTCTAAATAAAGGACAGGGTAGGACATGGCAGGAATATATAACAGATGCTGGACCAGCGCTATTAAACCCACAGTATGAGGGGAGAATTATAAAAACTATAATTTATTTTTTTTTTGGGCATTTTTTGTGGGTCTTTGGAGGCAGGCAAAACATCAGAAATTCTGTATAGCGGTATATATACACACACACTTATATGTATTTATACACATACACACATATAGGTGTTATAGCAGAGAAGCCATATGGGTGTTGATTATTTCATTAGCGCAAGCATAGGTTTCTGCTACTTTCACATCTATATATGTGTATGTGTATATATACATACATACATGTGTGTGTGTATATATACCCCTACACAGAAGTTCTGATGTTATGCCTGCCTCCAAAGACGCCCAAAAAATGCCCAAAAAAACGTCAGCTACAAAAACGCCCAGGTGTGTTTTTGCAGCAGGTGTTTTTTTTGGGCATTTTTTTGGGGTCTTTGGAGGCAGGAAAAACATCAGAAATTCTGTATAGCGGTATATATACACACACACTTATATGTATTTATACACATACACACATATAGGTGTTATAGCAGAGAAGCCATATGGGTGTTAATTATTTAATTAGCGCAAGCATAGGTTTCTGCTACTTTCACATCTATATATGTGTATGTGTATATATACATACATGTGTGTGTGTATATATACCCCTACACAGAAGTTCTGATGTTATGCCTGCCCCCAAAGACGCCCAAAAAATGCCCAAAAAAACGTCAGCTACAAAAACGCCCAGGTGTGTTTTTGCAGCAGGTGTTTTTTTTTGGGCATTTTTTTGGGGTCTTTGGAGGCAGGCAAAACATCTGAAATTCTGTATAGGGGTATATATACACACACACTTATATGTATTTATACACATACACACATATAGGTGTTATAGCAGAGAAGCCATATGGGTGTTAATTATTTCATTAGCGCAAGCATAGGCTTCTGCTACTTTCACACCTATATATGTGTATGTGTATATATACATACATGTGTGTGTGTATATATACCCCTACACAGAAGTTCAGATGTCATGCCTGACTCCAAACATGTCCTCAAAAAAGCCCTATAAATGCCTGCAGCAAAAAGCAGGGTGACAGGGGCGAAGCCACTATCCGGTTCTATAAGTGTTCTAAGAGAAACAATCTTTTCTCTATAGCGGTCACCCTGACATGGAAGGGTTTTGTCACCCTGCCATTGCAGTCAGAGTCAGTTAACCCTAAACTACACTACGGTCCCCTTACACTTAACACTTTCCCTACAGAAACTAGATTATTAAATCTAACTATAGTGGAAAATAGTACCCTAACTACACTAGATATCCCTTCCTCGCACTAATAATTGCTAAATGACACTTTGAAGCAGAAGTAACAGAACTGCTTCCACTCTCTTCCACAGCCCTGTATTAAAATGGTAGAGATTTGGCGGGCTATCTTATATACTGGGGGGCGTATTCACTAATGATTGGCCTCTGGATCCCCTAGTCACTCCAATCACATTCCTAACATTCTCCTGCCCCCTCAATTGGCTTTTACTGATGGTTCTGGTCCAATCACGGGCTTTTAAAGCCCAGTTCCTGTCCCATTGCATTTTGGTCGGTTCTGGTTGCCGAATTCCGAACTTTTACCGCAAAAGGTTAGGAATTCGGCCGAACCTCGAACAGTCAATGTTCGGGTCGAACCGATGGTCGACCCGAACCGTTCGATCATCCCTAGTGCTGACCAGTGGAGCTGTTGGGCAGAGAACTTTGGGAAAAACAGTATTGTGAGTACTAAGGGAACTGCCCAGGGGTTTGCCTAAGAGAGGGGACCACTATAGAGAAGTCAGGGGATCAAGGAGCCAGCTCAATCAGAGTGTTACAGTAAAGGGGGTGCCGTGTAGTGAACCCTGAAGATTAGGAACAAAGGGGGTGCCAGGAAGGGCCCTGAAGGTGTTTAGCAGTACAGATTATGTCAGCAGTACAGTTCTGTTGCTTCAGAGTACAGATTGCTTCAGAGTACAGATTACCTCAGAGAATTACTTCAGTTCTGCATCACAGCTAGTGACAGACTGAAACCAGCAGTCTAGCCATGACTAGCTCAATTTCAGTGTTGCCCAGTGTTACTCAGCGTTAACCAGCGTTAACCAGCATTTACTCAAGTCATCCCTACCTATTGTATCCCACTCATCCCTTCTCCTATCCAAGTTCCTAATAATACATAAAAACCAAAGAAACTGGACTGGTCCTTGTCTGAGGTAAAAACACTTGGAAAATGCCAATTGTTCTACTGTTGCTAATCGTAACCCAGGGGGACCGGTAACCAGCAGCTCCCTTGGGAGTACTGTAGTGCTACAAAAGTAAAAAATAATGTTGTTTTTGCTGCAATATTCAGTTGCAATCTGGAACTGTCCCCTGTCCCCTCTATCTATGCCACATCCCATAATGCAGAAAAACAACCAAAATATGCAGAACCCCTGCCCTGCCAAAGGCGGACTTTACGAGAGAAAGGCATGTGTGTTTGAGCTTTGGGGTGCACACCCTCATGCCATAGGCTGCGCTATGGTGCAGCTGGTCACCTAGTGGCATAAAGAAATTTCTACAGTACATGACTCTCCAAACAAATATCTCAAAATATGGAAAGATTGGATCATTTTCCGATATTCCGCCGAATATGAACAGCTTATTAACTCATTTAATACATAGTTAATCCACCTCCTCCGTATTATCAGTTATTATAGCCATGATTCTTATAGTGACCTAGACACATAAGTTGCTTCGGTCCTTACCCGCCTCCCCTCCGCCCACTTTCCTTGCCTTCCCTTCCCCTCTTCTCCATCTCACTTTTCTAGCTTACTCCTCCCCCTTCCCTGCGGACCCAATGCGGGTCAGAGGGTCCGCTCCCCTACTTCCTCTTTGATATACTTCCTCTTTTTATGTTATTTTAGCTTGATTAAGCGAAAAAAAAGAAGTTAGCCCTTAACAGCCATATTTCATGGGCTATGTTGATTCAACATAAAACTTCGCACTCTAAAGGGCGAATCACCTCAGTTTTATCATTCCTGTATTAATACGTGTTACAGCATACGTTTTCCTTGATATCTGATTATTTCTTTTGCCTAATGTAAATTGATACTTACTCGTTTATAATGTTATTGGATCAGATAGGATTGTTATTTCTACATACAATGTGAAAAGTATAATTACATGTTGTTAACCTCATTACTCTTTAATAAACTTGTTGGAAAAAAAAAAAAAAGAAATTACTGCAGGCGACAACCAAAATATGCAAAAAAAAAAACACATTTGATTGATATCACATCAACGCAATACAATGACACATATATATTAAAATCACTGTAAAAACAGTAAGACATAGGATAAGGTTCTAGCACATTGTATCCCTAAATCCCATCCGGGATGGAACATCCTTGAAATGTAGTGTACATGTATTGTACCAAGACACGTCCACTGGTCACAGGTCGACGCATTTTGCTAACAAGTGTAGCTTCCTCAAGGCCACTTGTGAGAGGGATTCCATGGCTGGCTGACTTAGTGTCTCATAGGCAAACATAGAGGCCATATAGCTCCCCAAATGAGAAGGAGGGAAGGAAATAAAGAAGGAAAGGCATGTACAAAACCACTCAAGCATCTACAAATGCTTTAACTGTATCTTGCCCGTCTGTCGTAAAGATGTTTCCTCCATATGTTGACTGCATGGTCGGAGCCCAAAAATGTGGCGCCAAGCCCCATATATATATGAGGGACAGCGAGGCACGTATCCCTACAGGAGCCAAGGGTACAAGACCACGAGAGAAGCCATCTAAGCCAGATCGTGGGACCTCCTCCTGTGTGTCCTTATTCAGATACCAGGGCAACCGTTGTATTGTGTTGATGAGTTTTTCATTACATGTATAAATTAAAAATTTTGATATTGTCAATTATTATTGGGTCTGGTCTCATGCTTATGCCAGTAAAGTCTGCCTTTGGCAGAGCAGGGGTTTTGCATATTTTGGTTGTCGCCTGCAGTAATTTCTTTATGCCATAAGGTGACCAACTGACTACACTCAACCCACTTCCTCTAAGCCCAGGTCATGCACCTGCCCCTTGGGAAGGTTAGAGGTGAAATATACACAGACATCGATACATCCTCAACACTTTTGATTAAAAGGAAAGCTAAAAATATTGTTGGAAATATTTTATAGCTTAGAGACAATAAGGAGCATGCAAGGAGCAGTTACCTGTGACTTTTTTCGCCAACATTCCGGCTTCCAAATAAGAGACAGGGTAGAAAATGGCAGGTCTCAGGTTCTTTAGCTTAACCACTTCACCCCCGAAAGGCTTACCCCCCTTCATGACCAGCTAACATGCGGTGCTGTACCCAAATAAAATTCATGTTCTTTTTTTCCCACAAATAGAGCTTTCTTTTGGTGGAATTTGATCACCTCTGCGGGTTTTATTTTTTGCGCTATAAACAAAAAAAAGACCGACAATTTTGAAGTAAAAAAAAAAACAATATTTTTTACTTTATGCTATAAAACATACCAAATACAAAAATGTAAAAAATCTAATTTATTCATCAATTTAGACCAATATGTATTCTGTTGCATATTTTTGGTAAAAAAAAATCCCAATAGCTATATATTGAATGGTTTGCACAAAAGTTGTAGTGTCTACAAACTATGGGATTTTTTTATGAAATTTTTATTTATTCATTTTGTTACTAGTAATGGTGGCGATCAGCAATTTTTAGCAGGACTGCGACATTGTGGTGGACAAATCAGACACATAACTGACACTTTTTTGGGGACCAGTGACACTAATACAGTGATCATTGCTTTAAAAAATGCACTGTCACTGTACTAACGACACTGGTAGGGAAGGGGTTAACATCAGTGTTAAGGGGTTACATGTGCTCCTAGGGAGTGCTTTCTAACACTGCAGGGAGTGGCTTAACTGGAGGAAGATAGAGATCTGTGTTTCTACTTAGTAGGAACACAAGATCTCCATCTTCCTCTCTGACAGAATGGCGGTCTGTTTTGTTTACATAGGCAGACCGCTGTTCTGCCTCTCGTGTGAACGATCGGCGGGTCCTAGCGCGCCCTAGACCCTGTGCACTAAATCGTATACAGGTAGGTATTTTGTGCAGGAGGGCTGCCGCAGTATACAGTATCTGTGTGGGCGGTCCATAAGTGGTTAAAGAGTAACTCCACTTTTGTTGAGAAAAAGACATTCCCTCTAGGTGATCTCTGTATATTACAAGGATTTTGACAAACTTTGTTGCAGATTTCTACCTTTTGTCATTCTGAAGAAATCCCTGTGTGTTGGTCTGTGTCCCTGTGTAGAAGTGAGTCTAACAGGAGTGGTTTCATAATAACCAACCAGCTGCTACATCTGCAGGGCTCTAATGAGGACAATAGCAGGGCCTGCATTCCTTTAGATGGGATTTTCTAATGGGAGTATCTCACTAAAAATGACATTTGTGTTGCAGGGGATGCCTGAAATCTGACTTGTATCTTGGTGCAGACTTCAGTGAGCCAATCACACATGCAAGAAATTGCATTTCTATGGGGGTGGGGCCTCCTGTACACATTCTGTGTACAATACACCACCAAGAAGCCATATTACATTTCACAGAAAAGTACAGAGCTCCAGATTGAAAAAGAAAGGTAATTTTTTTTATAACATTCAAATCACAATATGTTGCAATTGTATAGGCCATATTATTTACTTTTTTTAAATTTGCTATTTATTTGCTTTTTTTTTTTTTTTTGCTGCAATATTTATTTGTAATCTGGAACTGTCGCCTGCAGTAAATTATTTATAACACTAGATGTCCGCTAGTTGACCAACTTCATTCAACCCATTTCCTCTAAGCCCATGGACCTGCCTCTTAAAAAGGTTAGAGGAGAATTGCAAACAGACAGCACTACATCCTCGGTTAAAAGGAAATCCAAAAATATTGTAAATATTTTTTAGCTTAAAAGCAATAAGAAGCATGCCAAGAGCAGTTGCCTTTGACTTTTTCCACAAACATTCCGGCTTCCAAATAAAGAACAGGGTAAAAAATGGCAAGTCAGGGGTTCATTTTTAGCTTAAAAGGGGACAGCAGGTAAAGGAAAATAAAATAATAAATATTAACAATTAAAGTAAACATAAAAAGTAGCTTTTGCTGCAATATCCAGCTGTAATCTGGAGCTGTCCACTGTAGTAGTTTCTTTTAACCACTAGATGTCCACTAATTGACCAATTGCACTCAACCCACTCCCTCTAATCCCATGTTAGGGACATACCTCTTGGGAAGGTTAGAGGTGAAATGTAAACATAAAGCGATACATCCTCAACATCACTGATTAAAAGGAAAGATAAAAATACTATTGAAAATATTTTATAGTTTAGAACAAGCCTTTTTAACACAGAGGAACCCTTGAAATACATTTCTGGTCTCGGGGGAAACCCCTGATAAAAATGAAACATCTACAACTTATGACACATTACTGTGACAGTCAGAGGGAAGAATGCTCCTTATTCTTGTCATCATTGGGAAGAATTCCCCATTACAGATTGCTAAAAGGAACAATGGTGTCATTGGGAACTTATCAGAGAGGCAGAAATTGTCCATTGCTCAAGGAACCCCTAGCAACCTCAGGAGGAACCCTGGTTGAGAAACCCTGATTTAGAGGCAATAAGGAGCATGCCATGAGCAGTTACCTGTGGCTTTTTCTACCAACATCCTGGCTTCTAAATAAAGTACAGAGTAGAAAATGGCAGGTCAGCGGTTCTTTGGCCTGAAGAGGGACTCCAAATAAAATATATAAAACAGAAAAAAAATAAAAGTAATCAAAAATGCAGCTTTTGCTGTAATATTCAGATGTAATCCAGAGCTGTCTCCCACAGTAATTCCTTCCTGCCAGGTAGATGTCCACTAAGTAACAAGCTTCATTCAACTTATTTCCATTAAAGTTGAATTCCAGGCTATAATTTTCTAACTTTAAATCCTTGTGATAAAGCCCTTGTGGTAAACACGTTTAGAAGAGGCGCTGTATGAAGACATTTAAGATGTAGCTGCATCATTGATGGCTGAATAAAGTGCTGGACAAGCTTTTACTGGAGTACAGTTTTTATCTGTATTCATCAGTGGTGAGCAGAGGTGGCTTTTTTAAGCCGACCCCCTGGATGTCTTTGGATGGTAAGAAGGGTGGTCCTGGAGCAGTGCAGTGGAGTGGGGATGTTATAATAACTATGCTATGATTGGCTGTCACAGTGGTCACATGATTGGAAGTCAGTCATTACTAGAGAATGGTAAGTAGGAGTGCTTCTGCTAGAAGGGTCCTCCTGGTGCTATACACATTCAGGACCTTCCAAGTTAGCAGGATAGCAAAATGACAGGCACATGAGCAGCACATACATGAGAGAAGCAGGCTCTGGATAGACAAAGATATGCAGAGAAAGGCTCTTCTAAGTGCAATATGTCAGCAATTTTATTTAAAGTCAACAATTAAAAACACTTACAATATTACAGAGTAAACAGGCTCATCAATGTATGAGGTCCTCCTGAGCTCACCAGCAGCTGCAGGAACTGAGAGCCAGGAGGAGCAAGATGGTCCCCACACTTCCTGAAACCACCGTGGAACACAGGGGGTAGAAGTGACATCAGCCAGGAAGAGGTGACTAGTTTCAGAGCATGCTCAATGGCTCCTTCTTCAAAACCTGAACCTGTTTTGAACCACACTGGTTACAGGAAGTGCGGGGGCCATCTTGTTCCTCCAGACTCGTGGTTCCTGCAGCTACTGGTCGACACAGTGACATGGAAAACCATCTCAGGAGGACCTAATGAGCCTGTTTACTCTGTAATCCTGTACGTGTTTTTAACTATTGCCTTTTAATAAAATTGCTGACATACTGCACTTAGAAGTGCCTTTCTCTGCGTATCTTAGTCATTACTAGCGAGTAGGTGCTGTCTTAAAGTCCATTTGCTTAGTGTTACGTATGGGGCAAGAGACTGAGGAATGATGCAGCTGTGTGGACCAAGCCAAATGCAGTCATAATTCAAACATAACAGGACTTGGCAAGGAGAAGAACCATCAACATTCAGTATTTTAATTATAGAACATTCACATCAGTCCCTGCCCCCAAGGAGCTTACAATCTAAGGTTTCTAATTCATATTTATACATACACATACTAGGGCCAGTTGACAGCAGAGACAATCCATGTTTTATGGAGCATCCTAAATATGGGCATGAAATCAAATGTGTTCTGAAAAGGTGGAGTTAACTTTTAAGCATGACATCTTCAAATTACAAAGCCCATACTGGTGGAGAAGCCAAGTCCAATGTCTTTGAAGAATGGGAGGAAACAGGAAAACCTAGAGCTGTAAAAATGTTTCATGTTACAACCTAAATGGTTGTAAAATGAAAAGTGTTCTGAAAGGTAGACTTAAAGCGGAGTTCCGGGCACAGAAACATTTTTTCAATGAACATACCCCCGGGACAGTCAGGGCTAGTACATTCCACAATGGCTAGCCTCTGATCTGTCCCGGTTCGCACTTACCTGCAAGAAGAAATACTCACTTATAAAATTTCTTCCACAGCGTTGCATTTCTCTGTTGTGGGCAGCTGAAGCCAGCGCGATCCTCTTCTACATCCTCTTCTGCGTCTTCTTCTCCCAGAATGCGCCTTCACCGGCCCCTCTCGTCACTTCCGGTGCGGCGCCGCATTCCTACACAGCTTCTGGGCATGCCCAGAAGCTGCATAGCAGGGAATGCGGCGTCGCACCGGAAGTGAAGAGCGGGGCCGGTGCCGTTGCATTGATTCCTGGCAGCGATGACGTTTATCTCCCAGGAATCATTGCAAACCGGAAGTGACGGCACGGGCTGCGGCCACAGAGGGGGGAAGTGAAAAAAGGTGAGTATTTCTTTCTACAATTACGACGTAAGTAAAAAAAAACAAATAATCCTAACTATCCAATTCCTTTTCAGGTGAAGCAAAGCAAGCGGATGGGCACAAAATCGATTAGGTCGATTTTGTGCCCAGAACTCCGCTTTAAGGTATAACAGAACTCAAAACTCATTTTTTTTTCTAGTTTTGGATAGAGTTGAGAGGAATTAGAACAAAAAAATATATATATATATATATATATATATATATATATATATATATATATATATATATATATATATATATATATATAATTTTTTTTTTTTTTTTGCTGTCTGAGATTTACCTTCTCTATTTATCCTGTTTCCCTTTATATCAATGAAGGTGAAAGTAAAAGAAAATTCCAAATTTAGGGTTGTCCCCAGAAAAGTAATAAAGAGGAAATATTCCAATGAGGACACAAGTTCTGGTGACCTTGGTTGTCCCAAGGATGTCCCTTAACTTGCAGGGATTTCCTCTCACTTCCTATTTTGGCTATGGGACAGGAAGTGAAAGTAAATCTCCACAATGGGACACAGATGGCAAAAAAAAATCTGACAGGGGTAACCCTTCCTTACTTTATTCAAAAAAAAAAAAAAATGTTTTCTTATAGTTCTACTTTAAGACTTTATTATTGACATTTATGAATAAAGTCCATATCACTGGAGAATGCAAAGTTCTACCTACTCTTCTTCACATTCCCCAGCAAAGTTAGCGGAAACAAAGGGCAACCTTTCCAATTAAAAAAAATTCACCCACATAACGTTATCCTGAAAGTATAATCACTACTAGTGAGAAACTAATAATGCGATGGTTGAGCCGCGCACATGGGATTTCACCTGTCCAAATCTGGACTACTTAAACAAAGTTGTTCAGATTAACCTTGCTAACAGCAAAACCGCACAAGGAAAGTTGGAGCCTGGGGAAGCCCATGGGTGAGAGTTCAGCGGTACTCAGGAATAAGATAAATAAAACGATGGAGCCCTGTGAGAAACCTTTGCATGTAATACCTTTATCTGTTCGTTAGACCTTAATAAACTTCGAAGACTGTTCCTCTAATTTGAGCGGCTTGAAAATTTTGGCTCGGGGCTACTTCTGTGTCACAGTGATAAAAGACATAAAATAAGCTAGAGTCTGATTATTCTCCCTGCCTGTCAGCGAGTCATGCTTTATACCATCTCCTTAGTCTGCTTTGGCCAATTTACCAGCAACGGCATCTTTTTTTTCCATTGGATTTCAGCTCAGCAGGCCCCGGAGCAATCTATGAATAACTTCCCCAACAGATGCTGTTTATGAATTGAAGCAAATGGTTTCCCTGCTACTCTTTTTTTTCTCTCACTTCAATAATTTTCAGTTACATTACAATGAATATTTATAGTCTTAGAACAGAGCATTGAGATGGGGGTGGAAGAGGGGGGCAACTGATCTAGGCCTTGCTACACGTGTGAGCTTCGTCTTAATGCATCTCGCCTCGCTAGTTTTAATAATGTACTGTTGATGGACTGCAAAACGGATGCAAATTGCAGATCAGTCATCTTAATTCCGTGATTTAGCGGAAGGGTCACAGACAGAGAACTACATTACGCGGGGCGTTGGGAGGATTTACGTTGCGGGAGCAATACATCTTGCATATAACTAGCTTCTCTTTGGCCTAATTTATTTTCTGCAGTTCGCTGACCCTGCCCCCCCTCTGTGATGTTAATTTCTATGTAATGTTGGAAACATGATGAGCACACCAGTTGAATAATGGGTTTTAGGTATAAAAAGGCCTAAGTGAATACTTGTGCTTGTTGGTCATGGCAACCTATTTATGCAGGATGTTCTCACATACGTCTTGATGATAGGGATAATTGATCTTATGGATAAAAATGCCTCAAGGAGGAGTTTTTGTGGTCCATACTGTGTCATAAAAAAGTAGCTGAGGTTGTGCTTGCAGCTGAGCCACGTCTCCTTGGGACTCCATAGGGCCTAAATAATAGAGGAAGAACAAGAACACACAGCTCTCTCTTCAGAAAATTGTTCTTCTTCTATTTGTTCCCTTTGTTCTAGGCTCTTGAAAGAGCAGGTGCACCTTTAGGTACACAGATTAAAATGTTGAGTG
Organism: Pelophylax lessonae; assembly: GCF_965119305.1. Taxonomy (NCBI): domain Eukaryota; kingdom Metazoa; phylum Chordata; class Amphibia; order Anura; family Ranidae; genus Pelophylax; species Pelophylax lessonae. Next base: position 58,349,423 of record NC_138775.1, read on the forward strand.
TCTGGTAGGTTACTATGATTGACCACTTTGGATCATATGTAAGACTAATACAATCTTGGTCTAAAAACTGTATTATCACATTAGGATGAAAAAATTATTAAAAGATGGATTGAAAAGTATATACAACATTTCAAGATTGTACAGTATATGCATAGAATGCATCATCTCCATGTGTCTAAGAAGACCTGGGGTACTCAGTAGTGGACTTAGAGCACATGTCCTGGGTGACATGGTCTAGCAACACCACTGCTTGTTCTTCTTCTTCTAAATTAAAAACCTTCATTTTTTTGGAGCAGCTAAATCAAGTACACCTTCAAACTGAACTTTATGCTTGTTACCCTAAAAAAAAAAAAAAAAAGATCCTGTTCCTTTAACCACTTAAGCCCCGGAATATTTTACCCCCCTTCCTCACCAGGCCCTATTTTGCGATTCGGCACTGCATGACTTTAACGGACAATTGCGCGGTCATGCGACGCTATACCCAAATTAAATTGACGTCCTTTTTTTCCCACAAACAGAGCTTTTTTTTGGTGGTATTTGATCACCTGTGCAATTTTTACTTTTTGCGCTATAAACAAAAAAAAGCGACAATTTTGAAAAAATAACAATATTTTTCACATTTTTTTTATATGAAATTCCCCCCCAAAAAAATGTAAAAATCTAAATTTTTTAACATTTTAGGCCAATTTGTTTTCTGCTACATATGTTTGGTAAAAAAAATCGCAATAAGCATATTTTGATTGGTTTGCGCAAAAGTTATTGCGTTTTCTAACTAAGGTAAATATTTTTGTCATTTAATTTGGTTCTTTTTTTTAACGAGTAATGGCGGCGATCTGCGATTTTTTTTTAGCGGGACTGCGACATTTCAGTGGACAGATCGGACCCTTGACTGACATTTGACACTTTTGGGGGTACCAGTGACATTACTACAGTAATCAGTGCTATACATATGCACTGTTATTGTAAAAATGACACTGGCAGGGAAGGGGTTAACTTTATTGGAGAAGGAGGCTTTAAGTGTGTCCCTAGGGGCGTACTTCTAACTGTGCAGGGATGTGGCTGCTTGTGTAACTACAGAGATATACGATCCTGCATAGCAGGACTGTATGATCTCTGCACTTACACAGGGGAGAATGACATATGGCTTTGTTTACATTACCCGTCTGCCTTTCTCCCGCTGTAACTGACGATCGCGAGTGACACGCGCGGGGATCCCAGTGAGCGAGCGGGAGCGCGTCTCCGGCGGCGCGCGCTCGCCCACAGGCGGGGTGCGCTCGCCCACTATTGGCTCGCAGGCGAGTGACGTACCCATACATCACTTTGCCTGCACAGCGGTCGACAAGTGGTTAAAGCACTTATACAGGGCTTGTGCTGTGTAATTTGACACTTTGTATCATCTGAAACACCTAGTTGATCCTGCCTGGTTCCTCCCCCTTGTAAACTGACCACAGGTTATCATGGCTGCTGAGTACTGACCCCTGACACTGTGGTCAGTTTACCTGCCTCCATTATCCACAGCTCACTTCGGTCCCCCCCCCCCCCCCCCCTGCCTGTCAGCTCATGCTAGTGCCCACCCCCTCCTCTCCTCCTGCTTATATAACTATAATTTTCAGGCAATCCCAGTGTTAAATAATGCAATGTCTCCACTGTATGTGCTTTATTAAAAAACTGCTTTTGTATACTATATTCTATAAAAAAAATGCTTTTGTATACTATATTTTAGAGCATCGCTTGGTGCTCACATGACCGCCTGCCACTCTCCGCCCCTCCTCCTAACGTCAGCGGGGGATTCTCAGCCCCTCCCACTGTAGCTGTCAGATCGGGAGAGGAAACGGCGGGTGGTCATGTGAACGCTAAGTGGCGCTCTAAAATAATGTACACAGCATTTTTTTTAAATAAAGCACATACAGTGGAGACATATAGAATATACCATCCTATTCATTGTGTAATGCCAGCAGCAGGATAACAAATAGGTAATGTTGATTGACGGAGTTTAATTCTGCTTTAAACCTGGAAAGACTTTTCCTTTTACCCAAAACTGCTGCTGTCCTTTACTCACTGCACCCTGAGGACATTGTTCATACAATAGCAAATGCTTCTTCTGCGGACTCATTATTTAATTGCACCATAGGGTTTACCTAGCCAATTTTTATTTTTTTTCCTTAAAATGCATGTATAACGTTTGTGGTTCATTAATTGTATTGTCTTACAGGATATGAGTAATAGTGTCAACAATCAGTTAGAATAGTAGAAACAACAAAATAAATTCAGGACAAAACATGTTCCGTGTATGCGTACATACATACATACTGTACATACACAAACACACATACACATAAATGCATGAGTTTCTAAGTTCTTAAACACAAAGCTAATTGCATTAATATACATCCAATTTATGAGAAATACCCTGCTCATTTCTGCTCCTTTTGGTTAGTTTTTTATTGCAGAAGTGTTTTTCAAATGAACTACACATATCTGCCTGCTCACAGCAATCCCCCAATGTAAACTTAGCTTCCTCAATAGGGATGTAGGAATCTGCCCCGGTCCGATTTGCAGCCAGTTTCGTGAAGCATCTTAACGCTGAACTCCACCCAAAAGGGGTTCTGCTTTAAGGACTCGTCCCCCACTCCTCTTGCACAATTTGCACTTTTTAAGAGCGGGGGGAAGCAGGTACCCAATTTTGACAGATACCTGCTCCCACTTCCGTTTCACAGCGCTCGGGAACCGACGTTGTCCTCCCTCCCTCCCTCCTCTATGCAGTCTTCTGGGACACTGACAGGTCCCAGAATTCTGCATCCACCAATCAAGGATGCGCCGCGTGACTCGCGCATGCGCAGTGGGCACCCAGCTTTGAAGCTGCAAGAAGACGGATGAAGGCAGCTGGGGTGAGCTTACTGGTGGACCGTGGGACAGGTGAGTGGACGTGTTTTTAAAGTCAGCAGCTACACCTTTTGTTGTTTTTATAGGTGGCTGGAGCTCCTCTTTAAAAATTCAGAACATTTGAAGTTTATAGTATGGCAAATCTTTATGCTCCAGTTGGCCCTTTTGTAGAGCTAATAAACAAATCATTGTTAACAGAGGCATAGGAAGCCATGCACTGCCACGTGGGACATGCCAATGCCAAAACATACAGCAGACAGATGGTCTTTTCATGGGGCTTTGAGTGATTGTTATCACCAATAAAATAAAATTCCACATTTTGGGTTGTCAAGTGATCAGGAATAGAGGAGCAATCATCCAATAGTGGCACTAGTTCTGGTGACCTGGTGTTAATTTGGAGGGATTTTCTTTCACTTCCTGTTGTAGCTGGAACAGGAAGTGAAGGGAAATCACCACGATAGGACACATATGGAAAAAAAAAACAACAACAGGGGCAGAGTTGTATAAAGTACTCGAAACCCATACTTGAGTAAAAGTACAAGTGCTTGATCAAAAAGTGACTTGAGTAGAAGTGGAAGTGCTCAATCAAAAAGTGACTTGAGTAGAAGTACTAAAGTATTCAACATTTTTTGTACTTAAGTATTGCAAGTAGTTTTTTTAAAAAGTTTGCTACTCAAGTACTGAAAGTAAAAGTACCAGTAGTTTTGAAAAAAAATTGCTACTCAAGTACTAAAAGTAAAAGTACAAGTACTGTGTTATGTAGTTATTAAAGAAAGAAGTCAAAAGTTTGAACATCATATTGTTTTTTATTATTTCAAATGCAGCTTTTATTTATACATACAGTAGCGTTTATTTTCGTATGCGCTGATAATACACATGTTTTGAGCTTCATGAAACCTGCCATCTACTGTTCTGGCAGTGGTAATTTTTATAATTGTAACGAGTAACTATGCAGCACAAAAAAAAAAATATTGGAGTAGAAGTATTGAAATCATCTAAAAAATGTAGTGAAGTAAAAGTGGAAGTAGGAGAAAAAAATTCTACTCCAGGAAAGTACAGATACTGCCTTTCGGTACTTAAGTACAGTAGTGAAGTAGTTCTACTTAGTTACTATACATCTCTGAACAGGGGTTATGCCTCTGCCTTACTCTATCCAAAACAAAAATGTTTTGCCTTCTGTTCTACTATCAATTACAAGTTGGGGGGATGCAATAATGCTATATGTGGTGTTACAAAAAAGCATGAAGGCCACAGGCAGCCTTAGAGACAGTTTACTCTGGCAGTGCATATTTGCTGCAAAATGTAGCTTACACATCAGCCACAAGGGTATGTAGCCCACCATACTACAATCCACAGTATAATAAAATATAGTAATGTATAGCAAAGTATCTCTCCCTATACAGAATTGTCAGCTTTCCCCAAACCAAATCCAACACATAGACAATATGACTGCCGGGAGCCCACTCTTTTATAATGAGAGGGGTGGCTTATCTATTCTTTTAGAGTATTGGCTTTCAGGGACCTATCTCATCAGGGACAAAGGTTATGCAGTGCATTATGGGTTTGGGTGCAAATTTCCAGCCATAAATTTGGAGTTTCTTCGAACAGTGAAACAATAAAATCTGCTTCAAACCCTAGTTGGTTGTAATCCCAAAACGCATCCATCTTCTTCAGTACAAAACTGACACCACAGGAGTTGGGGGATTCTCATCCAATATTTGTTGGCACCCCCACTGGAATCCTATAATTTTCTGATAGCAGTTTTTTTTAGGTGAACTTAAAACTGGTAGAAAGAACTGGTTTATTATAGTTATAAACTATCAGTTGTAATGTGTGTGCCGTCTTCTGGCTGGTGGGACATTCTGGGACATTGGAGGTGTTGGATGGTTTAAAAAATGGGGGAACTGTCCTTCAGAAAGAAGATACCTGGAAACTATGGTTTAAGTGGTTTACTAAACCCCAGTATGAGTGCATACATTTACCTTTTTGACACCTTTATTATACCATTTGTCATATCCTAGTTACAGATTAAATTTGTTAGGATAAAATTACAGAATAATTTTGTCATAACCTTGTTAGAGTCTCAGTGTGTTTAATCCTTACTACTTCTGAGTTTCAAGAATATGTTTTAGCTTTGGTCATTTCTGTGTTGACCTTATTACATTATTGAGTGTATTGATTGCCCAGTGATCTAATAAGCCAGAAAGGCATGATAAATTGTAAGGGTACAGGTCACAGACCACTGCCGATAGGATCTGACATTGCTCATTAAACATCAGGCTGTCTTAACAACTCTCTGCCTGCTGTTTTAGAGATACCTTTTCATGATATACCTTTAATATATTGTATTTGATATGTAAACTGGTTGACATCATGGCTGCTTTAACCATATGGGCAAATGGGGGATGCTCTGGGCACATTGGTACAGGAGGGTTCACCAGACCTAGGGCCATATCTAGCCACAGGCAAGCCAAAATTAGTTGTAAATTTGTAAAGATAAGGTGCGCTAAAACTCATATAAAGTGTTCCCTAAAATTAGGGAAATAAATCACAAACGTGATTAACAAATATAGTGGTATAAAAGGTATTCAAAGTAAGTACTATACCAACAAATATTATTATTACATGTGCTCTAATATATCAAATGAACATCAAAGTGAATAAAACACTCTTCGATATAATAGTGCAGAAAAAATTGTAGAGAAAGTTGGCAAAGAATGTATAAAGTCCAATCCAAATAGTCCAAGTGGTATAGTGATTTAAATAAACTCCTTGGTGAAAACTCCACAGCAAATCAAAGTGCAGGTGTTCCCATCACCAACTCTGGATTGGCTCCTTACCGGAATGATGGATAAGTAAGGGGCGCAATATAGCACAAATCCAGGTATAGAAAAACCACAGTGGATCCCTGAGACCACGCTAAATGAGAGGATGTGCCTCTTACCAGAATGATTCTTGGGTGTAGGCATAAACATACACTTCACAGGGGTGGTGGGTGTCCCTTCTATGATCCCTAGGTCTGGATATGGCTCCTCCAAGGTCCGGACTTATCTCACAGTGCCCCAGAAATAACAAAACCGCACAATGGTGTAATACCTCACAGACTGTTTTAATATTATTTAAAGGTACACTTACACTTAAACGGCTTGTATTTGGGGCAAGTAGTGCGGTAATGGAGAGAGCGAAGCCGCGGCCGCCTGCAGTGCGGTCCGCGGCGATGTGTGATGACGTTGTGGCGCTCCTTTCTGACGCGTTTCCTGCCAAGAGGTCGTCTACGGAGATAGGAGATGCGCCGCAACGTCATCTCCGCCCTTATATGCTGGAGGAGTGGAGCCCAGCATCCGGTGTCTGCAGAGAATGTCTAGCAACTTGCTGAAAACAGGAAGTGCGGTCTCTTGAGTACGATCTACACAAATGATCAGTCATAAAGACGGCATTCTTCTTTTATTCAAAAAACATACTGCACCAACGGGCCTGATATGTAAAAATATCCTATATGAACTTGTTAAAAGGTCATGTGGATATAATTGGCCATTAATACATGGTATGCTTCCACCGGGTACTAGGCTCCAAAAACTCCCAAGAAAGATTCTATATCAGTGCAAATCACTATTTGTGCCACACTGAATTCATATAAAATATATAGTATGCAATATAATAATCTAGGTTTCACATTAAAAGTTTACATTAAAGCAGCTTTTCAATGGTATTGTTTAATTAAAATTAAAACCAATAAAAATATCCTAAATAGGATAATTAAAACCAAGATAAAATAGTTAAAATTCCTAAAATTATTAGACAGTGCAGATTGACTATCTTAGCATGTCAGTCATCTTCACTAGTCAATAAGTGTATTAAATAGAATTGAAAGTTGGGTATAAAATGGGGTTCCCCAATAAAACAAATGATGCACTAGAGTCAGGCTTATATATACTTAAGGTTGGGGGCTTATCAACTATTGTTTATGAATGCGTTGATATCCCAATCGACATTATGTCCTAAGGGGCGGGAACATTTAAGCTGATAAATCCAGTAAGTCTCTCTTCTTGAGATGGACCTCTTTAAGTTGCTCCCTCTCCAGTGAGGATTGTATTTCTCAATAACTCTCACTTCTAAATCTGTGTGTTTCTTGTGATGATGTGTCGAGAAATGTTGGGACAAACTGTGTCCAGGGAAGCCTTTCCGGATGTTCGCTAAATGCTCCCCTATTCTGATGTTGGCTGTCCTAATGGTCCTACCTACATATTGTTTGTTGCAACTGCATGTGAGTAGGTAGACCACCCCTTTTGTGTGACAGGTAATGAAGTCTTTGATAGCATAGACTTCACCTGTGACTGAAGATTTGAACGAGTTGGTTTTGATGGTTCTGGTATTCTTGCATAGGTTACAATTCCTACATGGAAAGTATCCATTAAGATTAGGAAAAAGCACTGGTGTGATTGGTTTGTCCACTGGAGTGCAGGCTATAGTTTCCTTAAGATTACGTGCTTTTTTAAAAATCACTTGTGGGCCTGTGGGGAGAACTGGACCCAAGATCTTATCCTGCTGCAAAATGCTCCAATGCTTCCGGAATACGTGGTTCATCCATCGATAATTACCAGAAAACTGTGTGACAAACGCAAAATCACAATTTTTTCTCCGCTTTTCCGTTTTTAAAGGAATAACCAAGTCTTCTTGTTTGGCTTGTGCGAAATTCTGAATTTCTTTTTCCAATGTAGTAGGATCATAGCCTTTTTCTTCAAACCTTTGTTTCAGAACAGCCACTTGAGTGTTGTAGTCATTGACTTCAGAGCAATTCCTTCTTATTCTCCTAATTTGGCTCTTAGGTATTGCCCTTAGCCAGGAGGGATGGTGACTACTATCCAAGGGTATAAACCCATTTCTGTCCGTGGGTTTTTGATATGCCCGAGTGACTAGATGTGCCCCCTTTTTCTCAATAACCAGGTCCAGATAATTGATCGAGGATGCGCTCCAAGAGTATGTGAACCTGATTCCCCAATTGTTCTGGTTGAGGTTCTGCATAAAATTATGTAGGCCCTCCTCGTTCCCTTTCCAAATAAAGAGCGCGTCGTCTATGTACCGACGCCAGAAGAACAATTCTGGTGGTTTTTCAGAGAAAATGTTCCTATCCTCCCATAATGCCATGAAGAGGTTGGCAAGACTGGGGGCAAATTTTGCCCCCATTGCCACACCTCTTCGTTGTAGGAAAAACTGGTTGCCGAAATAAAAATAATTGTGTTCCATCCCAAATGTCAATAATTCCAAAATGAACATCTTCTGCTTGAGAGAAATCTCATGCGCTTGGTCAAGGAACACGCTCACAGCTTCGTAACCCAAGTCATGGGGGATGACTGTATATAGGGATGTGACATCAGCTGTCACCAGTAGGGCATCACCTCTGACTTCTAAAGAGGTTATCTCTCGAATACATTGGGAGGTGTCCCTAAGGTAAGCAGGGGTGTCTTGTACCAGGGGTTGGAGGAAAATTGTTCTTCTGGCGTCGGTACATAGACGACGCGCTCTTTATTTGGAAAGGGAACGAGGAGGGCCTACATAATTTTATGCAGAACCTCAACCAGAACAATTGGGGAATCAGGTTCACATACTCTTGGAGCGCATCCTCGATCAATTATCTGGACCTGGTTATTGAGAAAAAGGGGGCACATCTAGTCACTCGGGCATATCAAAAACCCACGGACAGAAATGGGTTTATACCCTTGGATAGTAGTCACCATCCCTCCTGGCTAAGGGCAATACCTAAGAGCCAAATTAGGAGAATAAGAAGGAATTGCTCTGAAGTCAATGACTACAACACTCAAGTGGCTGTTCTGAAACAAAGGTTTGAAGAAAAAGGCTATGATCCTACTACATTGGAAAAAGAAATTCAGAATTTCGCACAAGCCAAACAAGAAGACTTGGTTATTCCTTTAAAAACGGAAAAGCGGAGAAAAAATTGTGATTTTGCGTTTGTCACACAGTTTTCTGGTAATTATCGATGGATGAACCACGTATTCCGGAAGCATTGGAGCATTTTGCAGCAGGATAAGATCTTGGGTCCAGTTCTCCCCACAGGCCCACAAGTGATTTTTAAAAAAGCACGTAATCTTAAGGAAACTATAGCCTCCACTCCAGTGGACACACCAATCACACCAGTGCTTTTTCCTAATCTTAATGGATACTTTCCATGTAGGAATTGTAACCTATGCAAGAATACCAGAACCATCAAAACCAACTCGTTCAAATCTTCAGTCACAGGTGAAGTCTATGCTATCAAAGACTTCATTACCTGTCACACAAAAGGGGTGGTCTACCTACTCACATGCAGTTGCAACAAACAATATGTAGGTAGGACCATTAGGACAGCCAACATCAGAATAGGGGAGCATTTAGCGAACATCCGGAAAGGCTTCCCTGGACACAGTTTGTCCCAACATTTCTCGACATATCATCACAAGAAACACACAGATTTAGAAGTGAGAGTTATTGAGAAATACAATCCTCACTGGAGAGGGAGCAACTTAAAGAGGTCCATCTCAAGAAGAGAGACTTACTGGATTTATCAGCTTAAATGTTCCCGCCCCTTAGGACATAATGTCGATTGGGATATCAACGCATTCATAAACAATAGTTGATAAGCCCCCAACCTTAAGTATATATAAGCCTGACTCTAGTGCATCATTTGTTTTATTGGGGAACCCCATTTTATACCCAACTTTCAATTCTATTTAATACACTTATTGACTAGTGAAGATGACTGACATGCTAAGATAGTCAATCTGCACTGTCTAATAATTTTAGGAATTTTAACTATTTTATCTTGGTTTTAATTATCCTATTTAGGATATTTTTATTGGTTTTAATTTTAATTAAACAATACCATTGAAAAGCTGCTTTAATGTAAACTTTTAATGTGAAACCTAGATTATTATATTGCATACTATATATTTTATATGAATTCAGTGTGGCACAAATAGTGATTTGCACTGATATAGAATCTTTCTTGGGAGTTTTTGGAGCCTAGTACCCGGTGGAAGCATACCATGTATTAATGGCCAATTATATCCACATGACTTTTTAACAAGTTCATATAGGATATTTTTACATATCAGGCCCGTTGGTGCAGTATGTTTTTTGAATAAAAGAAGAATGCCGTCTTTATGACTGATCATTTGTGTAGATCGTACTCAAGAGACCGCACTTCCTGTTTTCAGCAAGTTGCTAAACATTCTCTGCAGACACCGGATGCTGGGCTCCACTCCTCCAGCATATAAGGGCGGAGATGACATTGCGGCGCATCTCCTATCTCCGTAGACGACCTCTTGGCAGGAAACGCGTCAGAAAGGAGCGCCACAACGTCATCACACATCGCCGCGGACCGCACTGCAGGCGGCCGCGGCTTCGTTCTCTCCATTACCGCACTACTTGCCCCAAATACAAGCCGTTTAAGTGTAAGTGTACCTTTAAATAATATTAAAACAGTCTGTGAGGTATTACACCATTGTGCGGTTTTGTTATTTCTGGGGCACTGTGAGATAAGTCCGGACCTTGGAGGAGCCATATCCAGACCTAGGGATCATAGAAGGGACACCCACCACCCCTGTGAAGTGTATGTTTATGCCTACACCCAAGAATCATTCTGGTAAGAGGCACATCCTCTCATTTAGCGTGGTCTCAGGGATCCACTGTGGTTTTTCTATACCTGGATTTGTGCTATATTACGCCCCTTACTTATCCATCATTCCGGTAAGGAGCCAATCCAGAGTTGGTGATGGGAACACCTGCACTTTGATTTGCTGTGGAGTTTTCACCAAGGAGTTTATTTAAATCACTATACCACTTGGACTATTTGGATTGGACTTTATACATTCTTTGCCAACTTTCTCTACAATTTTTTCTGCACTATTATATCGAAGAGTGTTTTATTCACTTTGATGTTCATTTGATATATTAGAGCACATGTAATAATAATATTTGTTGGTATAGTACTTACTTTGAATACCTTTTATACCACTATATTTGTTAATCACGTTTGTGATTTATTTCCCTAATTTTAGGGAACACTTTATATGAGTTTTAGCGCACCTTATCTTTACAAATGTACCACTATTATTATTATTTAGGTTGCAGCTTCACCATATAGTATCCTGCGCACTTTCCACATACACAAGCCAAAATTAGTTGTCAGGATTAAAGCAGAAAAGAAAACCTGGTTGCAATACTAACCTCCTCTCTAATACTGCTGTGAAATGCAGTATTTTCGGTCTGCCACTATATGCCCTTAGCTACTTGGTTTGAATGAACCTGGGCTGAGAAGTAAAATAAAATAAATAAAAATGAAAAGCTGAACTATCACTGTCCCCCCCCATCCCTACTGTACTTTAAGGTGACCAGATTTTTAAAATGAAATCTAGGGACATATTTTATTTTTGGGAAAATGGCACAGGCCTGCATTTTACACAGAGCGCTGGGCACAGGACTGCATAATACACAGAGCGCTGGGCACAGGACTGCATAATACACAGAGCACTGGGCACAGAATTGCATAATACACAGAGCGCTGGGCACAGAACTGCATAATACACAGAGCACTGGGCACAGGACTACACAATACACAGAGAGCTGGGCACAGGGCTACATAATATACAGGAGGGTGTTAGGCATATAGTACAGGGTTCAGAGGTTTGCTTTGCACAGAGGACACTTCTGCCCCCTCATCCATAGCTCACCTCTGCACCCTTTTCTCACAGTTTATCTCTGCAGCCACTTCTCTTAGCCCTTCCCCCACAACAGATAAACTCTCTATCTCTCCAGGCAGCTGCATCAGCTCTGACCCCTGCTCCCCCACTGCCCTCACCTGTGTACAAACAGACCCCCCCTTCTGTTCACCTCCTGTTCTCAGCCCTCCACACAGTCAATTTGTGGCTCTGCCTCTCTTTCACTGAACAGCAGCAGGAGCGGCAGTAAGATCGTCCAGCAGGGGGCTTCTGCATCTGAGCCACCAGGCTGTTTCTCAACCAGCCTGGGATGCCCTGCCTACATTAATTCGGCCCTGAATCCGGGGAGAAAACCGGGGACAGACTTGACCCGGGGACAGTGTCCTCAATCCAGGGACTGTCCCTGGAAACTGGGGATGTCTGGTCACTCTACTGTACTTACCTCTGCGGGTGATGAGCTGTGCCCACGTAGTGCGAGGATTTAAAATTCCCACTCTTCTGCCTCTTCTTTCTGCATGGCTTCCAGGATGGATCTGAGTGTTGCTCTGTGCTCTGACCAATTGGAATCACTGTAGTCAGTCACAGAAGCACTGCAGAAATAAAAGACAAACATAAATTTCAGACTCCTAGACAGCTACAACACTTGTGAAGGCACTGACAACTCATCACCCACAGAGGTAAGTACATTGGGGACCAGAGGGAGGGGAGGGTGTACAGTGGTAGTTAACGCTTTCTCAAAAAAGGTGAACTAACTCTTTAAGTAGCGCAGGTATATTGAGCATGGTAAGAGAGGTCAATTGGGTTTAGGTTATCTAAAAAGAATATTAAATTTTTTCATTTTAACCGAAGTTTTATTATTTTTTTACTTTTAGAATTATCATTGTTTATTGTTTCTGGTTTCCGTCCTGTTGTATATTCCATTAAATTAGTTTTGCATGCAGTAAAATATACAATAAAAATCCAATTGATTTACCCAACTTGCTACAACTCTGTACAAAACAAATTAACAACTTCCAACCTTGATACCTTGCTTTTCATGTTAACCATAGGAATAATACAGCTCTTTCTTGCATCCTTATTCAATTAAAATCTGAAACACGTTAAAGCCGTTTTAATAAGCTGCTAACATTTTGAAAGTGCCAGTACATGTGTAAAAAGGTTACTAGGCAGTCAGGCAAATCTATGAATCTACGTACACCCACTGCCAACCTGAGTGGATGTAATTGGTGCCCCCTTCCTGAGAATAACTCTCAGGCTTCACAGGGCAATCTTTACATTAGATCAGCAGCTATAACTATACCCGTGTAATGGACAGAGAGATCATACATATTCAACTTGCTGATAATATGGATTGAAAGGGTTTCTGCTCTGTTCTCCAGGCATTAGAACTGCAGTGATATGCAGTAGCTGTAACTATGCAGGGAATATCTCAGCCTCTAGGGATGGCGATGGTCTTTCCTGACCCTCTTGCAATGGAGAACAGGGGAGAACTGGGGACCTTTTGTCTGGGGGAAAACATACCCAACTGGCCTTTTTATGGTAGGGACAGGTTTTTGATGGACTAAAGAAAACATATCACACTAAAGGGTTTTTTATAACCACTTTAAGACTGGAAGGATTTGCTCCCATGCAATTCTCTACCTAAATAAAATTGATGTCCTTTTTTCCCCACAAATAGAGCTTTCTTTTGGTGGTATCTGATCACCTGTGCAATTTTTATTTTTTGCGCTATAAACAAAAAAAGAGCGACAATTTTGAAAAAACAAACAAACAAACAAACAATATTTTTCACATTCTGCTATATAACATTCCCAAAAAAAAACTTAAAAATCTAAATTTTTTAACATTTTAGACCAATTTGTTTTCTGCTCCATATTTTTGGTAAAAAAAAATCACAATAATATTTTGATTGGTTTGCGCAAGTGTTATCGCATCTACTAACTACGGGAAAGATTTATGTCATTTTTATTGGTTTTTTTTTACTGGTAATGGTGGCGATCTGCGATTTTTTTGCGGGACTGCGACATTGTGGCGGACAGATCGGACCCCTAACTGACATTTTTGACACTTTTGGGGGTACCAGTGACATTACTACAGTAATCAGTGATATAAAATATGCACTGTTACTGTAATAATGACACTGGCAGGGAAGGGGTTAACCCTATTGGTGATCAAGGGGTTAAATGTGAGCCTAGGGGAGTGATTTTAACTGTGGGGGGTGTGGCTTCTGAAATTACCATAGAACATGTGATCCTATATAGAAGGATCTTAGGAGCTCTGTGATCATCCCAGGGAGAAGAACGGTCAGCTGTGTTTACAACAGCTGACCGTTCTTCTCTCTCAGCTGGGAGCGATCCTGGGTGTCAGGCGGCAATGGAAGCTGCCTGACCCGTGCATCGGCTTCCCCTTTGCTGAGTGGGGGCGGAAGCACGCCGCTGGTGGCGCGCGCTTGCCCCCTAGCTTTCCCCGAGTGTCCGACCTAGGTCTACGTCGGTTTGCGCAGGAGAGCCACCCTGCCACAGTAAAAAGGCAGCGGGTGGTCGGGAAGTGGTTAAAAATGTATTCACCCAAAATGTACATGCCTTTCACCTAAGATTCGCAAATTATTCAATTGCAATTGAAAAAATGTGTGACTGCTCAGTGAAAGTTGTATGAATCTTTGCAAAAAACACTTAGAAATAGACTTGTGTGTCATGATGCCATCATGATGGGTGGACATAATTAAAGATTGGTGTTCATTACCACTTTCAGACCAGGCCTTTTCTGAAATTTTTTGTTTATTTGTAACAATCAGTAATTTTTACTAGAAAATTAGTTAGAACCCCCAAACAATATATATATATATATATTATTTTAAAGCAGAGGCCCTAGAGAATAAAATGGTGGGTTTTGCCATTTTTTATTGTCGTTGTTTTATTTTTCAGATATCTGATGAATGGCTCCTGTCTGATGATTGTAGCTATTTGCTTTACCAATGTGATCACTGAATAAAGCTTTTGACCCGCTCTGGAGATCCATGGTGAGCTGGTGACATTTTCTCGCTCTGACTATATACGGTTCCAGCCGGTGGTCACTTCAGCATCCACTTATATACACAGCCCTTTCTACAGGAATGTGTGCGTTGGGAATAGTGCATTGCGATTTTTTTATGTACCATGGTATTTGCGCAACAGTTTTTGAAACGCAAATTTTTTTTTGCAAAAAATACACTTTTTTGAATTTAATGCAATGCTACGCTGAGTAAATAGATACCAAACATGTTGCACTCAAAAAATGTGCATGCCCATTCAACGGCAACAAACTATGTACATTTTACTAATCAAAGGAAACATTTTAAAAGCTTTTACAGGTTACCACTCTAGATTTACACATGAGGTGCAGTGCTAGAATTACTGCCCATGATCTGACGTTCATGGTGATACCTCACATGTGTGGGAGGATCTCTGTTTGCATGCATGCCAAACGCAAGCACAGGGGTAGGGGGGCACTTTAAAAAAATGTTTTATTTATTAATAATTTATTTATTTTTTTATTTTTACACTGTTGCATTAATTTTATTTTTCTTTAGGATAGGATCCTAGAAAAAGAAGTCACGTGACAAGTGACGCAACGTGTCGGGCGAGGCCAGTGACATCACTTACGGTGTCTCTGTTACCCGGAAGGGGGTCAGGAGGCAAGCAGCTGAGTTTTTATCCTGTAGATACTGGTTTTATTCATTGCTAATGTGAGTGCATCATTTTTATTTAAATAAAAAAGCAATATGTGTAGCATTATTGTGCTTTGAGTTCTCCCTTGTATATTTTGAGTTAAACTGGAAGCATGAGCAGCGGATTCAGCTAGCTCCAACAGGGGAATCGTTGGTGAGACAGATGGAATCGGGTGGAATTATACAAAACTTGAAGACCATACATGTACAAAAAAGGGTGTCTTCTGACCGTTTAGGCCATATTTTGAGGTGAGCGGCCAATTCACTCAATGGTGGTTGATGGTGGCTATTTGTTCAATTTTAAAAGAGTGATTATTAGCAGAGTGGATTTTTCTATGGAAAGGAGGATTTGCACATACTCGTTGGAATACCACAAAACTTTTTCTTTGGACAATTATATTGTTTTTTTTATTTGCATTTATTTTTATTTGTTTAGTGTCTGAAAATATACACTGGATGGGGATAATTTATGTTTTTTTTGTATGTAAAGTGGGCTTTATATCCATCCAACCTATTTTTTATTTGGCATGCTATTATTAGATTCATGCACATATCACAAAGGTTTGAATAAGCGCACCATTCATACACATTTGTCATTTTGTTTTTAGTGTCTGAGTTCACTAATCAATGGTTGCAGCTATTCCGTGATATATTAGGTGGAGCTTCGATTATTCACATAGCAGCGCATAAATATCATTACAATTTGATGTTTCTGAATGCTTTCTAATTTTAAGAAATTGAGCTATTGACATCGGGGTAAACGGGAAGTAATGTCAGGTCATCGCTTTTGGGTTACCATGGTAGAATGCCAGTCAAAGCCGATCCCAGCTGTTTGGCTGTCTGGCCAGCCGACGGACATGCTAGCCGGTCGCTTGGGTCCCCTTGGTGGGATGGGGGAGGCAGAGAAAGCTGTGGAAGCTCTCTCAATCACAATTGCCTATTTTAATCCTTATGCTGGTAGCATTAATAAATCAATAGGAAGGTATATTATATTTACTTCTTTTAACAGTTGTTTTTTTATGGCTTACATTTTCTAATTTGCTTTGTGGTTTCTGGCCTAGGCCAAAATTATGCCATACATCCAAGGAGTCTCCATGCCATTTTTTTCTTTCATCTAGAGGAGGGGCTCTATCAGCTAAGTTCAACCCCTTTGCCTGCTTGCCTGAGCTAAGGGCAGATGGATTCCAGAAAGTAAATGCTACATGAATCATTTGCCCTTAATCTAGATATCTGCGACTAGAAATGATAAGGGGTACTTTTCAAAATGTTTTCCTAACAGAATAAAGCATGGTGACATGGATGGATCGGTGAGTTTGCCTTGAATATTAAAAATTAATTATATAGCGTTTTCTGTTTGTGGTGCTCAGATACAATTAGGTTCCACTTTTTTTTAACCGGTTCCGGACTACCCACTGCCGATTTACTGCGGCCCTCCTGTGCAAAATGACGTGGACCTACGTCGGTTGCACGCCTGCAGCTAGGGGGCAAGCGCGCTTCCGCCCCCACTCGTCAGCGGGGACTCCGATGCATGGGGCAGGCGGCTCGGATTGCTGCCTGACAACCGCGATCGTTCCTAGCTGAGAGAGAAGGACGAGCAGCTGTTGTAAACACAGCTGACCGTTCTTCTCCTTGGAATGATCACAGAGCTCCTGTGATCCTTCTATATAGGATCACAGGTCTCTATGGTTATTTCACAAGCCACGCCCCCTCACAGTTAGAATCCCTCCCCTAGGCTCATATTTAACCCCTTGATCAGCCTCAGTGTTAACAACTTCCCTGCCAGTGTAATTATTACAGTAATAGTACATATTTTTAGCACAGATTACTGTAGTAATGTCACTGGTCCCCCCAAAAGTGTCAAAAATGTCAGTTAGGGGTCTGATCTGTCCGCCTCAATGTCGCAGTCCCGCTAAAAATCGCAGATCGCCGCCATTACTAATAAAAAAACAATAAAATTACATAAAACTTTCCTGTAGTTAGTAGACGCAATAACTTTTGCGCAAACCAATCAAAATATATCAAAAATATGCAGCAGGAAACAAAATGGCCTAAAATGTTAAAAAAAAAAAATATTTTTTGAGAATGTTATATAGCAGAAAGTAAAAAATATTGTTTTTATTTTTTTTTCAGAATTGTGGCTATTTTTTTGTTTATAGCGCAAAGAAAATCGCAGAGGTGGTCAAATACCACCAAAAGAAAGCTCTATATGTGAGAAAAAAAGGATATCAACTTTATTTGGGTACAGCTTTGCACGATGGCGCAATTGTCCGTTAAAGTAACGCAGTGCCGAATCGCAAAATATGGCCTGGTCATTAAGGGGGAAAATCTTCCGG
The DNA here is from genome assembly GCF_965119305.1 of Pelophylax lessonae. NCBI lineage: Eukaryota > Metazoa > Chordata > Amphibia > Anura > Ranidae > Pelophylax > Pelophylax lessonae. Next base: position 58,367,059 of record NC_138775.1, read on the forward strand.
TCCAGAAGTGGTTAAGCACAGGAAGAATTGCTCGAACAATGTTACTTATGCTAACTATAAAGTTTCTTTATCAAGGTTTAAAATGGATTTTTGACTCACTGGAATAATATAGGTTAGAGGGGAACCTCACAGCATGCACATGAATCATCTATATGAACACAGGAACATATTGCATTTTTGTTCTTGCTTGTAATGTAACAGATGAAAACATTTCACAGTAACATTTCTGCATTCTTCACAGATATTGTGTAATGGTTGGAATGCATTCAAAAAGCTAATAACATCTGGTTAATTGGTTGGAGCTGAAAAAAGAGCAATGTTAATGTGTGGAGTGGTATGTAAATGCACAATCATCATCTTCTCTCATTTCTGAAATTGCTTTTTTTTTTTAAATACAAAAATTTGATCATAATAATTACTTCAGCCCCGGAAGATTTACCCCCCTTCATGACCAGGCCATTTTTTTTGCGATACGGCACTGTAATACTTTAACTGACATTAGTTGTGCGACACTGTACCCAAATGTGTCCTTTTTCCCCCCCACAAATAGAGCTTTATTTTGGTGGTAGTTGATCACCTCTGCGGGTTTTAAAAAATAAAGGCAGACAATTCTCGAAAAAAAAAAAATATATATATCTATTTTTTACTTTCTGCTATAAAACACATCCAACAAAAAAAATGTAAAAAATCGACTTTCTTTTAGACCAATATGTATTCTGCTACATATTTTTGTTAAAAAAAAAAAAAAAACCCCAATAAGCATATGTTCATTGGTTTGCGCAAAAGTCATAGCGTCTACAAACTATGGGATATTTTTATGGAATTTTTTTTTTTTTTTACTATTAGTAATGGTGGTGATCAGTGACTTATAGTGGGACTGCGACATTGCGGTGGACAAATCAGAGACTAAGTGACACTTTTGATACTTTTTTGGGGACCAGTGACACCAATACAGTGATCAGTGCTAATAAAAAATATGCACTGTCACTGTACTAATGACACTGGCAGGGAAGGGGTTAACATCAAGGGCGATCAAAGGATTAAATGTGTTCCTAGGAAGTGCTTGCTAACTGTGTGGGGGGTGCTTGTACTGTGGGAAGGCAAAGATTTGTGTTCCTGATCAGCAGAATCACAAGATCCCCTACTAAAAGAACGGCGATCTCCCTTGTTTACATAGGCAGACCGCCGTTCTGTCTCTATCAGGAATGATCATCCTCCTGACCCACTGATTGGCTCCAGCTGTGTCCAATCACAACTGGCCGCCGGCAACGCACGTGTGCGCCGCAAACTTGAGGGTGCAGAATCACGTACCTGTACGTGATTCTGTACAGAGGAGCCACTGCCCTGCAGTAAATGTACGCGGGGTGGTCGGCAACCGGTAAAAGCCCAGCTCCGGCAAAGTTAAAAATGATTCCTTGCATTGAAGGCATGCCTGCACTGCAAGGGTTAACTCTTTGTTTAGTCTGTGGGAGAGTTTTGGCACTTCAACTTACCTGAGCCCCTGGCAGATCGTGGTCCCCCATGCTCCAACTGTGGACTGCCCTTTGGTGTCATTGCAGGGCTACGCACCATACATTGGTCTTGATGACGTCAGGCCTCCAGAGCAGGGGGAAGGAGACTCTGTGGGAACCAGTTTATCAGCGGGATGGAGCAAAAGATAAAGTAAATAGATCTTCTTTTCTTTGTTCCTAGACCTAACCACACAATTTACCCTGGTGGCATGGGCACAGGCCCCCTGCAAGGGATACTTTTTACGTTTCCCGGAGTTGGGTTTAAAAATGGTTGTAAATCTTAGAAATGAAAAATGAACAAAGCATATCCTTATACTCAGAGATGTATAGTAACTAAGTAGAACTACTTCACTACTGTACTTAAGTACCGAAAGGCGGTATCTGTACTTTCCTGGAGTAGAATTTTTTTCTCCTACTTCCACTTTTATTTCACTACATTTTTTCAATGATTTCAATACTTCTACTCCGATATTTTTTTTTTGTGCTGCATAGTTACTCGTTAGAATTATAAAAATTACCACTGCCAGAACAGTAGATGGCAGGTTTCATGAAGTTCAAAAAAATGTGTATTATGTCATGTGTAAATAAGTGCATACAAAAATAAATGCTACTGTATGTATAAATAAAATGGTCTACATATCTGCTGTTAAGGGGAAAGAGAACCTCCCCCAACCAAGGAGAGTCACAAGCGTACATAGACCTTTTTTCTGGTAAGAGGCTGATTTTGCTTTTTTCACTGGAAGTTGAGAGCACAGGTTTTGCAGTTTTGTTTCACTGGAAGAGTCTATTTGGATATTATTTTGCACTTACTGTACCTTCATCCGCCGGGTAAGGGGGACATCCACAAGGTGGTGGGAGTCTGCACCTATTATTTGGAATAGCACCTGTTTGATTCCTGCACCTTTGAAAATATATTCATCTTGTTTTGTCACATATATATGGTATTATGGCATTATATATATATGGACTTTTTATTGACTTTGATTTCATACACTCTTCCTTTATTTCATTATTGGAATATATTGTTGTATATCACATTGGTTTATATATGATTTTGCGCACCAATAAGCTGTGGAGAAAAAAAAACATGCGGGGAAGAGAAGGAGGGATGCTTTAAAGGGAGAAGGGAGGGACATAATTTATCTGTTTTTGTTTACAAAAAGTTACAGCCAAAGGAATTGCGATTGTCCTTTAGGTTAATCATTTGAAATAATAAAAAACAATATGATGTTCAAACTTTTGACTTCTCTCCTTAATATCTACATAACACAGTACTTCTACTTTTACTTTCAGTACTTAAGTAGCACATTTTTTTTAAAAACTACTGGTACTTTTACTTTCAGTACTTTAGTAGCAAAATTTAAAAAAAAACTACTTGCAATACTTAAGTACAAAAAATGTTGAATACTTTAGTACTTCTACTCAAGTCACTTTTTGATCGAGCACTTCCACTTCTACTCAAGTCACTTTTTGATCGAGCACTTGTGCTTTTACTCAAGTATGGGTTTCGAGTACTTTATACAAGTGTGCTTATACTACAAAAATATAGTACCGTGATGTACATGCCATCATCCCCAATAGTAGAAAAACAAAAAAGAAACCAAGGACCAAGAGAGGTCCAGGAAAGCGGGACTATATCTGCATGTGTATGGTTGGAGGGATGCAATCACAACACCACTATGTAAAAAACATGTACAACTTTATTGCCATATGGTTAAAAAAGACAGAAATAACATAACAAAACATATATATATATTTTTCTCCACCACAAGAGGTGGTTTCTGCGGGAAGTATGGTGGGTTTCAAAAGACTCTTAGACTTACATCTCAAGGATCAGAACATTCAGGGATATGTGAGATGATTACAGCCACACACACCTACACAGGTTGAACTGGATGGACTATTGTCTTTATTCAACCTGAACTACTATGTAACTATGTATGTAATATATTAAAAATACATGGATCCGTGACTATTATGTGCTTGTGAAGGATACAATACACCACACCAACGGATCTCGATGTATGTGCAGTCTAGCGGTCCCTGAAAAGCCAACGCGTTTTGCAATTATAGCTTCGTCAGGGCACTACAAAGACCAGATAGATGCTGCACTGTAAAATAAGGCAGGCAGGAGAGCTAGTGGGCCAGGGCTAATTGTGTTACAGAGTACCAAAAAAGGGTCTCTGAATGTATATCATAGGCAATGATGAATTAGATCCTCACTGGTCACATGTGGGGAGGCGTACCAACCACCATGGATTCTCTCAATCCTATATCCTTGGGACCAGAAGGACCAGAAAGCCTATTATAGGGTCCTGTTGTTAGGGACTCATAGAGCACAAAGCCCGGCAAATTAAGAGAAAAATCCCATCTCGCCGCACAGCGTCTTCAGTGTGTACTGCATATATCCTTATACTGTGTGTTCTTTCCCCAATCCAAAGTACCTAGTGTAATGTCTGGCTGTTATTTCCTTTCTCTGGTATCTGCAGGAGTCTCTTCTGATGGTTTATGCGACACCAGGGAATCCCAGGAGACAGCCCAGCCCCCTCCAGCACACAGCATGTGATTGACAGCCTCAGCTATACATCTTTCACTATGAGACTGTGTAGAGTAGGGTGCATAATTTCCTCCATTTGGGCTTCATATTACACTCAGCTCCATGCTCTGTGCTGTGCAGTGTGTGACATCAGATCCCCACATCCTGTCTGCTGAAGCTCAGAAATGCTGTTTAAATGCTTTACTTTGAAGGACTGTAAAGAAGAGAGGGCTGCAGATAAATCAGTAAAGTTTATGCAGGAGGATTTCTTTCATCTCTGTGTATCACCTGAGGGTAGTCAGGTCACTGGGTATATGTGAGGGTTTACAAGAAAGCTGTGCCCAAAAAGGCAGGCAGAGGGAAAAAGCCTACGAGTGGTTTGCCTGCAGCTGATTTCTCCTCATTAGTAAGTTACCATGTCTTGTTCTGTACTGTCTTTTTTTGGGGGCAGCCATCTTGGTATTGGCAGGGTTTTGCTTCCTCATGTCAAAGCTTTCAGCAAGGAGAATAGTGAGCAGCACTACATTGACATCACTAAATATCACCCCAAATCTTCTAAAGTTAGCAGGATTGTTAAAAATAAGTTCCCTTTTCCATGATGAGAGTGAAGTTTAAAGCAGTAAATGTGGCATTCACCAAACATTCACTTGTGGCGAATCATTCACTCTCTAAGTATTGGGACGCCTGCCTTTTTAAGCACATGAACTTTAATGGCATCCCAGTCTTAGTCTGTAGGGTTTAATATTGAGTTGGCCCACCCTTAGCAGATATAACAGCTTCAACTCTTCTGGGAAGGCTGTCCACAAGGTTTAGGAGTGAGTCTATGGGAATGTTTGACCATTCTTCCAGAAGGGCATTTGTGAGGTCAGGCATTGATGTTGGATGAGAAGGCCTGGCTTGCAGTGTCCATTTTAATTCATTCCAAAGGTGTTTTGTCGGGTTGAGGTCAGGACTCTGTGCAAGCCAGTCAAGTTCCTCCACCCCAAATTTGCTCATCCATGTTGTAATGATATCCTGCACTGGGTATCCTATAAGCTGTTGCAAGCAACCATTTTGTCCCCACGGGCATCCATGTTGTTCAGTAACACAGTCTAGCAAGCAAATGTGTAGTCAGAGATATTCTCCTCCCCCCCTCTCTCTCCTCCAGCTAATTAACTCCCTGGGTCACTTAACATAAGTATGCAAGCTTCAAAAGAGCTGTTATCTCAGCAGACAGGATGCCTGGCAGATGGCAGGCCAGGTTGTAAAGCCATAAACGAGCAAGCCAATAAGACTGACCAGGCTGGGTCATAAATACCACACTGCCCAGCTGGCCATTAGAACTGTAACACATTCACACACAAATTCATAATTGTAAACACAGTCCAGATATGTCTCTAGAAAGTAAATATTTGGATGAGAAATAAAATACCGATCGAATTAAGATCATACATGATCACGTTCGCTCATATGGAAGACAAGCTAGCTGTCAGATGCCTTTTGGGTCAGAGGTTATCAGGAGATAACCTGTGTTTGGTGTCTATGAAAATAGAATTCAATACTGCACAAGAAAATATCAGTTTCAAGAAGGCAACTGGTAGACATTGGAAGATATGAATTCTGTTATAAATCTGTCTAAACGGGAGGTGTCTTGACACTTTGCTGAGCCTCAGGGCCGCCTATGACCCCAGTGTTTATTGGTCAAGGATCTCTGGTGACACCCCCTGCGGGTCAGAGAAAAAGAGAGAAGCTGATGAGCTTGTCAGTTCTCATTTTAACATCAAAGAAGTAACATCGAAGAAGGAACATCTCTATATCTTTTTGAGGACCGATCACACATGCTCAGCTTTTGAAACTCTGATACACTTGGGACTTTGAATGCAAGTATTTCAGTTCTAATTCTTTATCTTATTTTTCTAAATTGCTGAATTGTGTCTCTATTTCTTTGTAACCCATTTTTCTGTAAATATTTTTATTTGCACCAATTTAAACCTTTTTATAATTAAACCTTATTTTGAAAAGTGTTAATCTTGCCTCTAAGCTCTTAACGCAAGCTAACCCAAGAACCTGTCTCTTGAAGAGCGCTACTGTATAGAATAAAGCCTCTGAACATTCCTGTCTGCGGTGACAGTGTGTGTTACAGACAATTATTCTAAAGTCGTAATTGGTATTTCTAAAATTACGAGCGTCCGCTGGGCTCAAACGAAGCGGTGGTGGCAGAGAAAGGGTTAATTGTTTAATTAGCCTGGTGACAATCGCTCTCAGTCTGCTGGCATCTAGATTGTGGTGTGCAGCTGAGAGTGGCATTGTTACGCAAGTGACAGCAGGGTGTGAGATTGCTTTGTCCTTGGTCACGAGTTGGATGAGAAGGCCAGGGGTCTGATACCCACCACCGTCACACATGTCTTCATGAACCTTGCTTGTTCATTGGTCCAAATCATTTGGTGGAGGGGGGATTATGGTGTTTCAGGGGTTGGGCTTGGCCCCTTTAGTTCCAGTGAAGGGAACTCTTAAAGCATGAGCAGACCAATACATTTTGGACAAATTCATGCTCCTCACTTTTAGGAACAGTCTGGGGATGGCCCCCTCCAATTCCAACATGACTGTGCCCTAGTCCACAAAGCAAGGTCCATAAAGACATGGATGAGGGAGTTTGGGGTGGAGGAACTTGACTGGCCTGCACAGTGTCCTGACCTCAACCCGATAAAACACCTATGGGATCAATTAGAGTGGAGACTGCTAGCCAGGCCTTCTTGTCGAACATCAGTGCCTGGCCTCACAAATGCGCTTCTGGAAGAATGGTCGAACATTCCCCTAAATACACTCCTAAACCTTGTGGATAGCCTTCCTAGAAGAGTTAAAGCTGTTATAGCTGCAAAGGATGGGCCAACTCAATTTAAACCCTATGGACTAAAACTGGGATACCATTAAAATTCATGTGTGTGTGTAAATGCAGGCGTCCCAATACTTTTGACAATATAGTGTATATACATTTACAAGAAGACTTAACCTATAGTTAGTGATGGTGAATGTCACATTCACTTTTTTTTATATATAACGCCCTAAAGTTCAGTTACAGATAATATCAAGCTCTTTGGGAGGGTGATTGCATTTACTTCTAAATACATTTTGTTTTTATTATTTTCATAATGTAAAAAAAAAAAAAAAACATAAAAAATCGTGGAAAAATGTTTTCTGTTGCCCTAATTATCAGTAAATAATTAGCCTTTTTTTTTACTTCTAATTAGTGATAAATGCATAAAAAAAAAAAGAATAATTATGATATTATAGTTGTGGGGTGTGGCCTAGAAGGTACCACATGAATGTCTATGCTGTGGCATGGAGGTACGATTTTTCTAGTATATTAAGATGTGCTGCCAGCTAGACAAGTGCAATTTGTTTCGTTCCAAATTCAGATACATTTTTCGGTATTCAGATATATCTGAATGTCTGAATCACAATAGGAACACATTTAAACTACTCCAAAATAAATTCTAAGTAAACAAAATTGCGTTTGAATTCAAATCGAATTTGAAATCAAAATTTATTTGAAAACAAATTTAAATTAAAATTTAAAAATGTATTTGAAATGTAAACATATTGCTGATTTCTTTCAAAAACTGTGTTTAAGTGTACTTAAAGAATAACGCCACTTTTGTTAAGAAAAAACATTCCCCTCTGGGTGATCTCTGTACATTTCAGGGATTTTAACAAATTTTTGTTGCAGATTCCTACCTTTTGTTATTCTGAAGAAATCATTGTATTTTCTCTGTGCTGAGTGGGTCTAATGGGAGTGGTTTCATAATTATCTATCCGCTGAGGCTGCAGGGCTCTAATGAGGAGCTGCTGGGCCTTCATCCCTTTAGATGTGTTCCTATTAGGAGTATCTCACCAAAAATTGCATTTTTTGTTGCAGGGGATGCCAGAAATCTGACTTGTATTTTAGACAGGCTTCTGGGAAAATTGGTGAGCCAATCACACAAGCAGGAAATTATCTTTCTGGGGTGTGGTCAGTATACATTCTGTGTACAGAACACCTTCATGCGGCCATATTGCATTGCAATTTCAGAAAATTACAACAGCTGCAGATTGAAAAAGGAAAGGTAATTTTTAATAACATTCAATTATAATATGATTTGTGGCGCAATTGTATATGATATATTGTTTTTTCTTTATTTGCTATTTTTTCCCCCACAAAAGTGGAGTCACCCTTTAAAAGAATAGATGCTGGTTTGAAGTCAAATGGTATTCAAATATTGATTTCATTTAGATTTTTCTTCTGTTTGCTCACTCTGCATTCTTTCAATTGATAAAAATAAACAAGTTAATTATATATTTTTCAAAGCATTCTTACTTTACATTACTACATACTTACAGTACATAGAGAAAGCAAAATGTTGGATTTTTCTTTTATAACTTCACTTCACATATTCTAAATAAAACATATTAGTACAAAAAAGATTAATGTGTAATTAATAATAAATTGCTAAGGCCTCTTTCACACGGCCGCTCCGTTTTTTTTGTCCTCTGCGGCACTTTTTTTTTTTTTTACGGACACGGATGACACTTGTGTCATCCAGTCCGTATGTCCGCATATCATCCCATCCATTTGCGGATGATATACGGACATAATGTAAGTCTATGGGCATTGCGGATGTCAGCGGATGACACAGCTGACATCCGATTTTCCTTCCTTTCCGTTTTTTTTAACGGAGGAAAAATAGGGTTCTGTTCCGTTCCAAAAAATGGCAGAGAACTAAAAGGAAACAAATCGGATCATGGTCATCCGCTGACATCCGCAATCCCCTTGACAAGCATTATGTCCGTATATCACCCGCAAACGGATGGGGTGATATACCGACATACGGAACATCCGTGTGAAAGAGCCCTTTGTGTTTCTACTACAGGACAGCAGAAATGTTCTCTTCAAATCACTGTTGTCTGGTAGAAGTTTGTTCTGAAAACCACTGAATGCACTTTGCATGGGAAAAGTGATGTCCTTGTTACAGGCTGATCAATCAGTTTATCATTATTGGCTTCTCTGAGATTTTTTTTTTTTTTTTACTTCCTTTTCATGAATTTTGCTGTTTATACAGTTTTAAGTCAGTGAATGAGTCCTCTGATGATGTGTTTTATAATTTATTAAGAAATGTTTAAAGAGAGGATCACCTTTTATATTTCCTACTTTTGTTTCTTTAGGGTAATATCTCCCAGCTGTGAACCCTGAAGAATCCAATTGATTTAACCATTTGTCACTTCCCAAGGGTTATTTATTCATATATATGATGTTAGCCCTATTCTCATTGATATGCCTAAATTTATATCAAGTCCTTTTTGTGATTAGAACATTTGGTTCGGAGGCCCTGTTAGTAAAATAGAACATCAAATCTACTTTTTGTCTGTCCTCTACTCAGGCAGGTGCTTGTAACTGTTGAAAAAATAGGTGCGCTAAACAAGATTGCTATAATGAATTAACATACTGGCACATATGCAAACAATAAATCACAATAAAAATACAGTGATAAGTGCAGCATAGCTGTGTGTGAAAGCAAAACAAAATAAATCCCATAGGTGAACGTGATCCAATCGAAAAAAATGAAAAAACGAATGAAAATACCAATAGAGTTTCAAAGACCAATAATAGTCCACAAAGTCCAAATAATTGTGATCTTCACCATGTGACTCAATATAAAAGGTAGGGTGTTGGAAATCAACTTCTAGTGATATTCAGGTGATATATAAAGTGACTCCCACCACCGACAGGCTTTCCTCCTTACCAGATAGAAATTGGTGAGGTGCAGATAAAGACTCAATATAGCCAGGTGGAGAGGAGGAAAACTTCCATTGCAATTCCACCCCATTCGATGGCACAAAGGGGCCTCTTACAAGATGGTGTGTAACTTAGTGTAGGAAGAATTCTCCTAGATGGATGTCCCCTCAGCTGGCTGGATATCTGGAATCGCCTCCGCAACCATGCAAGTCCGCTAACTCACTTCCAGTTATTATGCGAGGAATAAAGGAGCAGACAATAGTGTGATACCCCCGATATTTTATTCAAAAAAAGAGGTGTTGCATTTACATGTATGTTGCAAGGAGACAGCGAAAGGTAGCCTGTATGAAACGGCTGCAGATCGGGCAATAGGTGACGTATGTGGCGGCGCGGCACGCCTCCCCCCTGACGCGTTTCCTCTAACGAGACTTCTCACACACCGGCGGGGACGGGTATCCTCGGTGTCTCCGGTGATGTCTCTCGCGGTGACCGGACAAGGCCTGTGTACGGCAGTGACTCGCCCTCGGTGTCTCCGCACCCCCCCTCTCGGTGTCCCCTCTCCGCCTCTCTCGGTGTGTCGCTCCCCGGCCTCGGAAGACTCTCCCGGTGACACACAGGACACAGCCGGTCTCAGACACTTCCTCCTTTCACGCTGTCCAGAAGTGGTTAATTTGCTGTTTTTTTTTTTTAAATATTATGTCAGGTTGGAGATTTAGATTCCTGCAAAAGACAATGGGGTTGCTTTACTAAAGGCCCGTACACACGATAAGAAAATCTGTAGGGAAAATTCGTCCGACGACCGATCTGCCGATTTTCGGATTGTTAGTATGGTGCTTTCGACAGCCAACTCCGACTTTTCGCCTTACAAAATCCTGATGTGCAGGCTATATAATTTTTGACGTCCGTAATACAACGTTTGATTTTTGTCTCATTAGTACAGATTTCGAGGGAAAAAAATCTTAAGAGCAAGACTAGGCATGCTCAGAGACGAAAGAACACATACAATGCAATCCAACACATGACATCACTTCTGAAGTAGAATTCTGTCATACGGGAAAATTTGTATGAAAATAACCTCTTCACTTTCCACATCAGACTAGCATGCCGTTCCATAATCTGATCGTGTTTACGGGGTTTAAGATTGGAGAATGAAAAATCTGGTGCAGCTTTGCATAGAAACCAGTTTTTTTTTGTCAAAGCTTAAAGCGGAGTTCCACCCTGGTTATACATTTCTTTACAAAAATACCCCCGGGACAGTCAGGGCTAGCACATTCCACAATGGCTAGCCTCTGATCTGTCCCGGGTTGCACTTACCTTTCAGGAGATATACTTACCTTGAAATTGTCTTCTCCAGCGCTGCCATCTCAGGTGTGGGCAGCTTGAAGCCAGCACGATCCTCTTTCGCGTCCTCTTCGGTCCTCTTCCTCCTTCTTCGGTCCCACGATGCACTGCACCGGCCCCGACGTCACTTCCGGGCCGCGCGCGTCATCCCTCCACAGCTTCTGGGCATGCCCAGAAGCTGTTTAGAAGGGGATGACGCGCGCGCCCCGGAACTGACGTCGGGGCCGGTGCAGGCGCAATGATTCCTGGGAGCTATGACGTTCAGCTCCCAGGAATCATTGCAAAAGCCAGGAAGTGACGAATCGCCGTGGCCGCCGAGGGGAGGAAGAAGGAAGTAAGGTGAGTATATTTTCTCTAAAAGGTAAGTGAAAAAAAAAAAAAAATTGCGATTATCCATTTGTTTTTCAGGTGACCGGGAGCGAGAAGATGGAGGTAAGTATAAATTTCGGGTGGAACTCCGCTTTAAGGCCTCTTTCACACATACGGAGCGTTCATTTCATCAGTTCAGTCACATTTTTTTTGTCATCAGTTTTTTTTAGTCAACATCAGTTTTTAATCCTTTGTCATCAGTTTTTTCATCCATTTTCATTCGTTGTCATCCATTTTTTTATCTGTTGTCATCCTTTGTCATCCGCTTTCATCCGTTTTTCATCTGTTGTCATCCGTTGAAATCTGTTTTTTTAATGGATGAAAAATAGGGCTTTCATCCGGTCAAAAAAAACCAGATGTTAACGTAAGAGGATAAAAACAAATGTAAATGAATGATCATCCATCCATCATCCATTTACATCTATTTTTCCATAGGAATGCATTGATGTCCATTTTTCATCTGTCAACAAGCTGAAGTTAGAAACTGATTGGCTACCATGCAGAGCGGCATTAGATTTTGCACTCTTCTAAACCCTAGTGTATCAGGTTAATGCATGATAATGCGTTGCATTACCACACATGCATTAGTCCAAAGCATATTCTCAGTGTCCTCTCAGAATAAAGGGGCCAAGGGGGCATAAATACTCAGTGACCCTAGGTTCACATCTATGACTCTGCAGTTGATGTGTTTTCTATTGTTCATTGACGGACGCAGTTCTCTCTGATTCATATAGTAGGTTATACTGCCCTCTACAGGAGCAGGACACTAGGCAGAAAAACGTTCTGGCTACGCCTATGGGCAGTCCCGGAGGGTATCCCCTCTCTCTTCCTGCATAGGATTTCAGTTTTTTTAAAGGTGGGAAGACAATGTAATAGAGCAGCACGAAATGCCAGCAGAATGCTTGGATGTATAGGGAGAGGTATAAGCAGTAGAAAGAGAGAAGTGCTTATGCCGCTGTACAGAACACTGGTGAGACCTCACTTGGAGTATTGTGCGCAGTACTGGAGGCCATATCTCCAGAAGGATATAGATACTCTAGAGAGAGTTCAAAGAAGAGCTACTAAACTAGTACATGGATTGCAGGAAAAAACTTACCAGGAAAGGTTAAAGGACCTTAACATGTATAGCTTGGAAGAAAGAAGAGACAGAGGGGATATGATAGAAACTTTTAAATACATAAAGGGAATCAACTCGGAAAAAGGAGAAGAGCATATTTAAAAGAAGAAAAACTACCACAAGAGGACGCTGTTTTAAATTAGAGGGGCAAAGGTTTAAAAGTAATATGAGGAAGTATTACTTTACTGAGAGAGTAGTGGATGCATGGAATAACCTTCCTGCAGAAGTGGTAGCTGCAAATACAGTGAAGGAGTTTAAGCATGCATGGGATAGGCATAAGGCTATCCTTCATATAAGATAGGGCCAGGAACTATTCATAGGATATATTGGGCAGACTAGATGGGCCAAATGGTTCTTATCTGCCGACACATTCTATGTTTCTATGTTTCTAGTTTTAATTTGCCTAGTTAGGAGTAAGGACGGAATTCCTTGCTGGGATCTTTGGTCCTGGCATAAAAGTTTTTTTTTTATGTAGATATTTTTTAGCTAGCCTTTTTTCCCCCGGAACTCTTTTTCCTGTGAGATCTTCAAGCAATTATGCCGGGCTGGGCGATGGGCTGGATCCCTATATCCAGTGGTCACCCCAGTCTGGCCAGCGAGCGCGTGCAGGCCTTAGCTCCACGCTGGGTCGGCCGCGACATAGTCCCACTGGACGGGGACTGGCCCTGCAACTTAAACGTCTCACCAGGATGCACACGACAGGGTCTAGGTTTATGTCGCAGTGTTCCTATTTGGCTGACAGCCCCCCACTTCGGTGGCGTGGGGTCCTGTCAGGAGTTGGCGCCCACCTGTGTTCCCGATATGGTGAGTAAACATCCCCCCCCTCCCTGGCGGATTCTGGGGTGGACGCGGGCCTCCTCCCTGGGATGGTCGGACCCTCACACTCCTGGGTTTCCCTCTATCCTGTTGTGATTTTTGTACATTGTGTGTACTGTACACACATGTGTACATATGTGTAAGAGGTCAGCTTTTTTTATGTTATATAGATTTGCTTTATGACCTTTTGGCTCCCTTTTTTTGGGGTTGATGTTGATTTTTTGTACATCGTTTTTTACATACTTTTGTAAGAATGAACATTTCTAATTACCCGTGTGTACATATGTATAAGAGATCAACTTTTTTCATGTGTATAGATTAGCTTTATGACCTTTTGGCTTCCTTTTTTTGTATTTGCATGATATAATCTGTCAATTACAAATGTTATTGGAAATCCTGACTTGTATATTTGTTTCAGGTCAGTAACTCATCTAACAGGGATCAGGATGACTGCCCTTAAGCCTGGACCTTTAAAGAGAATCTGAACAAATTATTGTTGTTGGTAAATTTATTTATCTATTTAAAAATGTATTTTTATTTATTTTTTTTCGTTTTGTTTTGTTTAGGTATTTGTGTTGTGTTTTGTTTGTGTATGTGTGAGAAAAACAAAAAACAAAAATGTAAATTCAATAAAAGTATTTGACTGAAAAAAGAGAATCTGTCACTTCACCCATTCATGGCTCCTAAAGGCTCTCAAAGAGTAGACTACCCGATGTACCTTTCGTGTGTTACCGCTCTGGATCTAAGGCCTATGTAAGCTCTGTGTTTGAACTTACTTGTTCACCTGCTCCCCTTTCCCTATCATATGGGCCTGGTTTATAACCCAAACACTAGATCCTGGGAGGTCACGTCCCTTACACATGTAGCACTGCCCCCTGAATAGGTGTTCCTCAGCACACACCTGACCCTGTGAACCATCCAACCCACCTGACACTCTAGGTTCTGTCATGGCAAATATATTCTCCAAAGACACACTGACACAATTGGAATAACGTGTTGTTATTTTACTAAAGAAATAAACTGGTACAACTCACTGGTAACAGGTATATCTTGGTGATATAGATAGATATAGATACAACTTTATTGTCATTGCATAGTACAGGTACACAGCAACGAGATGCAGTTTGGCATCTACCAGAAGTGCAAAATGTAGCAATCGTGCAAAAGTGCAGATAATATCTAGCATATTTACAGTGCAGATAACCATCTAGCATAATTAAAAAATATATATACACAAATGAATGTGAAATATTGGGCAAAATGTACTGTAATGATAAAGATACATACAGATATAAATAGTGCAGATGTACTAAGGAGTGAAAAGATATACTATGTAGTATGTACATGTATAGTACAGAGGTTATATACAGTCTTTTGTTTGTGTTTGTTTTGTAATGATTAGCGGTGTAATGTTGAGTTCAGTAATATGATGGTGGATGGAAAAAAGCTGTCCCTGAACCTGCTGGTTCTAGTGCGCATGTTTCTGTATCTCCTTCCTGATGGAAGGAGGTTAAACAGTTTATGACTGGGATGCGAAGAATCCTTGATGATGTTGTGAGCTCTGCGCAAACATCTGCTGTGGTGAAGGTGCTCAATGGCAGGTAATTGGGTGCCAGTGATGCGTTGAGCAGTTTTGACCACCCTTTGCAGTGCTTTACGTTCACTCACAGTGGAGCCTCCGTACCATACAGTGATGGAGTTGGTCAGGATGCTCTCAATGATGCAGCGGTAGAAGCTCGTTAAAATCCCCGGGGACAAATGAGATTTCTTGAGACTTCTCAAGAAATACAGACGTTGTTGTGCTTTTTTTACCAGAGCTGACGTGTTCAGCTGCCAGGACAGATCCTCAGAGATGTGAACTCCCAAGAACTTAAAGCTGGAGACTCGCTCTACCTCGGTTCCATTGATGTTGACTGGTAGATGTCTCCTGCTGTTGGATTTCCGGAAGTCCACAATGAGCTCTTTGGTCTTTGTGGCATTGAGAGTCAGATTATTGGTGGCACACCATACTGCCAGATTACAGATCTCTTCCCTGTAGGCCGATTCCTCATTGTTTTCAATCTGGCTGACCACGGTGGTGTCATCCGCATACTTGATAAAGATGTTGGATTTATACAGAGGAGCACAATCGTGGGTGAACAGGGAGTAGAGCAGTGGGCTCAGGACACAGCCCTGCGGTATGCCAGTGTTCAGAATGAGGGTTGAGGATACCTGGTTTCCCAACCTGACAGATTGGGGTCTGTTGGTGAGAAAGTCCAGAATCCATCTGCAAATGGAGGTGCAGATACCCAGTTCCCTGAGCTTAGTGATCAGTACAGTGGGGAGGACTGTATTGAAAGCAGAGCTAAAATCAATGAACAGCATTCTAATGTATGTATTGCTCTTATCCAGGTGGGTGAGAGCAGAATGAAGAGCTGTGGAAACTGCATCCTCAGTTGACCTATTCGGGCGATAGGCATACTGGATAAAATAATGTACCAATATCAGTCAGCTAAACCCCTCCAAACTCAGTGAGGTTCAACAGACTAATACAATATGAATACAGATGATCAATGAGAAATGTCAAAAGAAATCATTGATAATGCAACCAAACAGGATATCAGCAATGTCTGTCGATGCTATTGCAATGTAAAATGACTACAGCCTAAAAAAAGGCCTCTAAGAATGACCACAGCTGTAATTAGTCCTAACTGATAGTAATTCAAATTACTGTAACCGGTCCCCTTTAAGGCAAACAAGTGTTGCATCCCTTCTCCTAGCAAGGCCTTGCTACATCTTAACCGGCAGTTGCAGCTCTTATCACTCACTGTTCAATGTGATATTTGTAATCCCACGGTAGTAATGTGTGTAATACTGTCTGCAGTCAGTGTGTCATTGAGGGAGAATTATACTTGTGTAAGGATTTCACCAGGCACTCCTCCATTTGTTAGTGTCCACATGTGATGATCCTGTGACACAGGCGATGCGCCCTCCCACGCTTCGGCGTCTGGGAGTGATCGATTCTCTGCTGTCCCGGTCAGTCAGTCAGCTCAGCTTCTGCCCGCTTTCCGTTCAGCTCCACTTGATCCGCTACCTCTGTGTAGTCACCAGCATCCGCACCGCTGAGGATGGGCTCCACTCTCACCAGGCCGCATGTACTAGGCCTCAATCACAGACAGTGCTCCGACACACCTCTCAGGCTGGTTTGTACAAGCTGAGTCCCGGAAGCAGATAGGTTTATAGGCTTTCCCATGATCCTCCACTCGCCTAATGCTCCCTGGGAGTATAGTTTCTTCGGCAATCCAAACAACAGTCTGCATCCAGTCTAGCACTATATTTCCCACAATCCAGTTTGTGTACTTCCTGTGAAAGCGGATCCTCTTCTGTAAGCAACCTTAAAAGGGAAACGGTAAACTCGAATATATATATATATATATATATATATATATATATATATATATATACCTATATATTATTATACAGGATTTATATAGCGCCAACAGTTTGCGCAGCGCTTTACAATGTGAAGGAAGACAATACAGTTACAATACAGTTCAAAACAGGAGGAACTAGAGGGCCCTGCTCGTTAGAGCTTACAATCTAGAAGATTATTATATACTATGGTAGTCCGGTCCCGGCTACACACATGAAAGCACCAGGTATTTCTAAGTGCTCTGACAGAGCATCCTTTTTCAAGCCCAGGGGGCCTTGAGTTTTTTTTTTTTTCAGGGGTGGCTTGGAAAAATGCCCAAAAATTGCCCACATTTTGTATACAAGCCTGTGGATGAAGGCTGCCTTTTTCATTACACGAATGCACAGGTTTTCATTGTGTACCATTACAACCTTCTAACTGCCGGCATCCTAATGACCAATGGCGTCATCAGTTGATATGGAGGACATCAGTTGTCTGCATAGCATCCTTGTTTGACCCTCCCCTGTCCCTCTCCATCAGCGGTGGGGGTCACATTAGCTGTGTGATGGAGAAAAACTAAGAGAGGAAAGAAACATTGGAATACTAATCAGTGCCAGTTTGCAAAAGTGTATTCGCCTTGGAAAAATAAATCACCTCTAACGTTGGGTGCCCTACTTGGACTTGTGGATGTTGCTGCATTATGTAGAACTGTTAGAATAGTTTTACATTTTAGAATGAAGTGCCTCGAGACTGTCCATCCTTTTTAAAGGGTGCCTTGAGATTCTCCATAATTTTTAAAGGGTGTCTTGACTGAAAAAAGGTTGGGGAACACTGTAATAGAGGACTAGCCTGATGGGGAAACACATTGAAAGTATCAGTGAGTGGGTTGTTGGGGGGTTGTAGCTTAACAGGAGCTGTCACTTTGCTAAGAGGAAGTGACACATTTCCTTAAAACAAGTACCATATTTTTTGCTCCATAAGACTCACCTGACCATAAGTCGCACCTAGGTTTTAGAGGAGGAAAATAAGAAAAAAATATTCTGAACCAAATGGTGTACTAAAATATTTGGGACTGCCCCAAAATCCAGGTTTTCTGGAAGTTTATTAGGGTACAGATAGTGGGAGTCCTGGATATAGACATTTCTCTCTCTCTGGTCCATTTCCTCCTCCATGTGCCTACGGTTTCCGCACAGCCACTACAAAAGAAGCGCCTTATCGCATTTCCTAAATGCTGCCAAACACTTAATACCAGCATATTGGAAGCAACCTCAGGTCTCGGGCCACAAGGAAAGGAACCAAGAAAGTTAATGAAATTATAGAGGCTGAGGAATGTATTTCTACCTGTAAAGGGACAATGGATAAACATCATGCCATTAGGAAGACATTGCAGAAACACACCACTGCTGCTGACTCTCTCATCAAGCCTTGATGTGGCCTTACTGAAACTAGCAGACCCCAACTTTGGGTTGCCTAACTGATACAGCATTGATCTTCTGTTAGTACAAGGATATATGCCGGTGTGAGTGGTCTTGTGGAATTCAAGATATATAATGCATCTACTAACCCCTATCCCTCTCCTCTCTTACCCCCCCGGTCATTCTTCTTACTATCTCATTCCACCTTCTTCCTCTCCTACTCTTGTTTGTTCTTTCCCCCCTCCCCTTTGTTTTTTTCTTTCTTTTTTCTTTACATTTAAATTCCTTTGGTCATTTCTACCGCACATGGGAGACTTTAGTGGTTGAGGGCCTTGGATGTTACTGTGCTGGGCAACTCAGTGCTGTCATTCTGGTGCTCCTTGAGCCGGGTGGACTGTGTGGCGGGTGCCAGGGTAAAACCCCCGAGTGCTGTTCTTGCTGCGCGGCCCATTAATTACTTCCCAGATCTTATAAGGTTCGGCTTGGCACAGGCGGAGTGCATCTGATATCACTCACTCTCCTGTGAGCCGGGCCTATACAGGAAGTAGTGGCTCCGTTCTACAAACTGAGAGCTGAGCCGGGAGTCAGGACACCGCGGGGAGACTCAGGGAGACTCAGGAACACCGCAGGGAGACTCGGGATCAGTGTGCATGGACCGCCCAGTAGCCAACATGTAGGGAGACTCAGGATCAGTGTGCGTGGACCGCCCGGTAGCCAACATGTAGGGAGACTCAGGATCAGTGTGCGTGGACCGCCCGGTAGCCAACATGTAGGGTTGCCAGGGTAAAACCCCCGAGTGGTGTTCTTGCTGCACGGCCCATTAATTACTTCCCAGATCTTATAAGGTTCGGCTTGGCACAGGCGGAGTGCATCTGATATCACTCACTCTCCTGTGAGCCGGGCCTATACAGGAAGTAGTGGCTCTGTTCTAGAAACTGACAGCTGAGCCGGGAGTCAGGACACCGCGGGGAGACTCAGGGAGACTCAGGAACACCGCAGGGAGACTCAGGGAGACTCAGGAACACCGCAGGGAGACTTGGGATCAGTGTGCGTGGACCACCCGGTAGCCAACATGCAGGGATTTAGTCAGTATTCGCTCCTTAAGACGCACAGACATTTCCCCCCATTTTTGAGGGGAAAAAAAGTGCGTCTTATGGAGAGAAAATACGGTAATCACTGGTAGCTTTTATTCCTATCAGATTGCCAGGAAAAATAAACAAGAACAAATCCAGAATCCGGACCATCTTCTGGCAGCTATGTTTGATGCTGAATATAGGAATTGGCCTTTTAGGAAGACAGCTTAGAGCCACAACAGTGGCAGCTTCCTCCATCTCCTCTGCCTTGTCCCAGCTATAAGTGTAAGGACTTCTGCATGCAACTATTTAGCAGACCTAACACTTCCAAAGGATGTTAAATGTCTTCAGTTCTGTACTGTGTACTCAGTAAAGCACTCCATATGCTAATAGTTGTTTTAAGACAGATTTTTCGACTTCAGACAATTAGAACACAGTCTGTTCCAAAAAAGAGCTGACAAAAACAACTGTCGTGTCATTTCTGAAATCTTTCCTCTATTAGACGGAGTTGATGAATGTGAACACACCTTGAAAGCACGCAATTTGAGATCAAACATTGCACAGCTAAAGATCTGGACTTTCAGAATAGAAGATCTGCTGGTATCAAATTTTTTTCTAGTTATACTTGAAAGTGTCTGTAAAGCCTTACATATACCCAATGAAGTGATCAGCCTCAGGTGATACACAGAGATAAAGAAGTCATCCCACAGCCACCTCTCCTTTACAGTCTTCTAAAGCACATATTTTACACTGCATCTCTGTGGTCCATTAGGCAGTGGGTGAGGATGCCACACCATAGAACAGGGAGCTGAGTGTAATCTGAAACCCAAGTGGAGGAATGGATACCCCCCTCTATACAGTCTTATAGGAAAGCATGCACAGCTGAAGCTGTCAATCACAGGCTGTGCATTAGGGCCCACTCCCCCACCCCCCTGGATTCCTTGGAGTCAGTATAGCCTGTCAGAAGTAACCCATGCAGATAGCAAAATAGCAGAGCAAGGAAACGGCAGTCAGAAATCACATTAGGTGCTTTGGGTTGAGGCAAGTAAACACAATAGAAGGGTATGCTTTGTTCATGTGTCATTTCAGAGATTTACAACCACTTTAAAGTGGTTCTAAAGGCAGAAGGTTTTTCACCCTAATGCATTCTATACAATATAGTAAAAAGCCTTCTTGGTGCAGCTCCTGACCGCCCCCCCCTTTTTCTCTTACCTGAGCCCGATCCAGCGATGTGCATGAGAGCAGCGGCTCTCCTGGGTCTCTCTCTCCTCATTGGTTCACACAGCAGCAGGAGCCGCTATTGTCAATCACAGCCAGTGAGAAAATAAACAAAGGGCAGGGGGCACAGCCAAGCCATGCTCTGTATGTAAATAGACAATAGCCATTCACAGGAGCTTGGCTTGGGAGCGAGCCTGCTCGAGAGCTCCTATAGCAAGAGGAGCCAGGGGGACTGGCAGGGGACCCAAAAAGGAGAGGATAAGTAAGTTTGGGGACCCAAAAAGGAGAGCGGGTAAGTATACCATGTTTTCTATTTTTTTTTTTTAATCATAACCTTTAGAACAACTTTAAGTCCCCCCATCCCTTTTCACTAACATTCTTCAAGAGTTTTATACTTACCTGTCCACACTTCTTTTCCTCATTATGAACTTATAATGTTTTATTCTGTACTGTGACACTTTTTAGGGCAGCCCTCTTGGTAGATACAGGGCTTTCCTTGCTTAAGGAAAAGAACAGTGAGCAATACAGTAGTGATCATCAAATTCGACTCCAAATCTCCTGAGACTGGCAGCCAGACGGAGCAGCGCTTTGGTGCTGTCATTGCAGATACGCAGCTACAGTGGGGAAAATAATTATTTGATCCCCTGCATATTTTGTAAGTTTGCCCACTTACAAAGAAATTAAGGGTCTATAATTTTTTATCATAGGTGTATTTTAAATGATAGACACAGAATATCAACCAAAAATCTGAAAAAAACACATGGTACAAATGTAATAAATTGAGTTGCAGTTCAGTGAGTAAAATATGTATTTGATTCCCAAGCAAAACATGACTTAGTACTTGGTGAGGAAATCCTTGTTGGCAATCACAGAGGTTAGACGTTTCTTGTAGTTGGTGACCAGGTTTGCACACATCTCAGGAGGTCCACTCTTCTTTACAGATCTTCTCTAAATCCTTGGCTTGGCTGTCTCTGATCACCAACTACAAGAAACTTCTTACCTTCCAAGGGTTTCTCCACCAAGTACTAAGTCATGATTTGCTTGGGGATTAAATATTTATTTTACTCACTGAACTGCAACTTAATTTATAGCATTTGTTTTATGGGTTTTTTTTCTGGACCCTTCATTTCTTTGTAAGACCCGGTCCACACTAGTGCGACTTGTCAGGCAACTTGTCAGCCTGACAAGTTGCGCTCCCTCGCAGTCCATTGACTGCTACAGGACCCGTTCTAATAGGAGCGACACAAGTCGCTCCGACTTAGAAAAAGGGTCCTGTACTACTTCGGGGCGACCTCGGAGCGACTTGCATAGACTTCCATTATGTGAAGTCCATGCAAGTCGCTCCAAAGTCGTGGTGCATGGGAATGCACAAGTCGCCCCCGAAGTAGTACAGAGTCGTGTCACCCCAGTGTGCACAAACTTACAAAATTTGCAGGAGATCAAATAAATATTTTCCCCACTGTATGTGGCTATAGGCATAGGAGTACTGACAAAGTGTGCAGCGCTCAATATATAAAACCAAACAAAAGGTTAGTCAAGCTGTACGCAGTGACTGTTAGATAATATACACTATACATATATAATATACACACCTGTTTGGCATCACGCAGCGCATCATTGCGCATGCGCGGCTGCCTTTAAAAGGCCGGGGAACACTCCGGGTGCCTCAGTCTCTCCCACACCGAGGGAGGAGATGGACCCGGAGCGCATATGCTGCCTTTACCTGTGACAACTTCTTCTCAAACGTAAGTCCAACATGTGAGGGGATCTCCTTACATCCCCTCAAGAATTTTGGGAATCTCTTCACCTCTGTTATATTGAAGATAACAACAATTATTACTTACCCTAATAATTTTACATATTCCCTAAATTGATAGACGATCTCAATCAATGTGGATTCTGCCAGTCAAAACCACATTGGATCCTGGATCGGGTCATTCGTTTCAGAAAGTAAATACCACTAGATATTAAGCCTTCCAAATACCTTTTATACTCTTTCAATGTACTCATGCAGCATATTTGTTCCTGCAGCACCTGGACAAAACCTGGGAAGGCATGGTCTTAGGAAGTGGACAAAACAATTGTATGTTAACCCACACATGTGTAAACTATATTATGTATGTTTTCAGTACAATATTGCCCAACTTGATACCCCCTTCTTTTGATTATCTGTAGAATCGGTGAAATATCCTTGATAAAGGCCAAATTAGGCCGAAACATGTCGGATCAACTGGCCCCCCTTAAAAAGGCTGAATTATATAGTGAACAAGAAAAGAAACTCAAACTACATATAGAAGAATATGGCAAAGATATCCTTCGCAAAAAAGAAAGGAAGTACTGGCGCGATAAAAACGCCTTCGCACAAGGCAGGGCCTATAAATGGTCCAATCAACGCCCCAATCGCAGAACTCAATACGGTAGATCTACAGACAGAACAGGACAACCATACTACTCTTCGGATTCCTCTTCATACAACTCTGGTACAGAACACTATAAAAACAGAAGACGAGAACCCACCAAACCACATGAACCTCAACCGAGACCAGACGAGGAAAATACTAAAGAAACAGGACCCCAAGAAACAACCCTGATTCAGGAAGAACAAGCATCACAGTGTGGGAACCTACACCCACCTCTTAAACACCATGATATCTTCACGAGATCTAAAGTGGACCCCAAACAACAACAACAGGGGTTTTTTTTAGGGAAAACAACCCCAAAACCTCCAAAATAACATCAAACGGAGAAGAAACAGGAACTAGAAAAACGGTCATAAATTTATCACCTCATATTTTGACAGAAGATCAAAACGAGGTACTATCACTTGGACTTTCTTTTTGCCCGAACACCAGTATAGACAGATTCAAAACTATTAAAGACGTAAATCTATTTGCTAGGAACTTATTACTAAAAACCTTTTATCAAAAACAATCTTCACAACCACAAACCACACCAACACTCACTGCGGCAGAGTTCAGAGCCATCCGCGACCTCAATTTACTACTTCAGGAAAGTGATTTAGATGATTGGGACGATCCAACCGAATCAGACAAAGAATCTGATGGCGATGACCAGGAAACCACCCCTGACCAACCGCCCTTCAAAAAGAAATCCAACAAATTCCCATCTCTTAACATCAATCCGGCTATCGCACTATTTGTGCGACAAACTTCGCAAGATATTGAAGCAATCAAAGAGAAAAGACACGTATCTAATTTAACGAAAAAACAAAAACAAGCCCTTCAGGAACTCAGAGATAACGATGACATCGTTATCAAGCCTTCAGATAAAGGAGGGAATGTGGTTGTCATGTGCAAAGAAAAATACAAAAAAATGTGCTATACTATACTTTCCAACACAAAATGCTACAAAAAGATTTCTCCCATAATGACAAAAGCATATGATCAAACCTTTTACTCTAAAGTAGACAACGCTTTCAAGGAAGGCACCATATCTCAAACCCTGTGGGAATACATAAGGACACCACATCCCAAAACACCTACATTATACGCGTTACCTAAATTACATAAAAACATGGAAGAACCACCGGGAAGACCAATCATCTCCGGCAACGGAAGCATCTCAGAGTCTATGAGCAAAGTAATTGATAGGTACTTACGTCCTCATGTCAAAGAACTACCCTCATACACACAAGATACCCTCCACCTTCTCAAAATACTTAATGATATCACCATACCAGAAGACACATACCTGATTACCATCGACGTCGAATCTTTATACAATAATATACCCCACACCAAAGGGCTACAAATAATTGAGAAGACACTCCGATGCCACAGTGAACGGGACCAAAAGTTCAACAACTTCATCACTGAGATGTTACAATTTATACTCAATCACAACGTCTTCACCTTTGGCGGCAATTATTACATTCAAACCTGCGGGGTAGCAATGGGGACCAGCTGCGCCCCCTCCTATGCGAACATCTACTTGGGCTCATGGGAGCAAGACTTTCTATCTAAAGAGGAGAATTCCATCTACGCTGAAAAAATCCTTATATGGCAACGATATATCGATGACATATTGATAGTATGGGACGGGCCGGAAAACATGATACAGGAACTACTAACTAAGATGAACCAGAATGAACATAATATGTTCTTTACAATGACCTACAGTAGACAACAAGTATCCTTCCTTGACACTTCAATTTATAAAGACCCGACGGGCAAAATTTCCACCACCCTATACAGAAAGGAGACAGCAGGCAACTCCATTCTTTACGCCTCTAGCTTTCACCCACAACCCCTAATCAAGTCTATACCTTACAGTCAATATCTCAGATTGAAGAGAATCTGTACAGATCCAGCCAAATTCCAACTGGAAGCCAACGCACTGACTGCCCGATTGCTACAAAGAGGCTACACCAAAACCTCATTACGCTAGGCATTTAATCGTGCCAACTACAAAAATAGACAAACACTTCTCTTTAAAAACAAGGAACCAACAAAAACCGAACCCGACACCCGAATAATTATAAGATATACCAACGAACATCAGCAGATTCGAAATATCTTTACAAAAAATTGGTCCATTCTCATGGAAGAACCGAGCACCGCAAAACTCTTACCAAAACATCCACCCATCACCTTCAGGAAGGCAGGCTCCCTACAACAACAATTGGTACATAGCGAGTATAAAGAGGGATCTAGAAAAGACCCTTGTAGAACCAAGGGCACCTTCCCGTGCGGGAGCTGTGCTCAATGTCATGTCATCCGTCCAACTACTAATATTACTTTACCTAATGGAGAATTATTTCGCCCCAAACATTTTTGCAACTGCAAAACGAAGGGAATTGTTTATATGATGACATGTGAATGCGGGTCTTTCTACATCGGGAAGACCCGACAGGAGTTCGGCAAACGGGTGAACCAGCATTTACAGACTATGCACGTTGGCAACTTTTATGTCCCATTAGGGAGACACGTAAGGGATCATCATAACTATAAAATGCCTAAAATCAATTTCATGGCTCTGGACAGAATCCATGTCCCGTTACGAGGCGGTGACTGGAATAAGATTCTTTTACAACTAGAAATGCGCTGGATTGTACAACTTAAAGCCACAACTTCACCCGGACTAAATGAAGCACAAAGCTACCGCCCATTTCTTCAGGGCTTTTCATCTGGCAAAACAGATTAGTCTTGTCATCCCAAATAACCGAAACACTTGGAATTATCTTTTTCCCCCAATTAACTATTCGGATTGCACCACAATGCAATCGACTGGGGTTCCACCAACCTTCAAATCATCTTACTTTTACACAATGAGTCAATAGAATTAGATTGCATAAATCCTGCAACCGATTTTTTGATTTGATTGATTTCCTATTGCTTTTCCTTCGCCACTTCTGGTTTCCCTCTCCCATCCTCTTCTCCATCCAACGAATTGCATCAATTAATCCAATCGGATTACACAAACATCTTCAAAATTCTTCTCTAAGAAACAAATCCAATCGGATTACCAAATTGGTACAATCAATTCGGAATTCGACTACTTTCAGATCACCTTGGTATCATATACATGCTCCAACCCTATCGGATTGCATGGATCCTGCAACCAAATTTTTTACTAATTCCGCTTCTCCTCTCCCCTCTCTCCCCAATTTTTCATTCTCTACTCAATAGTCTGTAAGGACTATTCTAATTAATAACTTTTCTGTACCAATATCCACAAATGACTTTGGCCCCCCTTTACCTTTTGATGACCTTTGACCGCATGTCTGGACCAATGGTATCCGACTTTGTGTCTCCCACCCTGACCCATCCCACATCTCCCCACAGGAATTTTTCTTCCTTGTATTATATTGCTGCAACCTTAATCTAGAATGCTCTAAATTATTATCTTGTTACTATAATTCATTGATTTCCTTAGGGTTTACACTGTTCGCACAATGTATTTCCCTTTCGATACATGTTCCTTTTATACCGATGTAATAATCTGTATCCACTTCCTTTTGCCTCCCCATAAGAAATTCCAGTGGCTCCCGGCACAGAAAGCCCCGATCGGGGCTCTTGAAACTGAATGGTCGGTGTCCTCACCCTCCTGTATCCTGCACAGGGACTTCAGCTTCTAAATCTGTGTCGGCGGCCTCGCAGGCACGTCCGCACGGCTACAAGGGATGCGCCCTGACAGTACGCAGGCGCACATCTTGCCGTGCTACGGACTCCACCTGTTTGGCATCACGCAGCGCATCATTGCGCATGCGCGGCTGCCTTTAAAAGGCCGGGGAACACTCCGGGTGCCTCAGTCTCTCCCACACCGAGGGAGGAGATGGACCCGGAGCGCATATGCTGCCTTTACCTGTGACAACTTCTTCTCAAACGTAAGTCCAACATGTGAGGGGATCTCCTTACATCCCCTCAAGAATTTTGGGAATCTCTTCACCTCTGTTATATTGAAGATAACAACAATTATTACTTACCCTAATAATTTTACATATTCCCTAAATTGATAGACGATCTCAATCAATGTGGATTCTGCCAGTCAAAACCACATTGGATCCTGGATCGGGTCATTCGTTCCAGAAAGTAAATACCACTAGATATTAAGCCTTCCAAATACCTTTTATACTCTTTCAATGTACTCATGCAGCATATTTGTTCCTGCAGCACCTGGACAAAACCTGGGAAGGCATGGTCTTAGGAAGTGGACAAAACAATTGTATGTTAACCCACACATGTGTAAACTATATTATGTATGTTTTCAGTACAATATTGCCCAACTTGATACCCCCTTCTTTTGATTATCTGTAGAATCGGTGAAATATCCTTGATAAAGGCCAAATTAGGCCGAAACATGTCGGATCACCGATCTGGCACCTCCTCTGCACTCATCCCAGTCTTCTGACATGAGGAACAGCAGAGCAAGACCACATACAACCCACTTTTAAGTCACTTATTGCCACATGCAAAACACACTTTATTTCTTCCTCTTCACTGCACAATGGGACTTTACCCATTAAAGTCACCATTTAATTGTTGTATATATATTGCCAAATCGCAATAAATTTTGTATATTATACTACTTTTGCTTATTCTCCTATACTCCTGCCCATAAAATCCCATATTTGACTTGAGGCACCAAAAACCACAAACAATTTTGTCGGGATGGTGGCAGAAACGATTACAATCTTCCAATGTAAGATCCAAAAAACTTATCTCTTCAGATAATATACACATAGGATCCCATAATGAAATGAACACCATCTAAAATATTATAAAATATATTATAAAAAGTCCATAAAAAATGAACCCCTCAGAAAGAAAGTCCCATTCACAGTGTGCTGGTTGAATATCAGATAAGCCTTCACCAATCACCCAATATTGATTAGCTCCTGCCCCCACTCGGCAGTGGGGATGCCGATGCACAGGGCAGGTGTTCTAAAATTTAGTCGGACCCTCGTCACTTCCGGTGATACTACGTCACCACCAACTGGAGCGACAGCTGTTGCGAGCCCCGGTGCGCATGCGCACAAGACATTTTCCAGGTCCGATGAAAATTTTTGGACTTTGCTAACAGCTGACTGAGAGGAGGAGGAGGGGCTGAGGTAGGACGACAACACCGCCGCGGGAAAATTTTATAACACCGCCGCATCATCGAGCAAGGAAGATGTTGCAGAGCTGACTTAGAGGGGTTCTCTATTAGTTTCCATAGAGAATGCAGAATTCACTTCTATGTGAGGGCAGAAGTCTATGGACCTCAGGCGGAGGTATGTGTCAGTAAGGGCGGAAGTATCGGGAGAACAGGCGGAAGTGGCTCTATGTGAGGGCGAAAGTCTAGGGACCTCAGGCGGTGTTCTAAATTTATATATATTCACTTCCTTCCCGCCTCCTCGGGACGGACAGTCCCCTCTAAGTCAGCTCTGCAACATGTTCCTTGCTCGATGATGCGGCGGTGTTATAAAATTTTCCCGCGGCGCTGTTGTTGTCCTACCTCAGCCCCTCCTCCTCGTCTCAGTCAGCTGTTAGCAAAGTCTTAAAATCTCATCGGACCTGGAAAATGTCTTGTGCGCGTGCGCATGCGCACCGGGGCTCGCAACAGCTGTCGCTCCAGTTGGTGGTGACGTAGTATCACCGGAAGTGACGAGGGTCCGGAATTTTCACGGGTCCGACAAAATTTTAGAACACAGGCAGCTCCGATTGCCGCCTGCCACTCGCGATCGTTCCCCGCTGAGAGATAAGAACGGTCAGCTGTTGTAAACACAGCTGACTGTTCTTCTCCCTGAAATGATCATAGAGTTCCTGTGATCCTTCTATATAGGATCACAGGTCTCTATGATCATTTCACAAGCCCTGCCCCCATAAAGTTAAAATAACTCCCCTAGGCTCACATTTAACCCCTTGATCACCCACAGTGTTAACTCCTTCCCTGCCAGTGTCTTTATTACAGTAACAGTGCATATTTTTAGCATTGATTACTGTAGTAATGTCACTGGTCCCCCCAAAAGTGTCAAAAATGTCAGTTAGGGGTTCTAACTGTCCGCCGCAATGTTGCAGTCCTGCTAAAAATCGCAGATCGCCGCCATTACTAGTAAAAAAACAAAAATTACATAAATCTTTCCCGTAGTTAGTAGACGTGATAACTTTTGCGCAAACCAATCTAAATGCGCTTATTGCGATTTTTTTTATACCAAAAATATGTAGCACAATACAAATTGGCCTAAAATGTTAAAAAAATATAATTTTTTTTTCTTGGCAATCAATAAGAACCCCTGCACATGCTGAATTACAACATATACATGGGGATATACTTCACCAGCCTATGGCGCTGAGCATGTGTCCACTTCCTACTTGTCGTATGCCTTTAAGCTGGTATGTCCTGGTCACTGCAGCTCCTCTCACACTCCACTGGGGGGTGGATAAAAAGCAGGTTCCAAACTGTAATAGAGGGAAGCGCACGCAGACCTCGGGCAATATCGCTTTATTAGGGGACAAACAGTACAGTTAAAATGTTTTTAACATTTTCATCACATTTTCATCCTTGTTGCAAAAGCATATCGGCATAATAACAGCAGCTCCTCGCACCTCCCGTCCCTCCAGGTAGTTTCACTCCGGTCTCCTCTCTCGCAGCTGCCGCCGCTATGACCCCGCTCTCTCTTACTTCCTGCTCAAGGCTCCCCCGTCGGGTCACTACGTATCAGTACTAGTGCGCCTGCGCACCAGTCCGCCGTAATACACCGCTACACAAGTGAGCTTCAGCCTTAGCCGAAGCTGCAAGCAGTATGGGGCTATGGAGTGGAGGGATCCACAAGGGTATACTGCTTCTGCTGGTTGCCACGGACAACGCGTTTCGGAGGCGAAGCCTCCTTCTTCAGGTCCCACCTTGCTTCCTACGAACACCTCCTCCCTATATACCTGGAAACCTCCAGCCCTAATTTATTTGCTCATTCTCTTAAAGGGCCAGTTTCCAATTGTTACCTGCCTTGGCTGGAGAGGAGAAGCAAGGGGCTATCCGTTTATAGTGCAAGCACGCATACAATAAATTATATTCCATATATTACATTCAATATCATATGCTTATAAACCATTAAAAGTATAACTCTAAAATTATAAAACTATAAAACTCTAATAGACCACAGCATCTTCACCTTCTTGGACATCATTACAAACACCAATTGGCATACCATAAATTAGATAGCCAATGAACTATTGAAGAATTAATTAAAATCAGTTTAAAATCAATATCAAACTCAATATCAGAATCATTCTCATATGACATATTGGATATGGAAAAATCATTCTATATGGAGTATTACTCCAATATAAATACTATATGTAACGTTACTACTACTACTTTTTTTCTTGGGAATGTTTATAGCAGAAAGTGAAAAATATTGTTTTTTTTTCAGACTTGTGGGTCTTTTTTTGGTTATAGCGCCAAAAAAAAAAAAATCGCAGAGGTGATCAAATACCACCTAAAGAAAGCTCTATTTGTGGGAAAAAAAGGACATCAATTTTATTTGGGTACAGCGTCGCACGACCGCACAATTGTCCGTTAAAGTAATGCAGTGCCGAATCGCAAAATATGGCCTGGTCATTAAGGAGGCAAATCTTCCGTTCCAGAAGTGGTTAAGGATCATTATCCAAAAGAGTAGTTTTTTTTTGTAAAGACATTTTGCATTGAAACAAATTCTGGGTCCGTTTGCCCAGAAGCTACAATTTTATTTTGGCAATTAACACCTGAACTTGACTGTCCTGTTTGATCAATCCTTAGGGTTGCAGACACCATTATTGTCTGAAAGAGGCTGAATTTCACAGTGCAGAACCGGGTTCTCTGATTCATTTATTGCTATTTATAGTACTCAGAGAAATGGCTGCAAATGCCAGAATCCTGTGACCAACCTGTCTAATCTGGCTGCATTAGATTTTTTACCACTTATATTGAAATGAGCTTTGCTTTGCCGAAGAAACATCAGCATTTTGTTGCTTTTCTTGCTCTTCTACAACTCTTTGGCTTTCGAAAATGTGGTGAAAAAGAACTCCCCGTCCCCATGTGACAATGCTTGGGGCCTGAGTGACCAAATGCTAAGCAGCACTGCTGTATTGTCAGAGAATAATGGAATGAGTCACATGGCAGTTCATACTTAAAAGTACCAGATATTTGTATCTGCACTCAACAGCAAACATAGAGGAGGTGGGGAGCAAAGGGAAGACAAGTAGAAGCTGTTGGCTTGGGCCGTCATTATCATGGACCTGTTCAATGAATGTATAATAAATCTGCACCACCGATATAGGATTCAATTAGTTTGGATCAGCAGCAGGCACTATATCACAATTAAGGTGAAAATGAATGTTAATTTAAAAAAGACCGTGCTGAAAATAGCTCAGTATTTGCAAAAAGTTTAAAAAAAAATTGTGGAACCTTCAAATGGAAATAAAGGGCCGGATTTAAAGAAACTGCAGCTTCAAACATCTATGACGTGTTTCAGTTTCGCCGCGTTCAAATCAATTAACTGGCGCTGCGGCGAATTGGCGAGTAAAACAGCAATAATGAATTCCGCCGTCAGCGGGATTCACTTACGATCGCGGCTTCGCCAATTCGCAAACTTATGTCTTCGTGCTTATAGCAGTTTCACATAGTGATGTGGGCTAGTGGATTAGTGCACACATCACATGTCTGTAATTCATCTCCCTCTGCTGTAGGTTCGAGGCTTACCATCTCCACCTACTTTTTTTATTTTCTTTTTTTGTTTATATTGCTAAAATGTAACGGATTACATCATATATATTGCTAAATAATGTTACACTCAGAAGCGCTTGCAAGCTTACACCATTTTAAGTGTTTTTTTGATCTTGTCTGTGTGTCGAATCGATCTTATGAAGGAAAGTACCAAAGGCAAGTGACCAAACCCCTACCCTACTTCAGGGCAAGATGAAACCTCACAATTTTACCATGGTCTTCTTCCCACATTCCATACAATGTTTAGTTCTTTAGCTATATGTGCTTTTTAGCCTTAACACACTCCTTTTTTTCCACCATACAGCTTTAATCTGCACAATAGCTAAGTGCTTTGCAACTTCACTGCAGTTCACAACGTCATGGGTTCAAATCACATCACTACACTTGGGATCTCTTTTCACTCTCATTTTTTTAAACAGTTTTTTTAAACTATCTTGAATTTGGGGGGGGAGGGGGGTGTCCTACCCAAATTTCAAGCACATCAATGGAAACAACACAATTTTGATTTTATGAGTGTGGTCCTAGTTTTATCGAGATGCAATTCTTTACATATTTACCATGGTTCTTACAATTTCTTGACCAATAAACATAGGTGTCTGATATTGGACTCTCTCCATATTTCAACAACACAGACCCTCATAGTCCAACACTACATTTGCCTCACACCTCAACACAACACTGTCACATCCCTACTCTACATTACAACCCCTCACATCACCAGTACAAGCAGCATGCAAAGTGCAAAACTCCGGCCTTGGCAGCTTAATGGGCCATACACTAACAATTTGTCTAGACTTTTTCCTGTAGACTTAACCAAACCATATAATAGAAGCTCAAACCTCAACACTTTCAATTTGGATGCAATCAGGCAGGCCCTTGCACTACATAGAAAATGTCAATCTGAAGGATAAAGTCTTCTCTAAATCTTACAGTGTGGATGGCCCTTTTGTCTGTAGGCACCCACACAAAACAAAAAAACACATGTTCAATTCTAATGTATTTATTTATTTGAGAATGACAGCAGAAGGAGGGATGCAGCAAAATAATATTGTCACTCTCCAGTCCGTGTGCCTTTACAGCGCCAGACCACGATCTTTGCTCCATGGCTACGGGATTCTGATGTCTTCCACAACTTCCGGCAGAGTTCAGAATCCATTCTGCACCTCTACCAGCTCATAGGGGACAGGCATGGCAAGGTTGCTGGGCAGCTTCCAAGCCACTTTCGAAGTTCCAGGGTGTTCATGTTGGTCATTGGCCATGTGCCTTACCAAATATCCACTGACCACAAAAGAAAATGAGTGGAGTCCATCAAGGTGGGTTTCTACCACCTACACCCGCAAGCAGTACCACTCCTGGAAAAATAAAACAAAGGATAAGACATTTCATAATGAAAATCACATCTTAATGCCTGTTTGCTTCATTCTGAACTTCATTTAATTTCGACATCACGAGTGAAATAACACATTTTATGCCAACTTACACAAACCAGAAATCATTAATGTAAACATTTGAATACACACC
Source organism: Pelophylax lessonae (assembly GCF_965119305.1). NCBI lineage: Eukaryota > Metazoa > Chordata > Amphibia > Anura > Ranidae > Pelophylax > Pelophylax lessonae. The sequence goes on from NC_138775.1 coordinate 58,400,318, forward strand.
TGTGACGCCAGACAGCCCATCACCACAGGCTTCCCATGGTACGTGCCATGATTCCAAGATGTTGATGTTCTGGAAAATTACAACACCATAAGATACCAAGCAGCCGTTCATGTTATCAATAACTACACAGGTGGCATAGACACAAATAAACACCTGCCAGCTCTTCTCAGCCCTTTACACTATTCACAATACCAACATGTTTATGGTTAGAGGTGCATGTTTTTGCTCAAGTAACACAATTTTACCAATGTTGACTACACTTTATCTACAATGGCAAGTGTCATTGGCAGATGATAATCACCCTCTGTCTCCCTGTGAGTGGCACCTCTGCTAACTAGCTAATTAATACACATGCCCTATCTTGACCGGTTACAGTACTTACATGTAAAGTGGCTAGCAACCAGGGTATTCCGGGTGGCCATACCGGCAGCGGTGCTCCGCCGCCTGGGGGCCGCCGGCTGACGGACCTCTGGCTCCCTCTCCTCCGTCAGCTCCCAAGAATCATCCCGGGCAACGCACATGTTGTGCAACACGCAGCACGCCAGGATGATCTTGGAAGCCTTTGTAGGAGAGTACAGGAGTTCACCCCCAGGCCGGGCCAAGCAGAGAAACCGGGACTTGAGAAGACCTATGGTCAACTCAATGATACTCCGGCTTCTCCGCAAGGCCCTGTTGTAATTCCTCTCTGCTGGGCCCTGGGGGTACCTGATTGGAGCCATCAGCCACGTCAGCTGCGGGTAACCAGCATCCCCTGAAAAATAAGAAAAATATACATTAGTTATTCATATCATGTGACTTTAGATGACTCCTCAAAATGGGAGACAATTAGGCATTTTACTAAACAACCTGCTCGTCTGTTTGCAAAAAATCATATGAAACATCTCAACTCTGTCTAACTGCCTAAATCACTAATACAAATGGGAAAAAGGACACACAAAGTGGTGGGTTTCTCTTGCAAGTTCCAACTTGGCCCCTATTTTGTTCCTATTACATTAGCCTAGGTCTTACTTCTGGAATATATCTGCAACTAGAGTGAGGAAACCAATATTGACTCACTTATGCAAAGTACTTTGGGGATATGGCAATACCATTGGAATCATTTGTAGGTTTTCTTTGGGTGGCTAGAGGACACCATTTACACATTGGTTAACCACCTTCATTGGACTCAAAGACAACTTTGCAAATCTTTCTTTTGTGAGCTGCTAAGCTGCTGATCTGGTTGTGTGTGAACAGCCTGACAACTCCTAACACATCCATTTTAGGTAGGCTTTGCTTAAATCAGGGTGTACACCGATGTAGCTTATTCCTATGTCTATGTAATCTTACAGTTTATGTTGTTAAGACAAAATACTTTACCAATAAGCCACCCTTGGGGCATTTGTCCACTTTCAAACACCTCGTACAGAGTACTTGTTCTTAACATACTGGAATCATGGCACGACCCTGGGTGACCAGTGTTGACACTCATGATGCGCTGTTTGGCGTCACACACTAATTGGACGTTCACGGAGTGGTACTGCTTGCGGTTCCGGTATTCACTTTCGTGGCTCCTTGGGGGCCTAATGGCTATGTGGGTGCCATCGATTGCCCCTAGGATTTGCGGCATGTGTGCCCGCCGGTAGAAACCCAACTTGACTTCATTCCACTCATTTTCATTCTGTGGCCAGTGGATAAAATTGGGCACTATATCCACTATGGCATTAATGACCAACATGAACACCCTTGAAACTGTGGGCTGGCTAATGCCCATGATACTTCCCGAAGTGGCTTGGAAGCTGCCACGCCCTAAAATATACAAAGTGGCCAGCAATCTGGCCATGCCGGGCACCGCATGGCCGCGCTGTGTGTCCGGGTCAATTTTCTCTGCTATGAGCTGGTAGAGGTGTAGAATAGTTCCTCGCTCGAGCCGGAACTTCCTCCTGACATCAGAATCCCGCAGCTTGTCCAAATAGATCCTTGGAGCAAAAATGCGTGGCTGGCGAGGTAAGGGCACACGGACTGGAGGTGCTGCTGCTGGAGGTGCTGCTGCTGCTGCTGCAGCTTCCCCACCTTCTGCTGCCTCCTGTGCCAGGGCCTCCTCAAACAAGGCACCGATAAATGCCAGCATTGCACCATCTAATGCGTCTGGGATATCGTCCTCCATTTTGAACGCGCAAATTCGCGAATGCGCAGATATATATAGAAACGGCCGCTAATTATCACACCTGTGAGCCAGCTATAAAAGGAGCACATGGCCAATATGGCTGCTGGATGTTATAGATCGATGTTTCTTATGTGCTAGCAAGACCCTGTGACCCACAACCTACATTATCTGGAGGTAAGACAATTGTATCTCTCTCTCCCAAAAAAAAGGAAGGAGAGAATTTGTACTTATCTTGGGTGTGCTTAAGTTGTCTATGGTGAATCCCCTCCAACCCACAATAGCTTGGGAACCCCTCAAGTGTCTTTTAATCATTGGCAGTTGGCCCCATGTGCATGTGGTTTGGACATGTGTTTTCTCATGTTTGTTAAAGGTGTGCAGTCTAGATTTGGCATCTAAACCTGCCCCCTTACCTTCCCAGCTTCCAAAGACACCATTTTTGCTTTCCTGATAACTGTAATTTATTATGTGCACGTATGTAGGTCATGCGATTTCTCATGTATGTTTAATGTTTGCAGCCTCCTTTTGCCTATAAAGGATTACACCACCCCCCCTCCACCAAGTCTGTTTGTGCCATTAGGTAAGTGTTTGGAGGGCCTTGTGTGATTTGTACCCATATGCGTTTTCTTATGTGTTTTTTTTTTCCTTTTCTTTGCAGCCTCTTCTGCTCTTTGCCCACTACTACCACCACCACCACCACCAAGTCTGTTTGTGCCATTAGGTAAGTGTGTTCTGTAACTGTTCACTAATTATACTGTATATGAAGAGCAATCTGCAAATCCTGTTTTTTCTGTTTTCTCTTTTGTCATTTCAGATTTAGGAGTTTGGGGCTCTTTGCTGCTGCTGGACAGCCAGATTCTCTGCCCACCTCGTGCTCCCATGGCCCCACCCACTGGAAGGATGAGAAGGGGCAGGGTGGCCAGGGGGGCCAGGGGGGCCAGGGGGGGCAGGGGGGGCAGGGGGGGCAGGGTGGGCAGATCGTCTGGCTCTGGTGTGAGGGAGGCTCCAGCTGTATCCATGAGGGAGTCCACCATCCCCATCCCGGAGGAGGAAGCCGGGGGAGGTGTTAACACACCAAGTGGACAAGCTGGCTCTTCTGACAGTAGTCCTGGAGCGGGTCCGTCCACCAGAGTCAGCTTGTCCACATTACCCCGGCTTCCCCGTTTCACCCACAATCAGTGCTGTGCCCTGGTCCACGCCTATATGGCCAGATATCAGGCGATACATGGGACCAGGGCCGCGTCTTACTCAGTAACAGAGAAGAACAGATTGTGGGATGAAATCCGGGATGCTGTAAATGCACTGGGTGAAGCACCTCGCCACCGTGACAGTGTGCGGAAGAAGGTCAACGACATCTGTGGGTCCGTTCGGAAGAAGCTAATTGCATGGGCTGCGGAGGGTCTTTATGACCGTCAAGGTCGGCTGGATGAACGTGCACGAAGTTCTCTCTGGGATTATCAATTACCTTTCTTGAACATCATAGGACCCAATACCATCTTTCCCAGAGAGGACTTAGATTCGGATGCTTTGCACCGAGGTAGGATATTATCTTGGATGTCAATTGTGTGAGTTGTTTGGAAAAGATTAACTACTATCCTATGTGTGACATTAAGAGAATGTGATACTTGCCCTTCCAATTGTCCTTTTTTTGTTTTCCCCAACCTGCAATTTGTTCATCTGTAGCACGGATCTCAGCCCCTCCACAGCCCATGCAGCTTGGCGAACCAGACGGACTCACAGGTGTTGACATCAGTGCTGACCCTCCTCCTGGTAGGTCCAATATCATACTGTGCCAAACAATGTAGATGTTTTTTTTTTTCCAAGATAGCTCATATTGCTATGTCCTTTACAGAAGATCCGCAGCAGGGAACACACCCAGTGCAGCTAGGCCTGGAGGAAGGTGTTGGTATGTCTAGTCAAATAATGTTTTTTTGAATCTTATTAACCCCATTAACACACATGATTTTTCTTAGGAAAGAGTGTTGCCTTTTAGATGTTTACCCTGCAAAACACAGTTGACAGCATTAATGGGTGCCGTCATTAGTAGGCAGACCAAGCCTTCTTAACCTTTGGGAGGGTTTAGCAAGTGTCCTATGAGCCCAGGAAAGCACTTTTGAATGTTTGGCCTCAATGCTTCATTCATGAAGCTAGGAGGGCAATCTGGCCATAATCATTACTGACTAAGGTTATGTACTAAACATGTTTTTTTTTTTTTGTTTTTAAAAGAACATCAGGCCCCTCTTGACGTTGCAGCTGGAGTTGGATCAGGAGCTGGCGACGATTCTGCATCCAGTGCTGTGGTATGTGATATAAGGGAACAAGGTGCACATGTAACATTTCAATGGTAGCATTGATTTTGGACTAGATGTGGCTTACATTGTGTGTGTTAAATTAGTGCTATGACATTCTGACGATGCACCAGCACAACAAGAGTTCTATCTTGAACATCAGGGAATTATGTTATAATTTGGTGTGCCACTAATGTTCCAAAAACATCCAGGATCTTTAAAGTCCGGCCCGTCTTTGATTTTCCAGGTCCAAATTCATGGGTATCGTTTGGTTGGGTTGTCCTGTAGCCGATTGATGGCAAGATTTTAGACAACATACGTAGATGTATAAAGTCATTGGTGTAGTAACAGATTTACCAAAAGCATAAACAACCTACCACACCAGGGTTAATTGGGAACACCTTCATGTTGAATCTTTTTTGCCTTTGTCATATTAGTCATACCAATATAATATGTACCCATTATCAGAAGTGTTGCTAGCTTGGATAATCTTACAATGAACAAGTACTCATTAGAAGCACATCAAACTTTTCAACGTTCTGCTTGGGGTGTTAAGTTGTCAAACTAATCTGAAATATTTAGTCATGATGTTTGATAATGATTTGGTCTATTTCTTCTGCTTTCAGGTAGCCTTAGATGCAGAGGGATTGTCACCTACCCAACTTCGTCCATCTATGCTGGATGTAGCCGAGAGGCTGCTTGATGAGTATCAGGTCCAAAATGAGTTAAGGAGGCGTACTCAGCAATCTACTGAGGCAGTACGTCTGCTCGGGCTCATACAGGAATCTGTAGCAACAATGGTACAGGTTCACCAGGATATGTTACAGGTTCAACAGGATATGCGTAACAGCTTGGTAAGTTTAGCAGACCAGCATCAACGGGATCGGCAAAGTGTTGACACTCAGGTGCTGGCCACACGCCAATGCCTGTTTGGATCTGAAGATGCCCCATTGGCAGAGCCCTCCCAAACATCTCACTCACCTGCCACTGCAGGTTGTGGTAGTGGGAGGGTAATGCCAGTGTTGGCCACTTGTCAGGCAGCTGGGGATGGGACAATTCCTCCTGTAGCCACTCCTAGCACTTCACACTCCGTTCGGACTCCCACACCCCTCAATGAGCAATCCTCCTGCACAACCTCAATGCGCACTGGTTCCACAGTACCCCTTCCACCTGACTACATTCCCTCCACACCTTTATCACTTCACTCCTCCCCAGGCCGTTCTTCTTTTTTGTCACCAATGCGACATGTCGTTTGCCCCCGCACCGTGGACCACAACAAACAATCAACCACCACTCCCCACACATCTTCACAACCCTTGCACCACCAGCAGCATCAAATAGCCTTGGAGCAGCAACGATCCCATCTCATGGTAATGGCACACGTTGCCCAAATGCTTAGGCTGACCCCAGAGCAGATGACACTATTGGCAGAACATCTTCTGTCTGGGACATTTCCAACGTTCAACACCCTGCATCATCAGCAGCCTCAGACAGAAGATATGATCCTAATGGGCCACTTGAGCACAACTCTACAGTTAACCCCAGACCAGATGGAACTATTGGCCCACCATTTGATGGCAGGAAACTTAACAGTGCTCACCACACTGCTTCAGGCACGACCACCAACTTGATTTTTTGTTTTTTTGTTTAATTTGGTTTAGTTTTGTTAATGATTTACATTGGCCAATTTGTTGGGCCATTTTTTTTTTTAATTTGAGGGTGGCACAATATGATTTATTATAGTGCTTCTTTTGGGGATGAAATAAAATTTTATGCAAAATGATTAGTTTGTGTTTGCTCTTTGGTTTTTTAGGAGTGTTGGTGGCCAAGTAATGGCCCTGGTTAATGTAGGCATTTATACACACGTGCTTCTCTATCTCCAAACATATGATTTCATGTAAATTTAGATAACTCAATGTTCACATAACGACCCAAGAAAAGGTCTCCCTTCAAATGTAGCTTCAAAACAAGTCTCAAGGCTAACATAAACCAAAGCCAACATACTAACAATTACAGACCACACCACTCAACTAAACAAATACAACACAAAAGACATTCGATGTGTACACCAAAAAGAAAACTTGGGTAATAAAATAAATGTTTTAATAACACATGTGGGTGTCTACCAACTGTAGCGTACAAAAAATATATTACAATATATAATAGAATGAACTAAATTGCCAATGTAACATTTGTGTTGCAAAGAGCAACATACTTAAATTTAATTTAGATAAACATTTTAAACATTTTTTATGTTTTGACATCATTTTTTGGAAGGTTTTCACAAAAACAATTCTTTTTTGTAAACATTTGTGGTTTTGTCGTTTGCCCTAAAAACAACAAGGCTTTTTTGTAAACATTTTTGGTTTTTTCCGTTGCCAAAAACAACAAGGCTTTTTTGTAAACATTTTTGGTTTAGTTTGTTACCAAAAACAACAAGGCTTTTTTGTAAACATTTTTGGTTTAGTTTGTTACCAAAAACAACAAGGCTTTTTTGTAAACATTTTTGGTTTTTTCCGTTGCCAAAAACAACAAGGCTTTTTTGTAAACATTTTTGGTTTAGTTTGTTACCAAAAACAACAAGGCTTTTTTGTAAACATTTTTGGTTTTTTCCGTTGCCAAAAACAACAAGGCTTTTTTGTAAACATTTTTGTTTTTTTCCGTTGCCAAAAACAACAAGGCTTTTTTGTAAACATTTTTGGTTTAGTTTGTTACCAAAAACAACAAGGCTTTTTTGTAAACATTTTTGTTTTTTTCCGTTGCCAAAAACAACAAGGCTTTTTTGTAAACATTTTTGGTTTAGTTTGTTACCAAAAACAACAAGGCTTTTTTGTAAACATTTGTGGTTTTGTCGGTTGCCATAAAAACAACAAGGCTTTTTTGTAAACATTTGTGGTTTTGTCGGTTGCCATAAAAACAACAAGGCTTTTTTGTAAACATTTGTGGTTTTGTCGGTTGCCATAAAAACAACAAGGCTTTTTTGTAAACATTTGTGGTTTTGTCGGTTGCCATAAAAACAACAAGGCTTTTTTGTAAACATTTGTGGTTTTGTCGGTTGCCATAAAAACAACAAGGCTTTTTTGTAAACATTTGTGGTTTTGTCGGTTGCCATAAAAACAACAAGGCTTTTTTGTAAACATTTGTGGTTTTGTCGGTTGCCATAAAAACAACAAGGCTTTTTTGTAAACATTTTTTTTTTTGGTTGCCAAAAACAAGGCTTTTTTTGTTTTTTTATTTTTTTTTGGGTCCCAAAAAAAGGTTTTTTTTTAAATTTTTATATTTTTTTTGGTTGCCAAAAACAAGGCTTTTTTTGTTTTTTTTTTTTTTTTTTTTGGTGCCCAAAAAAAGGGTTTTTTTTAAATTTTTATATTTTTTTGTTTCCCAAAAACGAGGGTTTTTTTTAATTTTTTTTTTTTTTTGGTCCCAAAAAAAAGGGTTTTTAATTTTTTAATTTTTTTGTTTCCCAAAAACGAGGGTTTTTTTATTTTATTTTTTTTTTTGGTCCCAAAAAAAAGGGTTTTGAATTTTTAAATTTTTTTGTTATATTTTTTTTTAGAATGTCGAAATGTGACAGTTAAAAAACATTGTAAAATTAACCAAACAAATTAAAAAATAAAAACTATAATCTTTTTAAGGGGGACACATTCCTGACAAATGGCTCCTGAGGGGCTGGATCGGCCCCATAAGTTTCTTCCAAAACTAAGATTCTGTCGATGCACCATGTTACGTATTCCAAAAGGACCTCATAGGTGAGGTGCGTGTGTCCTGGGTAGAAAAAGACATGACAATTAGTTTTATGCAAAATGATCCAAACAACGATTGTAATTAATGTGCCTCAACAAATATGCTTAGGAGTCTATTGGTTGGCTTTTATCAACACTCTGAAGCAAATATGCTAAATTGCTGGTGTAAACCTTAAACTCAAACTTTCACAGCAAATTGTTCAAAAGGTTACATAAGATGGCTTGGAATGTTAGTAGCAGTTCCACCAAAGCTAAGTAAAAGGCTTTTCTTCATGTCAACACAAGCAATCATTTAGAAGAATGTAAGGTGTTTTGGGTTCAATTGGTCAACACGATACATGTGCACACATTTATCTCTATCACCATTGGAGTTTGTGTAGCGTTCTCTCTCCCTCTTACTGTCTATAGATTGAACCTGACACATAGTAGAGACTTACCCTTTGGAATTCGGAGGGCCAGTTGTGGACGGAGCAGATGTGTCTGCTCCCCTGATCTCCTTTCCGCCATCCCAGCTGTGTTAAGAGAGAAGAAAAAGTTTATCAACAAATGGACTCACGCTAACTGTAGGTTAGGCAGTCATGAAAACGCTCTAACACCCACTCATTACCCCTCCACATTTCCCTGAAAGTTTTATTTAGACTTTGATATGGTGGTGATGCAGATTTGTACAGTGCAAGCGTCATTCTACTGGGTGAAGCTTGTAGCGTTAAGGATACGTACTCCCTGCTTTTGTGCTGATTGTGTTTTTCGGATGTTTTTGGTGCCTCAGCCCTGCCTGTTCTAAGTGTTGGAAACATATTTTGGGAGGGCTGTGGAAAACTAATCAGGTTAGACTTACACTCTCTAGGTTTTTGGGGACAAGATAAATAACAATCCTCCTTTTTACATGGCCCCTGTACACACCTCTAGGCACCTCCCTCCTGTTGGTTGACCCCACAGCAGGCAGCTTGCTATGGAGGCACATGAGATGAAGCCAAGCACCCTGTGCCTGTTCAGGCACCTAACTGTGAGCCAGCCTTGCCCCCCTCCCTTCCGATGGTCTCAATGATTAGGAGTGACAGCATCAGGAGGCAATATTGGCATGCTGTCACCTCAGTTAAGGAGGAGGGGGAGTCTGTTCCAGACAAGTATTAGTGCAAAAATGTGGACAGTAAAAAATGGTCCCAGTAAGTCTGAGGGGGAATATGCACACCTATCACTTGGAATACTAATGCATAGAATGCATTCACATAAAGAACCTGCTGCCTTTAGAGGAACTTGAAGCCTGAGCGGGGACATACACAGTTAGCATTTCTCCACTTACTAAGTAGACACATTACTGGAAAAGCACACAACTTACCATCATCAGTTTTTTTTTGGGCCCCCGAAGTTGATGGCGTGGCTGGCTCGGGAGAAACTGCACAAAAAGAACACAAATTGTGAACTGGAATGTGGTACATTACCGAGGAAGAGTATTTATGAAAGATTGACAAACACACATTTTCAGTGTTGACTAAATCAGGACATGATTAAATTACAATGTCCACAAAATATTTACAAGTACAAAGCACACCATTTCCAATGTAGAGAAACTAACACCAATTTAGAATAGGGTGGCTTGAGATAACTTACAAAAGATAACATGTCCTGTAAAGCTCCCCAAAACCACCTTGCAAACATGAAGGTTAAGCAAGAGTGTTTCATGACCAACCTTCCTGTCACATATAGCAAAACTACACTTGCTTAGACTCCAACTTAGATTATCCTAGATACACATCATCCTAGCACACACAATTCATGTGAGAATCTAATTTTAGGTACTTACAGACTAGTTCAGGGGAGCCTGGAGTGGGGGAGGATGGGGGAGACCCTACATGGGGGGATGGTGTCCCTTCATGGGGGGATGGCGTCGTATCTCCTAGAAACACAAAGACACAAATACAATCCTTTAACCAAAGCTATTTGATAAAGGCACACAGAAAGTAGTTGGGAAACATTGAAGGTAGTAGTTACTTTGGACTGGGTAAGCAGCAGCCCCTCTTCCCCAGTCCTCCACAACTAACATCCTCAATGTCAGCTGCTACATAACCCCAATGGCAAAATATAGATATTACAGCCCTTAGATTTCCCAGGACACATTGAACACACAAACACATGTAGAATACTTACTTCCCATTTGAGGAGAGCCCAGGTCCTCATCCGGTTCAGACGAATTGGCCTCTTCTTGGGCAACAATGTGTTCCTAGCCCGGATCCAGGCGACTTGGCCCTGCCTGAGGCTCCTCTCTTGCTGAAGTTACATCAACCACAAAAGAAAACAAAACAAACAATCATTCCTCCAAGTTCGACCTAATACACAACACACCAGCACATCCACATTACTTACAGGGGGCCTGAGAAGGCTGAGCCGCAACATCCTGATCACTGGTTTCTAAAATAAAAGAAAAACATTATATATTATTTATGGACACAAATAGGCAGTAACCTCTCATCATGCTAGCACCATACTCAATGCCCCTACAATTCAGAACATAGAAGTGCACTTACACCAATGAGATGCATTGACCATGTTTTAAAACAGGAGGGCACCATGCAAATTAAGCGGGCGCCTAAGGCCTCGCACCTACAGGGGCCTTGCGGCCAGTGGCGGAGCACCAACATTTCGAAGGGCGCAGTCAGGGAAATCTCCCAAGTAAAAGATTGCTTTCAATCCTCGGATCAAAAAGTTGCAGCAGTGTGCTGCAGTCCCTTCACTGCGTCTGCCAGGTGTCTGTTGTCCGCTGACACTTACTCCTCCTTCTCTGCCTGGGGATTGGCCGTCTGATCATGTTATCCTAAGATGTGGAGGAATCGGTAGGTGTGTACCTGCACCAGTAGGAAGTGACTGGCCGGTCAACTCACTCTGCTATCATCATTTGTTGCTCTGGGAGGAGAGCTCCGCCCTGGACCCGGAACATACAGGTAACCAGGCCCAGACTTGATATTTTGCAGGCTGGTCATAGATTTGTTGTGTCCACTATGCAAAGGGGTTGAGTTGCCCAAGGGAAGTTGGAAGAGTCTGAAAATGGTTGGTGGAGGAGGAGGAGAAGAAGGCCCTGGGTGGCTGGGGGACAAGGAGAGGGCCCCTGGGTGTTTTCTAGAGGAGGAAAGATCCACAATGACGCCAGAGTCAATTGCCAAGGAAGAGAGTGGAGCTGAGCAAGTCCTGCCTATCTGACCTGAAAGCCAAACATGGTGTAGATGGAGCCCTTTGCCCTACACAATGACAGCACCAGAGGTGGAAGGTGAGTGGTAGCGGGTCTTTGACATTATAGAGCATATGGACTCTGTCCATTATTGGTAGTTTTGTTTGGAGTTGTCCTTTAGATGTTTAACTGTGTTGCTTTTGACCCGAGCTGTGAGGGACTGAGGTATGACAGCCCACTATGCTGAGACTTATAGTGCCCTAGAATGTTGAGGACTGAGGAATCCTTAGTCCCTAACAGAGGGCACTACAAGTCTTAGCATAGCAGGCAGTATTTCCTCATTCCCCTACAGAGAGGATTACAAGTCCAAGCAGGTAGCCTTCTGCAGTGGGACTTGTTGTGCCCTTGACTGTGGTGGACTGAGGAAGGGAAGTGTAAGAGGGTCTCTGTAAGCTCAGATGTATGGGGGAGCTTTGGGGAACACAGAGTTCCCTTTTACACCAGAGTCCCCAGCTTCCCCCCTCAAATAATGGTTCCCAAACTCTCCTTATATCAGAGTCTTCACACTTCCCTCTTACAGTGTAGTAAGTCTGGAGACTCCGATGTAAAGGGGGCTCTGTAAAATGTGATTAGAGATTAGAAATTTCTAACATTTTTATTTTCTACTTACGATCCACAATTTTCAGCTGCTCAAATGGCTCGCTGCCTCTGATTGCGTATTGGAGTGTGGCCGTCCTCCTCCTCCCCTTCTTCACCAAAAGCACAAGAGGGTGCCGTCCGTCCGCTTTGGCTAGAAGCAGAAGAAAAAAAAAAAACATAAAAAATACGAATGTACATAGTAGTATTAAAGGTTGTGAAGAGACACTTGATGGAGGTAGGAAAGGTAGGAGCGAGAGGGAGGGGGGGGGGGGGTGTTGGTATTAGTGTTGTTGCATAGCTAAACACATGTCCACCTACCCAAAAAATTGTAACCTATCTGGTCACATGTAATGTATATTTTTACTTACCGGAGATTTGCTCCACAGCCTTTAGCAGGAGCCTGGGTGAGCGCCTTTTGGCATCACTCCAGGCCCGCTGCAGATCCACTATATCAGGCAGGAACTGAAATCTCCGCTGCAGCCTCATCCGGAGACGACACATCATCTTGTGCTTTTGGTGAAGATGCGTATAAACTTTATCATACCCCCAGAGGAGGAGGAGCTGTGGAAAGAGCAGTGTATGTTTGAGTCCAAGTATGTCCAAAATAGTACAGTCTTCAAATAACATGCTAGGTCGTCTTTGAGATATTGTAGAACAAAGAATTCCATTTCTGGTGATACATATACATCGATGTCCAAATCTACCTCCATGACATAGGTTACCCCACACTGGTGATTTCCTCTACATGATATAGCCATTTTCTCAATTGGCCTTTCATGACACACCCAGGGCCGCCATCAGGGGGGGACAGGCAGTCACTGTATTTACAACCTTATTGCTGTCCATTTAGCAGGGTGCAAGTCACTTTACACACATGTAGCATAGGTATCAACTTTTGTCACCATGTTAAAAGGACAGCAGTATGGGTAGCATTACAGTGACTGTTATTAGTCCAGGCTCACTAAACTAGCCAATGCTTGGAAAAGCAAGCCATGCAGATTGCTTTTCAGGTCCCTTTTAACACGAGCTGTCTGATTGGGTGTGGCTGTTAATTTTTAACGCAGACCTGATAAGCCCCTCAATTCTCCTTTATGGAGTGTTATATGTAAATGGGATTGCTTCATTTGAGATGCAGATTTAAACTGTGTATGGCCAGGCTGAAGGTACCCAAGTTGATTGGTCGATCACCTGGAGGACAACGTACAACCAGTCTGTCAGATTTTACACACACTTATCGCTAGCATCTCTTGTAGCCACTAGCAATAATCACTGTGTTTTCCTGGCAGGGGCAGCACCAGGAGAACACAATGGCTCCGCAGGAGGGTTTCCCCTGTCTGTGTTGATGGTGGAATCAAGGCAAAATGTTTTTCCTGCAAGCCACGGGACAAACAAAGATAGTTTTTTAATTAATCCATGATTTTGCCAAAATGGAAAAAAAAAGATGTTTGCTTTGTATATTCTTAAGTTTGCTACATAACTAGAACATGTAACAGTGTTATATCATTGCAGGAGATTTCCCTTCACTTCCTGTCTTGGTGTCACCAGGACAGGAAGTGAGGGAATCTCCCGTGGGGATATAGCCAGCAATTCTTTCCTTTTATATATACTATGGACATTATAAGGCAACAATTGCAAGCTATTTCCCCACAGTGATATTCCCCTCACTTCCTGTCTTGGTGACACTAAGACAGGAAGTGAGGGAAAATCTCATGCAATGATATCACCCTACTAGAAATTGTAGTTCCGTCTAAAAAGTATACATAAAGTAAGCACTTGGTTTCCAAAGTGGCAAAATTATGGAGGAGTTAAAACCCCATAGTGTGATCGGGTAATCTGACGGTGTGTTCCTACACTCCTCAATGTGTCTGTTCATTAAGCTGTGCTGAATTATCCTTGATTCACAATTCCTGCAAGAGTTGCACATGGTATGTGGGAGATGCAAATTTAAGGTGGCATAATTATCCACACAATCACACATAATCCTTTTTAAAGGTCCCCAGCAGAATTTGATGGCATAGTGGTTCACAGCAGTGCCATCAGATTCCAGTTAGATCTGTAAATTAACAAAGCAATGTGATCTGGGGGTGTATTTAACTTGCAATGGACACCCCCATTCATTATCATATGGCAGTGTGAGATGGGTGTGTTGGGAATGTGATCCATTGAGACAAGTGATTATACACTCATGTGTTTCTTTTAGAGGTGATTTGTTCAAGGCAATCCTTTGAAGACATGACCATTCCAGATTTTTGTGATCACTGATTCCATCTCAGGTGAACCAATTAGCTGCTGTGTGCAGATCCAGCTTATGATGGTAAGAGTGTCAGACAAGACAAACGGGGCCGAGCTTGCAGTGTGTATGGATGTATGTAAGGCAATAATTTTTGGCATTATGCATTTAGGGAATATAATGTTTCTAATCTTGCATATATGAAAAGGGTCAATACATTTGTCTTTATCTAGACAGATTCCAAAGCGTCAGAGCAATCTGTCACAGATAATTGGGTTTCATTTTGTGTAAAAGTTGAAACGAATCAAATCTATCTATATACAGGCATAGCCCACTTTAAGTACACAATGGGACCAGGGCATGTATGGAAACTGAAAATGTACTTAAAGTGAAGCAATCCCTTTTTTCTTTTCTCGATGCATGAAAATACACCAGCTCCATTGTAAATTTTGGCCACATTGACATAGCCTTACTCCCAAACCATGTGGGAGCATGTTAAGGGGATCCAGGACTATGACATGATAGATTACCTAGGCAAGCTGGCCAGCCACAAAATGGATATGGTGTAGTCCTGGGTACCTGGGTACCCTGTCGTTGCTCCCTAAGTTTGTTATCCCTGTCACTTATGGTTTGTGAGCAGTGTCATGGCAAGCTGAACAAGCTGTGTCCTTACTCACGATTGTATATAAAGTGAGTGTACTTAAAGCAGGGTATGCCTATCTATATCTATATAGAAAGTTCAGAGATGTGAACCTGTTCCCTATTATATACACTAATATATGGTATATAACATATTCTATAATGTATCTAATGTATATATATTGTATATAATATATACATAGTATATATATTGTCTAATATATATATTTTGTATAATATATATTTTTTAGATACACATACATATATACATACATACATACATATATAATATATATATATATATATATACATATATACATATATATACACACATACACATATATATATATATATATATATATATATATAGGGAACAGGTTCACATCTAGGAAGTTTCTATAACAGGAAGCTTCTAGATCACGTCTAATAGGCAGAAAGTGCATGCGCAGATCAGCAGACCAAAAGTTTCTTGCACACCCGCTAGATAAGCGACCCACCCAGCCACCATCCCCCATCCCGCACCCTGCACATTCACACCCCCTCCTTACCTTACACACAAATGCCACTATTTCGGCTGTAAACAGTGCAGGAGCCATGATGCACACTTACGACAGGGCCTGGACAATTTCCGGAAACGTGTGCACGCACCAAAAGTTTCGTTTCCGGTTTCATGTATAAATGTGAGAACGCGGTTTTGTATATTCGCGAATTCGCGAATAGTGAACATACACAACCATTAAGCAGATTTAACTTAGAAAAAGAAATACAAATACATACATTTGTGGACACCAGAAAACTTTATTTAGACACATGAAGACATTTTAAAAAAAAATTGGAAACATGCTGTTTATTACATTTGTATTTTTCAAACCAAAACAACCTTTGTACAACATTTAGACCATATACATCGACAAAGAGCCCATAATCAACAGATGCATGTGCAGATTGACAGAATTATGTTAACAGCAATAAATACTTACAGAGAGTCAACACACAACACAGCCAAATCTCACCTCCATAAATAACAAAGGGCCAAAAATGTTACCCATAAAACATGTGACACACAAATATATTGGACCTCTTCGTAGGTCAAATCTTTCCTGATGTCTGAGTGAGCTATATATAATCCAAGCAAACACACCCAGAATGGTAACGCCCAGTCCAAAAATTAACTGTGTGTGTCCTGTGTGTTTTGGAGCATGCTCAGTTGCCAAAACAAGGGAAATAGAAATGAGGAATAGAAATGTATGTAGGTGTGTATAGTATATGTGAATTGAAAAAATTCTCTCTTGAAGTTTGCTAGTCATTATTTAGAATGTTTAGATACAGGAATACATACATATATATACAATTACGTGAGAGAGAGAGAAATATATATTTAGGTAAACAATTGAAACACACCTTTTGGGATTTAGGAAGTGAGATTGTGACAATTGACCAGATATGTAAGCCAACAATCTGACTCATCACTCATGAACATCCCTAAATTTGGCGTGGCAATTATATCAGGCGTTCTTATGTGCATTTTGGCTGGCGTTTTCACAGGCGTTTTGACATGCATTTTTTGGGCAGGCATTGTTATATGAAATCACCTACAAAAGCCCCAAAAACAGACCACAAACACGTACATGTGAACGTAGCCCGTTTGGGGGCGTTTGAGGGGGATTTGTCCAGCTCAAGGATCAGCTCCCAAAACAGGCAAAAAATCCAATCCTATTCAGTTCAATGGCCCCTGTTCCCATGTGAGCATTTTGACGGCATGAGGAAAACACCCAACGCTCACTGAGAAATAGCACAATGATTAGGGAGTCTGCCTTCCTGCTGTAGGTTTGTAAGTTCGAATCCGGAAGGTGCCCTCTGTATGGGCAACACTTGGATATCTCCAATCCTCCAAATGTTGACATCATTAATTTTGTTCATGTTTGAAAAAGGCATGTGTATCAGCAAACTTTTAATCTAAAGACATGAACAAAATACAAAAGATGCCACATAAAGTCAATATGTAGCAATATTGTGAGCTAAAGCTCTATTTGTTTGTTGGGCATACTTTGCTAATTAGCCAAGTATAAGGGATATATATATATATATATACCTTCAGTTAAATGTGTAGTAAAATGGTAACACTTGGCCATACCCATATGGAAGAAAAGGTAGTATTTGCAATATATTTCTAAAAACATTCTTTGGAAACACATAAAATATTGTCAAAATTGTGACATTTCCTTGATATGTGTGAAATGCTAATAATCTTTCTTTGAAATATGTTTTACATCTATTTTTTTTCTATCTGACGACCAATTCCCCAATGTAATATTTTGTGGGTTTTTTCAGAGAATGTGGAGGTTCTATATAAACACTGTAGATTTGACTGCTATGATTTCGGAGTTAGCAGGAAAGGTGTATGGAATGTGATGGTGTTTACTAAAGGATCCCTTGTTGGAAGTGTGCATGTTTTTCCAATTCCGCCGGTTTTTGCCATTTTCTATGGGCGAGACAGCGGATTTGCAAGCGGTATTCAAAAAAAAATTGACCCAAAATCGCGCTGGCGAAATTTTTTGAGCCAATTTGGCGTTGCGCATGCGCACATTCGCGAGTTCGCAGCTCGCGGCTGGAGGAGCTGTTTAACCTTTCCACACTTTCGCAGATATCTCTCTTTCTAAGTCAGTTTTTGAGATTTTTTAAACGCAAGTCATCTCCAAATTGACTTCCACACCTTCCACAGTGATTTGGGATTTTTGGGGGTACAGGGGAAAATTTGGCTAAACTTTAGTCGAGCTTTTAGCTGGCGTGGTTTTAAGTCGCGCTCTGACCATATTGCATCTTAATGAATCTCACACTAGGCGCTATTTTCCGCCCGCCGTTCTTTGAATGCCAATTTCAGACTTAAATAATCGCCGCTTCGCAAAATCACGCCGAAACGCCAATTCGCCGTACTATGAATCAGGCCCAAAGTGACAATGCAGCCCAAAATTAATAAAAAAAATAAAAAAAATTAGTGATTACTTTAAAATGAGTGCAAAAAAATAGATATAGTAAGTTAAGGTAGTGTAAGGCAACCACTCTATTCAACTCGTGACACCGCTTGGACCGTCACCATATATCACAGCTTACCAGAAATAGGCAACTATATTGCATGTATCCCAAATCCAGATGGCACTGGGCAAGTGTTCCTAATATCCCTTTCACTGTGTGTGGTCCGGTCCCTTGTCCAATGAGCATATAGGACTCCGATGGTTACATATAAATAATAATAGTAGAGAGCCCCATAGTGTAAAACCATTTAATAAGAAAAATGTAAAAGAAATCCACTTACAGATAAGTATGAGTAATAGCGCTGAATCGAAGCCGCCGGCCGGACAGCTTCAAACACCCGCCTGAGCGTCTCACAGAGGTGACGTCAGCACGCCGCGACCGACATACGTTTCGTCAAAAACTGACGTTCTCAAGGTACCTATATATATATATATATATATATATATCTACTTCAATAACAAATGCTGAATGGACCTTCAATCATAATCAAAGTATAAAATACAAAGTTCAAATAATGTCCAGAGTTTAATAAGTGCAATCCTCACAAGGTGCAAATATGCAAGTAAATAAAAAAAAAATAAAAAAATGTCCAAGCTTTGCTGATGGGGCTCTGTCCCCAAATGGTAACTCCCAAACCTGGCTTATAATGTCCCTGCATGCCTGTGCACTCACACAGGCTGCAGTTGTCTCACAAAATTCACAGGGGGGGGGGGGGATCTAAACCTGACAAAAGGGTTCCAACTATTCCCCACTATCCCAAACTTAGTAAAATAGTAGAGTTTTATTTGAAGCCAACACTATACAAAACTTTAGGCACCTTCACACCTTCGTGGTTTGATATTGTGCACCACAACAGACCTAAAATTGGACCTGCACAATATTTTTCCAACACAGCACATCACAATTCATAATAGTTTTTTTTCTTTGAAACTGCACTGGTTTGATGCAGCGTTTGTCAATCTTTTTTTATTTGGGGCACCCATTAAAAAGATGCAAAATGTTGGGGCACTCCAGTCTAACAACGTAAATGTTATTTATAAATGGAATCTCTGATCCTGGGACGATGAACACAACCACCGTGATGAAATTCACTTCATGTAAGAAGACCACCTTTGCATCAGAGGTCCCCCATCTTATTTAAGCCCTCCTTCACATCATTCCCCCATCACATCTAAGCACCCTTCACATCATTCCCCCATCACATCTAAGCACCCTTCACATCATTCCCCCATCACATCTAAGCACCCTTCACATCATTCCCCCATCACATCTAAGCACCCTTCACATCATTCCCCATCACATCTAAGCACCCTTCACATCATTCCCCCATCACATCTAAGCACCCTTCACATCATTCCCCCATCACATCTAAGCCCCCTTCACATCATTCCCCCATCACATCTAAGCACCCTTCACACCATTCCCCCATCACATCTAAGCCCCCTTCACATCATTCCCCCATCACATCTAAGCCCCCTTCACATCATTCCCCCATCACATCTAAGCACCCTTCACATCATTCCCCCATCACATCTAAGCACCCTTTACATCATTCCCCTATCACATCTAAGCCCCCTTCACATCATGCCCCCATCACATCTAAGCACCCTTCACATCATTCCCCCATCACATCTAAGCACCCTTCACATCATTCCCCCATCACATCTAAGCCCCCTTCACATCATTCCCCCATCACATCTAAGCCCCCTTCACATCATTCCCCCATCACATCTAAGCCCTCCTTCACATCATTCCCCCATCACATCTAAGTCCTCCTTCACATCATTCCCCCATCACATCTAAGCCCCCTTCACATCATTCCCCCATCACATCTAAGCCCCCTTCACATCATTCCCCCATCACATCTAAGCCCCCTTCACATCAGAGGTTCCTCCTATGCATCACAGAGTCAGAGTGCATCCTATACATGAAAGTCCCCCATCATATCAGAGGCTCCCGAATACACCAGAGTCTGCCCATTAGCACAGCATCCTCTCATCCATCTGTGATTTAGGACAAACTATGTCTCATGCTCATCATGGCACCCCGGGAAACCCAAATGGCAGAATAGTGTGTTGTGGTACCCTGGTTAAAAAACACTGGGTTAGTGCATTGGGGTGCAATTGAAAATTGATCAAACTGCAGTGCACCATGCTTGGTGTAGGGCAGCCCATGGATGATTCAGCTTTTACCCTCTCCACCAAAGGAAGGAAGCAGCGCTGATGCGTTCTGCCGGTTTTGGGTAAAACACAATGATTACTGCTAGCAGCTATATCTGCTGGCAGTAATCCCATGTAGAAAAATCTGACAGGCTGTTTGTACGATGGATCGGCAATCAGCCTGCCCATATACGAATGAAAATTTGGACGGTCCCTGCTGAACCGGATGAATTTTGATCCATGTATGGCCGGCTTAGGTGTGAAGTGGTTGTAAAGGCTCAAGGTTTTTTTATGTATGAAAACTTGCTGTGGCACCGCCAGCCCTTCTTGTACTTGCCTGAGCCTCATTGCAATCCGGCGATGTGCACAAGAGCAGAGGCTCTCCCCGGTCTCTTCCTTCTCATTGGCTGAGACAGCAGCGGGAGCCATTGGCCAGTGAGCAACAGGGGGCAGAGCTGAGCCACACTTAATGTGTGAATGGACACACAGAGCAGCAGCTCAGGAGCGAGCCTGCTGGGGTGCCCCCATAGCAAGCTGCTTGCTATAGGGGCACTCGACAGGAGGAAGGGGCCAGGAGCACCGGCAGAGGACCCGAAACGAGGAGGATGGGAACTGCTCTGTGCATAACCACTACACAGAGCAGGTAAGAATGATGACTTGCTAATTATTTAAAAAAAAAACATCTGCCTTCAGTATCACTTTAAACTATATTATTATATAAATATCATTTTTTAAAATTAAAATTTAAAAAAAAAATAATTGTTTTACCAACTGGGCATCACCCTGGTACCAGTTACAGTGGCTCTTCCTGCACACTGTTAAGCTATTTCAGCTTAGTTAAAGCCCCGTTATTTAAATACGCAGTAATACAATATTCATAAATAAGCACAGGCCAAGATAAAATTCATACATTACAGCCTTGATTGTTTTAAACAAATCACGTTGCCAAACCCATAAACTATTGCAGCAACTGTCTGCCTTTAAGTGGCATTAAAAACCAGCCTGAAGGTCAAGTGATTTATTTGTGTTTCAAGAGCACTGAGATCAAGTTTCATCTTGATAACAAGAACATATGCATTATCATAAGACCTCTGGTAATGAATAGAGGCCTGTGTAACTCAGAAAATTTATCCTGCCAGGAAAAAGAGATGTTTATAGGAAACATTTATTGCTTTAGAAACCTGAGTTGGATAAGTGTATGTGTTTTTTTCTAAGTTGATGCATCTGCTGTACACAAACCGGTACAATAAATGTCAGGACTTGGCGGAGAGGAGGCGATTCAGAAAACAGCAATCCTCAATAATATAGTTATTGAGCTAATCCTGCTTCTCATACACAGGAGGGCCAGAGACTGTTATGCTGACAGTCATCTTCCACTCTTATTCTATAATGCAGCCATCCTCAACCAGGGTTTCATGAAACCCTAGGGCTCCTCCAGAGGCTGCTTCGGGTTCCTTGAGCTGTGGCTGGTTGACCTTCCATTAGCTGGTGCCTGCAAAGTTCCAGGGCTAATGCCAAATGGCAAAGTTAATGCCATGTGCCAGCATTCTGATCACCCATTAAAGGGTTTGTTTCTTCCTTTTATCTTAAATCTCTTTTTATTAAAAAATTTTTTATAACCAACAAGTCATACAAACATAAAAGGAAGAATAATCCCAGTATCAAAATCTATGCTCTATAATAAAATGAAGAAAAAGAAGAAGAAAGAAAGAGAAGAAGGGGGGGAAGAGAAAAAAAAGGGGGGAGAATATAATTTCTCAACATCTTAACATATTAACATAGGCTGGTCCGATTGATTAATTTTTGTTTTTTTCTATTGCTATTGGAGATGGATATTCCCATGTATATCCTAAAGTGTTGGTCTGTCAACACTACATACATCCATATAATGCCTTAATATAAGCAGGGAATAAGTCGCTAAGTCAATTTAGGAGGGTGGTTATATTGTTCAGGCCTACGAATCACTTATCTTTAATTTTCCCAAAGTTCGTTCTATTTCTGCCTTTAAGTACCAGTCCGTGTATCTGAAAGGTTTCATAAAGTATTGGATGTCCGCGTCCGCAAGTTCTTGCTCTATAAAGGATTGCCATTTGTCAAAGAACATTTTTGTAGAGATATAATGTTGTAAGACTGTATCCATACGTTCCTTATACAATAGGAACCAAAGCTCCCATTTAAGAGCAGATAAAGTAGGGGGGCTAGGCTGGATCCATGATTTTAAGATGGTCCTCTTAGCCGCCAAAAAACATAGATGTGTCCACGGGGGGGCAGTGGCTGATAGGTTTGCCTGAGCGGTGTTATTCGGCAAGTTAATTCCAAATAGCATAAGGTGCGGAGATTTCCGTAGGTCGGTATTCATTACCACATTGGCATAGTGCGCTACTCTATCCCAGAATGGAATCACTCTAGGACAGTGCCAAAATCTATGAGTCAATGTGGGCCTCATTGACTTACAGAGAGGACATATAGCTTTAGTTCTCTTGTATTTGGTGAAGAGGGCTGGAATATAGGCTTTATGGATACATTTAAATTGAGTCTCTCTCCATATTTCATTTACCGTAAGTGTCCTGATAAGCCTATAGCCCTGAAGTATCAGATGTAAAAAAACTCTAATCCAGGAAAATCTATATGCCACTTGAAAAGTTTTTTCCTTTTAAACACCAATGGGTAATTTTTCCCTAAGGCACCCAATGCACTGGTTTTATCAGGGTTTCCTGGAGACCTGGAAATTGTTTTAGGGGTTCCTCAGAGGTAAAAGGTTAGGAAGTTGAGGCTGCCATAATGTCTCAGTTCTGGTTTTCATACATTTTTAAAAGTTTTTGGGGAAATTCCTAATTTAATACTTTTTTATGACAATACATGGCATGGAAATTCGAACAAAGCATAATCACAAAAAGACAGTGGATGTGGGATGTAAGACTTAAACACCAGACAAAAACCATTTAGACTTGTAGAGACATAGATGGCCTACCCATCAGTATGAGATGGTACATCTGTAGCATTGTGCTGTAGGCCATTCCCCAGCCTATGAAAAAGAATAATATACACAGAAAGAGAGATGTAGGATTAGAAGAGCAAGAGAGAGGGAAGGAAAAAAGAGAGGGGGGGGGGGAAGGGGAAGGATGACAGAAGGAACAAGAAAAGGGGGGTTTGGGGGTATTTCCAGTGTCCAAATGACGCAAATTATGGATACATCCAGAGAGAAGGCCAAAGGAGAAAAAAAAAGGTTTCACATGTCTTCTGCCATTCAAAGCCTTGAGAGCAGATGTCCGGTGTAGCCAGGTGTTTTCGGAATTTCTCTTCTTTGCCGTTATGTATCACTATAAGACTTTCCATATGGTGAATCTCGATAGTCCTGCATAACCACAGCACAGGAGAAGGGGGTTTCGTCTTTCAATTTGTGCTTGATGTGTTTTCCATTAAAATCAATGGAAAGGTATCTCAACACATGCATTAAGATGCACATCAATGGCAGTGTGCCATAGCTCACATAAACACACCATGTTAATGCACGTTATGACATGCGTTGAAATCCAAAACCATGCATTGCTACATGTTAATATGTTTTGACATGCAATTTTATGCTCTTCCATTGATTTCAATAGAAAACATAAAGGTGTGAATCAAGCCCAAATATAGCAAAAATATAATGGCATAGCTCCCAACTGTCCCTGATTTGGAGGGACTGTCCTTGATTTGGAACAAAGTCCCTCTATCCCTTTTTCCTCCTCATTCGTCCCTCATTTTGGTCTGATCTATATACTTGTATATTAAAAAGATGTTTCCCAGTGCTAAACCTTTCATCTAATTTCTAAATTGCTGCATTTAAAATTTCAAAAGCCAATATAAGAGGAATAATAGTTGTAAAAAAAATAAACTTGTGGTTTAACTAATTATTTTTTTTTTAAATAATTCTACTTTAAGGGGTCGTGGCAGGGGGTGTGTCCTATGCCTACATACTTTTGCTAATAGGTGTCCCTTGTTCCAATCTCAAAAAGTTGGAAGGTGTGTCATGGTGCATTAAAAGTACATATCTGCCAATGTTCTGAGATGAGAAGAATACAGCTTTTAAAACAAAGTAAGTAGACAAAGACAGGAAACATCCCTGCCATGACCTCAGTTGGACTACAAAAAAGTAAAACGTAAAAAATGAATAGTTAGACACGAATAATTTTTTTCCCCACCAATACTTTTACTTTTTGTTGCCTTTTAAATTAACAAAGCAATAATTTAGAGGTTGAATGAAAGGTTTAGTGCGATATAACTATTCAGGCAGTTAAATTGTACATTTTAATGCAAACATAAAATAATGACGGCAGAAAAAGACCAAGTAGTCCATTGAGTCTACACCTTTTTCTGATTTGTTTAATCTTTTTGTCTGAGTATAGATCTATGTTCATCCTAAGTAAGTTTAAATTCACTTACTGATGACTACCTCTGCTGGAAGTCTGTTTCAAGCATAAACTACTCTTTTTGTAAAATATTAGCTTCTAAAGATAGCTTTGGACTTTCCTCCCAATAGTTTGAGATATATTTATATGTCAGTTCAGAAAAAGGAACAACTGAGGAGTAAAATGGAGCAGAGAGATTTTGCCCCAAAAGTCCTTTAAATGAGGAACAGGGAGCTATGAAGGAATATGTAAACCCAATCACTAAAACCTCATTTAAATCCTTAACCTGCTAAAAAGTAATTTCATTTTAAAATCATTTTTAATATTTTTAAAATGTACAGTTTAATTTAAATGTTGATCCTGCAATTAAGGTCCTTGTTCAGGCACTTCCTGTTATGGGGTGACAACACTCTGTCCCTGTCTCTCCTGCTCTCTTGCATTGTCACCCTGTCACATGCCCTTCTGGTGGAAACTATAGGTAGCTGTGGTGATGCTCAGGGGAGGACTGGGCCAGGGGGCAGGGGGGGGGAATTTGCCCCCTGGGACCCTCTGATGCCCCGTAAAAAGGCTGCACTGCTTCTGCCGCAGACATGCCATAAGGATTCCTGTTGAAGAGAAGTAAAAGTCCCCACTGCTGACCTACTGAGTGCGGGTTGAAGACAAGGACAAAGTGCAGCCCCCCCCCTCCGTATGGATGATGTAAACTGTGTCTGAGCCAAGGCTGGTTCCATGCCCCACTGGAGACTCTTCTGCCCTGGCCAGCCCCAACCAAGCTGTCCCAGCTCCCCCCAACCTCCCGATGCTGGCCGGGTTGGGAACCCCGATTCTGCCAGTAAGTAGAGAGTATCTGGAGCAGGGCTTCAGCTTGGAATGAGGGTCGGGAGGAGGGTTGGGGGAGTGGGGGTGTGGGAAAGTAGGAGGGGGCCGAGTCGCTGCACAATGGGCCTCTGGTTTGTACTTGCCCCCTGGGCCAAAAGTTGCCAGTCTACCCCTGGTGATGCTCATTGTGTAGGTTTCTTTAGCTGTTATCACCATCAGCCTACTGCATTGTGAACACAAGAGGTTCCTCGCGCTACGGGCACCATTCAGAGAACGCTTTACATTTGTTCACTAAATACAAAATGTTCTCTGATTGGACAAGGTTGAGGGGCAGGGTGGGGATGTCACAATCTTCACCTCCTCTAATCAGAGAATAGCTTGTACCGTATTTTTCGGACTATAAGGCGCACTGAAAATCCTAAAATTTGATCAAAAACTGGCAGTGCGCCTTATAATCCGGTGCGCCTTATATATGAAAATAGTTTGAAAATTTACCGTTAACTGGATGGTTTGACCAAAGGGGTGCAACCACTGGACATAAGTGTCAATCGTTCCTTCAAGGTGAAACTGCGAATCACGTGGGAAAACTGGATGATGGAAGGAGAGCACTCCTTCACGAAGACCGGGAGGCAACGCCGGGCCAGTAATGCCACTGTGTGCCAGTGGATAGTGGATGACTGGCATAAAGTATCCGCCAGAACTGTCATCCGAGGGTTCGCGATGAGCACCTGCCAGTAAACCTTGCGCGGATCAATGTTCCAAAAAAAAAAAAGTGCGCCTTATAATCCGGTGCGCCTTATATATGAAAATAGTTTGAAAATTTACCATTCACTGATACTGCGCCTTATAATCCGGTGCGCCTTATAGTCGTGAAAATATGGTACTCATTGAGAAAATGCAAAGTTTTTTGTTAACCATGCCCGCGTGGAACGTGTGACCTCCTGTGTTTAGTAGGCAGTAAGGTAGGCACTTGGCATGGGACCCTAAAAGCTAGTGGCACTCACTGTAGTAGCATTGCCTAATATAGTGATTTCTAGCTTCCAGGGGGATCCCACAGGTAAGACTCATACAAACTTACAAAGGTGAATAATATACTCTAAAAATTGCCATAACTGGAATTCAGCTTTAATGTTTCAGAAACAACCCTGCCAGATTTTGTATGGCCCATATGCCAATCTAGGACATGCACCCTATGAGACCTGGCATGGTTGGTCATTGAATAATAATTGACCCTGCCAGGCTTCATATGGCACATGTGTGAGATGAAGCACATGTCATCAGTCAGCACAGAATAGGGCAGGAGAAGCTGGTCTGCCACTGAAATTTAAAATAAAAAAATGCAGTGAAAAACATCACGGAGACCAAAAAAAAAAAAAAAAAACTAAAAGATTGAGGCAAGTCACTCTTACTACCATTAGTGATTTTCAAATTAAGATTGCATTGCTGTTGTTAGTTTTCAAAAAGGAAATCAGCGAGGAGGGAATAAAGGGCACCACGATAGTATAGGACCATTGAAATAAATCAGTAGATAGAAAAATTGGACTTTTCAGTGTCCATCATCTCAGAAAAATAACACACATGATTATAAATGTTGCAAGGTTTCCAGGCCTGTGGCCTGATGTGAGTCTGCCATTGTTACCGGTTACCTCTCCAGCCCATGTGAGCTGCGGCCCTGGGTGTGAGAACTGACACATTGACAACTCCGGCATCTTTGTTTGGTTGTTTTATTGTAGTTTTAGGGGATGGGAGAAAGGGATGAGTGGGATACTCCTATGGCTCGACTATGTACAATTCTGGGACTTTTGTAGTAAAAATGCCCATTAGCGTTGTCTTGACGCCAGCCGACGCTAGCCAATGCTTACTGACGCTTTGAACACATGGTATCTCTGAAAGCTGTGCTGGAACTCCGAGTCTAGCAGATCCAGGACCATGAAAAAATGAACATCTGACACTGCTTGCACTGCAAAGTCACTGACAACTCTCTCCAGCCTTGCCCTGGCTTGAGGTAGCTTGCTGTGGATTCCTGGATGGCTGCAACTCTCAACTGATGCACTCACTCACACTGTGCATTAACTCTTCAGGGCCCAAACTGCAGGTGCTCCCTTTACCACTTCAGGGTCCTCCACCTAGGTGCCCCCTCTATTACTTAAGGGTCCTCTGACTAGGTACCCCCTTTACAGCTAGCTGACTCTTTGGATCCTGGAACCTTCTACGGAGTGGTCCCCACTGACTCTAGGCAGACCCCCAGGGGCAATCCTCAGTACTCACGTCCTTTGTAGGCTTTCCTGGGACTGAACCCCTCTCGCTCTCTGCTGGTTCTCGGCACACCGGATCCCCCTCAGCTTAACTCAGCACTCTCTGGATTCTCAGGCAGCACCTGAGACATCCGCTTCCTCTGACAGGAGGAGAGACAGATGTCCTCTCCCTCCTGGGACTCTGTTTCCCACCAAAGACACCCTGTCATGTGCTCCCCTCAGACTTATATCCACTCCCAGAAGCCTTTGTGGCAGAATCTGCCTTCTGGGGTAGTTAAAAGCCTGAATGTATCCCTGATTGGGTTTCCTCCACTGCCCTATGAGAAGCCTCTCACAGAGCCAGTGGGGAGACTCCCCCTTCAGCAGACACACCTGGAAACCATGACACCCTACTAAAAGAAATCATGGCCCTGCTGTTAGGGAGACAAAGCCCAATATACATTTACCTAGCACCTACCTGTAGGGTGCTACATAAATAAAAGAAAGCTTTATTACATACAAAGATTAAAATCAGAAAACCATATAGAAGCCAAAAAATAAAAGCATGTATACATCAGATATCATCAGCCATACAAAAAGTGCAATGCACCAATAATACAAGAATAAGTATAAATTGGGTAGAAAGGTGGCTGTGAGATCTCAACACATTTTGCTATAGTAGCTTTGTCAGGAGATCCTTGAATATGAAATCTGGTCCAAATCATTTAGAGGTGGAATTATGGTGTGGAATTGTTTCTCAGGGGTTGGACTTGGCCCTTTAGTTCCAGTAAAGGGAACTCTTAAGGTGTCAGCATACCAAGACATTTTGGGCAATTTCATGCTCCCAACCTTGTGGGAACAGTTTGAGGATGGCCCCTTCCTGTTCCAACATGACTGTGCACCAGTACACAAAACAAGGTCCATATAGACATCGATGAGCGAGTTTGGGGTGGAGGAACTTGACTGGCCTGCACAGAGTCCTGACCTCAACCCGATAGAACACCTTTGGGATGAATTTGTGTGGAGACTGCGATCCAGGCCTGCTCATTCACATCAGTGCCTGACCTCACAAATGCACTTCTGGAAGAATGGTCAAACATATCCATAGACACAGTCCTAAACCTTGTGGACAGCCTTCCCAGAAGAGTTGACTCTGTTATAGCTGCAAAGGGTGGGACAAATCAATTTTGATAATGTTACACTGAGTAAATAGATACCCAACATGTCATGCTTCAAAATTGCGCACGCTCGTGGAATTACGACTAACATTGGCACTTAAAAATCTCTAAAGGCGATGCTTTAAAAATGTCTACAGGTTACCAGTTTGGAGTAACAGAGGAGATACAAATGCGGGCGCGCGACTTGCGTATGTATTCGCTCGGAGGAACGAGGCGCTTTAAATTATTTTTCTTTTACACTGTCCCTTTAAATTTTTTTTTATCACTTTTATTCCTATTACAAGGAATGTAAGCAGGACAGGTCCTCTTTAATGTGAGATCTGGCGTCAAAAAGATCTACACTTAAAAGCAAAAAAGAAATGTCATTTTTTTTCAGCATAAGCATCTTTATGGCTGTTGGGAGGAAGCGACTTATGCCATTGCTCCGGTCCTCCAAGGCCATAGAATCGAGTGGGGGCCACCTTGCCCTCATTTGACTTCCTGCCTGGAACATGGATGGACCGAATCGTTTTCCCCGCTAATGATGGCTCCGGTAAGCGTGGAAAACGACCGGGAAGCATCAGGGGGGGATGGGGGACACATCTCCTGCCGCCCATAAAAGTGATCCCGCGGCACATCTGCTGCTGGGACCACTTTTATGCGGACTGCCCGCCCTGTTAGAAAATACCGGGGTTATGGCAGCTAGCTGCTGCGGTAACACCAGTATTTAACGTCAAAGTACCGACGTAAAATTGCGGCGGGTGGTCCGGAAGTGGTTAAATGTGTTTTACCGCGTTCCAGTAAAGTACTGTGCAGAAAAAATGCTACTACTGTTCTACTTTTTTTGGGGGGAACTGGAACGCACTGGAACTGACTGCACTCGTTTGAACTATGCCATTAAAAACTATATACAGTAACCTCCTAATATACTAATATACGTTTTTGTGGCAGGAAAAAAAATGCACAGGACTGCATGTAGTGTGAACTGGCCCCTAAATAATCTGCAAATGTGGGCTGCAAAAAGTATGTATGTACAGTATATATATATATATATATATATATATATATATATATATATATATATATATATATATATGCTTCCCGGTGTCACACAGCAAACCTGTCCTTCTTTGAGCCAATTGCCAGTTGTTGGATTTATGTGTGTGTGTGTGAAGGGGAATCTAAAATTTTTTATTTTTCTGTATTTTTATCATTTTTAAAGTTGGTGACAGGGTATCTTCAAATTTTACAACATTTCTATCATTCTACACGGCCAACTCCTGCCAACTCTAAGATTCACAGATCGGTGTCATTCAATCCCAACTTTAATCAAAGTCTTGGTTATTGCACCTGTCTCTCATTCCAATTCACAAACCCTAAACTTACCGCGGACTCTCGCATCAAACCGATCATGTTCACCGATCGATAAAACACCCCCACATTAACCACAACCAGCGATGATAAATAAACCATTTCTCAAATTAATTGTAAATAATTGATCGGCAAGAGAAGACATCTGAAGTTACATGGAAATATCAAACCATCAGTGTCAGAGAGGGAGGCAGGGAGGATTATCTGCCAGTCTATTCCCCACATGGCTCAGGGGATTTGCAGGGCTGACTGTAAGTACCCTCCGGTAATGGATACGCTGGCAGGGCAAAGATGCCGAGTGATTATGGGAACGTGAAAGGCGATGAATGAGCAGCAGTCGCTTGGCGCTGAGCAAGACGCGAAACAGAATGCATCGTCACGTCTCTTTCTATCCCACCTTTGCGATTACTCCAGTGTATACACTTGTTTAATTTTACCACTAGCATGCCCCAGTTAAAATTCATTATATCATAAATGAAGTATAGCTTGGATCAACCATCCAGAGCACAGCATGCTTTACAGAATATAAATATCCGGCTCTTATAAATTATTAATAAACTGCTTTCTTTTTTCATTTTTCCAGCTGACAGGATCCGAGAAGAATTGATAGCATTGTAGCTGTTTTGGAGGTAATATGTTTTCAGACCAATGGAATTACAGGAAGAAGTGCCAGACGGTGCCATGAAGAGGGACCGTGGTAGCCTGTAGTAATACAATCTTACTGGATGAATAGTAAGTAGCCTAATAACTCCATATGGGAAGCATGCTTACGTACTCTTAGGCAGTAACTATGTGTGATGGTTCTCCAATAAAACTGAACTCCAGATATAAAAAGCACAAATTAATACCACTCTGTATTCATCAATGCCTCATTAAAGCAGGACTTCACTGCAGCATCACTTCACTGCAGCACCCTTCAGTTTTGTGTTGTTGGGCATTGTAGATACTCTTGGTATCTGTGTGCATGTGCCAGGATTCCAGCGCATGCACAGACTTGAATATACACGTGGTTTGTCTGCGCATGCACCAAATCTTCCTGGACGCATGTGCCCTCAGCAAAATGCTGCCTCCTGGGATGTGGCCTTGCATACAACATGGCAATCCCAGGAGGCAGTAGGAGGAGCTATATAATTTTGGACTAGACTGGAATGGAGGAAGTGCTAACACACTACTAGACCTACTGATTACTAACGATACAGACCTGATTGCAGATGTAGAAATATGGGGCAATTTAGAAACAGTGACCATAGGTCAATTTGTTTCAGTATAAATCACAGAAATAGGAAGCACAAGGGTAATACAAGGACATTGAATTTCAAAAGAGCCAAATTCCCTAAACTGCGCTCTCTTCTAGGCGATACTAAATGGGATAAAATCCTAGGGACAAAGAACATGGAGGAAAAATGGGTGTGCTTTATCAGCATATTCAATGGGACTTCCGGTTCCGGCACCCATGTTGAAGGATTGAGACACAGCGGCTCTGGAGGGGATTGATGCAAGATCGGCGACACTCATCACAGGTCGCGACAGTCTGCCTCTTTATCTGCCTCCCCCACACCCTCGAGATGCGGATGGACAGATATCTCATCCACAGTCATCCAGGCTCGATCCAGACACTGTCCCCGATCAGCCTACATCAGACTCTTTGTCATCCAAGATGGCTGATGGTGCGGCTCTCCCTGCTGCTGGTATCTCAGCCCTGCATGCCATGCCATCTCAGCTCCTGTGCTGCTAGAGGAGGAAGATATCCCAGGCTGTAGCCGCCCTGCTATCACCCACTATTACCTCAGCTGTAGACAGAGCTGTCACAGCAGGAATCGAACAGCTCCGCATTGGGATAAGGCAAGCCGGCTCTCACAGGATGAACACCACATTCTTGAGCTGGAGGAAGAGCTCCAGAGCTCATAAGCTGTAACCCTTACAAACTTCTCAGACCCAGCAGTTCATTTTAGACAAACTGGATGACCTAGAGAATCGTTTCCGTAGGATCTCTGCTCCGCCCGCCTCCATGAAAGCCCTGGGGATCGTGACACCTTGCACAGTAGAAAGAGCCCATCGCATGGGGGCCCCCCCCCCAAATGAACGGCATACCCCACGCCCCGTCATTGTCCGTTACTTGAATTACTCAGACAGAGTAGCTATCCTGAAATCCTTTCGGATTGCATACACACTCCAACTAGATGGCCATAAGCTAATGGTGTTCGCTGATTACTCTCAGGAGGTTTCACGCAAATGCAAGGCCTTCCAGCCAATCTTCACTGCCCTACACCAAAAAGGCGTGAAATTTACTTTGGCATACCCAGCTACCCTAAGGCTAGCTATCCTGAAATCCTTTCGGATTGCACACACACTCCAACTAGATGGCCATAAGCTAATGGTGTTCGCTGATTACTCTCAGGAGGTTTCACGCAAATGCAAGGCCTTCCAGCCAATCTTCACTGCCCTACACCAAAAAGGCGTGAAATTTACTTTGGCATACCCAGCTACCCTAAGGCTCACCGACCATTCAATTCTCACACTCCGAGGATGCAGCCTCTTACCTCCAAACATACCTACACATAACTCAGGAGACCCTACCAATGGACGCTAGCCCTCCACCCTCAGGCCCCAGAGATCAACGCAAGGATCCACCGAAGAGTATTCGTTACTCCAAAGACTCGAGGTCACACAAACCTCATTATGGTGAACACTCCCATGCTTGATCTCTATACAGGTCCTTCCCTGTGTTCAAAGCTAACTATCTGCTTAGTTCCATGTTAACGGCTATGTTTTACCATATTGTTAGATGTTCTGTTTAACTGCTTTTCTTTTTTTTTTTTTATTACTCCTAAATGGTATAGACGTTCAGCCTTACCAGAGAAGCGGTTATTCCAACCAGATAGCGGAATTGAGTATTTCCTATTGACTCCCTACCGCACTGGATCCTGATTTCTCATAAGAAGTGACCTATGGTCAATAAATACTATCCCCCTCTCGGTTATGCTGTCACCCTGGAGAAGTTTCTACAGCCAACCCCAATGGGTACTTTGCCATAATCTCACTCGATGCAGAAAAGGCTTTTGACAACGTTAGTTTTACCTGGCTGTCTCTCGGTTTGGATTTTTGGGTCCCTTCCTACATTTGAGCACCGCCATGTATTTAGCCACTATGACTAATAATGTTGCGGCGGGTCACATCTCAGAAAATATCAAACTCAACAAAGGGATCAGACAAGGTTTCCCCTCTCACCGCTCCTGTTCAACTTGGCCTTGGAACCATTATCTCCACTCCACTCCTGCTCTTTCATTCTAATCTCCATGGCATATCTGTAGGTCACACCAACAACTCTGTGTAGCCCTATTTGCTGATGAGATCCTGATATTCCCCTCCAACCCCAGAGCAGACATGCCCCACATCCAAGACATTTTCACCTCATTTCGTGCATGCTCTGGCCTACACATTTACTTTATTTAAAAAGTTAAATTCTCCCCCTATACCATCCTAGAAACCCCCCGTGCGCTAACGCCTCCATTTTCACTGTTGCCAAACAGCACATTACATATCTGGGAGTAAAGATTGGCAAAGTATCATCTTCTCTTTACCATTTAAATTTCTCCCCAGTCATCGCCGAACATTATAGGTGAGCTAGAGACGTGGTCTGACATTCCGCTCTCGCTCCTCTTTAAAATGACAAGTTTTGCCAGACTTCTGTACCCTCTGCAAACATTTCCCCTACTATTACACCATGTGGACATACAAAGACTTAATAAAGCTCTGTCGAAATTCGTCTGGCACAATCGTCACCCCTGCATTTCTCTGCAAAAACTATGCCTGCCCAGGAGTGAGGGGGGAGCCAACCTCCCCAACATTAGATTGTATAGCCTCTCTTGCCTACTGAGAGTATGTTTAGACTGGTTATCACAAAGCTCAAAGTATTCTAATCATGATTTGGAATCCCAAATGGCAAGCCCTTTCAGCCTACCAGCCTTACTGCACTGTAACCTTAGGACCCTTCCCCTGGATCTCAAACAAAATCTGCTAATACGCGACACGCTAGTGGCATGGCGAGAAAGTTAAACCTCTCTCCCTGGGTATCCAACCATCTCCCAATTCACGCAAACCCTTCTTTCCCCCAAGCACATCAGTATCCTGGATACCCGTCCCTGAGTGGGCTTCTCATAGATTACACAGGTTTGCTCAACTCCTTGATGCCTCCACAGGGGCACCCCTGCAAGACTCGCAAATTCTGTCATGTTTTGATCTCCCGGCCCATCATTTTCTCCACGTACACCAAGTCACTCACCATGCTTTGGGACTGAGCCAAAATAAATCTCAAAGATTTTGTTCATCTCTCCTGGACACTATCTTGGAAAATCAACAAATTAAAATTTCTACCATCTATAAGCCACTGAGCTCTCAACAAAGTAAACCCCTCCATTCTTCCTCTGTGGCAGGCTTGTCTAAAGATCTACAATCCCAGACACTATAGAGCAGATCCTTGCAGGCTATAACACCACATGTGCCTTCGTTACAAACAAATTTTGGTTGGAACAACAACTTAAAATTATGCATAGGGCATACATCCCCCACCTGAATAGTGGGCCAACCCAGAGCAAACATCTTTGCACCCTTTGCCCTGAAGAAAGACCAACCTTAACCTTGCTTCACAGACTCTGGGAATGTCCCCCCCATCTCTAACTTCTGAGACTAACACTTTGCTGATACTGTCACAGGAAGATCCCTAATATAGGACCTCTTCCCCTTACTATTTGGATATTTGAATGCAACTCCTCCAGGCCACTCCAAAATCCAGCGGCTTCTTACTCAAAAAAAAAGCCTGGCTTTTGCCATGCTTCATGTCTGTGAGAAGTGCCATACTGAAAAATTGGGCCTCCACTTCCACCCGTTTATCTCTGTTGTTAAACAGGAGCTCCTAAACCTTCTACTAAAGGAAAACTGGTCACTTACTCGTCCCACCTTGCAGTTACAACTCATTTCTGAAATAAATGGTCCCTCTTTGTCACAAAAATCCTCCCCATAAAAGATCACAACAGCTACCTGAACATTTCAGGATTCAAGAGGATATCATAGCCCCCAAACATCTCTTCAGATCCTTCCCTGCCGAAGACCTTAAAGCCTTGATTACATGCAATGCACCAGTCCTTGATGTGAAAGTCACCTCTTTACCTCATGGCCCCTCAAGACCCCAGCCTCAGCCTCACCTGCCAAGCCTTCATGCAAGTCATAGGCAACCCTGCAAATCCCTCTTTTCCCTTACTTCAGCTACTTCTTTCCATCTCCCACCACTGGACATTCCATCCCCCCCCCCCCCCCCCCGTTTTTATAAAGTACACAACTATCTTATATTTAATTTTTTATGTTTTACAATGCAGTGTTATGCAGTTTTGACACCTCTTTCTCCTAAGGTCTCGATCCACCTTGGAGAGGGATCCCAAGGGCTGCCACCCTTACCCCCACCTTGATGATCCTTCCTTTCTTTCTTCTTTTCTTGACCTTCGTCCTCCTCAGCTCCCCTAGTTGCTACTACAACTACAACAATTTTCTAACTTTAACCTAAAACTCGATTTTATATCATACCAATCCCTCCCTTTGGTAGTTTCTACTGGTACTATATGCTGCATTTCCGTACACTATGGTTCACTTTATTCTGACGACAGTTAAGATTTCTAAACCTTGAGTTTACTTGAGTTTTGTTAGCCTAATCTTTTGTACACCTTTTTATTGTCTTGTTATATCCTTAACAAAACCCAATAAAATGTATTAAAAAAAAAGGAGCATATTAAATAAAGGTATTGGTCAATGTATTCCAATGGGAACTAAGTTTAAAAGAGCTAAAAAAAAAAAATCCTGGGTGGCTCAACCCCCAACATAAAAATGCATATACAAACAAAAGAAAAGGCCTTAAAAAAATAAAAGGCTGAGGAGTCCTTGTAAGCATTCCAACTTTACAAAAAAGGCAATAATAAATGTAAGAATGCAATCAAGGCGGCTAAGATAGAACACAAAAGGCACATGGTGGAGGAGAGTAAAAAATTCCCAAGAAATTCTTTAAGTATATAAATAGTAAGAAAGGGAGGCCAGAACATATTGGTGCCATAAAGGTGTAACGCTCCTGCGTTTTACGTATGATGTGGATTTTCAGCTGCAGAAATATTCCACTTCAGTAGTCATGTAGAGAAACGCTGAGACACCATTCCCAACTCTCAATGACTCATCATGTGTGGATGATCTCAATTCAGCAAGTAAATACACACACTCAATAAGATGTTTCCTAGAGTGACTTATGTATATAGTAACACAGTGATGATAGGCTGAAGAGACAGGTTGGGTAGAGATGGTAGATGACAGACACTTGAAAGGAAATGTTCTTGAAAGTAAGATAGTAGCAGATGGGATGCAGATAGGTTTAGCAATCATGTATGGTAGCAGATGACAGAGTAGCAGGTGGACATACAAGAGAGATCAACCCAGTGCAAGAACAGGTGGTAGTAGGCTCAAGAGCTAGCAATCTTAGATAATGCAGATGTAGTAATAGTCCTTAGTATGCAGAGCTAGATAGTGTAAGCTTTAGTATAAAGGTTATAGAGGTTTCCCCTGTGTGGTACTTATCACTAATAGCAATGTAGCAGAGGAGAGGTTCGGCAAGAGCGGATGATCCGGTAGCGGGATACAGGGATCAGCGCAGCGTGGTTCCGACAGTGAGGTATGCTTGCAAGCATGAGAGCTTCAAGACAGGTTAGCATCAAGGCACAAAGCAGTTTGAACGAACACATGTGAGTGAGAGCCGGCGATCTAAATAGCCATCCAGTCCGGCGCTCAGTGATGACAGCATCAGTCTTAAAGGTGTATGCGCACCTTACCAAAAGAGAATGGTGGGGCGCATACACTTATGAAAGAGTAATTAGGGTACCCAAATGTACCAGAACATTACAGTAGCCCCCCCTTAAGGCCGGCTCCTGAAGGCCTCTGGAGCTGGTTTGTCTGGGTACTTCGCATGAAAATTGCGGATTAATCTAGAGGCATGTATGTCAGAGGTGTTTAGCCAGGTGTCGTCTTGGGGCCCATAGTTCTTCCATCGAACCAAGTACTGAAGTCTTCCTCTGTGGATACGAGAATCCAGACTCTCTTTTATCTCATATTCTTCTCCACCTTCAACTTGTACAGGAGGAGGAGGTGGGATAGTAGGCCTTATTCCTTGGTCAGGAACATGGGGCTTCAGTAGCGACACATGGAAAATGGGATGTATTTTGAGGTCTATTGGCAATGTAAGCTGTACTGCAGCTTTTCCAATAAGTTTCTTGATTGGGAAAGGTCCCAAGAACAGAGGTCCAAGCTTTTTGCTAGGGATTTTCAGTCTTAAATTTTTTGTTGAGAGCCAAACGAGGTCCCAGATAGCGTACTGAGGAGAAGGTCTTCTGCGAAGATCATAGTACTTCTTTTGTTGACTATGAGCGTGTGCAATGGTAGTATTAAGCAAACCCAGAGAGTCCTTTATTTGGGTAAGATAGTCTGAAGCTACTGGGTTATTTGAAGGAAGGATGCATGGTGGAAGAATAGAGGGATGAAACCCATAGTTCAAGTAGAACGGACTCTGCTTGGTCGTACTGTGGGTTGCGTTGTTGTAGGCAAATTCTGCCAGAGGGAGAAGATCCACCCAATCATCCTGTTGGTAAGAAGTGTAACAACGTAAATATTGCTCGATGCATTGGTTGACTCTTTCAGTCTGTCCGTTGGTCTGCGGATGGTAAGGAGAAGTGAGCTTCCGCTCGATCCGTAGTATGTGACATAGTTCTTGCCAGAACTTGGAAATAAATTGTGATCCACGGTCAGACAGAAGAGTTTTTGGGATACCATGTAACTTAAAGACATGATTCATCAGGAGTTCTGCCGTTTGTTTGGACGAAGGTAGTCTGCGAATAGCAATGAAATGTGCCATTTTTGTCAGATGGTCCACTGACACTAAGATGGTATTAAATCCTTTGGAAGGAGGCAATTCCACTATAAAGTCCAAGGACACAACTTCCCATGGAGTTTGGGGTATTGGTAGACTGCATAGTAGACCGGATGGCCTCGTAGTGTCAATTTTGGACCTGGCACAGACATTGCATGAAGAGACGAATTTTTGTATAGATGTTTTCATGTCAGGCCACCAGAATTGCCTGGTAATCAGATTAAGAGTCTTTGTCATACCCATATGTCCTGCCATAGGCACATCATGCGATAATCCCAAGATCTTGGTGCGTATGGTAGGTGGTATGTAAAGTTTGTCGTTGTAGTAGAGGAAGCCTTCTGCATCAGTATTTAGTTGTGGTGGGGGTGAATCCAAACTTATACCATGCAAAACCTCTTCCTTCAAGGAACGGACAACTCCAATAATGCGTTTGTGAGGTATTATAGGAACGGAAGGGATTTTGAAGTAGTTTTCTTCAGTTAGTCGTGATAGTGCATCCGCCTTTGTGTTCTTATCTGCAGGTGTGTAGGTCACTAGGAAGTTAAACCTTAGAAAGAATAGTGACCATCGTACCTGTCGGTGCGAGAGAGTTTTGTTAGTCTGAAGATATTGGAGATTTTTATGGTCCGTGTATATAAGTATTGGTAATTGGGTGCCTTCGAGTAGATGTCGCCAATTCTCCAGAGCCAATTTTATAGCAAGCAGTTCCTTTTCACCCACGGGGTAATTTATCTCGGGACTGCTTAGGGATTTAGAAAAAAAGGCGACTGGATGAAGTGGTGAAGTGTGAGTTGGTCGTTGGGAGAGTATTGCTCCTACTGCCATGTTTGACGCATCTACTTCCAGAA
This sequence comes from Pelophylax lessonae, assembly GCF_965119305.1. Lineage (NCBI taxonomy): Eukaryota > Metazoa > Chordata > Amphibia > Anura > Ranidae > Pelophylax > Pelophylax lessonae. Next base: position 58,439,123 of record NC_138775.1, read on the forward strand.
TGTATTGGAGGGATGGGTCTGGATGGCGTAGTATGGGAGCAGAAGTAAACCTTGTTTTTAACAGGTGAAAAGCTTGATTTGCTTCATCTGACCATTTGAATGTTTTTTTAATGCTAGTGAGCTGTGTGAGGGGTCTCACAATGGCAGAGAAGTTTCTAATGAACTTCCTGTAGAAATTCGAAAATCCAAGGAATCGCTGTAGCGCCTTGCGTGTGGTTGGTGTAGGCCAATCCTGAATGCAGGATATCTTACTCATGTCCATCTCGATTCCTGTTTTGGATATGATGTAGCCTAGAAAGAGTACCTCTTCTTTATGAAACAAGCATTTTTTCAGTTTCACATAAAGGTTGTGTGCAAGCAATCTCGATAATACTAGTCTTACATGTCTTATGTGTTCAGACAGGGATCGTGAATATATAAGTATATCGTCCAGATATACCACAACACAGACATCTAGTAAGTCTCTGAAAATATCGTTTATAAATCGTTGAAAAACTGCAGGGGCGTTGCATAGCCTGAATGGCATTACAAGATATTCGAACAATCCGTATCTGGTTCTGAATGCAGTCTCCACTCGTGTCCATCACGTATTCGAATGAGATTGTATGCTCCTTTCAGGTCCAATTTTGAAAAATAGGTAGCTCCACGCACCTGCTCAATGAGCTCAGGGATAAGCGGTAGAGGATAGCGATCTTTTATTGTAATAGCATTCAATTGCCTATAGTCGATGATAGGTCTGAGACTTGAGTCCTTATTGCGGACAAAAAAGAGTCCTGCTGCTGTGGAAGAAGTGGAAGGTCTAATAAAACCTTTTTCCAAATTCTCATCCAAATAGTCTTTGAGATGGGAAAGTTCATCCTGTGAAAGAGGATAAACATGACCGAACGGCAATTTGCTATTTGGGAGTAGATCAATGCTACAATCATAGTCTCGATGGGGAGGTAGTGCTTGAGTATTTTTCTCAAGAAAAACCTCAGAGAGATCCTGATAACATAGTGGTGCAATCTCATCTGTCACCACAGACAGGATCTTCCCGAAAGACGGGAGGTTACACGTACCCTTGCAATAGGAAGAGAGGAAGGTCAGGGTCCGTTCCTTCCAATCTATGGTTGGTTGATGTGTGTGCAACCAGGGAAGTCCCAAAACAATAGGAAAGTGGGGTGAAGGTATTAGATCGAAGGTAGTGGTCTCCATATGAGACCCGTTAGTAGTGACTAGGAGTGCCTGTGTCTGATCAGTGATCGGACCAGAGGGTAAAGGAACACCGTTAATAAGACTCACTGAGACAGGTTTAAGTTTAGAAATAATAGGAACTTTATTTAAAGCAGCAAAATGTATGTCAATATAATTTCCACAAGATCCTGTGTCAATCATGGCCTTAGTAGTAATCCTGTTCTGGTCCCACTGTAATGTTAAGCGAACAGAAAGATAAGGGTTAGTGATTGAAGTTGTCAATCCCCCTAGGAGGACATGTGAACACTCACCCTTCTTTTTGTAGACTAGGGGACAGACGTTTATCTTGTGATCCGGGGATGCACAGTACAAGCAGAGATTACCAGATCGTCTTCTGGCTCTTTCCATAATTGATAGAGGTGGGCGTATGGTTCCTACCTTCATAGGAACGGGGTCAAGGGCCGAAATCCGAGAAGAACTGGATAATGGCATTCCCATTTTCTCAGCCTTTCTTTCTCGTAGTCTTCTATCTATGGTGATACTGAGTTGTATCAATGCATTCAGGGTTTTTGGCAGATCCGCTCGGGCGAGCTCGTCTTTAACGGCCTCTGATAGGCCAAGCCTAAATTGGGTCTTCAGAGATGCATCATTCCATTCTGAATCAAGGGTCCATCTCTTGAATTCTGCGACAAAGTCTTCTACAGGTCTCTCACCTTGTTTCAAGGATCTTAATTGAAGATCGGCAGTACTCTGCCTATTGGGATCATCATATAGGCTAGTGAGTTCTGCTAGGAACAAGGCATAGGAGTTGAGAAGCTGATCGCTTTTCTCAAAAAGAGAGTCTGCCCAGGCCCGAGGATCGCCTGTTAGGTAAGAAATAATAGTACAAACCTTAATGTGATCAGTAAGGTAGGTACGGGGTTTTAGCAAGAAAAGTAACTCACATGCGTTTTTAAATTCACTAAGTTTTTTGCAATCGCCTGTAAATACCAAAGGAGGATTTATCTTGGTTTCAGGGGACTGAGCAGTGGTAAGTTGTGTCAGTCTAATTACCTGCTGCGACAGAGCCTGATTGTCTTCTTTTAATTCAGCAAGTGCATGTATTAACGCAGTTACTTGCTGTTTTAATTGTGTCATCTGAGTGGTTATTTCTGCTGAATCCATTTGTGGTTCGTTCAATCTGTAACGCTCCTGCGTTTTACGTATGATGTGGATTTTCAGCTGCAGAAATATTCCACTTCAGTAGTCATGTAGAGAAATGCTGAGACACCATTCCCAACTCTCAATGACTCATCATGTGTGGATGATCTCAATTCAGCAAGTAAATACACACACTCAATAAGATGTTTCCTAGAGTGACTTATGTATATAGTAACACAGTGATGATAGGCTGAAGAGACAGGTTGGGTAGAGATGGTAGATGACAGACACTTGAAAGGAAATGTTCTTGAAAGTAAGATAGTAGCAGATGGGATGCAGATAGGTTTAGCAATCATGTATGGTAGCAGATGACAGAGTAGCAGGTGGACATACAAGAGAGATCAACCCAGTGCAAGAACAGGTGGTAGTAGGCTCAAGAGCTAGCAATCTTAGATAATGCAGATGTAGTAATAGTCCTTAGTATGCAGAGCTAGATAGTGTAAGCTTTAGTATAAAGGTTATAGAGGTTTCCCCTGTGGGGTACTTATCACTAATAGCAATGTAGCAGAGGAGAGGTTCGGCAAGAGCGGATGATCCGGTAGCGGGATACAGGGATCAGCGCAGCGTGGTTCCGACAGCGAGGTATGCTTGCAAGCATGAGAGCTTCAAGACAGGTTAGCATCAAGGCACAAATCAGTTTGAACGAACACATGTGAGTGAGAGCCGGCGATCTAAATAGCCATCAAGTCCGGCACTCAGTGATGACAGCATCAGTCTTAAAGGTGTATGCGCACCTTACCAAAAGAGAATGGTGGGGCGCATACACTTATGAAAGAGTAATTAGGGTACCCAAAGGTACCAGAACATTACAAAAGGATGATGAAGAGAATTTGGTTACAAAAGATGGAGAGATAGCAAAAGTTTTGAATATATTCTTCTGCTCAGTCTTCAGAAAAGAAACGGGGGGATACAGTAACCAAGACGGTAATGTTCATTTTCATAGCACGTCACAGAAAGCACCCTCATGACTTACAGAGGACAGAATTAGAAATAGACTTGAAAAGCTTAACATACATAAGTCTCTGGGACCAGATGGCTTACACCCGAGGGTCCTTAAGGAACTCAGTCAGTTGATAGCCAGACCATTGTTCCTAATTTTTGTGGACAATTTACTGACTGGAATGGTACCAGCTGATTGGAGAAAAGCCAACATGGCACCAATATTTATAAAAGGGCAGTGATATATCCCTGGGAACTACAGGCAAGTTAGCCTAACATCAATAGTCTGCAAGCTATTGGAGGAGATCTTAAGGGATTATATCCAATTTTTCCTCAATGAAAATGGTATCATTAGCAGTAATCAACACGGATTCATGAAGAATCGTTCTTGCCAAACCAATCTATTAACCTTCTATGAAGAAGTGAGCTGCCATCTAGATAAAGGAAGGCCTGTAGATGTAGGTGTATCTGGATTTTGCAAAGGCATTCGATACAGTTCCCACAAAGTTTGCTGTAAAATACGGTCTGTCGGCATGGGCCATAGAGTGAGAACCTGGACTGAAAACTGGCTACAAGGGTGAGTCCAAAAGGTGGTGATAAATGGGGGGTGTTCGGAATGGTCTGGTGTGGAAAATGGAGTCCCCCAAGGATCTGTCCTGGGATGAATCCTGTTTAATTTATTCATAAATGATCAGGAGGATGGGATAAACAGACCAATCTCAGTATTTGTGGAAGATATAAAGTTAAGCAGGGCAGTAACTTCTAGGCAGGATGTGGAAACTAGTGATTGACCGATATCGTTTTTTTACTGCCGATACCGATATTTTGGTCATCGGGTATTGGTATCGGCCAATATCTTCCGATATTTTCGGACATTAAAAATTATTATTTTTTTTTTTTTATGTCTACAGATACTGTGGTGGAGGGATATGGGGGTCTAAAAGACCCCAAACCCCTCCTCTGCACTTAAGTATTCAAAACGCCAAGTTTGGCTGTTTTGAAAGCTTTAAGTTTTCTTAATTCGGCGCCGCCAGTACCCGGAAGTGATGTCATGTCATAACATCACTTCCGGGTAGGCGGCGGCACCAAATTCAAAGATATGGAGACCCAGGTCAGACGGCAGCAGAGAAGGCAGGGACGGGAGACTCGGGCGAGCCGCGGAAAGCGGTGGGAGGGGGACGACGTCCCCTCCCACTCCTTGGAATGACAGCCGAGCAGCTTCTCAGCCGCATCGGTTGCCATTACAAGACAGCTGACCATCGGCTATGGACACCGTTACCGGGATGATGCCTCTAGCTGCAGGCATCACCCCGGTACAAGCACTTTCCCTGAAATATCGGCAAATAAAAAGCCGATTCCGATATATAGGGGAAAGTCCATATCGGCCCTCGATATATATTGACTTTGCCGATAATCAGTTGATCTCTAGTGGAAACCTTGCAAAAAGACCTAAACAAATTAATGTGGTGGGCAACTACATGGCAAATGAGGTTTAATGTTGAAAAATGGAAGGTAATCTATTTGGGTGCCAAAAATATGAACGCAAGTTACTTGCTAGGGGAAGAACCACTGGGAGAATCTAGGATGGAAAGGGACCTGTGGGTCCTAGTAGAGGACAGGCTCAGCAATGGCATGCAATGCCAGGCTGCTGCAAGCAAAGCCAACAGAATATTAGCATACATTAAAAGGGGGATTAACTCCAGAGATAAAATGATAATTCTCCCACTCGAAAAGACTCTGGTCCAGCCGCATCTTGAGTATGCTGTTCAGTTCTGGGCACCAGTCCTCAGGAAGGATGTGCTGGAACTGGAAAGAGTTCAGAGAAGAGCAACAAAGCTAATAAAGGGACTGGAGGACCTCAGCTATGGGGAATGGCTACAAGCATTGAACTTATTCTCTCTGGAGAGGAGACGTTTGAGAGGGGATATGATATTGATGAATGAATACCGTTCTGGTGACCCTAGCATAGGGAAAAAAGACACGTGGCCATTCACTAAAATAAGAAAAGTGGTTTAAACTTAAACTGTGTAGAGGGTTCTTTACTGTCAGAGTGGTAAGGATGTGGAATTCTCTTCCAGAAACAGTGGTATCAGCAGGGAGCGTCGATAATTTCAAAAAACTATTAGAGGGACACCTTAACGACCACAACATACAGGGATATATAATGTACTATTGACATAAACGCACACTCGCGCACACACATATCATAGGTTGAAATGGATGGACTTGTGTCTTTTTTCAACCTCACTAACTATGTAACTATGCTGCCTTGCAGCAAAAAAAATGGTAATATATGATACAGAAAAACAGAAACTTTTTTCCCAGTTCTGTAGGAAGGGGGAATTAGAGGGGCATAAGCTGCTATAATGGGTTAAGTTATGTTTTAACCGCCCCACATAATATACTGCAGCAGGGCGGCCCTTCAGTGCGAAATCACGTACTTGTATGTAATTTCGATTTCCGGGTCTGGAGTGCGCATGTGTATTTGATTGGACACAGCAGGAGCCAATCAGCGGGTCCGGTGGACCTGATGTTCGCCAGCACCCAGCGATTGTTTCCCGAGAGAGGCAGAACGGCCTATGTAAACAAAGCAGATCGCCATTCTGTCAGAGGGGAAGATGGAGATCTTGTGTTTCTGCTAAGCAGGAATATGGATCTCTGTCTTCCCCCAGTCAAAGCATCCCCCACACAGTTAGCAAGCACTTCCAGGGAACACATTTAACCCTTTGATCGCTCTAGATGTTAATCCCTTCCCTGCCAATGTCATTAGTACAGTGACAGTGCAATTTTTTTAAGCACTAATCACTGTATTGGTGTCACTGGTCCCCATAAAGTGCCACTTAGTGCCAGATTTGTCTGCTGCATCTAAATTTGCTGATCGCCGTCATTACTAGTAAAAAATAAAAATAAAAAAAATAATAAAAATGACATTAGTATAACCCATAGTTTGTAGACACTATAACTTCTGCCCAAATCAATCAATATACGCTAATTTGGGATTTTGTTTTACCAAAAAACTGTAGCAGAATACATATTGGCCTAAATTGATGAAGAAGTTAGATTTTTACATATTTTTATTGGGAATGTTTTATAGCAGAAAGTAAAAAATAGCGCTAAAAATAAAAATCGCACAAGCGATCAAATACCACCAAAAGAAAGCTCTATTTGTGGGAAAAAAGGAAATCAATTTTATTTGGGTACAGCATTGCACGACCGCCTCTGTTAAAGTAACGCAGTGCCGTATCGCAAAAAATGGCCTGGTTATGAAGGAGGGTAAACCTTCCAGAGCTGAAGTGGTTAAATATACATTTTTTAAAAGCAGGTAGTAGATGGAACCCCTGATGAAGTTACGTGTTCGGTGACGTAACGCGTAGGGCGTGGCTGATGATGCCAAGCTGTACACCTGGAAGTTTTCAAGCCGCCATCTACTTTAAAAAACTCATCCCCTCCTCCTATGCCACGTTTGGCATGTCATTTTTTGTCAGGTACCCGCTCCCACTTCCACTCAGATTGCCGATCTTAGTGGAAGTTCTCCTCTCCTCCTTCCTCCCTGCAATCTTCAGGGACAACTCCCAGTTTCCAGAAGATCGCCTGACCATTCAGGAGGCGCAGCACGACTCGCGCATGAGCAGTGTTCACCTGGCTTTGAAGACACAAACTGTCACAGCCGGGTGCTGACAGTTGTAATGCCGATGCCGTGGAGAGGAGTGGGAGAGAATTGAAGGCTTGGGTGGCCACACCACTGGACCTGGGAACTGGTGAGTGTGTGTTATTAAAAGTCAGTAGCTAGAGTTGTTGCAGCTGCTGACTTTTAATAAGCACAAAAACAACTGGTACTCCACTTAAGGCTCCTTTCACACTTGTGCAACCTAAAAGTTGTGCGATTTTGCTGCGATTTTGACTAGACTTGAAGCAATGCCTGTGTAATCTTGAGGTCTATGGACCTCAGAACGCATTAAAGTTGGACCAAAGTAGTGCAGGGACTACTTTGAAGTCACTTTGACTTGAAGTCGCACATATATGAACGGTACTCATTGGAAATCATAGAGTATGACTTGGCATGCGACTTGGCAGTTCCAAGTCGTAGGACAAGTCTCACAAGTGTGAAAGGGGCCCTAAGGGGAAAGGAGCATGTATACTGTGGTGCACCAGCAATGCACTTTTGAATGCAATTTTTTAATTGTATATTAAATAAATATTGTCGGGAAAGGTTTTACGCTACGATGGTCTATTTTGTTTGAGCTTCGGAGAAAAGAATATTGTACGGCCGAGGAGGATGGAGAGAGATTGAGTTCCGGGGGGATTCCTAGTATGGAGAATACGTGTTGCTATTCTGACCCCATTTAAAGGGAAAAAGCTATTTGACCTAAAATAATTCTGGGTCAAATACTGGAGGTGAGAGTATATCTGTATGTCGGAGAAGGGATGAGCACTGCATTTAGTGGAATTATCACTAGTAGAATATGTGGATTGCACAGTAATCGATCGATCATTTGAAGAATATTTGTTTAAAAACAAGGATATTGACATTTTTATTGGAGCATTTATATGTCACATTGAGCGTTTAATATATTTATGTGGAATAATCGCCACTGGCTAAAAAGGAGGAGTGCAAAAACAAATCAATCAATTGTCAGAAGAACATTCGTTCATAAGTAAAGACACAGATACAGTATTTTTACACTTATATGTTTTATTTAGAGAATTCACCATTTTGATGTTTTATTTTGAATCATTGTGTATGCATACCACTTTGGAGTTCACATTGAGTCACAAAGTATATTACTGGCATAAGACATTGCTGCAATTAGCATAACATTTCAGGTAGTATTATTACTTGGTATCAGCCTCTTGCAGTTCCTACATGACAGAGCTCAGACTCTTCAGAGGGAGAAGGAGGGAACAGAGCCAGTCAGGTGTTCTGTAGTACAGGGAGCATGCTGATAGGAGGAGAGAGAGAAAAGTAACAAAGACATGGGCGTCCGCAGAAATTTTTTCAGGGGAGGCATAATTTTAAGGTCACCCATGCTCCGCCCCTTTTCACCCCCATAGATCCCCCTTTAGAGCAGGCCAGGCCAGGGTCCCCCATAGATCCCCTTTAGAGCAGGGTCCCCATAGATCCCCCTTTAGAGCAGGCCAGGGTCCCCATAGATCCCTCTTTAGTCTTACCTTTTCACCTATATTCCCTATGCTACCAGGTTTTCCTGCACCACCAGGTACTCCAGGCTCTCCCTGCAAAGAATATATATATATTTAGCCAATATGACCCCCTTTAGAGCAGGCCAGGCCAGTGTCCTCCATAGAATCCCTATAGAGCAGGGACCACATAGATCCCCCTTTAGAGCAGGCCAGGCCAGGGTCCCCCGTAGATATCCTTTAGAGCAGGGTCCCCATAGACCCCCCTTTAGAGCAGGCCAGGCCAGGGTCCCCCATAGATCCCCCTTTAGAGCAGGATCCCCATAGATTCCCCTCTTAATACAGCTCTCATGTTCTCATGTAGGTTTTTCATTTGTGTATTCCACTGGAGTTCAATTTCAAGGTGTTCCATTGTCTATATAATCTCCATCTTAAAGTCTTAAAGGCGATATGTATATTTATGTAGAATCTTAATTGTTTTCACAGTAATTTAATATATCTTCCCAAACTTGATATACATTTATTTTAGCCAAACATATTTGCTAAATTCTAGCATTACCTGCCCTGTGTATCCACATAACATTCACGGCCCCATTCACACTAGTGCGACGCAATTTTACCGCGATTTTGCGTTTTCGCATGGACAAGTCGCACTAGTGTGAATGGGGCCCACATTGTCTGCTGTAACTAATTAGGCCGAATGATATTATAATATTTATGATATTTATTAACAAAGTAAAAAAAGGAAAAATTAAGGGCAAGTTCACACCAGAATCACACAGGAGCGTGATGTGCATTCCTGAGCGCTTCCTGAGCATTCCCTTGCAGTGTGATTTTCAGCCCATTATATATATATATATATATATACATATACACAGTATGTATACACTGTGTGAACACTTTGAAAACACATCAGTTCTCAATGGGGAAAAAATCTCATGCTGGATATCTATACTGATATGGACTGAGTAATGTGTTAGTAGCAAAAGTGCCACCTCATTTGATGGAAATGAAAATCAGCAACCTACAGAGGGCTGAATTCAAAGGCACCCCAAAAATCAAAGTAAAAAAAAATGATGCAGCAGGCTATTCCATTTTGCTGAAATTTCGTTGCAGCAACTCAAAATGGTACTCAGTAGTTTGTATGGCCCCCATGTATGCATACCTGACAACGTCGGGGCATGCTCCTAATGAGACAGCGGATGGTGTCCTGGGGTATTTCCTCCCAGATGTGGACCAAGGCATCACTGAGCTCCTGAACAGACTGAGGTGCAACCTGGCGGTGTCAGATGGACTGAAACATAATGTCCCAGAGGTGTTCTATTGGATTTAGGTCAGGCAAGCATGGGGGTCATTCAATGGTATCAATTCTTTCATCCTCCAGGAACTGGCTGCATACTCTTGCCACATGAAGCAGGGCATTGTTGTTCACCAGGAGGGACCCAGGACCCACTGTACTAGCGTAGGGTTTGACAATAGGTCCAAGGATTTTGTCCCAATACCTAATGGCAGTCAGGGTGTCATTGTCTAGCCAGTAGAGGTCTGTGTGTCCCTCCATGGATATGCCTCCCCAGGCCCTCACTGACCCACCACCAAACCAGTCATGCTGAACGATGTTACAGACAGCATAACATTCTCCACAGCTTCTCCAGACCATTTCACGTTTGTCACATGTGCTCAGGGTGAACCTGCTCTCATCTGTGAAAAGCACAGGGCGCCAGTAGCAGACCTGTAAATTCTGGTATTCAATGGCAAATGCCGTTCGAGTTCCAAGGTGCCGGGCAGTGAGCACAGGGCCCACTGGAAGATATCAGGTCCTCAGGCCACCATCATGAAGTCTCTTTCTGATTGTTTTGTCAGAGACATTCACACCAGTGGCCTGCTGGAGGTCATTTTGTAGAGCTCTGGCACTGCACATCCTGTTCTTCATTGCACAAAGGAGCAAATACCGGTCCTGATGATGGGTTAAGGAACTTCTATGGCCCTGTCTATCTCTCCTAGAGTAACCTCCTGTCTCCTGGAATCTCCTTCATGCTCTTGAGACTATTGTGGTAGACACAGCAAACCTTGTGGCGTACTGATGTGCCATCCAGGAGGAGTTGGACTGCCTGTGCAACCTCTATAGGGTCCAGGTAGCGCCTCATGCTACCAGTAGTGACACTGACCCTAGCCAAATGCAAAACTAGTGAAAAACTTTTAGAAAAGATGAGTAGGGAAAAAACATTTTAGTGGCCTCCACCTGTAAAACCATTCCTGTTTGGGGGTGGTCTCATTGTTGCCCATCTAGTGCACCTGTTGTTAATTTCATTAACACCAAAGCAGCTGAAACTGATTAACAACCCCCTCTGCTACTTAATTGACCAGATCAAATATCCCAGGAGTTTAATTGACTTAATGCTATACTCTGATTAATTTTTTTGAACAGTGTATTTATTTATTTATTTTCTATTTCTCCTGTATATGTGTGTTCCTTCTATATTACTTCCTAGCGGAAGTGTATGGACTCAAAAAGCTGGTCAGCTTCCATAAGTAAAGATGATAAACATCATAAAAGCATTATATGTAAGGGAGCCAGCATATAGATCTCTCATAACCTAATTATTTCTCTATACGTCAATACAGAGGCTCCAAAACTTCACACTAATATGCCTTAATGATAACTTACTTAGAAGGGTCCTCAATGGTCCTTAGCAGACCTGAAAGTGGTAGAGCTGTGCGGTCCTCCATGTATTAATGTGTCCAAACATTTCACAAGATCGTTAACAATGAAGGAGTTTAAAGTGGAACTCTAACTAAAAGGGTTTTTTTTTTTTTTTTACTAGTAGCATTGGGAAGGGTCTGAACCTCTGCAAACGTAATTGCACGTCATTACCTGCATTTCTTCTGCAGATACTGAGACAGGCCATTCCAGAGCACTTGTTGAAGGTGGGTGGGAAGAGGGGTCTACCTGCTATAATCACATGATCATCCCGAATGTTGAAATAAGAAACAGGCAGACTATGTGTGTGACTATGACTCCTGTAGTGAGGTTGGGCCAATGGGAGGAACCACAGCTCCTGGTGGGGGACAAGGAACCCCTCCCAAAAATGTTTCTGCAGGATCTTCAGCTGGCTCCTAACAATTGCATAGATCAGTGGTGTGGCCATCAGGAGGGCGCAGTGGTACATGTCCATTAACAGTAGGCAAACAGAATACAAAACAGAAGGCAAAAACGTACCGTAGGACAAATAATCTCACAATGATAAACACTAAAGGCAAGGTAAAAAAAAAAAAAAAAAACACAATCCGCGGGGCAATGGCCCTCTAGAAAGGTCTCAATCTCCACCGGCTTCTACCAAATGGCCAGCATACGGAGACAGAGAGGAACCGATCTGGTGACCTGACCTGCCCGCATATTTCGAGAGGGCCACATTATCTTACAATATCAGAAAAATAATTATTTCTCTCTGTAAGAATGCTTCATGGCCTCCCACTTCCATGCTGGCCAGCTGAGGGATAGCCACCCTGCTCAACACATAGATTGTGTCAGACAATTTCTCTTACTGAATGCTGATTACTGAGAGCATTGGGTCTAATTCCAGAGCCTACTGGACTGCCCCTGATTGCCTTTGGGGGATCAGGAAGGAATTTTTTGTTCTCTTGCTGGAGCAATTATGGGGGGTTAGCGATTGCCTTCCTCTGGACAAACTCTAGGTATAGGAATGTGTATATGGAGGTTTTATATTTATTCATTTTTCTGTTGGTTGAAGTAGATGGACTTTTTCCAACCTGGCTAACTATGTATCAACTGCAGTAAAATGAGCCAATTGGTTGAGTTGCATAGAAAGGAGCATGCTCATAGGAGGAAGACACAGAGTTGGGCTCATCAGTACAGTCATAAACTGGAGAAAACCAATACAAGTGATATTTAACCACTTCTTGACCAAAAGGATTTGCCCCCTTAATGACCAGGCCCCATTTTGCGATTCGGCACTGCATTATTTAAACGGAAAATTGCGCGGTCGTGCGAAGCTGTACCTAAATACAATTGATGTCCTTTTATTCCCACAAATGGCCTTTTTATGGTAGGGACAGGTTTTTGATGGACTAAAGAAAACATATCACACTAAAGGGTTTTTTATAACCACTTTAAGACCGGAAGGATTTGCTCCCATGCAATTCTCTACCTAAATAAAATTGATGTCCTTTTTTTTCCCCACAAATAGAGCTTTCTTTTGGTGGTGTTTGATCACCTGTGCGATTTTTATTTTTTGCGCTATAAACAAAAAAAGAGCGACAATTCTAAAAAAAAAAAAAAACAATATTTTTCACATTCTGCTGTATAACATTCCCCCCAAAGAATTTAAAAATTAAAATTTTTTAACATTTTAGGCCAATTTGTTTTCTGCTACATATTTTTGGTAAAAAAAAATCGCAATAAGCGTATTTTGATTGGTTTGCAAAAGTTAATGCGTCTACTAACTACGGGAACGATTTATGTCATTTTTATTGTTTTTTTTTTTTTTACTAGTAATGGCGGCGATCTGCGATTTTTTTTGCGGGACTGCAACATTACGGTGGACAAATCGGACCCCTAACTGACATTTTTGGCACTTTTGGGGGGACTAGTGACATTACTATAGTAATCAGTGCTAAAAATATGCACTGTTACTGTAATAATAACACTGGCAGGGAAGGGGTTAACACTGTGGGTGATAAAGGGGTTAAATGTGTACCTAGGGGCGTGTTTCTAACTGTGGGGGGCGTGGCTTGTGAAATTATCATAGAGACCTGTGTTACTATATAGAAGGATCACAGGAGCTCTGTGATCATTACAAGGAGAAGAACGGTCAGCTGTGTTTACAACAGCCGACTGTCCTTCTCTATCAGCGGGTATCAATCACGGGTGTCAGGAGCCGCCTGCCCCGCGCATCCCCCTAGCGTGCGCTCGCCCCCTAGCTGCAGACGTGAGACCGACGTATACCTATGTTGGTTCGTGCAGGAGCGGCTGCATGCCGCAGTATAACTGCTGCGGGCGGTCGGCAACCGCTTAAATGGTAACTCCACTTTCGTGGGGAAAAGAAAATAGCAAATAAAGAAAATAAACAATTTAGCGTATACAATTGTGACACAAATAATATTGTAATTGAATGTTATTAAAAATTACCTTTCCTTTTCAGTCTGCAGCTGTTGTAATTTTCTGAAAATGCAATGCAATAATGGCCGCATGGAATTGTTCTGTACACAGAATGTATACTGACCACACCCCAGAAATATAATTTCCTGCTTGTGTGATTGGCTCACCAATTTTCCCAGAAGTCTGCACTAAGATACAAGTCAGATTTCTGGCATCCCCTGCAACAAAAATTTCATTTTTGGTGAGATACTCCCAATAGGAACATGTCTAAAGGGATGCAGAGCTCTGCAGCTGCCACAGCTGAATGATAATTATGAAATCACTACCATTTGACCCACTCAGCACAGAGGAACAAACAATGATAGGAATCGGCAACAAAGTTTGTTATAATCCTTGCAATGTACAGAGATCACCCAGAGGGGAATGTTTTTTTCTCAACAAAAGTGGAGTTACGCTTTAAAGGATAAGCCCAGTCAACGCTAAACCTGCTCTTTGCCACTTTCTAAACCTAATCTATCTAACCCTGTAAAGCAAAAATCACTGTACTTATCTTTTCTGAAGCCGGTCCGGTCTCACGCTGAGCTGTCAGTGGGGGCTTCAGCGTGGAGGCGGTTGCAGGAGAGGCACTCAACAACTGAAGCCCCATAGTTAGTCTATGGGTGACGTCACTTCCCATTCATTTCACAGCCGTTGTCGGTCCTCTCCTGCACAGAGCTTCCGCCGCTGGAGACCAGACCGGATCTCCTGCAGAATAGGTAAGTACAGAAAGTTTGGCTTTACAGGATTAGATAGATTAGTCTTACTTCTCCTTTAAAGAGGTTGTAAACCTCAGAAAAATTTAAAAAAATTAAAAAAGAGAACCTGGAAAACAAAGGCATAATGAGCTAGTATGCATCACATACTAGCTCATTATGAAATACTTACCTAATAATGAAGCCCCCGCAGTGCCGCCCGCTCCCCACTGAGACGGCCGACATGTTCGGCCATCGTTCTTCCTGGTTCACGTCCTCTGGCCATCCGATTGGATGGGGTCGCGTTGACACGGCACAGGGCTCTGAAGGAATGGCACAGGTGGCCGTTCCTTCAGGGCGCATGGGCCGATGACATCATCGGTTGCATGCAATGTAAATATCTCCTAAATGGTGCAAGTTTAGGAGATATTTACAGTACCTGTAGGTAAGCCTTATTATACGCTTACCTATAGGAAAAAGTCATGAAGGGGGGTTTACAACCTCTCTAAAGCGGTTCTAAAGGCAGTGGTGTATTTAGGTTTTGTGCTGTCCTAGGCCTGACTAAACTTGGGCACCCCTAATTTAAATATGACCCACCCCTTCTTGTAAAGGCCACACCCTTTCCTGTTTATGACCCGCCCTGTCATCTGTAAACCACAGACCACAACCACAGTCTATTAGTGCCGATCAGTGCAGCCTCATCAGTTCCCATAAGTTCAGCTTCATCAGTGCCCATCAGTGCAGCCTTATCAGTGCTCATCAATGCAGCCTCATCAGTTCCCATAAGTTCAGCTTCAACAGTGCTCATCAGTGCAGCCTCATTACTGCCCATCAGTGCAGCCTCGTCAGTGGCCATCCTTACAGCCCCATCAGTGGCAACAAGTGCAGCCTCTCAGTGCCCATTAGTGCAGCCTATCAGTGCATCATATCAGTGCCCATCAGTGCAGTCCTATCAGTGCAGCCTATCAGTCCTGCCTCACCAGTGGCCATCAGTGCAGTCTATTAGTGCCCATCAGTGCAACATATCAGTGCAGCCCCATTAGCTTGTTTGCTGCCCCCTGCAAAGTGCTGCCCTAGGCCTGGGCCTTGTTGGCCTAGGCCAAGATACAGCACTGTCTAAAGGATACAGTTTTTTTATTTTTTTTACCTTAATGCATTTTCTACATTAAGCTAAAAGACCCTCAGCCCCCAGGTCCTCTCTGCCCTCTCTCTCCTCAGAGGCTTAGAGACAGCAGCGGGAGTCTTTGGCTGCTGTCAGTAATAGCCAGTGAGGAGGGAGCAAAACCATTGCACAGAGCAGGTAAGTATAACATGTTTGTTATTTGAAAAAATATGGGTTTACAATCTCTTCAGCTGCAGCAGAGAAAGCTCAGGTCTCCTTTCCTGCCAGACAGGACTATGCTATGTGATGGGACTGTGTAAATCTCTAGAATGGATGGACAGGAAAGTGGAATACTGTACTTGAATTTCAGTTTCTTGCAGTCCCTGTACAGCAGAGCTCAGACTAAGGGAGTAAGAAGAAGTAAAAGGAGCCAGTCTGTTGAGCTGCAGTGCATGGAGCATGCTCATAGGAGGAAAGAACAGTGTGACAGAGATGAGCTTATCAGTCTAGCCATTGACTGGGGGGCAGAATAACACCTGTAAGTTATACTTTACTGCAGCAGAGAAAAATCAGATCTCCCTTTCTGCCAGACAGAGCTACAGAGCTGTTCTGTGTGATATGGGACTATGTAAATTGCAAGCCTGGATGGACAGAAAAACAAATCCTTTGGCAGTTAAAAAAGCTCATATATATATAAACAGTATATTTCATCTTTGTATTTACCAATTTACCTGCCTGGCATTCCTTACTGTGCCCTTTATCCAAAGACAAAACTTTTTGTAAGATTTAGGCCTCTTGCACACTGCAGCTTAAAAAAGCTCAGAACAGCTTTTTTTTTTTTTCCTGAGCTAAAATACAGCCCATTCTTTGTAATGTGCCTATGCACACAGGCGTGTAAATGAGCGCCGTTCATTCTTCAGTAGGACAAAATAGAAAAATCTGCATTTTTGGACAGTAATTTACACCTAATGCGCGCAAATACGCGCAATTGCGAACAAATGAACGCACGCAAACATACTGTTGATATGAAAAATGCTAATTTGCATATTTTACAAGAACGCGAGAATACATTTGCACAAAAAGACGCAAAATTGTGCGAAAAGATGCAAATTTGCACAAACGCATATGCGCGAAAAATGCTCGCAAATGCACCAATTCCAATAACACAAATATGCCTTAAATTTACGGCTGAAAAGGAGATGCTCAAACAGGAGTATCATGTGTAAGAGGCCTTAGAGTGGTGAGGGGCTAGAACCACTCAGCTTTTATAGATGTCTGTGTCTTCATTCATTATATTCACTCTCTCTATTTGTTTAGATCACCAGTGATAGCGGGAATGAAAATGAGGGTGCATCCAACATTTTGAGTTGCCACCAGAACACAAATAGAGGGGGAATCTTGCAATGGGGCACTTGTTCCTGTGACAACTGTCTAGGAGGCAAATTATTTTCCTATTGAGTCTATAGGACAGGAAGTGAAGGGAAATCTCCCTTATGATACACAGATGGCAAGAAAATAACCATTTAACCCTTCCATACCCTGTCCAAAATGAAAAAATAAATGGCATTAGATATACTTTAAAGCTGAATTCCAGGAATTCAGCTCCTATGTAAAAAGTGAAGGCACACTATGAGCTAAGTCCAAGGAGGTGCATGACACCTCCTGGGCTTATCTCTATTATATACATCTAACAGTTTTTTTGCACTCCCAGAAGACGGCTATCGCTGTATTTCCAGGAATATGATGCTGATGCTTCAGGTCTAAGCAACTTCAATGGTGCATCTGCTATCCCCATCCTCCTTCCTAATCACAGAAGCCTTTTTATTATGTGCACTCATTCACAAAATACAAAGGCTTTTCAGAATGGGCAGTAAAGGGGAATGGCATGCATAGCTGCTCTGCGTGCCACTCTCTCCTCTCACAGACCGGAGTGTCAGTGTATGTTTTGGCAGAGCCATAAACCTGTCAAATATAAATATAAAAAATTGAGATAAGTTCAAGAGATGCCATGTGCCTCCTTGGACTTAACTCATAGTGTACCTTAACTTCTTACAAAGAGGCTGAATTCCTGGAATTCAGCATTAAATAGAAGTAGTAATTACTCAGGATCAAAAAGAGAAGAGAGGATCCTCTACACTCTGCTGCTGGCTCCCCTTTACTGAACACTCCAACGAAAGGGGAGAGGAGTGTACTGTACTATTTTTACTATTTTATACTTTTTCTTAAAGCTGAACTCTGTACACAAAAGTTGTATTTAAATAAATATATAGTATTTCTCAATAGTATCAAAGAATGGCAAATTCATATGATTATATCCTATTGGATGAAACGCGTCAGTACGTCTACATTGCTTTTTAACCACTTGCCGACCGCCGCAAGTAGATATACTGCGGCGGTCAGCCCCTCACAGGCAGAGTGACGTAGGGGTACGTCACTAGCCTGTGAGGCTCTGGGGAGCGAGCGCGCGCCGCCGGCGGCGCACTCCCGCTCCCGCGTGGTCACGGACCCCCCCGCGCGTGTGACCGGCGGACCCGATGTCCACCGCTCACTCAGCGATCGTCTGGGGAGAGGGAGAAAGGCAGGCGGCTTGTGTAAACAAGCTGCCTGTCATTCTACCCTGTGTAGAAACTGTGATCACACGGTTCTACTATGTAGGACCGTTGATCACTGTTTCTACAGCTCAAGCCACAGCCAATCACAGTTAGAATCACGCCCCTAGGGACACACACAGCCCCTCCCTCTCAAATAAAGTTAACCCCTTCACTGCCAGTGTAATTTTACAGTAACAGTGCATATGTATAGAACTGATCACTGGTTACCCCAAAAGTGTCAAAAATGTCAGTCAAGGGTCCGATCTGTCCGCCGCAATGTCGCAGTACTGCAAAAAAATCGCAGATCGCCGCCATTACGCGTTAAAAAAAAAACAACAAAAATGACAAAAATCTTTCCCTTTGTTAGTAAACGCGATAACTTTTGCGCAAACCAATCAAAATACGCTTTTTGCGATTTTTTTACCAAACATATGTAGCATAAAACAAATTGGCCGAAAATGTTAAAAAATTTTGATTTTTAAATTTTTTTGGGGGGGAATTTCATATAAAAAAATTTGAAAAATATTGTTATTTTTGCAAAATTGACGCTCTTTTTTTGTTTATAGCGCAAAAAGTAAAAGTCGCACAGGTGATCAAATACCACCAAAAGAAAGCTCTGTTTGTGGGAAAAAAAGACGTCAAATTCGTTTAGGTACAGCACCGCACGACCGCGCAATTGTCCATTAAATTCACGCAGTGCTGAATCGCAAAATACCCCCTGCTCTTTAAGCAGCCAAATCCTCCGGGGCTTAAGTGGTTAATTTATTCCATTTGTGCTGCTTTCAAGAATGTCTGAAAGTGTATTTCTTTATATTTATTAAATCTGAGGAAAACAGGTTTTACACTATGTTCGTGTTGTCTGGTTCATTCCTGCACATGTACATCCGATTGTGATATCCGGGCATTCCCTGGTGAGACTCCTTGACCATCCTTTGGAGTATCCACTGTTTCAGCCACATTTGGAATCATCCATGATCATATACCTGCTTTGTATGACCCATTTGCTGTATAGTAATTTGGGGTCTTACCCTCCGGTGAGCGCATTCATATTTGGTTTGCTGGTGTTGGGATCTTTCCACAATTTTTCATCACCTTCATGAATTGATTTATTTCACTGGGACTCACTTTATACGAACGCTGGATTTTTCTTTATATTTGTTTATATGTATTTATACACCTATTTATTTGCACATGCCAATTTGCACATATCAAATTAGCACATGCTATTTAGCACCACACTTATTTATATAATTTGCAGTATTTCTCAATAGTATCAAAGAATAAAAATACACTTTGTGTGTGCCAAATACCTTTGCAGAAGCAGATATTGCCTTCTAACAATAGTGATGACATCATCACTGTGCTGTACATAGCTTGTGTAGAAAGCAGAGTCGTGGCAGGGACCCAACAGGACCACCCCCTACAGGCTGCCTGCAGAAAACTACAGGAGGGGGCAGAGACAAGACCAGTCATCCTGCACAAGAAGAGAGAGCAGCAGTGACCGGTCTGTATTATAGGAAGTTCCTGCACAGAGGCAATGTTTCACACTAGATGACTGTAGAGAACTGGAAGAAATACATAAAGCACACCAAGATTTAAGAAGAATACACGTCTCTTGTATTTAGGCAGCATTTGCGTATCCCAGAGTTTAGTTTTATGTAAAAAAAACATAAAAAAAGATTTAAAACATTTTTTTTTTAAATTTTACAGATTCTCAAATATCCAATCTGGTGGAACAAATTGCTCAAGCAAATTCACTATTTGCTCATCTGTGTTGATTTGTTTTAATTAGAGCGCTAATATAAATTGTTGGTCAACAAAGCGTTTCACATAAGGATAGCAGATGCAGATGTCCAATGTGGACTAAAATGATCCTTGCTGTATGCTGTGTGTGCTGTCAGATGGTGGGAAATGTGATCATTTTTAATCCCCACAGTTTTGAAATTAGAGATAAAAATCAATCTCAGATATCTCATATTCTGACAATGATTAATAGCTGAAGTGCAGCAAAATGACTTTGGAAAACTTAAAGCGTAAAAAATAAAAAAAAATGCAAACAGGAAAGCTTTTTAGCAGAAGAAATATGCAGGTGTGCAGACCCAGAACCTCAGCACAGAGATCTGAGCAACTGATGCTTCAAGAGGTATAAGAAACATCAACTGCAGCATCTACCAAACGTTGAAGTATGGGGCAAGCCATAGATGACTCCGTTTTTTTTCCTTCAACTAGCAGGTTGAACAAAAGAACCGATTCCTCCATCCACATACTCAAGGTGGATGGGGGAAATTCTCCCTGCTGAGCTATTGCATTATGACAGACTTCCCCGCTGTCAGAATACACTGATCAGTGTTGCAGGCTACTGACTGACTAAACAGGGAAATCTGCCAAAGTGGTTGTACAGAAGTTAATCTATAGATCAACTTCTGTACACCCACAGTGCACATACATGCATTGACATTTGGCTGGTCCCTGCTGAACCGGCCAAATTTCAATCCGTGTTTAGTTTAGGCTTAACTGACCCTTGAACAAAAGTGAAGGAGATTCCTGTGCTTATCATAAAGAAGGGGGCACTCTCTCTCTAAAACACCAGATTGACAGGTGGTGTCAGAATGGTATCAGGAAAAGATGTGCGCTCTCGGTCGTGAGCAGAACAAGGGTAATGGGCAACAGGTTGCGAGTGCATGCATGTTTGCGTAAACCAGCTAATTAATGTGAGCATGCTAATTCACACAGGCATGTGCAACCACATGAGCAGGTATGCTTAATTCCAGTCTTGGTGCAACACTGACTATTTAAGGAACAGAGCTGAGTCAGGAAGCTGCGTGGATGGTCTTCAGCTGATACCCTGCAACTTAAACCTTGAGCTTGTTCCCGAGATGTGCTTTCCTGTTGCTGACCCAGCTTGCCTATGGACTTGTCTTAGCTCTGCCTTCCAGCTATTTGCTAATTCCCCTGCCCATGGCTTGTCTCTGTTGACTTTCCGGTGTCACCTGAGCAAGACTTGATCTGCTTCCCTCCCCATTGTCGATCTCCTCAGTTACCGACCACCATGTGTCCAGTCCTAAATTTCCAGCTCTGGTCTACCTGTAGGAAGGTGTTAGTTGGTGGGCGGTACCCTTCTCCATGTTTTTCTCCTCATTGGGCACAAAGTAAAGGTCACATAAGACGTCTACTCTGGGGTGGGTTCTTCTGGGCTAAGCTAGGCACTTTGAAAAGGGTCGCTGCCTTACACATGTGGTATATGCAGATGACTTAACTTAGTTAGCTCTCTCTATGGTAATATACACCACTACTTCACTGTTGCATTTAGGAGGGGCATACAGAGCCCAGCTGTCCAGTGTATCTCTGCTACCTCACTCACAGGGGTCCCGTTGTGCACCTAGCACTGGCTCAATGCTTGCACTCATTTAACTCTGGCTTCCATACCTGTGCACAGACTGATGACCTCTGAAGTGCTGATCTGCTCCAATTTCTAAAGGGAGACTGACCTGTTCACAAAGAGAGTGCCAACAACATGTCTTCCGTCAAGAGGCTACCCCACCTGTCACATACACACACACAACAAGCTGCTGGTGAAACACTTGTGTCTTCATACCCAATGTCTTTAACTGACCTGAGCTGTAGTCTATGTGTGCTGGTTACTTGCTTTGCACCCCTTTAGTAAATTCAGACCAGGCAAGGACAACATTTCAAAAGCTTTACTGAAATAACTTGGCATAACAGGGAAACAAAGATTACAGTCTTTTCCTAAACTGATCCCCAACTCAGGCTTGTGGCTGCCCCAGCGTATCTGCAAAGGGTGATAGTCCATAACTGTTTGAGTCCATGATGGTAATCCCCTTAGTTTATAGAAGGCTCCTGAAGCCAGATGTTCACTAGAAGACACTCTGGATCCAGCATAGTTTATCAGGCTAGCAGGACGGACTCAAGCAGCGGTAACCACGTACAAGAGCAACAAACAGCCAGCAGCAGTGGTAGGCGCCTGGGGTCTGGACCCTTGTCTCTTTTATAATACACAGAACCAGTGGGTCAGACCCAAGAAGCCCACTATGAAAGACCATGGAAACAAAGTTAACTCTTACCCTCCCATCTGGGAGGGTAAGAGTTAACTAACTAGAGTTATCTGAATAGGCTGAAATAGGAAACCTGCCTACATACCCACTTCCAGAACCTTCCTGTTCATTTGCAGATGTCCTTACAGCCAAGCCTGTCTCCTGAAGGAGGCTTCTGTGGACTGGACTTCTGCAACCTGTGCCCTCTTACTCCCTCGCTTAACATTCCAGACATGCCTAGATCAGAGATATAAGGAAAGCCCTCTTGTCATTTTGGCCTCCAACCAGGTACGTGATAGGTGGGAAGTTTCCCACCCAAACCTGTTAACTCCTTGGCCACGATCGTGCAGCACGATTCTAGTCTGATTGCTTTCCAGACATTGGCAGCTGCTTTAGGATATATTTTTTTAAAGGATAACCCAGGGCCTATTTTTGATACTTTGTAGCACTGCCCCTTGGGGACTGCTGGATTGTTCACCTTGGGATCCCCCTGGATTACAGATAGCATCTGCAGAATGCAAAATTTAACTCTTTACTCTCTGGCTCAGTCAATGAACAGTCTAGGGGATGTAGTTGTTTTTGGGGTTTTATTTAAATTAGGGATGGGAGAAGGGAAAAGTGGGATACTCCAACTTTAACTATTCATAGTAAATGAGGACTCCTGTCTGAAGATGCAGCCAGGCTGCTCATTCACCTTGCCACTAGATGAATCTAGGATTAAGCCTCTATGTAGATGACTTGCTAGGATGAATTATCTTCGGGATGCACACCTAGTGTCCCCTTTCACTCCACTTGCTGACACCTGTCCTCTGGCTTTCCCACACCGGGGTGCCCCTCCTCAGGTCAGGCCCCTAAATACGATTCCCTGTACTCATGATGCTGTTTTTCAAGGGTCTCCAGTGTCTCTGCCCCTTCAGTCAGCTCTCATGGACCTCATTAGATCCTTCCTTCTGGTCCCCAGGCCGACTGCCTGTGAACCCGTTCCACTGCTACAGAGGAGGAGGCCGCCATCCTCCCTCCAGGACTCTGCCCACCAGCCAAAGACCCCGAGCACATATGCTCCTGGCTTTTATACCACACCCCACAATGCACTGAGACAATCAGTCTGTGCCAATCACTGGGGCTGTATCAAAGCCTGTGTACCCATTGGTCAGATTTGCTCCAGTGTCCAGTATGCCGCTCTATTGGACCAATGTGAAACACTCCCTAGATCAGATGAATGACACACTGAGCACTATGAGCACACCTAACTAACAGATCCTGCTCTCTGGTAGGCAGAAATATAGATTTGCCTGCTGCTCCTCTGATAGGCAGACATAGCCAACAACTATACTAACTAGCACCTACCTAGGAGGGTGCTACACTTTGTTCATTTTAGAGAGAACACAGCACTTTACTCTTAGTCTAAGCATGTTTCAGGATTCATAGGGGTATGTTTTTGAGTTTTTATAGCAACTACCATCATTCTGTGAAGTGCTATATCCCTAGTGGAATGTTTAAGGTGATTATACTCTGATTTCTGCACTCACAAAATCTGTTTTCTGATTGGCTGACCCTTAAACCCAAGGGTACCATATGAAAGGTTCCATCCACATGTCTAAAATCTCCTAACACCCTAACTGTTTGCCCCTGAGTGGAAATAGTTTTTTGCTAAGCTGGGTTAGTTTGTTGCACTTGTTCTTCAGCATCATTCGGTATAAACGTGATAAGATTGGAAGTCCTGTTAAAAAACAACAACAGCACATAAAAACTACTATAGGGGGTTGCATAATTCTAAATATATTAGGCTATAAATTGTGTTTTCAATAACAGAGCACAAAAAATAACAAATCCACAATGAATAAAAACACACATTTATATTTTATCAGTTAAACCAAAACCACAGGTATAAACACTGCATTAAAAAAGACATACTATGAAAGATTGCCTTTGATCAGCAAAGCGTACATTATTGAACATTTTGCAATATTTATTGTGACGCTAGCATCAGTGAATTGAAGGGATGGGGAGAGAAAAAAAAATCTAGGCTATATGCATCACAATCGTGTTACTTTTTCCAAACACGAGATAAATGGCGAGCCTCAATGATGGCCGCCTTTTTATTGGCTCTCTAAATGCACTTACACTGGCATGGGGGATCTAGTGATGGATTTGCAATGGATTCAGGCGTACAACTAGGAACGGGCGCTTCCGTACAGGAAATGGCAAGTATATTATGAGCTCCTTGCCTTAAGTGCAGTATAAAACAACTTTAAAAAATCCCTTTTGACAGACTCATACATTTAAGTCAGTGCAACTAATGGAACATTCATTTAAATTTTCTGTTATGGTAATAAGTTACACTGGCTGCTCCAGAGCATAGCTGAAAGGAGCCTTCCCTTTGTACGATATTGTTCATCTTGGAGCATTTGAAGCCTAGGAACGTTAAGATCTTTTGCGCTGCTTTGCCATTTCTTAGCAAAATGGCACTAAACTGCCATCAATTCCTTACGTATTTACATTTTTACTACTAGTTTTCTGGTAATGCTTTACTTTTATACGATTTTATTTTCCAATAAAACAAGCTACTGGTGGATGTTAAACAATCCCAAAGAAAATAAAATACATCCTGTTTATGTTTTCAGTTGGAGATGTAATAAGGAGAAGATTCTGCGGTTCTTCGCAGGGTGTAGTGATTTTTGTACACATTTTCTTTTTTTATGGTCAGGATTAAATTATACAATTTAAAAATGATTTTTTCTTACTTTTAAGTAGTGTAAATATGAAAAATTACATAAAAAAATGCTGCATTTCCTTTTGATCCAGCAGGTAGTGCTTTTGGATCCATTGAGGCTCGGTTCACACTTATGCGATGCGGGAAGGCTGCGAATTCGCAGCCTTTTCCCGCATCGCAAACGCACCCCCGGCAGTTCACACTGCCATATGCGATACGCTGGGGGTGTCAATGTAATGTTAACGACACCCCCAGTTTGATTGCATATCACAGTGCGATCTTACAGTTCGCACAGGATGGGATCGCACAAGTGTGAACCACTGTGCGATCCGATCCTGATGCGGCTCAAAAAAAGGGTCATGTGCGACTTTACTGCGGGTGCAGTGCGAATTTAGCCATACAAAGTGTATGGCTGAATTTGCACTGCACACCCGATCGCATGTAATGAAGGAGCAGTGGGCTCCGATATTACATGCGATCGCCGCAGCCGCACATATGTGAACCGGCACTTACATGTTTTTAATGACTTCATTGGTCCTCTATTGTAAAAAAAACAAAACGATTGTGTATAGAGCTAAATAGCGCAAGTTAAAATTTACACACCCATGTATCAGAGCAGTGACCTCCCTCCAGAACACCTAACTGAGTATTCAAAGAGAATACGCAAGATAACTACTGCTGTCACATATAAATGTTTATTTGTAATAAATAAATAAATAAAAAAAAAAATATATATATATATATATATATATACAGTATCTCACAAAAGTGAGTACACCCCTCACATTTTTGTAAATATTTTATTATATATTTTCATGTGACAACACTGCAGAAATGACACTTTGCTACAATGTAAAGTAGTGAGTGTACAGCTTGTATAACAGTGTAAATTTGCTGTCCCCTCAAAATAACACAACACACTCAACCATTAATGTCTAAACCAGCACTTGTCTAAGGACACAATACAACTACTAACTATGGGAAGCATCTCGTATGCAAATCCCCTTCTCAACAAATTCTCAAAAAATGTCCTCCTACCCACTAGACTACACTAAATGGCAAGGTAGCCAAGGAGAGCTGATAATCAGCTTGTGTGAAAGGGACATCTACATTAATATTCAGGGCACTGATTAGCAATGTCCTGATTATCAATGCAGTCCCATCAGTGCCCACCAGAGCTGCCTGTCAGTGCCCACCAGACCTGCAATACAGTGTTCATCAGTGCTGCCAATCAGTGCCCACCAGTGCCTCCTTGTCAGTGTCACCTATCAGTGCTGCCTATTAGTGTCCATCAGTGCCGCCTATCAGTACCCATCAGTGTCCCCTATCAGTGCCGCCTATCAGTGACCTTCATTGCTGCCTATCAGTGGCCAACAGTGCCACCTTTCAGTGCCCATTGGTGCCATCTATCAGTGCAGCCTCATCAGTGGCAGCCTATCAGTGCCCATCAGTGCAGCCTTATCAGCTCACATCAATGAAGGAGAAAAATTACCTGTTTGCAAAATTTTATAACAAACTATGAAAAACATACTTTTTTAACATTTTTAGTCTTTTCTGTTCATTTAGCAAAAAAAACAAAAAACCCAGTGATGATTAAATACCACCCCAAAAAAAAGCTCTATTTTTGTGAAAAGAAATAATAAAATGTAATTTGGATACAGTGTTGCATGACTTCACAATTGTTATTCAAAGTGTGACAGCGCTAAAAGCTAAAAATTGCTCTGAGCAGGAAGGGGGTAAAAGTGCTGAGTAGGAAAGTGTGATGAAATTACCTGATACTCTTGGACAGGGCTGCTGATAGGGGGGGGGGGGGGGACCGGTCCTCTTGTAGGGGTCCCAAGCACACAGGGGGGCCCACACAGGGAGGGGGATTTGTGATGAACGACATGTACAGAAATCTTCCTCCAGCAGCTGAAAGCTAATCTCTGTCCTTCTCCCTGCTGCCAGCTTTTATCTGCTGAGAAAGAGACAGTTGTCCCTCACTAATCCCCCTCCCTGTGTGCCCCACCCTCCCCCTCACAGTCCTGGTTCTAATGTTAGCTCTGCTCCTGAGTTTGTTATCTCTGTAACTTGTTTCTCTCCCTGAAGTTCTTCCTATACTCCTTGTCCCAGCCTGTATATTTTTTCAACTCTCTCCCCTTTTTCTTTGTCTTCCTGACACAGTCACAGCTGATCAGCCGCATTCCCATGGGGTGAAGAATTTACTGATACACCAATTCCAAAGCTTCCTGTTATCTTGTCCCAGTACAGTTTAGTGTGTTTTATGTAGCTGGGCTTCCCACTCCTCTCCCCCAGACTGCTTCCTGAGCTATGCAACTTTGCTTCTTCTCCCCTACACTGTCAGTTCCCTCTGTATCCATGTATCAACTCCTTCTATTTGCCTATTAACTAACTGATCTTAATCATAATTTCTTCCCTCCGGGATTCTTGGATAAGGGATTTCTTCGTTGGTCTCCAGAGGGACCCCTGTTACTTCATCATGTACTCAATGCAGGCCTTCCTAAACCCCTTGCGAAGCTTTTGGGAAATCAACCATCCACCTATTTGGACGTATGGAGACATAATAAACTTCTTAGATTTATTCTAACCTTACCCCAGCCTTTAAGGGATCTAAAAGATCTAAACCCGTTTAAAGCAATACTGCAACATAACATGCCTCCAACTCATTGAATATCTCAGTTTTACAAAGCCCTTATAGGTCTTTGTTCATCACTATAGCCATATTTTCTGGACAAATGGCAGTTGGATATTCGCCTCCCACTGACAGATACTCAGAAAGATAAGATCCTATTATTATCATGTACCTCTTCAATTAAATCAAAAATGACAGAAATTATTTATAAATTGATGGTCAGAGGGTACTATACACCTTTTAAACTGAATAAAATGTTTCCTTCTAGGTCACCATTATGTTGGAGGAATTGTGGAAACAATGCCTCTCATGCTCATATCTGGTGGGAGTTCCCGCTGATTCGCCCATTTTGGTCTCAGGTTGTCGAGTGTATCAATCAGATAACTAACCTTTCTATCCAGCAGGAACCCTGGACAATATTATTTCACTGTACCATGGAATAATTTCATACCTATAAGAGGTCGGTTACCTCACATCTATTGAATGCTGTAAAAGCTCTGATTCCGATCATGTGGGGTAAACCGGAGATTCCAACACTGAAACATTGGGTGAAACGAGTGGAGGATATCTGCCTCATGGAAGAACTCACATATATTTATAAAGAAAAAGCTGCTAGACAGTTGAGTATTTGGGATGGGTGGTTTCATTTTAAAACCACACCAACTTATAAGATGATCATGACAATTTACCAATTAGAATAAGTTATGTGAGTTGCTCAAATTGGCCAGTTACTCTGACTTACATATTTACTGATTACATAAGCTATTGAATAATATTGCCCACCACCCATTGCCACCAAGTCTATCTCCCTTCCCTTCTATTTTATTTTATTTTTTTATTTTTCTTTCTTTCTTCATTTATCTATTCAATGAATTACTATGTGACATACTGGGATTTTGAATTTTTGTTTTGGAAGAATTATTAACCGCATTTGGAAGCTAATAGAGCATAAGCTCATTACTGTGCTGTTTGGATCTTCGACCTAATGTGCCACAGATTTATTGTATGTTTATGAGTTTTTCTTTCTTTTTTATTTAAATAAATAAAAACATATTAAAAAACAAAAACACAAAAAAAAAAAAAAAAACTAACTGATCTTGCAGGAGTAAACTCAATTTTTTAGCTTGTATCTACAGGTAAGCCTATATTAGGACTTACCTGTGGGTTCAGTGAATATCCCCTAAATGTAGCACTGAGCTCTCAATGAACGACATACCATCCATTGAGAGAGGTGTGCTGTGACCATGACACCTGCGCACTGTTACAGGGGCAGACTGGCAACTTTTGGCCCAGAGGGCACGTAAAAACCAGAGGCCCATGGTGCAGCGACTCAGCCCCCCCCCCCCACTCTCCCTCATCCCCCCTCATTCTTCCAATCCTCCTCTTGACCCCCATTCCAAGCTGAAGCCCTGCTCAAGATACTCTCTACTTACCAGCTGAATCTGATTTCCGACCAGGCCAGCAGGGGCAGGTTGGAGGGGTTGGGAGGGCTCGGTTGGGGCTGGCTGGGGCAGAAAAGTCTCCAATGGGGCATGGAACCGGCCTCTGCTCAGACACAGTTAACACCATCAATGCTGGGGGGGCTGTGCTTTGTCCTTATCTTCAACCTGCACTCAGGAATCCTTTAGACATGTCTGTGGCAGAAGCAGTGCAGCCTTTTTATGGGGCATCAGAGTGGCCCAGGGGGCAATTGCCCCCCTGCCCCCTGGCCCAGTCCTCCCCTGTGCGCACATGTGTGCGAGTTACATCATCGCAGTTTGGTCAAATGACTGGAGCCCAAGAAACCAAAGAGAAGACCAGATGAAGATGGAATCCCTCTTAGTAGTGACAGCACACCGATAGAGAGATCTGTTTTTTTAGGTTAGAAAAATATAATTAAGGGCTCATTCACACAGGTACTCTGGCTGTGTGACAGAGGGGTTTTGACTGGAGCCACCTGTCATTCTATGGGGATGCAGCACCTGTATGAACACAGCTGCAGGCCCTACTTGGACAAGGGGCAGGTGAGCGGCCCCCAAATGCACACGGTCTGTGTTGGGGCCGAACACCTGCATCCCCACGCCTGTCAAATTAGGACCTGAAGCTGTGTTCATACAGCTCCAGGGGGCCACATAAATGAACCTTCACACTGTACAGACCACAGCACCCATGCATGACCCCCAACACCTCCCCCACACACAGAGATTTTTTTATCAACTCAGTTTCATATTTTAGATTTAGCAGGAATTCTGTGAGTTATGTTGTATTTGTGTTTTCGAATAATGATTTTATTGTATTTTCTGTTAAATGTAGCACTACTCCCTAGGCAGCTGCTGGTTACGGGTTCCCCTGGGTTACCATTAGCAACAACACGACAGTTCAACGTTCTCCAAGTAATTTTGGCTCAGTCAGGAAACAGTCCAGTAACTTTGGTTTTTTGTTTTTATTAAGAACTTGGATGGGAGAAGGGAATGAGTGGGATACTCCAACTTATATAACTATGCACAAGTACCTGGGACGACTGAATAATGCTGAATGCTGCTAGGCCGCTGCTTCACCTTGTCAGTAGCAGTGACGTAGTAAGAAATTAACTGTCTGAGGTAAACTGTACTGTACTGCTGAACAATCTTCAGGGACCTTCCTGGCACCCCCTTTGTTCCTATACTGCAGGGTCAACTATACGGCACCCCTTTTACTGTTAAACTTCCTGTGTGAGCTGCTCCTTGATCCCCCTGACTTCTCTGGAGTGGTCCCCCTTCCTGGACAGACCCCTTGGCAAGTCCCCGAGTACTCACAACAGTTTTTCCTGAGAGACTCTGCCACCAACTCCACTGTCAGCACTCTGGATCCTCTGCATCTCAGCTCCACACCCGGTTCAATAGGCCGACTGCCTAAGATCACATTCCTGTCACACTGCAGGAGGAGAGACCAGCCCTCTGCCTCCTCTTGGGACTCTGCTTCCCGCCAAAGATGCCCTGTCACATGTCCCCTCTGTTTTTATTGCCAATCCCAGGATGCATTGCAGGAACGCCCTCCCTCTGGGACTGCCATAAACCCTGATGTGTCACTGGCTGGGTTTCCTCCACTGTCCAACAAGCCCCCTCATTGGATGCAGTGGGGACACTCCCTCAGACCCAGTGAATCACACCTGGAAACATGTGACAGGCAAACTAATAGATCAGGCTCCCCTGATAAGCAGAAGGAGCAAATAGATGCTTTTTCCTAGCACCTACCTAGGAGGGTGCACATAAAGATAGCTTTAATATTTTCTTGGGGGGGGGGGGTGGAGGCCTGTCAGGTAGTCAGTACGGGGCCCCGTAATTTCTATGAGCAGCCCTGCTCTTGGATATGAAGGATTATGTAACTCACTTTTGTGAGTGACTTCCATCCCTTTGGGGCAGAGGGAATGTCCTCAGTACCTGTCCGGGGGACAGCCCTGACAGGTCCTGTATTGCAATTATGTACAGTATGTTGTATAAAAATAGTGAAGATGGAATTTTCCTTTAAGAGCTTAAAGTGGAACTGTATACCATCTGAGCAGCACAAACCAAAAATGCAATTTAATTCATTTTTTAATATAAAATCATACTCCCCCTATCCATCCATGTCTCCATGCTTTATTTTGCTGATACTGTCATACCCTACATTTAAGTACACAATTGAACTAGAGCATGTACGTAAAACAAAAATGTACTTAAAGTGAAGCAATACCTTTTTCCACTTCTCAATGCATGTAAATACTCTAGCTCTATAGGAAATCTTGGTCAGCTTGACATGGCACTGCTCCCAAACCATAAGTGACAAGGACACCAAACTTGGAGAGCACGTTAAGGAGACCCAGGACTATGACATGGTAGATTACTTAGGCAAGCCAGCCAGCCAGCCACAAAATATATGTTGTAGTCCTGTGTCCCCTCTTAGTGCTCCCTGAGTTTGGTGTCCCTGTCACTTATGGTTCCAGAGCAGTGCCATGTCAAGCTGACCAAGATTTCCCATAGACGCCAATGTTAGACAGGGAGCAGTGCCATGCCAAGCAGACCAAGATATCCCATAGACTTCAATGTTAAAAACCAGCAGCAGTGCCATGTCAAGTGACCAAGATTTCCTATAGATGCCAATGTTAAAAACCGGGAGTAGTGCCATGCCAAGCTGACCAAGCTGTGTCCATACTCACGAGTGTGAGTAAAGTGAGTGTATGTAAAATGGGGTGTGCCTGTAAATCTTTTTAAAAAACATCCCCTGACATGTCTGGCAGTGGCCATCTTGAGTAAGGGCAGATGATTCATGTATCCTTTTCTTCCTGGAAATCATCTGCCCTTAGCTCAGGCATAGGCTAAGCTGGAAACCCTCCCTCCCCTCCTGAAGACTCCTGGGATGTATGACATAATTTGCCTAGGGAAACCAGGAAGTAACTAAAGAAATGTTAAAAAAAAGGTTTAAAACAAGTGTATACAAAATACTTTCTTATCTATCCACTAATGCTAACAACATAAGGATTAAAAATAGCCCATGTAGACTGAGAGAGGGAAGTTCCACTTCAACACCTTCCCGACCGCCCGCCATAGATTTACTATGGCAGGCTGGCACTCCTGTGCGAACTGACGTAGCCCCAACATTCTCGCCCCCACTGGGCAGTGGGGATGCCGACCCATGGGGCTGGTGGCCATGATTGCCCCCGGGCACCCGTGATCGCTCCCCGCTGAGAGAGAAGGACAGTCAGCTGTTGTAAACACAGCTGACCATTCTTCTCTCTGAAATGATCACAGAGCTCCTGTGATCCTTCTATACAGGATCACAGGTCTCTGTGGTCATTTCACAAGCCCCTCCCCCCACAGTTAGTAAACACTCCCCTAGGCTCACACTTAATCCTTTGATCACCCCTAGGTTAACCCCTTCCCTGCCAATGTCATTATTACAGAAACAGTGCATATTTTTTAGCACTGATTACTGTAGTAATGTCACTGGTCCCCCCAAAAGTATCAAAAATGTCAGCTAGGGGTTCGATCTGTCCACCACAATGTCGCAGTCCCGCTAAAAATCGCAGATCGCCGCCATTACTAGTAACAAAAATAAATAAATAAAAATGAAATAAATCTTTCCCCTAGTTTGTAGATGTGATAACTTTTGCGCAAACCAATCAAAATGCGCTTATTGCAATTTCTTTTTTTTACCAAAAATATGCAGCAGAATACAAATTGGCCTAAAATGATGAAAAATTTTGATTTTTAATTTTTTGGGAATGTTATATAGCACAATGCGAAAAATATATTATTATTTATTTATTTATTTATTTATTTATTTCAGAATTGTTGCTATTTTTTTGTTTATAGCGCAAAAAATAAAAAATTGCACAAGTGATCAAATACTACCAAACGAAAGCTCTATTTGTGGGGAAAAAAGGACATCAATTTTATTTTAGTACAGCATTGCATGACCGCGCAATTGTCAGTTAAAATAATGCAGTGCCAAATCGCAAAAAATTGCCTGGTCATTAAGGGGGCAAATCCTTCCGGTACTGGCTAATTAACCTGTAAACCTGCAATAAAAATGAGCCAGTGTGTGTTTAATAAAAAAAAATTGCAGACTTTTCAAAAAGACATGCTATCGGCATAGTAATGACACATCTGTCTTAATCAGATCTATCAAGTTAGTTTGCAAATTCTGCCATAAATCTGTATTTTCATGAGATAAGTGACAGTTTAAAACAAATGAGGCGGCAGATACTGTTAATTAAAAATCTGCAATTTACTATCTACTGTATAATAATTAGATATAATTGTGCCATCTGCATTTTTTTTTCCCTGTCCCCTTTCAGCTATTGTGATATAAGTCATTGAAGTCGTATGATGCAGCTGAGGAGAGGATGCTGGGTAGCCAGATGTGTGCATATCGCCGTACAGTACCCTTCAAAGCATGTCATTCAATACCTTGTCAGATTCTGTTTTCTGGATATTTTGTGCCAGAAGAAAAAAATATATTTAGCTGTAACCTTCTGTCAGAAACAAAAATTAGCTTTTCACAAAGGTTTAATTTTCTTTATTATCTGAATTACTGTTGTGCTAACTAAGGATGAGCAGTGTTATTTCAGCTAAAATGATTTAGGGGTCTATAATCAAAAGATTCACTAGGAAATTCCCCAAGTGAACCCTTTACTTAAGTGATATTCACCCAGCAGGTCCAGGGCAAAAAAAAAAAAAGAAGTGAAGGGCATACATGACCAGGTGAATAGGGGGACACAAGATTTGAATGGGTTAAGGAAGTATTCAGGTATGGTATATTTTTACATAGTAACATTGTTCCACCTTTTACCAATGTTACTATGCATATACCATTAACAAAAAGAAAAAGGGGCTTACTAAACAGTCAAACTACTGTATTTTCCGGCGTATAAGACGACTGGGCATATAAGACGACCCCCCTAATTTTCAAGTTAAAACCTAGGTTTTGGGCTATACTCGCCATATAAGACTACCCCCCTTCCAAAGCAAGGCAACACCATTGAAAAACATCAGATTTCTCATAGATCTCCAAGGTACCCCAAGTACTGTAATACATGTAATCTCTCATAATATCTCCAAGGTACCCTAAGTATTACCAGTAGATGTAATCTCAAGACGCTGGCTGTGTGGGAATACTGTACCGGTATACCTTATGTACCGTAGCTTCGGTTACATACAGTATACCGAGCTGAGCCAATCACAGTGAGCAATGTATTCTATTATTGAATGTAAAGCCTGCTCGGATTGGCAGAGTAAGAGAGGCGGGCTGATGTTACTCCGCCAATCCGAGCAGGCTTTGCATTCAATAATAGAATACATCGCTCTCCCTGATTGGCTCAGTGTGGTATACTGTATGTAGTCGAAGCTACGGTACATACGGTAAACCAGTAGAGGATTTCCACACAGCCAGCGTCTTGAGAGATTACATCTACCGGTAATACTTATTCTTAGGTTACCTTGGAGATATTATTCTCGGCGTATAAGACGACCCCACATTTTTGGGGGATTTTTTTGAGGTTCATAAGTAGTCTTATACGCCAGAAAATACAGTAACCAGTGTCTAACCACTTTTGTGGAGTCCTGCTGTAAACCAAAAACGAATGGACCCAGCCAACTAGACGGTTGATTAGCCGAGACAAGGGCTTCCTGCTAGTGTGTAAAAAGGTTTTATTGAAAATTCATTATAAGATAATCAGTGCAATTGCCCAAAGAAAGGTGAGTTACCCCCCAACCATAAAACACATGCCACCATATCAGTGAGTTACCCCCCCCCCCCCAAACATAAAACACATGCCACCATATTTTTATCTGGGTCAGTTGTGAACAGGTCCCGACTCCCTGCAAATTCATGGTCAAACAGACTGACATATAACTGATGAGTCTTCTTAAAAGTCTAAAAAAAGTTAAATAAATATGGTCCTCAAATACGGAGAGGAATTGTAGAAAATATTAACTGAAGATAGTGTGTGCTATCAGTTCAAGTCATAGTTTGCTTAAGGAGATACACGAAAGTGTGGGATGGCTTACCGCCTGCAATAAAAGTCCTGTTGTCAGAGGTGAATGGTTCCCAGAGTCTTCTATAGAAAGGGTAGACTCCTGGGTGGTTATATTTTCTACAATTCTTCTCCTTATTTGAGGACCATATTTATTTAACTTTTTGAAGACTTTTAAGAAGACTCATAAGTTATTTGTCAATCTGTTTGACCACAAATGTGCAGGGACCTGTTCACAACTGACCCTGACAAAGATATGGTGGCATGTTTTTTTTTTTGGTTGGGGTGGGGGTAACTCACTTTTCTTTAGGTAATTGCATTAATTATCTTATAATGAATTTTCAATAAAACTTTTTTTACACACTATCAGGAAGTCCTTGTCTCTGCTAATCAACTGTCTAGTTGTCTGGGTCCATTCCAAGATCAACTTTCCTTTTTTCTTACCTATGCATATACCATACCTAGCTGATGCCCCTAGCACTGAAGTAGACAAGCATTCTCTGAATGGCACCAGTGTTGAGCACGCAACTTCCTTTATTCAGAAGACAGCTGTGGACATTGAAGCTAGTGGAGATCACTAAAGTAGTGGTATCTACTTCAGTGATTTCCAGCTTTCGGGGGCATTGGTCAGATATAGTATATGCATAGTTACTTTCCTGTACCTGATGATGAAACCTGATGTGGAGAAGAAGGTAATCTCTTACACCTCTTGCTCAGTACCCCTGATAAGGTAATAGGAGGTAAAAGAGCCTGGAGTGGCACGAGTGTCTGGCAGTTGTGGTAAAGGCTGTTTCAGATGAAAGGTATGAGTGCACTTGGATGCAGGCTGGATCATGACGCAGGAGCAGTAGGCTGGAAGACAGTCAGCAGGCACTTGGCGGCTGGCAGGTCATGGGCATCAAGAACTCAGCAGATGGCAGACTGCAGGTACTTGGCAGACTGCAGGGGTAGGGATGGCCTCCAGGGGCTGGACACAGAGCAGAGTTAGGCAAGCTTGGTTAGTAACTAGCAGGCACGTCAGGTACAGAGCAACAGATAGAAGAATAGTCAGGTTAAGGCTGGAGTTGGCAACGGTAAGCAGATCAGACAAGGACTTGGTCAAAGACCAAGCCAGAAATCGGTTCAGGTAGAGTTCAATCGTGGTCAGATGAATAGTAGAATGGCAGTAGGAGATCAAGCACAGGAACAGGTAACAGGTAGCAGTACATTGTAGATCATAAGGCAAGTTCCTAGTGCAGCAGAGGTGTTTAAATAGCCCACTGGATGCCAGTCTAGTGGCGGGAATGCACGCTGACATGCACACGCATTCGCGCATGGGCATTACCACGAGTGTGTCTCTGGCTAATAGGCATTTTCTGTTTGCGCGTATTTATGTGTCCATGCACATTTGGTCTTTGACAATAGGTTTGGCTAATAGGAATTCTCTGTCTGCGCATAACAATATGCCTGGGTATATTTTATCTTTCCTGACAGTTACAATGTAACTATGTATAAAATATACAATACCTGGAATTCATTTTTAAGCTTTTAGATCCTAGGAGGAGAGGTCATTTACTTTATTGATATCTGGGGGAAATTCCAGAGGAACTTTGGAGATAGAATAAAGGAGTGGAGAGCAACAATTTCAGTTGGGGGTCAACAGACGGAGAACTTCCCACTTACCTGCCTTACCTACACCCTTATCTGCCTGTCTTCATTTTTGGAAGTCACAGCAATCGAGTGGTTTGGGGTCTTTGAAGATGACCAAATTTGTGCTGGTGTGTGATGTTATAGAACTCGTCTTTGGTATGGAGTCCTCGATTTCCATGATATCAACAGTTGGTTAGGTGGAACTTTTGAAAACTGAGGTATCTGTTAGTTGGGAAATCAACAGGCGAACGGTGGCCTAAAATAAATTTAAGTGGTTCTGCAGAAATAAGATTTGTTCTTAAACCATTCAAAAACATGCAAACTTTATCCTGCTTCTGTTTTAAAGTAATGTTTAGAGGTATTTTTTTTTTTTTCAATAAACGGCTGCTATGACCTTTTGATTCCATTTAAGGTGTGGTCTGCTTTTTTACAGGTCATATTATGGGAGATGGTTGGGATGGCCTAGCAGTTAACGGGAGATGGCTAGGAGCATCTGTTCTACCTTATTAATGCAGCAGCTAATGAACAGCCATTAAATCTTATTTGTACAGTAGAAGAATATCATCCAGCAGTAGCTCTCCATGGTACTGAAACATACCGTTTCAGCACTAGGCTAATAAAACCAAAGGCTAAGTTCACATAGGCAATGAGCTGTAGTATTGTGGTTGTAACAACCACAACTGTTGTTTCCACGCCCCTGACGATGTCAAGCGTATGACGACACGCGTTGGGTGGGACCAGACGTGACGTCTCCACGCTCTTGTTTACATTAGGAGCGCTGCAGTCTCCTCTTTCTCTGGATCGTTATATATGCTTAAATGCATATTACGTTTGTAGGTGTGCTTCTATATAAATAAATGCTTGATTTCCTTTTACTGGGTTACGCTATGATGCTTTATTTTTCCATATTTACTGGATATATTGCTGGGATATTCGCCTGAAACTACTGATGTTTGCCATATCGTGGACACTTACCTGTTTTAAGCGTTTTCGGCCTTTCCATTAATTTGGAGGCCATCTGATTCTGGTGAGCGGCCACTTTTTTCCTCTACCTCAGTGTTGGTGATTGCACATTTCAAGGTTTAAGGATTGGTGAAAATCATCTTCTCACATGCATGCTGGGACCTGCAGTGCTTCTGTTCATGGAATCTGCTTGCTGTATTCTCTTAAGCCCCATACACACGTACCGATTGTCGGCCGTAAATATTCGGCCGACGACCGATCGGCCGATTGTAGGCTTGTTAGTATGATGCTTCCGACAGCCGACAGCGCACTTTCGGCCGAAAAGAATCTGTCGTGCAGGCATTAAAAATTTTGTTGGCCAACACCAGAACGGCCGATTGTTCGCCAGTCAGTACAGAATTCGGCCGACAATCAGCAGATTTGCAAGACTGGGCATGCTCAGAGAAGAAAAAACAAGGAAAGTTAACCATCACATGACATCACTTCTGCAGTCAGCGGACAAAATTCTTGTGCAGTCTTTTGCACTTTTCAGCGGACAGGACAGCCCTGGACAAAAGACGGCCGATCGGTCGGCCGACGATCGGTACGTGTGTACGAGGCTTTACTCACTTACATTGCCCATTTTTTGGACATTATTTGCATTATTTATTGATTCACCTTCATGGACTTTTTATGAATTGTTTATGAACTTTTCTATGCACTCTGCACTTTATGATCATGTTTTTTCAATCATTCAGTGCTGCAAATTTTGTATATACAACGGTTGTTTACCTTACTACTGAATAGGGCAGTTCAGAATAGCACGTTTGCGGTGCTTTGCAGCACACTAGTTTTAACTAAGTATGACGAGTATTTTATCCAGTAAACACACCCATTAACCACTTAAGCCCCGGAGGATTTGGCTGCTCAAAGACCAGGCCCTATTTTGCGATTCGGCACTGCGTGACTTTAACGGACAATTGCGCGGTCGTGCGACGTTGTACCCAAATTAAATTGACGTCCTTTTTTTCCCACAAACAGAGCTTTCTTTTGGTGGTATTTGATCACCTGTGCGATTTTTACTTTTTGCGCTATAAATAAAAAAAGAGCGACAATTTATAAAAAAATAATATCTTTCACATTTTTTTATATGAAATTCTCAAAAAAAAAAAAAAAAAATGAAAAAATCAAAATGTTTTAACATTTTAGGCCAATTTGTTTTCTGCTACATATTTTGGATAAAAAATCGCAATAAGTGGATTTTGATTGGTTTGCGCAAAAGTTATTGCGTTTACTAACTACGGGAAAGATTTATGTCATTTTTATTGTTTTTTTTTAACTAGTAATGGCGGTGATCTGCGATTTTTTTTTTTTGCTGGACTACGACAGATCGGACCCCTAACTGACATTTTTGACACTTTTGGGGGTACCAGTGACATTACTACAGTAATCAGTGCTATAAATATGCACTGTTACTTTAAAAATGACACTGGCAGGGAAGGGGTTAACTTTATTAGTGATCAAGGGGTTAAGTGTGTCCCTAGGGGCGTGATTCTAGTTATCAAGGGGCGTGGCTTGTGATGTAACCACAGAGACATACGATCCTACATAGCAGGATCGTACAGTCTCTGCAGTTAGATCAGGGAGAATGACAGACGGCTGTGTTTACATCAGCCACCTGCCTTTCTCCCTCTCCAGCGGGAGATCGCGAGTGACCGCCGGTCACTCGCGCTGGGATGTCAGAGAAAGGAGCGGGATCGGGAGCGCACCTCCGGCGGCGCGCGCTCGCCCCCTATAGGCTCATGGGCGAGTGACGTACCAGTACGCCACTTTGCCCAGGAGTGGCTGACTGCCGCAGTATATGTGGTTAAAGTCAACAGAACCATGCAGAAAACCCTGTGCCAAAGTTGGCTATGGCATTCACAACATTGTATTTTACTAAAAAATCCCCCTTTGGACTGAAAAACAGGCAACAAGAGGTGTCAGTATTGCCTCCTGTCTGCCTGAAAACAGCGAGCGTTGTTTGCTTTTCAGAATCTGTTGCTTAAGTGAAAGAAGCATGACCCCCTCCAAGAACTAATTAGCAGGCCTGAAGATTTGTATGCCCATAGCAAGGGAGAAGCAAACATGCTTTGCTGACACCAGTCGGGTCCTTCTCACAAAGCACTGGTATTTCCGTGGTGAACTGGGATATCACTGCTAAATATGATATGTGTTATTAGGTATTATTCAAAATATGGACAGTGATGTCATGGGGTGACCCCTTCCTAGGGTTCCCTGGACACTTTAAGCCTTTATATGGTAGGAACTTTAGGGCTCAAAAAAAAAAAGTTTTTTTTAAATGCAAATACTGTAGGTACCCATGTTTTTTTTTTTTTTTTTAAATGTTGCTTCCAATAATCTCCTTTACAGTAGCACTCCTGGCTCTCGGAGGAAAGAGCAGTACTAGGGGCCAATCCAACTTTGCTGAATGCACATGTGCTGATTATAAACATGATGACAGTACAAGAGAGCAGAGGGATGACTCATTTGTGTGCTGCTGTTCCTTGACTGTCCAATGAGCACACTGTGAGTGTGTTCTTGACCACATTTTGTTGATGCAGTGAGGTTCGAATATTTGGCTATACAGCAGGGGTGTTTGATTCAGTGATTGGCTGCAGAGAGTTGCAAATATTGTGCATTAGCTGTTTGCCTTTTCAGAATACAGAACGTACAGAATAAGTATGTTACAATGGGATCAGAGCCCAACCTATTGGAAGGATCTTTCCGATGAGTTGGA
This sequence comes from Pelophylax lessonae, assembly GCF_965119305.1. Lineage (NCBI taxonomy): Eukaryota > Metazoa > Chordata > Amphibia > Anura > Ranidae > Pelophylax > Pelophylax lessonae. The sequence goes on from NC_138775.1 coordinate 58,479,329, forward strand.
AATTTTAGTTCATTCCCTGTCAGACTCGGACAATTTATGATAATATCTGTTGAAGTCCAAACATTAGTAGAAATGTCATGCAACAAAGCAGTCACGGCATGTTTAAAAATGATTTTTCTACATACTTTGGGAATATTAACCGTCCACAGTTGTAGTCCAGTATATATGGGTATTGCTTAAAGTTTTACATTTAAATTGATTCCGAGGATGCAGCCTGCCTGCTGAATGGCTCTGATTTCATCTTGGCGTTCGTCCTGGGAGACTGGCTGCACCGCTAGCAGAACTTTGCATAACCACGCACAAGCAAAATAATTACAGTGCATGCACTGTATAATCGAGAGGATATTTTGTGTTATATGAGGGCATGCTTACTTGGAGTGATACTTGTTCAAATAGTGTAAAGCGGGTTCTGAAACCTTGATGCCCTAGGCCAGGGCCTATGTGGCTTTTCAGAAAACAACTATTCGAACACTAAACTCAACAGCTTTTAAAGAAGAACTCCAGGAATGATCAACAGAATGGACTGTACAAGATAAGTGTAATGTGGAAGATGTGTCCCTGGAAGATGTGTCCCCATTAGGAGATTTATTTCATGTTCTGGTGACAATTATCAGAGTTTTGACAGTTGTCACCAGACTTAGTTCATGTTATGACAGTTGCCAATGGGATATAGGATACAGAGGATAAATTTGGCACCATCATTCACTGTATACAGTTTTTTAACCACTTAAGCCACGAAGATTTTTCCCCCTTCCTGACCAGGGCCTATTTTGCGATTCGGCACTGCGTGACTTTAATGATCAATTGCGTGGTCATGCGACGCTGTACCCAAACGAAATTGACGTCCTTTTTTTCCCACAAACAGAGCTTTCTTTTGGCGGTATTTGATCACCTGTGCAATTTTTTTTATCATGCGCTATAAACAAAAAAAGAGCGTCAATTTTGCAAAAATAACAATATTTTTCACATTCTTTTATATGAAATTCCCCCCCAAAAAAATGTAAAAATCAAAATTTTTTAACATTTTCGGCCAATTTGTTTTATGCTACATATGTTTGGTAAAAAAAAAATCGCAAAAAGCGTATTTTGATTGGTTTGCGCAAAAGTTATTGCGTTTACTAACAAAGGGAAAGATTTTTTAATTTTTGTTGTTTTTTTTTTTAACGCGTAATGGCGGCGATCTGCGATTTTTTTACGGTACTGCGACATTGCGGCGGACAGATCGGACCCTTGACTGACATTTTTGACACTTTTGGGGTTACCAGTGACATTTCTACAGTAATCAGTGCTATACATATGCACTGTTACTGTAAAATTACACTGGCAGTGAAGGGGTTAACTTTTTTTTGAGAGGGAGGGGTTATGTGTGTCCCTAGGGGCGTGATTCTAACTGTGATTGGCTGTGGCTTGAGGTGTAGGACCGTATGATCACTGTTCATACACAGGGGAGAATGACAGGCGGCTTGTTTACATCAGCTGCCTGCCTTTCTCCCTCTGCACCGACGATCGCCGAGTGACCGGCGGACATCGGGTCCGCCGGTCACACGCGAGGGGGGGGTCCGTGACCGCGCGGGATCGGGAGCGCGCCTCCGGGGGCGCGCGCTCGCTCCATAGACCCTCACAGGCTAGCGACGTAGTACTACGTCGCTCTGCCTGTGAGGGGCTGACTGCCGACGTAAATAGTCGTGTGGCAGTCGGCAAGTGGTTAAGGAAATCATTTTTTGCTAGTAACAGGAAGTTGCTGTTACAGGCTGTCAGTACCAAGCCACTGTTTCACAGTTAGCAGCAGCATTGTCAGCCTATTGTATGCACTTCTTTTGTTGGCCATTGGGCTGTTGGGCTTAGGTCTATCAGCTAGGCAAAACAGCAGCCAACTAAATGAGAAAGATGAGACGGCTCACAACACTGCTGCTTCTTGTCATGAATGGGCTTAGTGTTGTCATGCAAGAAGAAGAGCCCTAACTGGAAGGATCTCCAGTAGGAAACTTTGATACAAAAAAAAGATTTGCTTGAAAAAATTGTATACACACTGCTAGGGTTTACATAATAATAAGGTTTACAGGCTTCCAGCAGAAGTTCTATTTTGATGTCCTTTATAGCCAAATTTCAAGAATTACAATAAAATAACATTTCAGTGGGACACCCCCCCCCCTCAAGGGATAAGTGGTAGTAAACTTGAGAGACAATCCTTCTGCAAGGCAATGCTATAATGTGCTAGTATGCATCACATACTAGCATATTATGTGAAACTTACCTTAAAATTATGCCTTCCCAGTGGTGCGCTGTCACTGCTGACAGGGCTTCCATCTTCATGCGGTCTTCCTTCCGAGTTCACAGGTTCCGGTCCTTTGAATAGAGGAGCCGTGATACTGTCACTCCCATTGGCCTTGCATTATACTTGATGATGTCATTATGTGACTGCATCCTAGAGTGTCTTATAAAAGAGGCCTCAGGGGACCAGTCGTGCAGATGGAAAGTGTCTACCGAAGTAAGGAGTAAGAGAAATATTGTATCATATTCCTCAACGCCTAGAGTTAATGAGCATTTATTCCTTGTAGTGCAGGAGAGGGGTGGGGCAATACAAGGGTAGTTTTTTTTTTGTCATTTCCAAGGTTGGGCTTTAGAGGAACTATGGGGGCTTCCAAGTAGATGCCAAGATTTCTCCTATAGAGTGTATTTACAGTAAAGGCAGTTTTTTGGTAGTTTTACATAAGGGACGGGTAAACCCATTGTCAAGCTTTTATCACTGCCTGTGGCCCTGGTATGGAGATTCACCCCTGTATAAACCCTACAAGAAAAAAACAGATACTAGGGGCAGAAAGAGGGGATTTTCATGGTACCGTTCCTGGACAGTTAAACAGACCAAAAACATATGTAAAATATATCAAAATGTTATTTACATACAAAATTGACAATTTACAAAAGGAGCACATATAATTTAAGAACAATGAAACCCGTAGTAGATACTACACAGCCCAGTGGGGAGAAAATGTTCCTCTGTTAACTCCCCTAGGTATGTAAATGCAATCAGCTAGAGATTCCCAAAATTCACGACATGTTTCGCGGTGTACCGCTTCCTCAGGGGAATGAGAGAAGGACTAGAGAAAAGAAAACATGTAAACCATAATTGTGATACAAACAATGTGCACATTATCTCTCCATTGGGCTGTATAGTATCCACTATGGGTTTCATTGTTCTTCAGGTCATCTAATCTAGCAGCTTGCTGTACAGAGATTAAAGCTGTGTTTGACCTCTCTCTGTAAGGGTGTCATGTCATCCTCCAGGGAGCTAACCCAACCTTCCACTGCAGCAGTTCGTTCCCTCAATTTTGGCATTTCTTGTCTTGCAAAGGAGATTTCCGCCTTCACCCCCTTCAACTCAGCAGTAAGGGCCGTGATAGAGGAATTGCAGGAGTTAACAGCCGCCATAACATCCCAGAGTGTGGGCTCAGGGTCTGGAGAGGGGGAGGATTGCAGCCTGGCCTGGTCTGAGCATGCCGGATCCCAATCATGGAGTTGCCCAGAAATGTCTCCCAGAGGGACTGTCATGGTCTTACCTTCTTGCTGTTCTCCTTCGTTTGACATGTGCTGGCGGCCATCTTGGTTTCTGGGTTTCTTGTAGCCTCCCACCCTGCGGCTCCTCCTTCCCACTGGGAGGAGCTGGATGCCTAGCTCATATATATAGGAGGTCTGTGGCTTCAGTTCCTTGCTTGGTCCTCCTGTGTTCACATGCTTCTAAGACTGCTGCTGCTTCTGGTTCCTGATCCTGGCTTCGTCTGACTACCCTGCTGGTTCCTGATCCTGGCTTCGTCTGACTACCCTGCTGGTTCCTGATCCCGGCTTTGTCTGACTACCCTCCTGGTTCCTGACCTCTGGCTTCGCAAGGACTCTGCCTCGGTTTCGCCATCCGTTTGGACTTTTGCTTTACAGCTTGATTTTCAATAAAGCCTTCTTATTTTCACTTATCTGTTGTTGTACGTCTGGTTCATGGTTCCGTGACATTAGGACCAAGCCATGAATTCTGACGGTACAGGGCCATCCTCGCTACCCACGCTGGTTGCCAGACTTGATCAGCAGGATCACCTGTTGGGTCGGTTCGCCGTGGCGTTGCAAACCCTGCTTGAACGCACGGCTCATTTCGCTCCCGTTGCCGATGGATCGGTTGTCGCTCCTGGGCCCGCTCCTACTGCCGCTCCGGTTGTTGCGCCAGAGTCTACCCCGACACCTGTTGTTGCGCCTGCGGTGTTTCGGGGTATGACAGGTTCTGCCCCCCTTCCACAGCGCTTTGGGGGAGAGCCAACTCAGTGCCGAGGTTTCCTTAACCAGGTGGGCATTTATTTCGAGTTGCTGCCACATGCCTTTCCTACTGAGAGATCAAAGGTGGGCTTCTTAATTTCGCTGCTCTCGGACAAGGCCTTGGCCTGGGCCAGCCCTTTATGGGAGAACAACAATCCGGTGGTTGCCGAGTTTTCCGGTTTTGTTGCTTCTCTTCGGAGGGTATTCGATGTGCCGGCTCGTGCTGCCTCTGCTGCGAAGCTCCTTATGTCCATCAGACAGGGTTCACGATCCGTAGCTGAATACGCCATTGAGTTTCGTACCCTGGCAGCAGAGGTGGGCTGGAATAATGAGGCTCTGGTCGCTGCTTTCTCTCATGGTCTCTCGGATGCCTTGAAGGATGAGGTTGCAGCTAAGGACCTACCAGTGGAGCTCGAGTCTCTTATTTCTTTCTTGATTTTGATTGACACCAGACTCAGGGAGAGACCTTCCTTTAAGGAGAGTCTGCGGAGGCCTCCTAACAGATTGGCGCCTACCTTTGCTGTCCCACCCGTGCCTCCCTCTCCTCCCACGCCTCCTGGGGATGACTTGGCTGGGGGTGAACCCATGCAGCTGGGCTTTGCTCGCCTGTCCGAGGGGGAGAGGGTACTCCGAAGACGCGAGGGTCGATGCATGTACTGTGGTCTCGGTGGGCATTTTCGGTTGGCATGTCCGAACCGTCCGGGAAACGCTCGCACCTGAGATCCTGTCGGGGGCAGATCTTGGGTGGAGTCTCCTCGTCCCCGGTTTCCCGTGTTGACAAACCACTGATCACTGTTGTCCTCTCCTGGGTCGGGGGCTCAGTGACGACCCAGGCGTTGGTGGACTCTGGTGCTGGTGGTTTGTTCATTGATAGTGTGTTCGCTGCCGCCAATTCCATTCCTCTGCAGGTCCGAGGTTCTCCACTGGCTCTTGAGGCGATAGACGGCAGACCCCTTCTGCCGCCACACGTGACTCATGAGACCCTTCCAGTGGGGATAGCCATTGGTGCTGTTCACAGAGTTCGGTCTGCTTCCAGGTTATTTCGTCTCCACACTACTCGGTGGTCTTGGGGTACCCCTGGCTCCAGAAGCATAATCCGACTTTCGATTGGAGATCGGCCGAGATCCTCTCGTGGTCACCGCAGTGTGGGGCTAGTTGCATCCATGGGCCTGTCAAGTTGCTGTGTACTTCCTCGGACTCTCTGTTGCCTCCTGAATACGAGGAGTACCGGGATGTATTCGATAAGGTGCGCGCGGTTGCCCTACCTCCGCACCGCCCATACGATTGTGCCATCGAGTTACAACCTGGTGCCGTTCCTCCTCGTGGCAAGGTCTATCCACTGTCGGTAGCGGAGAATGAGGCCATGGAGGAGTACGTGAAGGAGGCGCTTTCACGCGGACACATTCGCAAATCCTCGTCCCCGGCAGGGGCTGGATTTTTCTTTGTGAAAAAGAAGGGCGGTGAGTTGAGGCCTTGCATCGATTACAGGGGTCTCAATCGCATCACGATCAAGAACGCTTACCCGATACCCTTGATTTCCGAGCTGTTCGATCGCCTTAAAGGGGCCACGGTCTTTACCAAACTCGACCTGAGGGCGGCATATAACCTCGTAAGGATCAGGGCGGGCGATGAGTGGAAGACCGCGTTTAACACCAGGACCGGTCATTATGAATCCTTGGTTATGCCCTTTGGGTTGTGCAATGCGCCCGCAGTCTTTCAGGAATTCATTAACGATGTTTTCCGTGACCTGTTGCAGCAGTGTGTGGTGGTCTATTTGGATGACATCTTGGTATATTCTGAATCCATGGAGACCCACATTCTGGATGTCAGACGAGTGTTGCAACGGTTACGAGAGAACAAGCTGTTCGGTAAGCTTGAGAAATGCGAATTTCACCGATCCCAGGTAACCTTCTTAGGTTACATCATTTCCGCTGAGGGGTTCTCCATGGATCCTGAGAAGGTTTCGGCTGTCTTACAGTGGCCCCAGCCCAGTGGTCTTCGCTCCCTGCAGCGCTTTTTGGGCTTCGCCAATTATTATCGGAAGTTCATCAGGGACTTTTCCATGCTAGCCAAGCCTCTCACGGATCTGACCAGGAAGGGCAGTAATTCCCAGGTCTGGCCGCTCGAGGCCATCCGAGCTTTTGAGGCTCTAAAGTCCGCCTTTGTGTCGGCTCCGATTCTGTCGCATCCCAACCCTGGGTTGCCCTTTGTCCTCGAGGTGGACGCGTCTGAGACGGGAGTAGGCGCCCTTCTGTCTCAGCGTAGAACACCAGAGGGTCCTCTGCTTCCTTGTGGGTTTTACTCCCGGAAACTGTCTTCCGCGGAGTGCAACTATCAGATTGGTGACAGGGAGTTATTGGCCATCGTGCAGGCCCTTAAAGAATGGAGGCACTTGCTCGAGGGTTCGGTGGTTCCGGTCCTCATCCTGACGGACCACAAGAATCTGACCTACCTTTCTGAGGCCAAGAGATTGACACCACGTCAGGCCAGATGGGCTCTGTTCTTGTCACGTTTTAATTACGTGGTCTCCTACCTACCCGGTTCCAAGAACATCAGGGCGGATGCCTTATCACGGCAGTACTCCGACCTGTCCAGGGAGGAGTCGATTCCGACTTCGGTCATACCTCCGAATCAGATCCTGGCCGCCATTCACACCAGCCTGACCTCTCCCCTGGGTGAGCAGATTTTGGCGGCTCAATCTGGTGCTCCCTCTGGGAGACCCAACGGCAGATGTTTTGTGCCTGAGGAGTTGCGTACTCGGTTGTTGCGAACCTACCATAACTCCAAGACCGCGGGGCATCCTGGAAAGAATCAGCTGTCCTGGGCTGTTTCACGTCTGTTCTGGTGGCCTTCCCTACGTTCCGACATCGCCGCATATGTAGCGGCATGCTCCGTTTGTGCCCAGAGTAAGTCCCCTCGGCACCTTCCGTTGGGCCTTCTGCAACCCATAGCCACCGGGGAGCGCCCATGGTCACACCTGGGGATGGATTTCATTGTGGACCTCCCTGCTTCCCGAGGCCATACGGTCATTCTCATGATTGTGGATCGATTTTCCAAAATGTGCCACTGTGTTCCTCTCAAGAAGTTACCCTCTGCACAGGAGTTGGCCACGATTTTTGCCAGGGAGGTCTTCCGGTTGCATGGTTTGCCCAAGGAGATTGTGTCGGATCGGGGGAGTCAGTTTGTGTCCAGGTTCTGGCGCACCTTTTGCTCCCAGTTGGGGATTCATCTCTCCTTCTCCTCGGCCTACCACCCTCAGTCCAATGGGGCCGCAGAACGATCCAATCAGGCCTTGGAGCAATTCCTTTGTTGCTATGTCTCCAATCACCAAGACAATTGGGTTGACCTCCTGCCTTGGGCTGAGTTTGCCAGGAACACGGCGGTGAACTCTTCCTCTGGGACGTCTCCCTTCATGGCCAATTATGGGTTCCAACCTGCCGTGTTACCGGAGGTATTCTCTCCCCAGGATATTCCGGCTGTGGAGGATCACCTTTCCGTCCTACGTGCTTCTTGGCTACAGATCCAGAAGTCCCTTGAGGTCTCTGCGCAGCGCCAGAGACTCCAGGCTGATCGCAGACGAGCGCCTGCTCCTTCCTACCAGGCCGGAGACCGTGTATGGTTGTCCACCCGCAACCTCAACCTTCGAGTGCCCACTCCCAAGCTGGCGCCTCGCTTTGTTGGTCCCTTCCGAGTGCTTCGCAGGGTAAACCCGGTAGCCTATGCCCTTGCGCTTCCTCCTGGCATGCGGATCTCCAACGTGTTTCATGTCTCCCTGTTGAAGCCACTGGTGTGTAATCGTTTCACTTCCTCGGTTCCTCAGCCTCGTCCGGTCCAAGTGGGCAATCGTGAGGAGTATGAGGTGAGCAATATCCTGGACTCACGCCTGGTCCGCGGTCGGGTGCAGTTTTTGGTTCATTGGCGTGGTTATGGTCCAGAGGAGCGTTCCTGGGTTCCCTCCGCAGATGTCCATGCTCCTTCCTTGCTCCGAGCCTTCCACGCACGCTTCCCTCAGAAACCGTTCTTTACTCCGCGGACGAGGGGCCCTTGAGGGGGAGGTACTGTCATGGTCTTACCTTCTTGCTGTTCTCCTTCGTTTGACATGTGCTGGCGGCCATCTTGGTTTCTGGGTTTCTTGTAGCCTCCCACCCTGCGGCTCCTCCTTCCCACTGGGAGGAGCTGGATATAGGAGGTCTGTGGCTTCAGTTCCTTGCTTGGTCCTCCTGTGTTCACATGCTTCTAAGACTGCTGCTGCTGCTTCTGGTTCCTGATCCTGGCTTCGTCTGACTATCCTGCTGGTTCCTGATCCTGGCTTCGTCTGACTACCCTGCTGGTTCCTGATCCTGGCTTCGTCTGACTACCCTGCTGGTTCCTGATCCCGGCTTCGTCTGACTACCCTCCTGGTTCCTGACCTCTGGCTTCGCAAGGACTCTGCCTCTGTTTCGCCATCCGTTTGGACTTTTGCTTTACAGCTTGATTTTCAATAAAGCCTTCTTATTTTCACTTATCTGTTGTTGTACGTCTGGTTCATGGTTCCGTGACAGGGACTGTGTCATCTGCATCCGAAGGGGAGTCCGGCAATGTGCTCAGCGCGACCCCAGAGGAGGAAGAATGGTCCTTTGAGGCTGGTTTTGTGAAAAGCCTCTGGGTGGCCTCAAGGTATGTGTGCTTAGGCAAGGCTCGTGGCGCCGAGGCGCCATCTTTGGCCTGTCCGGCCGCGGCTGTCTTACCCTACTTTGGCCGCTTTTGCATGTCTGCGGGGATCGGAGCGACTCACCGGAGCTGTGCGGAGGATCAGGGACGTCACCGGCACCGTTCAAGGTAAGTAATGCAGCCGTGAAAGCTGGTTAAAGGATGAAATAGCAGGATACTCGGCGGAGCTATCTGTTCCCACGTCTGCTCACATCCGCGGTTCGGCCACGCCCACGGTTTCATTGTTCTTAAATTATATGTGCTCCTTTTGTAAATTGTCAATTTTATATGTAAACATAATTTTGATATATTTTACATATGTTTTTGGTCTGTTTAAAGTGGAGTTCCACTAATTTTTGTGTTTACAAAAAGTGTAGCTGCTCACTTTAAATAAACACACACTCACCTGTCCCATGATCCAGCGTCGCGGCCCCCTGAAGCCTCGCTCCTCTCCCTTTACTCTCGGCGGCGCCGACATGTCTAGTGTGGGCACCCAGAGCCGGGTGCGCACTGCGCATGCACGAGTTGCCCTACACGTTGCGAATGGCCGGGCAATCTTCTGGGACCTGTGACGTATCCCAGAAGATTGCAGGGAGGGAGGGGGAGAGGAAAACTTCTGCTCGAGCCGCCCTGGTGGCCCGAGCAGAAGTGGGAGCAGGTACCTGTCAAGGTACCCGCTCCCCCCCCCCACCCCCAATAAAATGACATGCCATGCCATGACATGTTTTTTTTCTTGTTCAGTATTTGGGATGTAGGTACCTTTAAAATATAATTAACAAACGTATTAATTTTTGCCTGAAGCAATCAATTTTTTTCCTCTATAAACCCTGGTGACCATTGGCACCAAGACAGAAAGTTATAAGAAATCTAACATTTTAGATTTGCCATCAAAGCAAGAGATGAGGAAAACTCATTCAGTGGGGGAAACCTGTTTACATAAGAGGAAATTCTCACTTTAAAGAGATTTCTTCTCATTTCCTGTTTCAACTCCAGATAGAAAATGAAAGGAAACAAGCAGAAAAAAAAAAAAGATAGTGGTGTTAACCCTTCCCTCGTCTCTCTAAAACAAAAAAAAAAGTTGTGGTTTTACATATCCTTTAAACCAATCCAATCAGAGACAAAACACAAATATTTAGGAACACTAACTGCCTAGATCCTTCTCAGCATGAGAATCCCTCCCAAATACTATGACAATAACACAGATGTTCCTTTGCGTTGATAGCTAGTTATTGCTTGGTTAAATGATGTTTTAATACAAAAACACAACTGTTGTTTCCACTTTATGGCTGTCAAAATGTTGCTTCATATTTAAGGAAATGAATTTTATAAGCAGATGCCTTATTGATGGTTTTCTTTGTTCCAGGCTCTCTGTAAAGAAATCCGCAACTAGAGAATCGCATCTGTACTTTGCGTCCTAGAGTTTAATATCTTAATTGGCATTTCAGAATGTGTTACTGGACAGTAATGACCAGAGTGCAATGGATGTGGAGTTGTTGGAGATCTGCGAGATTGACAAACACTGTGTTTGCAATCCCGCCAATGACAGAGGCAGCAGTGTAATGTAGTCTGATGTCGTTTCACCCCCCCAACTTGCTAGAGGGTTTTATTACCTACTGTTCTTTTTGCTTCTGCAGATGTTTTCCAATGCATTTATATTAAATTCGGTATTATGTTTTTTTTTCTTTTTTCTCGCTGGCACAATGTCCTATTTTTCTTGTGTCATGGTTTTTATTTTCCAGAAGGTGAAATGATGGTGGATTCAAGGAAATCTCAGCCTTGCACCCTGTTTTTCATTTATTTTGTAATAATCAAAATATTGTAGGATGCTAAGATGTAAGAGTGATGTAAGATTCGGTTTTACCTTGTAATTGTTTGGTGTTCAGTGTTTGGGTAAATGGGCAAACCAAATGGGGTGTTTGCCTACCTGCTGAGCCAAACCTCCGACTGCAGCAGGATGTCATACATTTATCAGCATCTTCTAAATGTGACTACTTATCGCTCAACTACAAAAAGGGGAGGGTACTTTAAATGAGACACATAAAGTGTCTCCATCCCTGGTAAATTGGAACAAAGAGAGGGTTTGGGACTTTAAATGAGGATTAATGCACAAAACAGGCCATAAATAAAGAATATACACCAAAATAGCAATAGCATTATTTGTCTTACTCTGTTAATCACTCATTACTTATGATGTACATTTGTTCTAGATATCCCCTTGTGCATCCGCTCCTGAAGAAGTAGCCTATGGTCTACGAAATGCGTCGAGCATTTATGATGCCATTGTGTTGAACATACCTAGTTCATATATGTATTACAATTATTTTCTATGATTCACCTACTCTTCTATCACCATCATTGTCATGTATTTATTTGAATTATCTCAATTTATGCCATTGATTTATGACCCTTTTTTGTGATGTTATTTATATTTTTTTATATGTCATCCCATTGCCATTTGTACTCCAATTGTTACATGCTGTGGCAGCCACAATAAACCTTGCTATTTTAGTATATGTTCTTTATTTATGGCCTGTGTTGTGCATTGCTTCTCATTTAAAGTCCCAAACCCTCTCTTTGTTCCTACTTATCGTTCAAGTCTCCTGGTTGCTAGGAAGCCAGGGACAGTTGGCATTCTTGCAACCAGTGACACACCCCTTGCCCCATACATTTTCCGTCTTGGAGATTCCACACCAGCAGTTGAATATTAACCAAGGGCGGGAATGCTGGCTGACAACATTGATGAAGGATCTACATCACTGAATGACGTGACTGACATTGTTCATACCCTTGCTATGTTAAAGACATGGGGTCTGGTATGGCTCAGGAAGGAAGGGAGGGGGGCAGCTAGCGTGCCAGGCAAGGCTTTATGGGGATCTGGTGTAGATTTTGGGCAGGACCCCAACACTTTTTTTATTTCTTTTTTTTCTAATTGGGTTCCCTCTTAAAATCCATACCAGACTCAAAGATACTTTAAGACGGACCCCATGGGAAAAAAAGGCATGGGATCCCCCAAATTCAGTCTGGTATGGAAATGTATGGGGATCCCATGCTTTTTCTGCATGGGTTTCTGCCTAGAGTTCATACCATACCCTCATTCTATGTCTTGTATGTTTTTTAGAGGGAACCCCATGTCTTGTCATGTCAGGGTGTCCCCAAGCATGTAGTTTAAAGGAAATTTTGTATTTTTAGTGTTGTCCTTATTAATATATTACCATTATTAACCGGTTGCCGACTGCGCACAGTATATTTACTGCGGCAGTCGGCCCCGGCCAGGCAGAGTGACGTAGGTCTACGTCGCTCGCCTGTCACTCCTTCCAGAGCCAATAGCGGGCGGGCGCGTGCCCGCTGAGGCGCGCGCCCACCTCGGCTCGTTCACGTAGGAGTGCGGGAGTGTGACTGGCGGACCCGATGTCCACCGGTCACACTACGATCGCCGGTACAGCGGGAGAAAGACAGAGCGGCTTATGTAAACAAGCCGCCTGTCAGTTCTCCCTGTGTAAAAGTGAAGATCAGACAGTTCTACTATGTAGAACTGTTGATCTTTGTTTTTACACTAGTAGACCTGTCCCTGCACAGTTAGAAACACGCCCCTAGGACACACTTAACCCCTCCCTGTCCAATACTGTTAACCCCTTCCCTGCCAGTGTCATTTTTGCAGTAACAGTGCATATATATAGCACTGATTACTGCAGTAATGTCACTGGTACCCCCAAAAGTGTCAAAAATGTCAGTCAAGGGTCCGATCTGTCCGCCGCAATGTCGCAGTACCGCAAAAAAAATCGCAGATCGCCGCCATTACTCGTTAAAAAAAAAAACACCAAAAATGACAAAAATCTTTCCCTTTGTTAGTAAACGCGATAACTTTTGCGCAAACCAATCAAAATACGCTATTTGCGATTTTTTTTACCAAACATAGGTAGCGTAAAACAAATTGGCCGAAAATTTTAAAAAATTTAGATTTTTTTTTTTTGGGGGAATTTCATATAAAAAAAAGTGAAAAATATTGTTGTTTTTGCAAAAATTACGCTCTTTTTTTGTTTATAGCGCGTGATCAAAAAATCGCACAGGTGATCAAATACCACCAAAAGAAAGCTCTGTTTGTGGGAAAAAAAGGACGTGAAATTTGTTTAGGTACAGCGTCGCACGACCGCGCGATTGTCCGTTAAAGTCACGCAGTAAAAAATCGCAAAAAAACCCCTGGTCTTTTAGCAGGAAAATCCTCCGGTGGTAAAGTGGTTAAAAGAGCTGCTCCCCACTAAACAATTCATTTTTTTTATTAAATAATACATGGTTCCCAGGACAATTCTCAGCTTCCTATGGCATTTACTTCACAATCCCTTGCCTATTAGCCTAGAAAATAGGCAGAATTGCTTTTAAATGTAGCACTACTCCCTCCCTCAGTCAAGAAACAGTCTAGGGGTTTTGTTTTTTTTTTGGAGTTTTATTTGAGAACTTGGATAGGAGAAGAGATGAGTGGGATACTTCAACTTGAATAAACAATGCACAATTTGCTGGGATGTCTAGAGATAACTGAGTGCGGCAAAGCCGCTGCTTCACCTTGTCAGTAGCAGTGAAAAAGAATTTAGTGGACTTGTATCACTCTGTGAATCGCTCTTCAGGGCCCAACTAGGCACCCCCTTCATCCCTATTCTTCATTGTTCTACACGGCACCCCCTTTACTGTACTTCCCTCTGTGTGAGCTAGATCCTTGATCCCCTGACTTCACTGGAGAGGTCCCCTTCCTGGGCCGACCCTTTGGCAAGTCCCACATTACTCACGGACACTGTTTTTTACCGAGAGACTCTGCCAGCAACTCCACTGCCAGCTACACTGGATCCTCTGCAGCTCAGCTCCACACCTGGTCCACTAGGCTGACTGCCCAAGACCACCTTCCTCATACTCAGCAGGAGGTCCTCATACTCAGCAGGAGGAGAGAACAGGCGTCTGCCTCCTCCTGGGACTCTGCTTCCCACCAAAGATGCCCTGTCACATATCCCCCTGGCTTTTATGAGCAATCCCAGGATGCATTGCAAGAATGCACTCCCACTGGGACTCCCACAAAAGCCGATGGGCCTGATGTGTCACTGGCTGGGTTTCCTCCACTGTCCAACAAGCTCCCTCATTGGATCCAGTGGGGATACTCCCTCAGACCCAGTGAATCACACCTGGAGACATGCAACAGGCAACCTAACATATCAGGCTCCCCTGATAAGCAGAAGGAGCAATAGATGCTTTTTCCTAGCACCTACCTAGGAGGGTGCTACATAAAGAATCCGGTCCAATTTACTTTAATAGGGTTCTGAATAATATCCAGAAATTAGGTGATATGATATCCATGAATTTAGTAGTTCAGCACAGCCCCCATCAACTTAACCCAAGATGTTCATCTCTTCTCTAATGCTCATCATTTGTTAGACTCTCCTACTTTTTTTCTTCGTTGTATTATGGGCTGCTCTAACCCTAGCAACCGCTCTGTGTATTGCTGCTGCTTCCTCCACTCCGTGTGTTTGGTGGGCTCCGACCTACTTCCTGCTTCTCGGTCCGCACAAACTCCTTCAAAAGTTCTGTTGCCGTAGCGGGACGTTCCCTGCTTGTCTCCTTACTCATATTGCCCGATCCTATACACCAACCAGATTATCACTGACCCAAGGATCCCAAGAAAAGGAAAGGGCATTCCACAGAGGCAGATTTGTCTTGCTCAGACATATGAATCTTCTGGTAAGATGCTGTCCTGCCCTCTCCTAAATAGAGAGGAATATTTGGGGCTTTTTCTTATTTTCTCTGGGCTATACTACATCATTGGATCTGATAATACACACGCCCTTGTATTATCTCATCTGGTAAGGAGCTCATCCATCCACGGTGGAGGTCTTTGCTGCACCTATTCATTGTGTTGAGTTTTGCACCTTGGAGGCTTACTACTGCATGTTGGATTCATATGGACTCTTCAAATGTATATATGGACTTAATTCTTTGAATTCACTATTGTACCCAATTTTATTATTGCTCACTCTTTGTTCACTCTTGCTAAGCACATGTCATATATTGTTTAGTTTTTGATCTGTTTTGATGTGGAGAGAGTTGTTCTCCAATCCATGTTTCACTTATGCATGTGTGCAGCAGCCTCCAACACCCCCCCCCCCCCAATACTTATCTGAGCCCAATCTTGATCCAGCGATGTTGCACAAGAGATTCAGCTGTCTGGGACTTTCCCTCCTGATTGGCTGAGAGTAGACACAGCAGCGGGCACCATTGGCTCCCGCTGCTATCAAAGTCAGTGAGCCAATGTGGAGAGAGAGGGGGCGGGGCCGAGCTGCGGCTCCATGTCTGAATGGACACACAGAGCAGCAGCTCGCCTCAGGGGCCCCCATAGCAAGCTGCTTGCTGTGGGGGCATTTGGGAGGCAGGAGGTGCCAGGAGCACCGGCAAGGGACCCAAGAGGAAGAGGATCTGGGCTGCTCTGTGCGAAGCAGAGCACAGAGAAGGTAAGTATAACATGTTTATGCTGCATGGAATTTCACAATGAGAAATTCCCAATGAGAAATTCCATGCAGCCATCACTGGAATTGCAAAGGTGTTACAGGAGATCCACAGCACTGGATGAGGACAAAGGATAAAAATAGGACAAAATTTGATTTTTAAAAAAAGGAAAACTGTTTATGGTACATTGTGTCAATTTTGCACACATACATGACTAAGGCACCACAAATCTATTCACCACCCACATAAATAAAGACCGCTGACCTGTCCTGACTTTATTACCCCGACTAAACTAAATAACCACCATGACACCATTATGGAGTAAAATTTTGGCCGCAACGGCCATTTATTAGCTAAAAAAACAAGTAAACATTCCTTGAAACAGGAACAACATTAAATAATACAATAACAATGAACATACCAATAAACATATGGTTGCTGATGTTTGGAGGCCCCAAGTATCAAGTATCCACTTTGGTATCTGCGTAGCTACTTACATGGTCCACATATATGATAATCTCAGCAGATTTTAACGCCTCCAAAGACCCCAACCGCCAGGTCAAGATGACCACTTACAGAAGAACTGCTCCAAAACAGGGGTGGGATGGGTGGGAACACTCTTCCTCCATGTGTCCTCTTCACCAGATAACAGGAAGTTCCCTACCCCTCCTACCAGACCCTCAGCAGCCCATCCCCCTCCCTGTAACCCACCAATCCAGCAAGGACTAAGAGCCTATTCATTTTACTGTTAACCTAATTACCCTGTACCCCCTGTCATGCTAGCCCTACGCTATTTTTTATTTATTTGTTTGCTTCGGGCTAAACTGTATCAGTTGAGATAAGAGAAAAAAGGAGGGTCAGCTAATTTTTATGTTTCCCAGAGCTGGTCTTTAAAGTGGTAGTAAAGTATTTTTTTTAAACTTGTACCTACAGGTAAGCCTATAATAAGGCTTACCTGTAGGTAAAGTGAATAGCTCCTAAACCTGCACTGTTTAGGAGATATTCACACTGCATGCAGTCGGTGATGTCACCGGCACATGCGCTCTGTGCCATGTCTGTGACTCCCACGAGCATGCGCAGGAGTGACGTCATCGCGTCTCGGCCAGTCAGACGGCCAGAACTCACGAACCTGGAAGGAAGACCCAATGTAAGCCCTGTCAGCGGTGACAGTGTGCCGCTAGAGGTCTTTGTTTTAAGGTAAGCATACTAGCACATTATGTTATTGTCTTGCAGGTTTTTATTTGGTTAAAAAAAGGCTGCGATTTACTGCCGCTTTAAACACTATTGGTATATAAACATCTAAAATAATAATATATCCTTAATATATAAATGACAATCACCATTAGCCAAAAACTTCTAGAGATAGACAGAAGCCAGGAATAGAATGAGGAAAATGTAATTACAATTTGTATACCGTATTTTCTGGCGTATAAGACGACTGGGCGTATAAGACGACCCCCCTATTACATGATCTACCGGTAATACTTATACTTAGGTTACCTTGGAGATATTATACTCGGCGTATAAGACGACCCCCCATTTTTGGGGGATTTTTTTGAGGTTCAAAAGTAGTCTTATACGCCAGAAAATACAGTATTTCTACCCCAGACACTTATCTTATGGTAAATACAGCCCCACATACCACCAACATAGTTGAACTGAGAAAAAAAAAAGGACAAGATCTAAAAGTAACATCTTCATGGCACACTCCAGAGGCTACTACTACTACTAATTTGCTAATATCTTAGCCTAGTGTATTAATGAGATCCATTTGATTTCTGCACTTAATAATGAGGCGCATTACACTGTTCAACAGCACTGAGAGCAGACACCTGCGGCGGGGTCCATTTTCACCGGGAGAGCCTGGCATATGTATAAAGGAGCTTACAGTCTGATTATGTCAAACTACTCTAATTAGTGTGCTTTATTTTAGATGTATAATCTAGAATATTAATGACACACATCAGCAGGACAGTATAGTGAAGGACATTTTAAAAGAACTTGTCCTATCATCTGTATCTAATTGCCCTCTCACCAAAATGATTAATACGGTGTTAAATATTTACAGGTATGGATTCCAGAAGATTACTGGCTTTAATTATCTAAGTCACCTAAGAAAATATGTCTGAAATCAGAGCACTATTGAAAGAATATCATGATGTGGACGGATCTGAATATACACTCACCCAACAATTTATTAGGAACACTATACTAATACTAGGTATAGGCTCAGTTTGTTCTCAAACCAGGATCAATTCTTCATGGCATGGATTCCACATTACACAAACATTTCTTAGATAATCTGGTTCACACGGCCTAAAAGGGGTGAAAGAAAGTGAGAAATGAATCTGTTTTTTGGTACTTACCCCTGATTGGAGATTGGAGTGTCAGAAGAGGGTAGGGAAACAGGAGTGTGGGAGACCATCTGTCAGGGAAATGGCTATAGTGAGACTGGCATTTCCGCCAGTGCTAGTGATGGGCACATCAGGCACATTCCCGCACACATGCGCACCGGCAGAAGATTGGCGAATGGGCGCATGCAGGTGCGCTGTGGCATGTGTCAGCAAATGCGTGTGCGCAATGGCGCACACATGACGTAATAGATGAGACTATTTGCTGGCCTGTATAAGACCTTTGCTGATCCCATCAAGTTGCTGGATTGTCATCAGCCTTCCTGTATCCTGAGCATCTGCATACCTATCTTAGATTTCCCGTTGAGACTCGGCTTGTTCCTGACCTGTCTGCTCTTCTCTCCCATCTCTAACCCTCTGGCTTGTCTCACCTACCTTGCTCCAGTTCTGCTCCTCAGTGTTTGACCTCGGCTTGCCCTATGGACTTGCTACTTATCTGCCTGCTCTTCAGTGCATGACCTTGGCTTGTTTCACGGACTCTGCCATTGCCTTCTACCTGCCATCCTGTTGTGACCTCGGCCAAGTTCCTGTTCCCACTACCTGCCTGTGCACCCGGACTGATTATCTGTGTTTGACCCTCAGCTTGGCCTCTACACCTGTTCCCTGGTTGCGCAAGTTTGCCTAGTTCATATACTAGCATCCTGTCATGGTCTTACCTTCTTGCTGTTCTCCTTCGTTTGACATGTGCTGGCGGCCATCTTGGTTTCTGGGTTTCTTGTAGCCTCCCACCCTGCGGCTCCTCCTTCCCACTGGGAGGAGCTGGATGCCTAGCTCATATATATAGGAGGTCTGTGGCTTCAGTTCCCTGCTTGGTCCTCCTGTGTTCACATGCTACTAGACTGCTGCTACTTCTGGTTCCTGTTCCTGGCTTCGTCTGACTACCCTGTTGGTTCCTGATCCTGGCTTCGTCTGACTACCCTGTTGGTTCCTGATCCTGGCTTCGTCTGACTACCCTGCTGGTTCCTGACCCCTGGCTTCGCAAAGACTCTGCATCGGTTTCGCCATCCGTTTGGACTTTTGCTTTATAGCTTGTTTTTCAATAAAGCTGTCTTATTTTCACTTATCTGTTGTTGTGCGTCTGGTTCATGGTTCCGTGACATTAGGACCAAGCCATGAATTCTGGCGGTACAGGGCCATCCTCGCTACCCACGCTGGTTGCCAGACTTGATCAGCAGGATCACCTGTTGGGTCGGTTCGCCGTGGCGTTGCAAACCCTGCTTGAACGCACGGTACCACAGGCCACGAATTCTGACGGTACAGGGCCATCCTCACTACCCACGCTGGTTGCCAGACTTGATCAGCAGGATCACCTGTTGGGTCAGTTCGCCGTGGCGTTGCAAACCCTGCTTGAACGCACGGTTCATTTCGCTCCCGTTGCCGATGGGTCGGTTGTCGCTCCTGGGTCCGCTCCTACTGCCGCTCCGGTTGTTGCGCCAGAGTCTACCCCGACACCTGTTGTTGCGCCCGCGGTGTTTCGGGGTATGTCCGGTTCTGCCCCCCTTCCACAGCGCTTTGGGGGAGAGCCAACTCAGTGCCGAGGTTTCCTTAACCAGGTGGGCATTTATTTCGAGTTGCTGCCACATGCTTTTCCTAATGAGAGATCAAAGGTGGGCTTCTTAATCTCGCTGCTCTCGGACAAGGCCTTGGCCTGGGCCAGCCCTTTATGGGAGAACAACAATCCGGTGGTTGCCGAGTTTTCCGGTTTTGTTGCTTCTCTTCGGAAGGTATTCGATGTGCCGGCTCGTGCTGCCTCTGCTGCGAAGCTCCTTATGTCCATCAGACAGGGTTCACGATCCGTAGCTGAATACGCCATTGAGTTTCGTACCCTGACAGCAGAGGTGGGCTGGAATAATGAGGCTCTGGTCGCTGCTTTCTCTCATGGTCTCTCGGATGCCTTGAAGGATGAGGTTGCAGCTAAGGACCTACCAGTGGAGCTCGAGTCTCTTATTTCTTTCCTGATTTTGATTGACACCAGACTCAGGGAGAGACCTTCCTTTAAGGAGAGTCTGCGGAGGCCTCCTAACAGATTGGCGCCTACCTTTGTTGTCCCACCCGTGCCTCCCTCTCCTCCCACGCCTCCTGGGGATGACTTGTCTGGGGGTGAACCCATGCAGCTGGGGTTTGCTCGCCTGTCCGAGGGGGAGAGGGTACTCCGGAGACGAGAGGGCCGATGCATGTACTGTGGTCTCGGTGGGCATTTTCGGTTGGCATGTCCGAACCGTCCAGGGAAACGCTCGCACCTGAGATCCTGTCGGGGGCAGATCTTGGGTGGAGTCTCCTCGTCCCCGGTTTCCCGTGTTGACAAACCACTGATCACTGTTGTCCTTTCCTGGGTCGGGGGCTCGGTGACGACCCAGGCGTTGGTGGACTCTGGTGCTGGTGGTTTGTTCATTGATAGTGTGTTCGCTGCCGCCAATTCCATTCCTCTGCAGGCTCGAGGTTCTCCTCTGGCTCTTGAGGCGATAGACGGCAGACCCCTTCTGCCGCCACACGTGACTCATGAGACCCTTCCAGTGGGGTTAGCCATTGGTGCCGTCCACAGAGAGTCGGTCTGCTTCCAGGTTATTTCGTCTCCACACTACTCGGTGGTCTTGGGGTACCCCTGGCTCCAGAAGCATAATCCGATTTTCGATTGGAGATCGGCCGAGATCCTCTCGTGGTCACCGCAGTGTGGGACTAGTTGCATCCATGGGCCTGTCAAGTTGCTGTGTACTTCCTCGGACTCTCTGTTGCCCCCTGAATACGAGGAGTACCGGGATGTATTCGATAAGGTGCGCGCGGTTGCCCTACCTCCGCACCGCCCATACGATTGTGCCATCGAGTTACAATCTGGTGCCGTTCCTCCTCGTGGCAAAGTCTATCCACTGTCGGTAGCGGAGAATGAGGCCATGGAGGAGTACGTGAGGGAGGCGCTTTCACGTGGACACATTCGCAAATCCTCGTCCCCGGCAGGGGCTGGATTTTTCTTTGTGAAAAAGAAGGGCGGTGAGTTGAGGCCTTGCATCGATTACAGGGGTCTCAATCGCATCACGATCAAGAACGCTTACCCGATACCCTTGATTTCCGAGCTGTTCGATCGCCTTAAAGGGGCCACGGTCTTTACCAAACTCGACCTGAGGGCGGCATATAACCTCGTAAGGATCAAGGCGGGCGATGAGTGGAAGACCGCGTTTAACACCAGGACCGGTCATTATGAATCCTTGGTTATGCCCTTTGGGCTGTGCAATGCGCCCGCAGTCTTTCAGGAATTCATCAACGATGTTTTCCGTGACCTGTTGCAGCAGTGTGTGGTGGTCTACCTGGATGACATCTTGGTATATTCTGAGTCCTTGGAGACCCACATTCTGGATGTCAAACGAGTGTTGCAACGGTTACGAGAGAACAAGCTGTTCGGTAAGCTTGAGAAATGCGAATTTCACCGATCCCAGGTAACCTTCTTAGGTTACATCATTTCCGCTGAGGGGTTCTCCATGGATCCTGAGAAGGTTTCGGCTGTCTTACAGTGGCCCCAGCCCAGTGGTCTTCGCTCCCTGCAGCGCTTTTTGGGCTTCGCCAATTATTATCGGAAGTTCATCAGGGACTTTTCCATGCTAGCCAAGCCTCTCACGGATCTGACCAGGAAGGGCAGTAATTCCCAGGTCTGGCCGCCCGAGGCCATCCGAGCTTTTGAGGCTCTAAAGTCCGCCTTTGTGTCGGCTCCGATTCTGTCGCATCCCAACCCTGGGTTGCCCTTTGTCCTCGAGGTGGACGCGTCTGAGACGGGAGTAGGCGCCCTTCTGTCTCAGCGTAGAACACCAGAGGGTCCTCTGCTTCCTTGTGGGTTTTACTCCCGGAAACTGTCTTCCGCGGAGTGCAACTACCAGATTGGTGACAGGGAGTTATTGGCCATCGTGCAGGCTCTTAAAGAATGGAGGCACTTGCTCGAGGGTTCGGTGGTTCCGGTCCTCATCCTGACGGACCACAAGAATCTGTCCTACCTCTCTGAGGCCAAGAGATTGACACCACGTCAGGCCAGATGGGCTCTGTTCTTGTCACGTTTTAATTACGTGGTCTCCTACCTACCCGGTTCCAAGAACATCAGGGCTGATGCCTTATCACGGCAGTACTCCGACCTGTCCAGGGAGGAGTCGATTCCGACTTCGGTCATACCTCCGAATCAGATCCTGGCTGCCATTCGCACCAGCCTGACCTCTCCCCTGGGTGAGCAGATTTTGGCGGCTCAATCTGGTGCTCCCTCTGGGAGACCCAACGGCAGATGTTTTGTGCCTGAGGAGTTGCGCACTCGGTTGTTGCGAACCTACCATAACTCCAAGACCGCGGGGCATCCTGGAAAGAATCAGCTGTCCTGGGCTGTTTCACGTCTGTTCTGGTGGCCTTCCCTACGTTCCGACATCGCCGCATATGTAGCGGCATGCTCCGTTTGTGCCCAGAGTAAGTCCCCTCGGCACCTTCCGTTGGGCCTTCTGCAACCCTTAGCCACCGGGGAGCGCCCATGGTCACACCTGGGGATGGATTTCATTGTGGACCTCCCTGCATCCCGAGGCCATACGGTCATTCTCATGATTGTGGATCGGTTTTCCAAAATGTGTCACTGTGTTCCTATCAAGAAGTTACCCTCTGCACAGGAGTTGGCCACGATTTTTGCCAGGGAGGTCTTCCGGTTGCACGGTTTGCCCAAGGAGATTGTGTCGGATCGGGGGAGTCAGTTTGTGTCCAGGTTCTGGCGCGCCTTTTGCTCCCAGTTGGGGATTCATCTCTCCTTCTCCTCGGCCTACCACCCTCAGTCCAATGGGGCCGCAGAACGATCCAATCAGGCCTTGGAGCAATTCCTTTGTTGCTATGTCTCCGATCACCAAGACAATTGGGTTGACCTCCTGCCTTGGGCTGAGTTTGCCAGGAACACGGCGGTGAACTCTTCCTCTGGGACGTCTCCCTTCATGGCCAACTATGGGTTCCAACCTGCCGTGTTACCGGAGGTATTCTCTCCCCAGGATATTCCGGCTGTGGAGGATCACCTTTCCGTCCTACGTGCTTCTTGGGTACAGATCCAGAAGTCCCTTGAGGTCTCTGCGCAGCGCCAGAGACTCCAGGCTGATCGCAGACGAGCGCCTGCTCCTTCCTACCAGGCCGGAGACCGTGTATGGTTGTCCACCCGCAACCTCAACCTTCGAGTGCCCACTCCCAAGCTGGCGCCTCGCTTTGTTGGTCCCTTCCGAGTGCTTCGCAGGGTAAACCCGGTAGCCTATGCCCTTGCGCTTCCTCCTGGCATGCGGATCTCCAACGTGTTTCATGTCTCCCTGTTGAAGCCACTGGTGTGTAATCGTTTCACTTCCTCGGTTCCTCGGCCTCGTCCGGTCCGAGTGGGCAATCGTGAGGAGTATGAGGTGAGCAATATCCTGGACTCACGCCTGGTCCGCGGTCGGGTGCAGTTTTTGGTTCATTGGCGTGGTTATGGTCCAGAGGAGCGTTCCTGGGTTCCCTCCGCAGATGTCCATGCTCCTGCCTTGCTCCGAGCCTTCCACGCACGCTTCCCTCAGAAACCGTTCTTTACACCGCGGAGGAGGGGCCCTTGAGGGGGAGGTACTGTCATGGTCTTACCTTCTTGCTGTTCTCCTTCGTTTGACATGTGCTGGCGGCCATCTTGGTTTCTGGGTTTCTTGTAGCCTCCCACCCTGCGGCTCCTCCTTCCCACTGGGAGGAGCTGGATGCCTAGCTCATATATATAGGAGGTCTGTGGCTTCAGTTCCCTGCTTGGTCCTCCTGTGTTCACATGCTACTAGACTGCTGCTACTTCTGGTTCCTGTTCCTGGCTTCGTCTGACTACCCTGTTGGTTCCTGATCCTGGCTTCGTCTGACTACCCTGTTGGTTCCTGATCCTGGCTTCGTCTGACTACCCTGCTGGTTCCTGACCCCTGGCTTCGCAAAGACTCTGCATCGGTTTCGCCATCCGTTTGGACTTTTGCTTTATAGCTTGTTTTTCAATAAAGCTGTCTTATTTTCACTTATCTGTTGTTGTGCGTCTGGTTCATGGTTCCGTGACACATCCTTCAAGCGATTACTGGTCCAGCTCTACTGAGCCTGCTGGCAACCTGCGCTTCTTTGGGCGCTACACCTCCTGTCCCATCTTCAGGGGTGTGCCGCACTCAGCCGCAAGGGGAGCCCTCTCTGCATTTCGGCCTCGGATCAGGTACATGACATCATCCAGTGCTCAGTCAAGGGATTGCAACATCAGACACACTTTCTCACCCTCCTGTTGCCTATTAGAAATTTACAAATTTTTTGGTCAATTTTGTAGCATATATTCTCTGCAGCAAGATCTTAAAGTGTCACTAAACTCTGGTTAAAAAAAATGATATTCAGGTAAATATTCCTAATTCAACAAAGTCCCTTCTGTTGCTCTCAGCCTTCTCCACATTCTTTATTTATTTTATTTTTTTTTGCTACTGTGATCTCACTTCTTGTTAGAAGGTGGTAACGTTAATTCTCCATAGTCCCACCGTATGTAGGAATGTAGCCACCCTCTCTTGGTTGCTCCCAAGATGGACTAGGTACTTTGGACTAGGGTTAGAACTGGGTGTCAGAATTGTATCTGTCATCTGTGTTGATATTGTGAAAATGGCCCAATTCAGTGTTGGGCAGTTGGGGCCCATCTTTGTATGGGTGTAGATCTAAAATGTTTTTTTTTTGTATGATATACTTTCAAAGACCTTAATGCTTTTTGGTTTATATTTATGTTAATATGTTTGTGTTTGGCATTGTTTAATAAAAGGCGGTTGTGTCCACTAAAATCTAGCCCTGGGTTTGGTCTCCTTTATAGGTTTCTGTGCAAAAGCGGGTTGTCGAAGTAGGTGCGCCTAGAGCATAATTTACTCTTGTCATGCATCATGCAATTCCTGTGGACTTGTTACCTACACATTTAGCTTGCAAATATGCAGTCTAACTGTCAGGACCCAGATCTGAACCCCGGACTTCTGTGCCTTGCAGTAACTTTTCTTGGTGGGCCACCTGAGATACTGGAAAGCTCCCTGCCTGATCCCTTGGACAAATGTACTTTCTATCTTGTTTCTGGTAAATTTATTGTTCATTCCATGAAGTTCCTATTTAAACCACACCTTTGCAATTCATGTTTACCAGATTATTGTGCTCTCCAGCCAATATCTTACTCCCTACACTCCTGCTGCCATCCACATATGTATCACTATTTGTTATTGACCTTTAGCTTTATCCTCGGCTGTGCTTCCACTTGATCTTAACCTGCTACCGAACCCTGGCTTGCTCACACCTTGGTTAGTGCTTGACCCCATGCCCCCCTCCCCCCCCCCCCAAGGGGAATCTGCTTATGTATTTATCCTGCTGGTTTCTGTGTGAGTCTTTCCACCCAGGAATGATTCATCAGGTCAAGCTACATTTTTCCAGTCTTTAACTGTCAAGTTTTCCGGAGTCCGTGTCCACTGCATCCTCACCTTTCTGCTCTCAGCTAAATCAAGTAGAACCCATTGTATTCTTCTGCTGTGGTAGCCCATCCCCCTTAAGGTTTGATGTGTTGTCCATTCTGAGATGCTTTTCTACTCAATACAGTTGTAAAAAGCAGTAATGGGTCACTGTAGCCTTTCTATCAGCTCCAACCAGTCTGGCCATTCTCCTCTGCTCTGACCCTCTCATAAACAAGGTGTTTCCGAGCACAGAACTGCTGCTCGCTGTATATTTTTCAGTTTTGCGCACCATTCTGTTTAAACCATAGAGATAACAACAGTTACAGGAACACCTAAACCAGACCATCTGGCACCAATAATTATACCCTGGTTACCCTTGTTAAAGTCACATTTTCAACCATTCTGGTGTTTGATGAATATTAACGGAAGTTCCTGACCAATATCTGCATGATTTTATGTGGTGCACTGCAGCACCATGATTGGCTGATTAAATGGTGTACAAATATTCCTAATATATATTCTGAGTACTACTAACACTACCGTGAGTTCAGTTTTGGGGCTCATTTACATGTACTTTGGTCTATGAAAAGTGATTCGCAGTGGACTGCTTTTCACAGATTGGCACAGGTGTGACTGACAGGCATTCAGGAGGTGATAATGCCACCTTCTAAGTGCCTGTGCTCTTTCGGAACTGGAAAATGTAGTTTTACTTACCTGATCCCCCCTTCTTCTACAAAACCTGGTGGTGGACTGTTCCTTGGCATCCTCACATCCCATGCAAGGTTTTTTGACCCTGCAGTGGCAGCCGGTGCATTCGGGGTGCAGGGGCGCCGCCCCCCCTGTCCATGCGTCTGGCCCCCTAATCTGCATGCAGGGGCGCCGGACGCATGGAGCTCAATGGGGTTTTTTTTTCCATCACCTGATTAGAGCCAGAGGCTCTAATAGGGCGATGCAAAGGGTGGACCCGGGGCGCAGTGCAGTGCGTCCCGAGCCCACCCATTGTGTGACAATAGCGAATTAAAATTCGCTATTGCCACACGGATCCTCCTCCTGCCCAATCAGGGAGCGTGTCCGATACGCGCTTCCTGATTGGCCGCAATGCAAACCAAATGCCATTGGCCGAGGAGGAGGAGGAGGCGGGAGCAGGAGGACTCGTGGAGACGCCGTGGGAATTGGGACTGAAGCCGCCGCCACAGCTGCTCCAGGGCTCCATGTAAGTGCACTGGTCTGGGGGGGCATTGAAGGGGGCACGCACACACGCTGGTCTCTGCATTGAAAGGGGACATGTACGCTGGTCACTGAATTCTAAGGGGACATGTGAGCTGGTCACTGCATTCTAAGGGGACATGTGTGCTGGTCAATGCATTCTAAGGGGACATGTGTGCTGGTCACTGAATTCTAAGGGGACATGTGTGCTGGTCACTACATTCTAAGGGGACATGTACGCTGGTCACTACATTCTAAGGGGACATGTGTGCTGGTCACTACATTCTAAGGGGACATGTATGCTGGTCACTACATTCTAAGGGGCATGTATGCTGGTCTCTGCATTCCAAGGGGGCATGTATGCTGGTCACTACATTCTAAGGGGGCATGTACGCTGGTCATTACATTCTGAGGGGGCATGTACGCTGGTCACTACATTCTAAGGGGGCATGTACGCTGGTCACTACATTCTAAGGGGGCATGTACACTGGTCACTGCATTCTAAGGGGGCATGTACGCTGGTCACTGCATTCTAAGGGGGCATGTACGCTGGCCACTACATACTAAGGGGGCATGTATGCTGGTCACTACATTCTAAGGGGACATGTATGCT
This sequence comes from Pelophylax lessonae, assembly GCF_965119305.1. Classification (NCBI taxonomy): domain Eukaryota; kingdom Metazoa; phylum Chordata; class Amphibia; order Anura; family Ranidae; genus Pelophylax; species Pelophylax lessonae. Next base: position 58,506,457 of record NC_138775.1, read on the forward strand.
GGTCACTGCATTCTAAGGGGCATGTATGCTGGTCACTGCATTCTAAGGGGGCATGTATGCTGGTCACTACATTCTAAGGGGGCATGTACGCTGGTCACTACATTCTAAGGGGACATGTATGCTGGTCACTGCATTCTAAGGGGCATGTATGCTGGTCACTGCATTCTAAGGGGGCATGTATGCTGGTCACTACATTCTAAGGGGGCATGTACGCTGGTCATTACATTCTAAGGGGGCATGTACGCTGGTCACTACATTCTAAGGGGGCATGTACGCTGGTCACTACATTCTAAGGGGGCATGTACACTGGTCACTGCATTCTAAGGGGGCATGTACGCTGGTCACTGCATTCTAAGGGGGCATGTACGCTGGCCACTACATTCTAAGGGGGCATGTACGCTGGTCACTACATTCTAAGGGGGCATGTACGCTGGTCACTACATTGAAGGGGGCATGTATGCTGGTCAATGCATTGAAAGGGGCATGTACGCTGGTCACTACATTGAAATGGGGCATGTATGCTGGTCACCGCATTGAAAGGGGGCATGTATGCTGGTCACTACATTCTAAGGGGACATGTATGCTGGTCACTGCATTCTAAGGGGCATGTATGCTGGTCACTGCATTCTAAGGGGGCATGTACGCTGGTCACTACATTCTAAGGGGACATGTATGCTGGTCACTGCATTCTAAGGGGCATGTATGCTGGTCACTGCATTCTAAGAGGGCATGTATGCTGGTCACTACATTCTAAGGGGGCATGTACGCTGGTCATTACATTCTAAGGGGGCATGTACGCAGGTCACACAATTCTAAGGGGGCATGTACGCTGGTCACACAATTCTAAGGGGGCATGTACGCTGGTCACTACATTCTAAGGGGGCATGTACACTGGTCACTGCATTCTAAGGGGGCATGTACGCTGGTCACTGCATTCTAAGGGGGCATGTACGCTGGCCACTACATTCTAAGGGGGCATGTACGCTGGTCACTACATTCTAAGGGGGCATGTACGCTGGTCACTACATTCTAAGGGGGCATGTACGCTGGTCACTACATTGAAGGGGGCATGTATGCTGGTCAATGCATTGAAAGGGGCATGTACGCAGGTCACTACATTGAAATGGGGCATGTATGCTGGTCACCGCATTAAAAGGGGGCATGTACGCTGGTCACTGCATTGAAAGGGGGCATGTACGCTGGTCACTGCATTGAAAGGGGGCACGCTGGTCTCTCTGCATTGAAAGGGTGCACACTGTACCTTAATTACTGAAGGCCCCTTTCACACTTTTGCGACCTCAAAGTCACGCAAATTTTTACAGCGTTTTTTGACGCAAAGCAATGCCTATTACATTTTTCTGTTTGCGCCCCCCCCATAATTTTTGAGCACCAGCCGCCACTGCCCTGCAGTGATGAAATCAGAGAACCTTCAACTGCTGGAGCGTAGGGAATAAGAGGCCAGAACCGGTCGAGCATCATAGAGGGGGGCCTGTAGGACTGGGTGTTTGGGAAAGTAAAACTGATTTGTCTAGTACCCTAGATCTAAACGAGCATTTAACACATGTAGCACACTGTAAGGGAGGATTTTTGTTTTCTCTGTTCAAGTAAATTAGTTGCCTGTGTTTTTCCTATAACAAATGATTATATTTATAGTATCAATAATTTTAAGTCTTTTCAGTGCTAAAATTAAAAAAAAGTTTAATCCACCCATCATTTAACCCAGGCCCTCCAATCATTCAGACAGCTCCACAGGGCTAGCCTCCCTACATTATAATGGTTTGATAAATTACTATATAATTACCGCTTGTTGCATTGATGGCAATCATTTTACACTGCAGAGATAAGTGGGCTGATCTTATCTGTGCCCCGTGCTAATTAAACAGTGCAGTGTCAACTTGATAAATCTGAATATCTCCAGATATTCTAAAGTGACATGAAATAGAGTGCTAATGCCGATATTATTTTTTGTGTTACATTAGCAGAGTGCTACAAATCAAATACAAGATAACCCTAAACCCCTCCACTGCATAGGAGACAGACATCTAGTGCCCTAACATACAGTACCAAGAGCTCTTCTGTCCACTATCAAATTCTGTGTTGTAACCACAGCAATGATTGTATGGACATGCAAACGTTTCTGGAAATCCATATTTGCATACTGCTTTGTACACCCTCCATCAAGTGCGAGCCTTTGAGCTTGGCAATTGGCCACTCAAGCACTTTATTTATTTTAAAATTTGCTGATTTTATGTATTTTAAGAAATCTAAAATTAAATACATTTTGATTAAATAAATGTTTTCTTTTTAGTGATGTTCTTTCTTTTTGTTTTTTTCTTTGATTGGAAGCAAACATTTGCTAAATAATAACTGGAGTCTTCACAATCTGCATCACACTTTCCGTCTCGGAGGGCTTTCTTGTCTAGTAATGGCTTGTTCCTGGAAACCTTCTACAGTCTCTCAAGATGCACATCCGAGCCCAAATCCCCAAACATTCTGCACACTTCCATGTTCCCTGTGAACTTCTAACTCTCTCTGTGAGCATTACCACATGGCGTGGAACAACAGCTAGATGGCCTTTCCCTATCTAATGGAGAATCTTTTAACACTTATATGCCATGGTATGTTCCCTGCTTTCTGCATGAGCTTTGCTTCTGTAATCTCATGCTACAAAGAGATTTACCTCTTGCTGGCTTTCTTATTTATATATCTTTTGAAAATTAGATGATTAACAACAAAAAGTTAGTTCACTCACCCTTAGAAATTAGGAGAGATTTAGGGAGATTTTGGTTCTGACAATACACCCATCAGCCACATCTTTATAACCACTGACACATTTAAGGATAAGTTCACTTTTGTAAAAAAAATAATAAATGCACATGTTTTGTAGGTAAAAAAGTTTAATTTATAATTTTTTACTTAGGAGCCTGCAGAGCTTTGCTCCTGCGATCAGCAGATTGCAGGTGCAATGTTAGACTTCTGGAGACTCTCGGTACAGATGTCTGCTGTTACCTCCCTTCTGGGCAGACAGTTACTTTAGAGTAGGAAGAATCAGGAAGTACAAGGGTGCTCACTAGTGCCCTCACAGTTCATTAAGAACTACAAGATGTCTGCAGTGGTGGCAGGCAGGACTTGTAGTTCATTCCCTCACAGAACTTTGTTAATGAATGAGGCAGCTGTGTGGACATACCCCGCACAGCTGCTCTGATTTTAAATTGAGACAGCGGGTGCTTGGAGAGCAGTGGCATAGCTACAGGGGCCGTAATTGCGACCCGGCACTATGCTGTAGGGGGTCGGTGTGTCCCCCCACCCTGTGTGCCTGGATAGGTGGAGCAGTGGGGCTGGCTGCATATAGAGGAATTGGTCTCTCCATTTTCCTCCTGCAGCCCATCTGAATGCCTTTTGGAGGGTAGGGGAGGAGGAGCAGGCATTCAGCAGCTGCAGGAGGAAAATGGAGAGACCAATTCCTCTACATGCAGCTAGCCTCACCGCTCCTTCAATCTAGCTTCCTTCTGCTACCCCCGTGTGCTCTCCAGCTCCCCTGTGCTCTTTCCGGCCCCCCTCCCCCTCGCCTGTCAGTTCCTTCAGGATTAAGCCTATGCTTCTGTTTATCAAAGGACAGGAAGCTCTGTAGCTTTTCCTGACTATTTATTCTGTGCAGCTGAGGCTGTAGAGAAGGCGATTGAGGGCTGTGTTCTCAGTCTCCTTTTTCTATTTCAGAGGTGGAACAGCACAGGTCTGTTTAGTCCCCTGATATCTCACCTAAGCTCTGCAACGGGGGTCCTAAAAAATTGTAAAAAAAATGTTAAAAAATTTTGCAAAAAAAACGACTAAAACATAAGCTACTGACACCAGTGGCGGAACTTCCAGAGTTACAAAGGTCGTACTTGCGACCAGGCCCTGGCAGAGGTGGGGGACTCAAGTCACTGAATTGATTTAAGTCAGACTTAAGTCACCAGTTTGAGGACTTGAGACTTGCTTGACTAAAATTAGTAAAAGACTTGACTTTGACTTGGTATTCATGACTTGAGACTTGACTTTGACTTGAGACATATGACTTGAAATTACTTTACTTTTTTAAGGTATTAAATATTTGCATTTTCTCAACATGTGTTAAAGCAAAATGAATGTGCCTGTTATGTTTCTGATACCACAGTCACTTAAAACACCTCAGTCTGTTCTGATTTTTAGGACACTGGCTGATTAACAGTGGAAATACTTAACATTTTTTAGTGACTGTGGTGGTGAAACATGACCGGACTAAGGATTTTGAGCTGTTTGGGCATTCAAAGTGTTTCTTTATTATGCCAAGAAAATAGCACTAAGCAGTTTTGTTAATGTTGAAAATAAAACAAAACCTTTCCTGACCACTGACTTTTAACTGATTTAAAAGGTGAAAATTGGGGTAGATCAGCATTTTGACTTGATTTGTGACTTGACCAAAATAAATGACTTGACTTGACTTGCTTGACTTCTTGCAGGGACTCGACTTGACTTGCTTGCTTTTCGCCACAGTAACTTGGGACTTGCTTGAGACTTGAAGGTTAAGATTCGAGACTTGCTTGTGACTTGCACATGTGTGACTTACTCCCATGTCTGGGCCCTGGCATTCCACAACCAGGCTCAGAGGGAAGTGCCCCGCCCGGGGGGTAAGGGGGACCCTTCATGGTTTCTTGCACTAGAGGCCCCAAAGGTTTTAGTTGTGCCACTATTGGAGATGATCCCCTGACTACTGGCACAATGGGGGATAAGGGGGGAAGGGCATGGGTTGGGGGTTGGTGCTGCTTTTGTAACATGTTACACCCAGACTATGGGTGTAACATGTAACATGCTACTAAAGGTGAACTTTTTTCTTTCTCTAAGTGAATATCCAAGGCATCCATGGCATTACCATGGCATCTAAAAGTTGGTGGGATATATTAGGCAGCAAGTAAACATGTTGTCCCTGAGGTTAATGTGTTGAAAGTAAAAAAAATGGCTATCACAGTTTGTTATGTATGGGGCTGCGTAGCCACAGACTGGTCAGGGTACCCATGCTAATCTGTATCTACAGTCAAATACACCTATGAGGATCAGAACTGCACCACAGAGCAATAAAAGAAGGTGACATGGTCTCATGAATCACACTTTCTTTTACATCATGTGGATGGCCATGTGTGTGTGTGTGTGTCAACTACCTGGAGAAGAGATGGCACCAGGAAGCAGTAAGGGAAGGTAAAGGTTTGTGATGCTTTGGGCAATGTTCTGCTGGGAAACCTTGGGTCCTGACATTCAAGTGGATGTTACTTTGATGTTACTTTGAATTAACCACCTACCTAAAAGTTGTTGATCACCAAGTATAAATCTGCATGGAAATGGTATTCCATGACAGCAGTGGCTTCTTTCAGCAGAATAATGAACCCTGCCACACTGCAAAAATGGCTCAAGAATGGTTTGAGTTACACAACAACGAGTTTAAGTTGTTGACCTGGCCTCCAAATTCCAGGATCTCAACCCCATTGAGCATTTGTGCTGGAAAAACAAATTCAGTCCACAGAGGCCCCACCTCACAACTTATAGGACTTAAAGGATTTGCTACTGGCGACTTGGTGCCAGATACCTTCAGAGGTCTAGCGGTGTCCATGCCTCAATGGGTCAAGGCTGTTTTGAATTCGATCTACTGATCTGCACAGTCAGCCTGTTGGAAAATTTCAGCATGATCGGAGCTGCCAGCTATAGCAGGCAGCGCTGATCAGTGTATTCTGGTGGCGGAGAAGTCTTCGCACCATCAGAATACAAAGGCTCAGCAGGAGCGATTCCCCAAATCAACCTCCATGTGTGGATGGGAGAATCGGGCCTTTTTTTTTTTTTTTAGCTCATTGAATGGAAAAATAAAAATGACTGTATGGGCTGCCTAAACTAAATTTAATCCTAATGTTACTGCAAACTATTTGTTTTTAAAGGCTAAGCAATATGGTAGGGCTGTAGGGCTTGGCTTTGTCCACAAAGTATCTGATCATTACCACCCTATGAACTGCATGCATGTTGAAGAGCAGTTACAGTATCTACCAAGCTGTAACAGAACCGCAACCCAAACAGTACTTGTGGACTTCTGCCAGTATACAGCTTCCTCCCAGTCGTGAACATAGATATCAGATTTTCCAGCCGCCCCCATACAAAGCTAGCTGACAACTTAGCTTGTCCTGGAATCTTCTGTTTAATGAACAGTCACACAGAATTTATATACAGCATGGACCTCCCTCTCCTGATTAGATTACCACACACAGGTCAGGGGTTGCCTGATTTCATTATCAAATGCAGATTAAATTGTATACAGAAATAGAATTAACCTGAACTAATTATCTAGCCATCTGGACAGAAACAATATGTGAGTTTATTAACATTGAACAATGGGACAGACAGGCTTAACAGAATCCACATCCCACCTCAATACACAAACAATAGGGAGAGCCTGTCTCTGCCATTGAAGTACAATACACATTAGCATATGTGTAAATACAGACCCCATTTCAAGCAATCCAAGCCATATTCTCAGTATCTGTCTTTCACTACCAGTGACGGTTAGTACCGTCACACAAGCCATGAAGCAAGGATGTGATTGACAGCCTGGTACCCTTAAATGCAAGTCAGCAATGGAGCTTCCATATTTCTACAGTCAAAGGTTCCTTTTAAAATGCAATATTATATAAGCATTTGCAAAATTTCTTGTGTAAAATAAAACACTTGTGTTTCAGCTGAACAATCATTTTCTTGAAATGACGAGCGCTCGCTCACAAATACTTGTTTTCATTTATATAGTGGGTTCGATAACAAAAATAGGTCTGCAACTTTCGCTAAGTACATTTCTGTTCCCTCTTAGGATTCATGTTCCCCACTTATACAATTTCAACTATTTTTTGCCCTTGGACTGAATGTTCTTATTGGTTTCCAATAAAAGGCAGCAAATTAATATTTATATTGTTTCAGGCTAAATTCCGGCTGCATCTGCTTGGACAAATGAGGCACAGTTTATCTGGGAGAAGGATTCACAATAAATGCCCATCTGCGTATATGGATAGCAATGCACAACCAGTCAGCACAATACAAAAATAGATTATCGCCGTTATAATCACGGCTTTCTCGCCTGACCTAACTAGTCCCTGGTGTACATTGCCAACATATTTGATTTCAAACCCTCAGTTTAGTTTGTATATACAATATAATAAATGAAAAAAACTGTCAGCGTTTTTAATGCCGAGCTGGAGAGAAATGGCTATATATACAGCTGAAACTCTTATAAATAGGAAAGTTCTGTTCATCTAGTCTCGTGATCAAAGCACTCCTACAAGACAGTGTAGCTAGGTCAGTGACCTCACTTTTCTCCGAAAGTAACTATGGTTAATAAAACATGACAATTATAATGCAGTCTGTCACTCGCATTAACACAGCAGTTTTTATTTTTCTGAGTTTTCCTGTAACACAGTTTTTTACCTGTTCATCTTGCGCAGCAGTGCTATGGACAGGGACGCCTTAGATGGATGTGTAGCATTAAATGGATTTTCAGTAAAAGACTGTAGCACCCCCTTACTCCTGGGCAGTAAGTGGTGACCCCTAAGCATCTTGAAAGGCTGGCTTTTTGCCATCCCAAGGTGGATTCTTGGCTTGCAGTGAGGAAAAAACAAACAGTTGGGCACCAGTCACTTTAGTATTATCATATTTTATTTGCTACAAAAACTTGGAGAGGGAGGGCTGGGGCATAGCATACCACATAAAACTAGCAAAAAATCCCAGGTAGCAACACAATAAATGTTGCTTCCAATGCCTTTAGTAGATCCTTTAAGAACAGCTGTTGGTAGCTTTAATATGTTGGTAGCAGCTGTATCAGCCTCCCAATAGGAATTGGTCCTCTGACCCCAGCAGTCACAGGTACCTTAAAACCACTTGCCGACCGCCCGCTGCTTATTTACTGCAACAGGTTGGCTTGACTGCACGAAGCGATGTGGCCCTACGTCGGTTGCGCACGTGGTGCTGGGCAGAGATGTATAGTAACTAAGTAGAACTACTTCACTACTGTACTTAAGTACCGAAAGGCGGTATCTGTACTTTCCTAGAGTAGAATTTTTTTCTCCTACTTCCACTTTTACTTCACTACATTTTTGCGATGATTTCAATACTTCTACTCCAATATTTTTTTTTTTGTGCTGCATAGTTACTCGTTACAATTATAAAAATTACCACTGCCAGAACAGTAGATGGCAGGTTTCATGAAGCTCAAAACATGTGTATTATCAGCGCATACGAAAATAAATGCTACTGTATGTATAAATAAAAGCTGCATTTGAAATAATAAAAAACAATATGATGTTCAAACTTTTGACTTCTTTCTTTAATAACTACATAACACAGTACTTTTTTTTTCAAAACTACTGGTACTTTTACTTTCAGTACTTGAGTAGCAAAATTAAAAAAAAAAAAAACTACTTGCAATACTTAAGTACAAAAAATGTTGAATACTTTAGTACTTCTACTCAAGTCACTTTTTGATCGAGCACTTCCACTTCTACTCAAGTCACTTTTTGATCGAGCACTTGTACTTTTACTCAAGTATGGATTTCGAGTACTTTATACAACTCTGGTGCTGAGGGGCGAGCGTGCGACGCCGGCGGTGCGCTCCTGCCCCCACTAGGCAGCGGGGATGCCGATCCACAGGACCGGCGGCTGCGATTGCCGCCGGGCACCCGCGATCGCTCCCCGCTGAGAGAGAAGGACGGTCAACTGTTGTAAACACAGCTTACCGTTCTTCTCTCTGAAATTATCACAGAGCGCCTGTGATCCTTCTATATAGGATCACAGGTTTCTGAGGTCATTTCACAAGTCCCTCCCCCCATAAAGTTAGAAAACACCCCCTAGGCTAGCACTTAACCCTTTGATCACCACTGTGTTGTCCCCTTCCCTGCCAATGTCATTATTACAGTTACAGTGCATATTTTTAGCAATGATTACTGTAATAATGTCACTGGTCCCCCCCAAAGTGTAAAAAATGTCAGTTAGGGGTCCAATCTGTCCGCCGCAATGTCGCAGTCCCGCTAAAAATCGCAGCTCGCCACCATTGCTAGTAAAAAATAAATAAATAAATAAAAATGACATACATCTTTCCCCTAGTTTGTAGACGCAATAACTTTTGCACAAATCATTTAAAATACACTTATTGCAATTTGTCTTACCAAAAATATGTAGCAGAATACAAATTGGCCTAAAATGATGAAACATTTTTATTTTATTTATTTTTTTTTTGTTTGTTTGGGAATTTTATACAGCAGAATATGAAAAATATTGTTTTTTTTTTTTTTTTCTTCAGAACTGTCGCTAATTTTGTTTATAGCGCAAAAAAAAATAAAAATTGCACAGGTGATCAAATACCACCAAAAGAAAGTTCTATTTGTGAGAAAAAAAGGACATCAATTTTATTTCGGTACAGTGTCGCACAACCCCGCAATTTTCAGTTAAAAAACCGCAGTGCTGAACCGCAAAAAATGGCCTGGTCATTAATGGGGCAAATCCTTCCGGTCCAGTACTGGCTAAGTAATGAGGTCCCTATGCAATGTCCATCCAGCAGCAGCTTTTCAAGACCTTCTTCAGCATGGTAGCCTTCTCTGAAGATACTCAAAAAATGCATCCTGACTCTTTGGCCCTAACATAACTCAGCTTAGTTCCCGGCTGGGTCCAGGCCCCCCAAAAAAAGATCTCACTGTGATATCCTTACCAGACCAAAGCAGAAATGGACAACACCGAATATTTTCACTGCACAGAAGGTCTTAAAAGAAGACACACTTGGCAGTTTCCGTAGACCTTTGGCAATATATTACAAAAGAATGTAAAAAGTATGTATTTTTCCATTCAAGTAAAATTCTGCTCTGACGCTAAACTAAAGGCACAGATATTCACCTCTGCTCCAAAGGTATCTTCTCTTCAGCTTTTATCTGGGTGTCGGTTGTTGGTCATCTTGATTGGCCGGTGCAGGATGAAGTCACTCCTGCTCATGAACAGGAGTCATTCATCCTGGCACTTTAGAGGCATTAAAAAAAAGCCCCAAACTTGCATTTAAAGTGGAGTTTTTCACTGTAATTTACATGCATACGCGTGTAGATGCATCTAAATGTGCCCTTATGTGCATACATTTATTCTAGTGACTAGAATAAACTAATACTCTAGCCAAAAGAATGAGTTTATGCTCATGCACATCTAAACGCAAAACGGCGGAGATACGTAAATGTAAAGAGAGCTGTGCATGTGCAGTCCCATGTACAGTTTGCAGAGGATTGCATTCAGGCCGGAAAATGTATTTTATTGCAGACCAGGCATTGCATTAAGACACACTGGGTACTGGTACTGGGTCTGTAGGCAAGTGCATGTTGACCTCCCACATGGTTCGGTTGCATCTGCTTTGCAGGGAGAGTGGAGGAAAGTAGAAATATGTATTCCTCGGAATATGTATTCCTCTTAGAGCCCCAAATGGTCATCGGATTGGGCTGCTTTCCGATTGAACGCTGCCACCCACAGCCATCTTTGCTGAGGGCAGAGCTGCTGGCGCTCATTCTGTGTGTGGTGAGATTAGGGACAGGAACCCGCTTGACATGGAGCATAGAACCTAGAGCAGGGACAGGTTCCAGAGGAGGAGGGACAGTATAGTGATTGGCGCAGACTACTTGGGAAACTTTTCCCCTCTACTGCTTGCTGCGCTTGCCTGCCTGCTGCCTTTGTGCCAGGTGCCGCCGGCCTTGGTCTACTGCTCTGCTGCTGTGAGTTCATTCTCCAGTTGTGAGTGTTGCTGCTCAGTCATTTCTGTAAAGAGACCTAACTGTTGTATCTGGAACGATTAAAAATATATTCTGCTTTCTCAACCACTGTGTGTGCAGAGTCTTCCCTTTGGGTGCCTACTTTCTGGGTCTTCCCTTATCACTCAGCTTACATGCCTGTGCCATTTTTTGCCTTCAGTTCCATTTTAAGGCCTCAAAAACTTTTGCAGGCCTTTGAACCTGGTAAAAATCTTCTGTGTCAGGAGGACTTGGAAAAATACAAAAGCATTAGAATGGCAGGTTAAGTGTATGAACAAGGCTGATATATAGTAGGTCTCTATGTAAAAAACCCATTTTAGATTTATAGGGGACATTTATCAAGCTAAAGGCCCGTACACACGTACCGATCGTCGGCCGACAGAACGTCCTACAAATGTTCGCGGCTGGTGTGTTTGTTGTTTGTCTGTTGAAAAGTGCTCTAAACTTGCCCAGGACATTTGTCTTCCGACAGAAAATGACGTCACTACGTTCCACGCACGTTCGCCGCTACAAAAGAGGAAGTGAGTGTTTGGCCGTGACCCTTCTGGGCATCTCGCGCTGATTTCGGTAGCATTTGTTTGGTTGACGACATTTCGCTATTTTCCGAGACATCGTTCGAGAATTTATTATGGCGACCGTGAATTCGTCCGTTGCTGTCGTTAGTGTTGGAGTTTTGGCTCTGAGATGACGTACGAGCAATAGGAAGAAGAAGCGGACCTCCTGGACGAAAAATTGGTTGCTTAACCGTGATCAATTTTCTCATATGTCCTTGCTGAGGGAGCTCCAGGAAAATAATCCTGATGACTTCAGGAATTATTTGAGGATGACGGATCCCATCTTTTACCGTCTTCTTGCCCTGGTGTCCCCCTATATTCTGAAGCAGGATACTTGTATGCGGCTTGCAATTACTCCTGAGCAAAGGTTAATTGCGACGTTGAGGTATCTTGCAACAGGGAGAAGCCTGCAGGATCTGAAGTTCACCACAGGCATCTCCCCCCAAGCTCTTGGTATCATCATCCCTGAGACCTGCTCTGCCATCATCAAGGTCTTGCAGAAGGACTATATCAAGGTATGTTTAATTTTTTACATTACATTACATGTATTACTAGTTTCACCCGAATTATGATGTTTTTGGATGTACAGCAATTGACACAGGCCATTATTTGTAAACTACCCTCTGTCCGCATGCACATAGTAGTAAAGATGTAGATTATCTTTAACCATTTGTAAAATTACCCACTAACCACCCCACCATTCTCTCCTATGTGTCCCTAAACGCATTGCCTGTTAACAGTATTTTGAATTTGGGTCATTTTATTGCTTTCCCTCAAACAATTATTCCTTGGCCAATGTTTTAGTACCTAGTTAATGATTTATCTAAAATACATCAGTCCATCCATTCCCACCTATGATTCTGTATGTTTATGTAATGATGTTAAAACCTTCACTGACCACAAGCCCTTATTGATGTATAAATGCCCAGTTTTACTTACCCATCCCCCACCCACATGCTAAATCTCAAAGTCAGCATATACCAAAGCTCAAGTTCAGAGGTCTTCAAACTATGGCCCACCAGTTGTTCACGAACTTCAATTTCCATCATGCCTAGTCATGTCTGTGAATGTCAGAGAATTACAAGGCCTCATGGGATGTGTAGTTCTGCAACAGCTGGAGGGCCGTAGTTTGTAAATCTCAGCTCTAGCTGGTGAGTATAATGGGCCATACACACTAGAAGATTGTCAGAACAATTTATCCTTCCGATTTACCAAAACCAAATAATATGAGGTCCAACAAACACTTTCAAATCCTATGCAATCTGGTAGGCCCTTGCACTACATAGAAAAGGTAAATCTGCACGAAAAAGTCTTCAGAGAATCTTCTAGTGTGTATGGCCCTTTACAATATAAGAACAATAGGAGTTTGAAAATAAATGTATGTAGATGTTACATCCCCATATCCAAACCTTTGCCTTCCTGTTGTATATTTTTTTAGCAAGTTGCATAAGCATTTAACAGACAACTGTGTGTGTAATTAATAATGTGATGTGCTCAAGCACTAATTTTATTTTTTTTATTTTTTCCCCACAGTTTCCTTCAAACGCAGAGCAATGGCTGGAGATTTCTGATCAATTTCTGGAGAAGTGGAATTTTCCCAATTGTGGGGGTGCTATTGATGGGAAGCACGTCCGCATTGTCCCCCCTCCGAATTCCGGCACATTTTATTATAATTATAAAGGTTTTTTTAGTATAGTCATGCTAGCCATAGTTAATGCAAACTATGAGTTTATTTTTTTGGATATTGGCAAAAATGGCCGCAATTCGGATGGGGGAGTTATTGATCAGACGGAGTTCGCTCGTCGTCTAAAGAACGGCACTCTGAACCTGCCATCCAGGGAGCAAACTGTTGAGGGTATGAGCTTTGTGTTTATCGCAGATGAGGCTTTTGCGCTTGGGGAGCATCTCATGAAGCCCTACCCTCAGAGGAACCTCACCCCAGACCAAAGGATTTACAACTACCGGTTGTCCAGAGCTCGCAGAGTTGTGGAGAATGCCTTCGGGATAATGGCCAACCGGTTCCGGATATTCCTGACGTCCATAAACCTGGCACTGTACAAAGTGGATAATGTGGTCTTGTGTTGCTGCATTTTGCACAACTTCCTACGCAGGAATGCACAAAATTATGTATTGCAGCAACTGGATACTGACCCTGCTATGCCAGGTACAAGTGGAGAGGCCCAACCTTCTAACCAAGTGGAGTCCATGCCGTCAATGGAAGTTGGACGGTCAGCATTGGCATCACACAGGGCCCGTCAGATCCGCCAGGAATATCTGGACTATTTAGTGGGGAGAGGAGCTGTGTCCTGGCAGCAATCACTGTCACACACCCATTAATCTTGTTAAAGATTGGACACACAAGATAAATGTCAGAGATATATTATTTTTCAACACATTAAACAAAAATTGCAATGATTCTGTATTGTGGATTATAATCATTTGGGCACATATGCCAAACACAATTATTTGGGTTAATCATGTGTTATATATGTGTGACTTTGGAAGGGTTAATACATTCATCAGTGTGTTTCTTGACTGTAGTCTCTCACCAGCTGATCCAAAGTGATGATGGCCATGTGTTATTTTTTAGCCAGTGGTGTAAATACAAGGGCCTTCTGCACCCCACAAAATGTACACAAACCCTGTCACATTGAGAACTAGGTCACACCCAAGGTTCATCTAATGTCACCTTACATTGGTGTTCATTGTCCAGAAGTTGCCCATACTATATATTTCATATAATACATTAGGGTATTAACAAAGTACCTACACCTGTTATGTTGTGTTCATTTATGACATCCTTCTCACTGCCCACCAATGTTAGGATATGTCAGTGTTATGTGAAACTTGATCATTGTTCATCTCAAAGTGTTATATATATAGGTAATGGAAAGTGAACTAGAGCAACGAACAAGCAATACACTATAGATTACACTGATCTCCCTACACTGATTGCTACTGGCAATATCAATGCCATATTGAATCCTAGGACTGCTAGTACCTTGAGTGTTGAGTCACACTTATGCGATGCGGGAAGTATGCGACTTTGCAGCCTTCCAGCATTGCATAAGGGTGACCCGCCACTTACTTTTTGCACAGGATTGTATTCCACAAGTGTTAAGCACTGTGCGATCCAATCCAGATACATCAGAAATAAAGGGTCATGTGCGACTTGTATGCGTGTTCAGTGCGAATGTAGCCATACAAAGTGTATGTCTCAATTCACACTGCACATCTGATGGCATGTAATATCGTAGCGCACTGCTCCTTTATTACATGCGATCAGATGTTCATGTGAAAATCAGCTATACAGTTTGTATGGCTCAATTCGCACTGCACTCGCACAAAAGTCGCACATGATGCATTTATTCAGCCGCATCAGGATAGGATCGCACAGTCGTTCAAACTTGTGTGATCCGATCCTGTGTGAAATGTCAGATCGCACTGTGATATGCGTTAAAACTGGGGGTATCTTTAACATTTCATTGACACCTCCAGCAACTCGCATATGGCAGTGTCCAAAATGCTTTCATTAACATGTAAATATGTGAATAGGACAGCCATCATACATTTAGTGCTTCTTTACACAGCTTTAGACCTCGACCCCCCAACGAAAGTCTAATAAAGAATTGAACACACATTGTTGAATGTAAAAATGTTTTAGTATCAAACATTCACAGGGTTAGGGTTAGGGTTAGGGTGTTGTAAAGTGCTTTTCCCAAACTTGGGTACACTCTTTAACATCTGAGTGTAATTAAAATGCCATAAAACATTATAAAAAATTTGTAACATCAGGAACATCCCAATACAAACATTAAAAACGTAGGAAAATTGTGGCTTAAAATTTGCCAATCATGTCCACAAAATTGCGCATTTTGATTTGTAATGCCGTTGCAGTCTCCTTTATTTGTTCCAGGTCTGCGCAGCATTGGAGAGCCTCACGGGTCAATTTGGCTAATGTGCAACTATGTAAAACATGGTCTGTAAAAAAAAAAAAAAAAGAGTCAATGTGAATCACCTACATGAGGTCATAATAATAGAGAAACATTTGGTGTCCAGGTAATCTTAAATTCCTCTCGAGTTAATACCTACCCTGTTCTTATGCTCTTTTGCCCTAGGCTCTTCTTCTTCCTCCTGTCCTCCTCCGATGCTGTTGCTGATGATTCTGCCGGTCTCCTGAGCTTACTATAGATTTATTAGGGGTGTGAACGCATGATGACGTCATTGTGAGGGCATGGTCGTAATGTATATATATTAAGATGCAGAGACCAGAGACGGGCAGAATGCACGGCAACAGCATCGGAGGAGGACAGGAGGAAGAAGAAGAGCCTAGGGCAAAAGAGCAGACAACATAAGAGCAGAAGATTGGACAGCAGAAGAGTGGAGAGGAGAAGATCCAAAGAGCAGAGTGGAGAAGACCGGATGAAGATATTTAAGAACATTTCATAAACGTCTCCTGTCGTTATTCACATACACTTCCATTTATGTGGTTAATGTGTAGGGGTACTATGTACCCCATACCCATTCACATAGGGATTGGGGTCTGGGATCTGGGGGCCACCCTTTGTTAAAGGTTGCTTCCAAAGTCCTAGGAACCCCCTGGCCGCATGACCCCCCAAAACCACCAGACAGGGTTGTGGGGATGAGGCCCTTGTCCTCCTCTACATGGGAGCAAGGTGCTTTTGTGTGTGCGGTGCAGAGGCCCCCTGGCCCAAAGCAACAAAACCCCCCCATGTTGAGGGCATGTGTCCTGCTGTGGTCCAGGGGGTGTTTGGTCCGCTTGCTCGTTCTCTTTCCTGGCCTGACAAGCTGCATGCTTGGATAAGGGTCTGGTAGGGGTTTTGGGGGTAACCCACGCTGTCTTTTTGTTGTGGGCATACCCTCAAACTCAATACCACACACAAAAGGCCTGGTTGTAAACTTGGGGTGGACACCCACGGTGGGTTCTTCAATTTTTTGGTGTAGTTCCCCCTCAAAAATCTTCACAACGCAAGTGGCCCCGCAAGTCAGAGCATCCTGATCCGACTTACGGTGCGACTTCCATTCAAATAAAGAGGCTCCCATAGGGAACTAGTGTTGTAAATTGGAGGCTAAAAATAACACTGATAAAAATCATTCTGAAAAAACCTACGTGGGCACACAATTGGCTCTTGGACACTTGGTCCTGGTTCCTCCACAGTTTCGGAAGTGGCTTCCACGCTGCTTGCCAAGTTGCCAGGAGATCGGGGTTCTGACATGGCTGGGGATGCCACATCCTGGCATGATGCAACATCTGCAATGTAAATTTGTAAGGGAATACAAGAATATAAGGTTAAACAATCATTGCAAATACACATATTTCTATGATCCCACTACACAAAAATCTGTGACTACCAACCTTCTTGTTGTTCTGGTGTCTGGTCACTTGTTGGCTCCACCAGAATCACCTCAGGCATAATGTCTTCATCTACATAATACAAAACATTGGCCATATCATAAAAGTCACAAGAGGTACATTTGTTAGGACATGGTGCCCTGCTTGATAGCTCTTTTAGTAACAAATATGAAGACATGTACATGGTTATCTACGAAAAATATGGTACATTAATGTTTGACAGTGCATAGGAACCAATTACCTTTAGTGGAATCTGTGCCACCATCTGGGCCCATGTCCTCCTCTTCTTCCACAACTGCCGATGGAGCTGCCAAACCTCTCCTCCTCCTTTCCCATTGTTTGGCACGGAGTTTACGTTTTTCTCCTATTTAAAGGTTTGAATAATAATCTGTGATTAATAGGAATGTTTGCTGAGAAGATTCGTGCAGGAAAGAACGTTCGTTGCAACACAATACATATATTTTTAACTATGGCTTCCTGACTTTTAATGTCATATACTAAAACATCAACAATAGATCGATCAAATCACGACATGACAACTAAAATGAGTAATCTAACTTTTTACATAGACATTATAATCTAGACATGTTAATACAACATACACCAAATTATAAAAAACATATTGCATGATTAAAAAAATAAATAAAAAATAAAACTTACTTTTTTTCAAAATCCGATGGATTTGGGAAAGCTGATCCTGCTCACGGTGTTTGAGGTCAGACCACCGTTTCCGAATCTGATCTTTCGATCGCTCCACACCGAATTTTTTTAACAAACAGGCCACCACCTTGTCCATGATGCCATCTTTCCTGGCATTGGGCCGATCGTAATTTGCCAACTTGCCATCATAATCCATTTTTTCTAAAATGGAGACCATCTCCACCATTTCTGGCTTTGACATGGGTGTAGCCCTTGATTTTCGGGTGGCCCAATCACTTCGGCCCACACTAATTGAGCTCCCAGATTGTTGAGACATTATTCTTGATTACAAGATTTTTCCACTGCTTCAGGTGTGAGTGTCGCATGTAGGCCTGATCTTCGGCACGTACACACCCCTGCACAAGCCCGCCACTGGAGGAGGAGTTGACGTCTGCGCTGTATTTAAAGGACGCCAGATCGTTCGGCCGACGATTCGCTAGCGGACATATCGAGAGTTGGAGCACGATCGAGCGGCGAATCACGACTTTTCCTCACAAACAAAGGTACGACTCTTTTAATAGAAAGTGTGTGTTTTGGGCCCTATACAGCTTTTATTAGGAATATCTTTATTATGTGCCAAAATGCATGCTATTTTAATATGTTTTGTGTTGTTTTGTGTCTTGCAGGCATATACTGTCCTGCAATATGGTGGACAATTTCACCAGCCATAATTTCCTCATCAGCTTCATTGATGAATTCAGGCAACTGCCGTGTTTGTGGCAAGTGAAGTCCGCGGATTATAAAAATAGAAAACTCAGAAAACAGGCCATGGAACATTTGGTGGCCTTCTACAAGCCCGTCTGTCCTGGGGCAAATTTTGAGTATATCCGCAAAAAAATAAACAGCATTCGCACTGCCTACAGGCGGGAGTTAAAAAAAATAGAGGAGTCCACCCAGTCTGGAGCAGGTGCACGGAATGTATATGTACCACGGCTGTGGTACTATGATAACATGCGATTCCTGGCAGACACCATGGAATCCAGGCCGTCAATTTCAACACTGCCTTCTACTTCGGCAGAGGGCTCAGTGTCGGTTGATCCAAGCCAGGATGAGGATTTCCTGGAGGAGAGTTTTACTCAGGTATGGCATTTCACAATATATTGTCTGCTAAAATGTAATCATGTAACAAAATTATAAGCTAAACCATAATTGACCCTTTATGTAAACGGGCATAGCAAGGGGTTGGCATGACAGGCAACCGCCAGGGGCGCAGGCCAAGGGGGGTGGGTCACAAAAACATTGGCATTGTTTTATTGTTTATTTTAACAATCCACTCAGCCTGCACACCCCAGAACCCCCAGTTTGCAGGCGGATTCATGCAGGTGTAAAACATTGAGAGCTGCTTCATGCAGGTGTAAAACATTGAGAGCAGCTGAGCCAAAAGACCAGGAGACTGAGACTGCCTCTCACTGCATCCCCAGCACACCTCCGGTCTTACAAACACTGCTGCATCCCCAGCACACCTCTGGTCCTAACAAACACTGCTGTAGCCTCAGCATTCCTCTGGCTCAACCTTTTTTAATACAAAACTAACAGCTCCTGCAAATGATCCATCCATCCTTGCTTCCATGTCTCTGGTCTCTCACTCTGGGTCAGCAAGGCAGGTGGCTTCCTTATTCCTGTTTCCCTGCACTGCTTCACCCTCAATGCCCTACATCAAGCCCTCTGCAAGTTCAGGCCCCTCTCTCTCTCTGCAACCCCCCTCCTCTCTCTCTCACACCCCCTCTTTCTCTCCCTCTCTCTATCTCTCAACCCTCTCTTTCTTTTTCACACCTGAGACAATGATTGCCCACTAGAGAGCTCTACACTGGGCAAACAAGGGGCAAATTAGAAACTTTTAATGCCCTTTAATTTTTTTTTGGGGGGTGGGTTACAGTTTTACATTGATCTTGGGGGGGGGGGGGGTTGTTGCCAAATACAGCTCCTCAACAAGGGCACTGGAGACCCTAGATACGCCACTGTATGTAAAGTCTGCTATTTGTTCACAATAATATAACAAACATGCATTTTTATATACACTATAACATTCTAATCAATTGTTCATTTCATCAACAGGGAAGTGTCACTGAGGAGGAGCCAGGTTGCAGCCAGGAGCCTGGGGAGCCTGCGGAGCCTGAGGAGCCTGTGGAACTCTTTCCACCACCACCTCCTCCTGCCAAACGGAGGCAAAAGAGGAAGCACGTGGATGACATAACCGATGAATTTATCCAGGAGGCCACCATAGCCCTACGTCGGAAACCGGAGGCCAATGAGTCCTTCGGCAACATGACGGCAAAAATTTTGGATAAGGTGGACCTCAGGCAGTGTCAGTATGCCAGAAAAATTATTCTTGATGTGCTGCAAAAGGCTGAAAACGGCATACTTACTGAGCACAGCCATGCATGCCAGGAGCACCCGTGCCCTCCACCTCCACCTCCACCTCCACAACACCCACCACCTCGCCAAATGCCACATGGCCAGTGGCAATATGGCCAGCAGGATCCAAACCTGCCCTCATGGCAACCTGATTACAGTTACCAGCAACTTTAATTTTTGTAACCCCCTATTATTTATTTTACCCCTGTTTGCCAGTTTCTAGTTTAATTTTGTCCAAATGGACCTTTTTTATGTTTAGTTTATTATACGGAAAGTATTGATGTTTGCTTTGGTTTTTTTTTGCTGAGATCCAAAAAATAAAGAAAATGAAAATAAAAAATGGCCTATCTGAATTTGTTAACATGTTTAATATTGTGCATAACCTGAAAAATATGTTTTAGACATTAATTCAGACAAGAATAAAGGGTCATATCAATAGTTAGATCTTTGGTGTGAAAATACAAAAATAATGGTGAAGAGTTCAAATTATTTAATTATAAAATTTGATAGAACAGATAGAATAGACAAACATTATCTTCATCATAACAGAACACATGCCTTTTTATTAGAAAAGTATGGCATTATGAGCAGCATCTTCCTTCTTCTCACATTTATCAAGATGAGCATGTGCTCCGCATTTCACCTATTTCTTGGACTTCCGCGAGCCGAAAGTTCTTTCTGAATAAAATGTTGAGTTTACTAGAGAAAATTCTTCCGGAAGCTCATTTGGTTTGATCATGCGTGTTGGGATTTGTAGCTGTGTGTCGGCCGAATTGTGTACTGACAGGCGAACAATCGTCCGTTCTGGTGTCGGCATACAAAAATTTTCATGTTTGCAAGAAAGACTTTTGTCCGCGGATTGTGCGCAGACATCTGTCGGAGGCACCATACTAACACGCGTACAATCGGCAGATCCTTCGTCCACCGACGTTTGTATGCCGACGATCGGTACGTGTGTACGGGCCTTAAGGTATGTGAGACTGTTTTTTCTGTGCATTTGCAATCCCTGCCCCTGTAATCCATCCTGGGCAGCCTACTAAGCGCACAATTAAGAAGTGGTCAGCAGGAGGTTTTATTCTGCTGCAGTGCTACTTTAGAGCAGCAGAGGGGAGAATTTAAAATGAAGGAAAACCCCTCTAATCTTTTTTGGTGCTCCTGTTTAGCATTACCTTGTGACAATTTGATATATGTCTGAAACTTATCTAAAACTATGTCTAAAATGTGGCAAAGCTGGCTATGGAGGGGTATTCCTAACACAGTTTCAATATACATGTCTAGGGAGGAACTTTGGCTGACTGCCATGTTTTATACTCTTACAGCTTTCATTATTTTAGTCATTTGCATATAGCCTATAAAGCATTTTGGTGGAAAAAGCATTACATATGCTGTTAGTATATTTCATTTACAACGTGTGCATAATTATGAATAATCTTAAGCAAATAAAACATAACTATTCATACTGATACAAATTATATTCTTACAGCATAAAAAACTCAACTTGGAAAACTAAGTGTGAGAATATGTTTCCATAAAAAAATTCTGGTATCACAGAACTAAACAATGCTCCATTTTTGAAGAATGGCTGACATTCAACTGAAGCCCCATTCACACTTGGCGCTTCCGCTCCTGATTTTCAAGCAAATCCACATGTCATGCATAGGGCAGCCCATTCACTGCAATGGGCTTCACTATGCATGTTTGTTGCCCAAAAAGAAGCTCCCTCTTCTTTTTGGGCAATAAGCTTCATGCGATTTTCAAAGTTGCATTCTGCCACTATTGCACTGTGATTTTGTCATATGACAATTGTGGCTAAATCGCACGGTGTTTGGGGTGTCACTTAGAATCAATGGCATCTAAACACGTGTTGTGTGTTTTGCTCCGATTGCCAATGCAATTTGGATTCATAGGGAGAATCGCAGCAATTCCACCCATAATTCCAAATGGCCAAGTGTGACTAGGTCCTTAGAATGTTCAGACTACTAAAACATACCTTTGGAGTAACACTATACACTATCTTGTTATTCGCCAAGAATAATTCATATACATCTATTACTTAGTGGCCCTGTAATCTAGTTTTTAAGAAATGGTTTCTTAATGTGAATTTCTACCTCCTTGTAACGTCCTCCATGAGCTCCTGAACCCCACACTTCTTGTATTTGGAGCAAGCAGTGCACATTAGTTGCAGTCATTTACACTGCTCTATGTAAACTTCAATTTCCATAGTCCATAGTCTATCTCGGGAGTAAGAATGAGAGGGTGAAAACATTCCTGCTGCATACAGTGGGCCATGGAGAATGAAATTAGCCACCCTCTAACATGACAGGGTAGATCAGAGGTCACCAATAACCAATGACCCCCTGGGCTACCTACCCAAGCTTTACCTCCCACTACACACAATAAAACACTTTACTCAAAGTGGGATTAAATGCCTATAAGGCCTTTTATTATAGACAACATATGAATAAATAACAAAACACATAGCATTACAGATCAATTTGGGTTGGAAGTCCTTTAAGGTACCATATTACCTAAACATTGTGTCTGCAGCACCCACTAGCTAAGTTATGCCCCCAGTCGCAAGACACCACCTCAGGGACAATCCCAGCTGACCTCACACACATTACAGGTCTACCATAACGTAATCTCTATTATTGGACCACCAACTAGAGGGCACCATACCAACGACGGTTCCCCAACTTATTCTCAAAACACCAGATTTTCCACCCTTTCAAGGACCCCTAATTTGCCAAAACATCCGCCACAAACTACCACCAACCCAAAGTAACCAAACAAAAATTGAGGGAGGGCGTTCATCTGATGGCTTCAATTCTCCAACTGATTTTGCCACACCCCTGCTTGCAAACTATGCTCCTACACTCCTCCCCACCACCCCGTCTCTTCAGCCAATCTGGTAAGCACTATAACTTTACCACCTATTACACAATTAACCCCACACTTTATGGTTTCCCTTCCACCCTGCCATGTCCTGCGCTTATCCATTTCTTTCCTAGCTCCAGCCTGCCTGGAAGTCTGATCACAGCAGAAAAAAAAAAGGAATTTGAAAATTTTGATGAAGCTGAGAGCAACAAAAGAGACTTTGTTGAGTTAAGAATACATGATTTTTTGTGTTGGGGAAGCACAGAGAAAGAAGAGTACGAAGGAAGAGGACGGGGAGTACGAGGAGAGCACCAGAGAGAAGAGAGCATTAGAAGCGAATATCTGTGGTGTCGGAGCCATTGAGTGACCCTGAGGAGGATTCCCCCAGCCGCTTCCATCTGGTGTGCTGCACGGGCGCTGTGAGGAGCAGGAGCCGCTCGGGTTGCGCAGCTCCCGCTCTAAGTCACAATGACCAACGAAGAACCCCTTCCCAAAAAGGTTTGCCTTTCTGAAGCAGACTTTAAAGTCTTACCAAGGGAAGAGCTACTTCTAAGGTGGAAGCAATATGAGGCTTATGTCCAGGCCCTGGAGAACAAATATACTGATCTGAATTCTAATGATGTGACTGGACTTCGAGAATCTGAGGAAAAGCTAAAGCAGCAACAGCAAGATTCCGCTCGGAGGGAGAACATATTGGTGATGAGGCTGGCCACTAAGGAGCAGGAGATGCAGGAATGCACAAACCATATTCAGCACCTCAAACAAGTGCAGCAGCCCAGCGTTGCCCAGCTGAGAACTACTATGGTTGACCCGGCTATCAACTTGTTTTTCCTCAAAATGAAAGCCGAACTGGAACAGACTAAAGACAAACTGGAACAAGCCCAAAATGAACTGAGTGCCTGGAAATTTACGCCTGATAGGTAAACAAACCAAATACTTCCCAGTCAAGACTTCCCTGACAATCCCACTGCGAGAATACTATGGTGGGATGGCCGAGTACTCGTTTTGCACACCAAGACTCAGACTCTTGTGAGCCAAAAAAAAGCACCTTTCTTACATTATCCAGCTTATATTGCTTAATGTAAAACTTATCAGATGAACCTTGTATTTCAGCTTTTTATTTTCCTCCCCTCATTTGCTTCAGAGGCCTGAGAGCTTCGGACTATTCCGAAGAAGCAGCCACATCCAGCAGTGTCCCCAGTTCTAGAACACTTAGACACTTGCAGAAATGGTTCTGAGTGAAGACAATACAGGGGGAAAATAAGTCTTATGTGTCTGGCACATTGTGTCAGCAGCCATTTTATGGAGGAGAGAACCTAGTATTTTTTTTCCTTTTTGCCATAAATTTCATGAGTTGAACATGCTAAATCCCCATAAAATGTTTTTAAAGGTGGAAATTTCCTTACTTTTACCTTGAGCCTAGTGACTTATAGACATTTTAAGGCCGTATTTCCAATTGAGACTCTGGACTCCATGATTGTTCAATGAACTGTTGAGCCCAATCAAATGGTGATTTTTGTTTTTAAAAGGGGTTGTTTTGTAGTAGCCTTTGGTGCATAAATGTGATCCATCACACTAGTGTAGTGCATGCTTTTGATCGCCAGTTTGTATTTTTATTTCTCCTATATAGCTGGTAATTAGTTTGCTTCAAGCACACTTCCTTTGTGATTTATCCAGTGGACTTTCAGTAAAAAAAAGTGTGCATTTTTGGGGAAGGTGACATAACTTTCATTGGAACAAAATTTTAAAAAGGAGTGTTTTATTTTTTTGGCTTTTCTGTCAGTACTAGACATTTTATACACTAGATTTGAAGAGCATGCCACAGACTTAAATTTTCAGGCTTACATAATGACTAGTCATATTGATGACTTGCCTGCATTTTAAGTCTTTTTTTTTTTTTTCTTCTTTTTTCATATTTTTTTTTTAATTGGTGCCTTTTGGAGTTACAATGCATTTTTGGTAAAAATCTACATTTTTTTTGTTTTTTTCTCATAGTAAAAATATTTTATATTTCCGTTTTGGAAATGAGCTGTAAAAGGGGACTTATTTTGTTTTAAAAACAAAGGAACAATGTCTGTAGACATTTCTATTGAATTAAATCTGTGAAGATGCTAAGGTACATGAAGTTTTATTCTTTACGTATAACCAGTAACCACAGTATTTCTATAGGTTCTGTTTGCATTGACTGTCCTTTTTGCTTAACCGTGATGTGGGAAATAGTAATATATCTATATTTTTGGCATGTAAACAATTTAAACCAAGTACTGACTATTTTTGGTAATCAGGTAAGTGATTTCAGAACCTGCCGTACTCAGTACATATAGGTCGATTTTATGATTTAAGATTAGCAGGTTGTAGACAGAAAGAAAAAAAAAAAAAAACTTTCTAAAGCAAAACTGTTGTCTTTAATTACAATAGGTTATTTTTTTCTATGAAACTGCTGCAGTGACTGCTAATGTGACAATGCAAATATTGTGTTTCCTGTTTAATTACATTAACCCAGAAAAGTTGAAATAAATTAATTTGGATGCAAAAAAAAAAAAAAAGAATACATACGTTGTACTTGAATAGAATTTTTCTCTAACCCAGAGTTTAGTGTTCATTTAAAAATACTATGCCTTCGTATAGTTATTGAATTAGATACCTCCCCCAGCATACCTCAAAATCTTGTACTCACCTGTCCACATTCTTGTCAGATCCCCCACTGCGCTGACCATGGTGAGCCACAAAGCTACCACAAGAGGTACCTTTATGACCCAAAACTATAATTCTGTTTGATAATGCTGATTTAAGTGAAGTGTGTCGTATAATAATAGGTCCTCTTTAACCCTTTAATGCTGCTACAGATGGGCTCTTCAGATCAGCAATCACAGCATAGTCATCTGCATATCTGAGAGTGTTAACATTTCCTGTGGGGATTTTTTATTCTAGCATCTGCTTCTTCTAGATCAGTGATTTGCATGATATGTTCTGAGCAGAAGATGAATGAATATGGAAACAATATATAGTCTTGACAGCCTCCTTTCCCTCTCTTGAACCAATGTATTGTTCTGTATTCTATCCTAATGTTCCAGATTCCCTAGGTTAAAGATGTGGTGCCCTGTTATCTCCATTATCTTAAACGGTACGTAAACCCACTGTGCATCCAGAAAGTATTTACAGCGCTTCACTTTTTCCACATTTTGTTAAGTTACAGCCTTATTCCAAAATGGATTAAATTAATTATTTTCCTCCAAATTTTACAGACAGTACCCCATAATGACAATGTGAGAGAAGTTTGTTTGAAATCATGGCAAATTTATTAAAAATAAATAACGAAAAAAAATCCCATGTACATAAGTATTCACAGCCTTTGCTCAATACTCTGTTAAGGCACCTTTGGCATCAATTACAGCCTCAAGTCCTTTTTTGAGTATGATGCTACAAGCTTGACATACCTATTTTTTGGCAGTTTGTCAAATTTTTCTTTGCAGGACCTCTCAAGCTCCATCAGGTTGGATGGGGAGCCTCGGTGCACAGCCATTTTCAGATCTCTCCAGAGAGGGCTCTGGCTGAGCCACTCAAGGATATTTTGAGTGTTGTCCCATAGCCACTCCTTTGTTATCTTGGCTGTGTGCTTAGGGTCATTCTCCTGTTGGAAGATGAACCTTCACACCAGTCTGAGGTCCAAAACACCCTGGAGCAGGTTTTCATCAAGGATGTCTCTGTACATTTCTGTATTCATCTTTTGCTCAATTCTGACTAGTCTCCCAGTTCCTGCCGCTAAAACATCCCCACAGCATGATGCTGCCACCACCATGCTTCACTGTAGGGATGGTATTTGCCAGGTGATGAGCGGTGCCTGATTTCCTTCAGACATGATGCTTGCCATTCAGGCCAAAGAGTTCAATCTTTGTTTCATCAGACCAGAGAATTGTGTTCCTCATGATCTGTAAGTCCTTCAGGTGCCTTTTGGCAAACTCCAGGTGGGCTGTCATGTACTTTTTACTGAGCAGTGGCTTCCGTCTGGCCACTCTGCCATACAGACCTAATTGGTGGAGTGCTAAAGAGATGGTTGTTCTTCTGGAAACTTCTCCTCTCTCCACAGAGAAACGCTTGAGCTTTGTCAGAGTGACCATCGGGTTCTTGGTCACCTCCCTGACTAAAGCCCTTCTCCCCCCCTCCGATTGCTCAGCTTGTCCGGGCGGCCCGCTCTAGGAAGACTCTTGGTGGTTCCAAACTTCTTATATTCATGGATGATGGAGGCCACTGTGTTCATTGGGACCTTCAATACTGCAGAACGCTTTCTGTACCCTTCCCCAGATCTGTGCCTCGGTACAATCCTGTCTTGAAGGTCTACAGACAATTCCTTTGGACCTAATGGCTTGGTTTGTGCTCTGACATGCACTGTTAACTGTGGGACCTGGTATAGACAGGTGTTTGCCTCTCCAAATCATGTTCAAGCAACTGAATTTACCACAGGTGAACTCCAATTTAAGTTGTAGAAACATCTCGAAGGATGATCAGTGGAACCAGAGTGCACCTGAACTCAGTTCTGAGTGTCATTGCAAGGGCTGTGAATACTTATGTACATGTAATTTGTTTCCTTTTTTATTTTTAAAAAATTTGAAAAGATTTCAAACAAACTTCTTTCACATTGTCATTATGGGGTATGGTTTGTAGAACTCTGAGGAAAATAATGAATTTAATCCATTTTGGAATAAGGCTGTAACATAACAAAATGTGGAAAAAGTGAAAACACTGTGAATACTTTCCCGATGCATTGTATGTGCTCCATTTTGATCTGTTAAAGCGGAGTTCCGGGCACAGAAGTCATTTTTTACTAAACATACCCCCGGGACAGTCAGGGCTAGCACATTCCACAATGGCTAGCCTCTGATCTGTCCCAGTTCGCACTTACCTTTTAGAAGAAATACTTACTTATAAAATTTCTTCCACAGCGTTTCCATCTCTCTTGTGGGCAACTGAAGCCGGCGCGGTCCTCTTCTGTGTCTTCTTCCGCGTCTTCTTGTCCCAGAATGCGCCTGCACCGGCCCCTCTCGTCACTTCCGGCTCGGCGCCGCATTCCGGAAATGACGAGCGGGGCCGGTGCCGTCGCATTGATTCCTGGGAGCTATGACGTTCAGCTCCCAGGAATCAAAGCGAGACAGGAAGTGACGGAGTGAGCCGCGGCTCCGAGGGAGGAAGTACTCTGAGGTGAGTATCTTCGATCTTCAATTACAAGGTAAGTAAACAAAAAAAAAAAAAATAACTATCCAATTCCTTTTCAGGTGAGGTCTACCTAGCGGAGGGGCACAAAAAAAAATATTGTTTTTGTGCCCGGAACTCCGCTTTAAATACTGTATACCATTGTAAGAATATTGTTATATCTGGTCAACAAATGAAAAAAAAAATTCTCACAAGAAATGTAGTGCTATTTAATGTCCTCTACTGTCTTTTCTCTTCCCTCTTGTGTTCAGGTGCAATTGCCAGCATTTGCTTCATGCCCTCAAGTGTGCTGTCCAGCAGGACAGGTGTGGCTGAATTAGCAGGTGTGAGACCCAGTTAGTCATGTTCCCGTTCCCCTCTCATTCCACTTTAGGTCACCATTATAGAGTATGTTGGTTGGAATGACCTTGTTGGGTTGACCTTTGTTGCTGTCTTAGCTTGTCCTGATAATTTTTGCACACTGTCCTGAACTTGCCATTTCCAATTTCCACTTTTGTGTTGCGTTACTACATGCACATCATTCACATGTGATCTCCTCTGTTATATGCATTGTGGAAAGAAAACCCATTCATTTTTAGTGAGCAGTCAATGCAATACAAAACAAGTAGACCTTAGTTAGACCTTCATAAATTTTCTCAACACAGTGCACCACAATGCATAGATGGGCTACCTGTGTTTTGTTGCCTGCTAAAGTGCACATGTGCTAAAGTGTGCTGACAAGGTGCTTTGGGTTGTCATTTAAAACAAATTGCATTAAAGTTCTTTAAACTCTAAAGAAACGTGTGGGTCAGAATCTGTCGCATGTTCACGCTCCTCATCCTGGTTTTGAAGCTCAGCCCCAACTACCTGTAAAAGTGGCCTCTTGTTATGTTGTTATGTTGTTATCTTGTTATGATGAGTCTTAACTATGTTTTTCATGCTTTGTCACGACCTGTTGGTTTTTACTTCTGCTAGTATGCAGTCTCAAGATTGTAGGTGGGTATAGTTAGTCTTCCCACCTGCAGATCATCTAGTGCCATTGCTGCTTGGAAAGGGGAGTTTTGTAGCGGAATTGATTCCTTAGCGATTCCATTCAGTTCCTTGAGAAGGAAAGTGGTCTGAATAGACACAGAACTCTCAAGAGACTTTGGTGGTTAGAGAACCTTTCATATAAGGAAACCCATGTCATTTTACCCCTTCTGACAAATGTGTGATCAGGGAAAGGAACTCACTTGTGAGGGACAGTACCTAAGATAGGGAGAGGTTCCAGACCAGAAGAGATAGCTTAGAGAAGGCTCCGTCTTCATTTCAAACACTTTGGTAATTAGTGCAGAGGCGTGGAGTTGGCGCAGCGTGCAGAAATATCCTTGCACATTCCAAGAGAGACACCACCCCGGTAACTGAAGCTGTCAGCCGGTAATACATCTTGTCAATGCTGGGACTGTACATTTTCAAAACTGCTATATATCAGTATCAAAAATGGGTTGTACCATTGCTTCACACTTGTTCAAACTCTATATAAATGAGATCAGTGCGCTATAAACTGTGTGTGAGTGTTTCCTTCCAAACAAGATACGTACTTAAAAAAGGCCCAGCTACACACTAGCTATAGCCTGCCCCTACAGAGCCACTATCCAGCCCAGGTTCTGTTCTGTAAGCTCCCAGAAGCTTCTGGGCAGCACTGGTTATAGTACCTAAACTAGTTTCTGTGCTTTATACTAAGTTATTAAACAGAAAAAAAAAAGTTTATACTATTTTAGCATTATTTAGATACAAATAGTTCTTGCCTAGCCATTATTTAAAATTAATCTATCAGCGCAATGTAATTTTCTAAATAATGCTGCTAGTGTGTTGCAGTCTACTGTTCTGTCGCTTCAAATCCTTCTATTGTCTGCACAGCATCCCAAAAAGCCTGCTGTGTACTGTATTCGAGAAGCAAGTCAGGAGATTACCATACCCTCTTCTCCCATAATTCCCTAGCTCTTTCATAGTTCACAAACCCCACAGTTGAGTCTCTGTGTGATTGGGCCTCCTGAAGTGGCATTGTTCATAAATGGAATTCAATGTGCTGGCAAAATACTTTATCATTCATTTTCAGTTTGGAAAGCAACATGGCAAAAAGGAACAGATACACTAAAGTAAAATATATCTAAAGCCAAAACTTTTTTCCATTTTGGATAGAGTATGAAAGGGGTAAAACCTGTGTCAAGTTGGGGAAATTAAAAATTTCCTGCCCAATTGACATCAGGAAGTAAGGTAATATCTAAAAAACGGGGGAGATGCCATGTTGGATAGCCTTCCCCAACTTTATACACCTGTTGCAAATTTTCTTTCACAGCCCGTCTGGTGTCAACAGGGCAAATCTTTCTTTAGGAGCCCCAGACAGCACTAAAAAATTAAGAGGCGTTCTAATCCTCGCCCACACTTTCCAAAGCTTGAAAACATTTTTGAATTGACATACACTTTAAGACTGAGATTACAGAGTCTGGGGCCCTACATCTATAACTACACCCAGGGTTGTAAATAGGTGGGGGGTACTGCGCTTCTGGGAGGTGTATAAATAAATAAATAAATTAAACCAGGTGTGTGTGCCTATCACAATAAATATAGAAGGAAACTAAATCATACAAAATAGATCCATATTCATAATAAACATATTAAATATTAGTGCAATACTTTAAAAAATACTTCATGTGTTCAAAATGCTCTAGTGACCAATAAAGTGCTCAAGTGCATCTATATACAAAGCAAAGTGTCCTCAGTGCTTCACAACTAAATATATAACAGTCTGGGTGTAAATAAAGTCCAAATAATTTAAAATAAGTATTCAAGTGAAAAAAATATATCCATAGGTGCAACTCCTTCACCAAACACCGTGTTGACAATAGTGGGGTGCTTCTCCTTATCCCCTCTAGGTGCTGTAACCGCTCACCTTCAATACTAGGGGTACAAGCCTTATCAGAAATCCTGGGGGCTCCTCTCCAATTTTATACCATGATCCACTGGGGTCAGATATCTGGGCTGCTGCGGGTGACGTGGCTCACTCTCCCTCTCCAGAATCCCCACGGTCCCAAATGGATCTCAAAGCAGAAACTCAAAATGGTGCGAGTATGTATGGATAACGGGTATTTTTATTAAGTATAATTAAAACCACTCACATTAGCTGAATAAACAAAGCGCAAACAGGATAGTGTCGGAGTGGGATCGCGGTCCTCACTTCCCGCGATGTGCGTCACTTCCGGTCCGAACGTCCCTACGCGTTACGCCACTTCCGCGTCACGTGGCTTCTTCAGGGTTCAGGGGAAGAAGCCACGTGACGCGGAAGTGGCGTAACGCGTAGGGACGTTCGGACCGGAAGTGACGCACATCGCGGAAGTGAGGACCGCGATCCCACTCCGACGCTATCCTGTTTGCGCTTTGTTTATTCAGCTAATGTGAGTGGTTTTAATTATACTTAATAAAAATACCCGTTATCCATACATACTCGCACCATTTTGAGTTTCTGCTTTGAGATCCATTTGGGACCGTGGGGATTCTGGAGAGGGAGAGTGAGCCACGTCACCCGCAGCAGCCCAGATATCTGACCCCAGTGGATCATGGTATAAAATTGGAGAGGAGCCCCCAGGATTTCTGATAAGGCTTGTACCCCTAGTATTGAAGGTGAGCGGTTACAGCACCTAGAGGGGATAAGGAGAAGCACCCCACTATTGTCAACACGGTGTTTGGTGAAGGAGTTGCACCTATGGATATATTTTTTTCACTTGAATACTTATTTTTAATTATTTGGACTTTATTTACACCCAGACTGTTATATATTTAGTTGTGAAGCACTGAGGACACTTTGCTTTGTATATAGATGCACTTGAGCACTTTATTGGTCACTAGAGCATTTTGAACACATGAAGTATTTTTTAAAGTATTGCACTAATATTTAATATGTTTATTATGAATATGGATCTATTTTGTATGATTTAGTTTCCTTCTATATTTATTGTGATAGGCACACACACCTGGTTTAATTTATTTATTTATTTATACACCTCCCAGAAGCGCAGTACCCCCCACCTATTTATATCTTTGACACTGTTTGGTTATCAGCCCCGGTACTAGCAGCATCTGGGTTCTCCTTTAACCCCTTTTAATCGCCCTTGTTTAGACAGCGCAGGACTCACTACACCATTCTCTACACCCAGGGTTGAGTTTTTCCTTTTGTGGGCTCTAAGCGCTGGGACACAAGTTCTGGGCATTAGGGAAGCGGCTCGAGGCAAATACTGTACTTTGGGTTCAAGATTCATAGTCCAGATAATAGTATGTGTAGATGCACCATGGAGAATTTTTGAAAACCATAATACGCTACCTGGCCTTTGAACTGTAACCAGCAGGCTTAGAAGCACAAAATGTAGGCTTTTTATAGGAGGACAATAAAAGGAGGACAATAAAAGAGCCAGTGAATTTGAAGAAAGATTTAGGAAAGCAGAAAAATTTGCATAGGGAGGTATAAGGGTCAGTTAGGAAACTGCATCTTAATTCTAATTGCTAACTCTTTGGGCAATCAACATCTTTACCCCCTTGTTATTCTTTTTATATTTTGATTTTTTTTGTACTTGATTTGAGGTCAACAGTCACCTTTGGCTGCTGTCCTGGTCATAGAAAACAAGACTGCAAGACTTCCTTTAAAAAAAATAACTTTTGTTTTAGGGGATGTTTATTTGGGGTATTTTTTTAATATAATGCTGATATGGCTTTTATTTTAGAGTTGATTATTAGCCTAGGTAAATATGGGTCAAGCCCGAAAGCTATTGTAGGGAAAGCTGAAAAATTGCATAGGGAGAAATTAGGGTCAGGCAATTAAAGTTGTTCGTAAACCCTTGCATATACCCAATGAAGTGACTATCCTTAGGTGATACACAGAGATGAAGCAAACCCTCCTACCTAAGGTGTGCCTGTTTATCTGCAGTCTTATCTTCTCTAAATCTATTCACAGTGCAAAATGTATAAAGCTTGTCTAAGCTGTCAGAAAAAAGGTGGTGGAGAGCTGAAGTCACATACTGCAGAGCTCAGTGAGGAGAGCTCTGAGAGCTGATTGGAGGGAAGGGACACACACCCTTTCATACAGCACATAGGAATAGAGCTGAGGCTGTCAATCTCCTGGGTTTTTTTGTTTCTATTTTTGGGCAGTAAAAATTGTCATTAGTGATTCATGCTGATAGCAGAGGAACAAAGCAGTGGACAGAAATGACACTTAGCAGGGCTTTTATCCTGCCAGAACACAGAGGAACACAGTTTCGGCACCTTCAGCACAGAATATATGTAACGGCAAGGGGTGCAGAAGTGTGCTGGAGGGTCTATTGACTCTGGCTGCTGGGGGATCTATTGTTGCTGAGGTCACTACTGGAAGTTTGTTCAGAACTGAAGGGAATTTTTATTGTTTTTTCTTTCCCTAATAGAAAAAATGTATAAAAATGTATAATGACAGGAAATGTACCAGGGGATTGGAGGAAAGCTAACGTGATACCGATATTCAAAAAAGGACAGAGGCATGTCCCAGGAAATCATAGGCCAGTCAGTCTGACATCGATAGTATGTAAACTTCTGGAGGGGATGATAAGGGACTATATCGTAGAGTTTGCTAAAGACAACAACATCATCAGCAGTAATCAGCACGGGTTTACAAATGGGCATTCTTGTCAAACCAATCTCTTAACATTCTACGAGGAGGTGAGCTGTGAGCTAGATAGGGGGAGACCAGTGGATGTGGTGTACCTGGATTTTGCTAAGGCATTTGATACAGTTCCCCACAAGCGCTTAATTTAAAAAATAAGGTCTGCAGGCATCGACCACAAGGTTTGCTCTTGGATATGGAACTGGCTAAAAGGGCGTGTCCAAAGGGTGGTAATAAACAGCTCATACTCAGACTGGTCTGAGGGGGTAAGTGGGGTCCCCCAAGGCTCAGTCCTGGGACCAACCTTGTTCAATTTATTCATAAACAGCATTGAGGACGGGATCATTAGTTCTATATCAGTTTTTGCAGATGACACAAAATTGGGCAGAGAAATATCTGCACAGAATGAGGCAGATATCCTACAGAATGACATGAACAAAATAACAGAGTGGGCAACAACATGGCAAATGAGGTTTAATGTGGAGAAGTGTAAGGTTTTGCACTTGGAGACTAAAAACATAAAAGCACAATACACTTTAGGGGGGGAACCTTTGGGGAAATCAAAAATGTAGAAAGATCTGGGAGTCTTGGTAGAGGATAGACTAAGCAATAGCATGCAATGTCAAGCGGCAGCTGCCAAAGCTGGCAGAATATTAGCATGCATAAAGAAAGGGATGTATTCCAGGGATAAAACTATAATCCTACCACTTTATAAAACTCTGGTCAAACCGCATCTGGAGTATTCTGTCCAGTTCTGGTCACCAGTCCTCAGGAGGGATGTGTTGGAGCTGGAGAGAGTCCAGAGAAGGGCAACTAAACTATTAATGGGATTTGAGGATCTTAATTATGAAGAGTGTCTACAATCGCTTAATTTAATCTCCCTGGAGAAGAGACCCCTGAGAGGGGACATGATAGCAATTTATAAATACCTCAATGGTGATCTCAGCATAGAAAAAAAGCTATTCAGTCACAAGGATTACATGAGGACTCGAGGGCATACAATGCGATTAGAGGAGAAGCGTTTTAACCTCAGGCAGTGCAGGGGGATCTTTACTGTTAGGGCTACACGATTGTGGAATTCTCTACCACAAGAGGTAGTTTCTGCGGGAAGTATGGCTACTTTCAAAAGACTCTTGGACATACATCTCAAGGATCAGAACATTAAGGGGTATGAGAGATGATTACGGCAATGCGCACCTACACGGGTTGAACTGGATGGACTATTGTCTTTATTTAACCGCAACTACTATGTAACTATGTAAAATAATTAAAAAAAAATCTGAACTCTGTGCACAGAAGCTTTTATTTAGTAGCAGTGACATCCTCACTGTTGTGTAGATAGACCGTGCAGAGACTAAAGCTATGGGAAGGACTAAGCAGCTCCCTCCACTACAGGCTGCTAGCAGAAAACTACAAGAGGGGGCGGAGACAAGACCAGTCACCCTGCACAAGGAGAGAGAGCAGCAGTGACTGGTCTTTATTACAGGAAGCTCCTGCACAGAGACAAAGTTTCACACTGAATTACTGCACAGATCTGGAAGAAATGCACAAAGTGCACCAAGTAATTATTCCCAACCCTATCCAAACCATGAAAAAAAAAGCTCAAGTTAGGCTTTAAAGGTTAATAAAAAGCGGAACTAACTCGAAATATCCTAGTCAATCCTCCGCATCCCACTGCACATATTGTAGCTACACAGCTGGAACTAGGAAGCAAGTCTTGAAAGAAGTGCAGGAGTAGAGAGGATGATTTGGGCGATATATCGAGATGAGATCGGTGATATAGTTGGGGGCAATGTTATCTATGGCTTTGTATGTTGTAGTTAGTATTTTGAATTTTATACAGTATATTAGGATAGTGGAAGCCAGTGGATGGATGGTTAAGGTGTGGTGGCAGCCCCAGGTCTGTTCATAAGGTTGTCTACGATGGACTGGAGGGGGGGGGGTAGCCTATGTAAGACAAAAGTTGTAGTAGTCAAGGCAGGAGATTATTATGGAGTGAATTAGCTACTTTGTGGTGTCATTAGAACAGATTTTTGTGTTTGTAGTAAATATTTATACCAAAAAAGGTACCGTTATCCTCAGTTAATAATTTCAATAATTTGGGAGTCACCCAAACTAAATTGAGAAGAGATAGGCTCTAGGTGTCAGAGCCCATCACCCAAGAAAAAAGTAAAGAAAAAAGTAAAGAAAGAAGAAGAAAGTCCCAGGAGGGGAGAAAAGATAGAAACACAGAAAAAAGAGGAAAAAAGAAAAGAAACCTAGATAGAGGGCTGGTGGGATTTTTAATTGGTACCGTACCACTTTATGTAGATAAACACATAACCATATATTAAAATTTCTATCAGAATTTATTTATACAAAAAAGAGATTAAAAACAACATATATGTGACATAAAGAATTTACGAAAAAGTACAGAAACATCATGAAAAATCAATACTCAATATATCCGATATTGAAGACCAGATATTAACCCGACATGTTTCGCGGTGATAAACGACCGCTTCTTCAGGGGTATGTATTGTATTGTAGTAATATTGTCTTGATTTTCCTGTATAACAAAAGGGTACAGTAAATTTTTAAGAAAGAAGGTACATCTGCATATGGAGCTGGTGTGTCAATGTGTGACCACATAAAGACCCACGCCGAGTTTTTAATCTCTTTTTTGTATAAATAAATATTGATAGAAATTTTAATATATGGTAATGTGTTTATCTATATAAAGTGGTATGGTACCAATTAAAAATCCCACCAGCCCTCTATCTAGGTTTCTTTTCTTTTTTCCTCTTTCTGTGTTTCTATCTTTTCTCCCCTCCTGGGACTCTCTTCTTCTTTTGTTACTTTTTTCTTTACTTTTTTCTTGTGTGATGGGCTCTGACACCTACAGCCTATCTCTTCTCAATTTAGTTTGGGTGACTCCCAAATTATTGAAATTGTGGTGTCATTAGTTAAAAAGGAGGGAGTTTTGGAAATGTTGCGGGGGTTAAGGCAGCTAGATTTAGCCAGTGATTGGATGTGGGGCCAGAAGGAGAGGTCAGAGTCTAGAACCCTGGCATGCTTGGAGGGACACAATGTTTTTGCCTAACCTGTGCGTCCAATCCAGGTGCAGAAATTCAGGCATGATGTAATTTGAACTTATTTCTAGAATGTTTGCCAGTTCACAAATCCAATATCTCTAAACTTCTCTTACTCTATTCCCTCTAATATATGATGGAAAGGCAACCTGGTGAGAGTAAATGTGACAGATCTCTTCCTCTTCTCAATTCGGAAATTCAAGCAGCGACTGATGAGCGAAGGCCTGTGAGATGGTGGCAGCCTGCCACTCGGTGGGACTGCTAAAATTGGAAATTTTGTCGGCATGTTATAGTGAAGCTTCAGTGTATGAAACATTTTTTTTTCAACAGGATTCATATGTTGTAGATCTTAGATGACCTCAATCTGCCTAGAATTCTGCTTTGAAATGGCTAGCATTCAGGTTTGACAATAGAGCCATGGGAAGCTTAGGAAAGATACTGTATTAGGAGACTGTTCCCAATGTGTCAGAATAAAAAGTCATTTGTCATAAGCACAATTCTCAACGTGTTTAATATTTATCTTTGTCTACTGCGCAGAGGGAAAATGATTAGCAAGAAAAAAAAAAACAAATAGTCAGTTAGAACGGAGTGCCAAGGGCCCAAGTTAAATAAAAAAGGGTGCAACATTGCTTAAAGGACCAGTGATAGTGACCTGCATATAAATTCAAATGAATGTTCAAGTCAAAATGAAAATATTAAGTCTAAGAGAAGTATATAGATAGGCATTTTTTTTTTTTAATTATGGGTAGGGAAGGGAAGGATTAGAACCCCCTTCAGATTAATTCCCCCCCCCACTATGAAGATTCCCCCCCGGTGACCATTGTCATTTGTATACAAATTAGAACATATAACATGAGAAAGTGAAGCGCAATCAGCATAAACACATCAATAGACAAATGTGATAGTAAAGCCCAAAAGTCCCTGGTAAAAGAAGGGTCGCATAACAAGTGAGGTATTGAGCCCAGAGATCCACTTCAGGTGATGAGCCTCCATCTCTTAATTAAGCTACTGCGTTCACCTCAAAATTAGACCTCTGTGTTACCAGTAGGTCTAATAAGCTTGTCTTTGTGATCAATCATAGGATATAGGAGCGCAACATCCCAGCCAATATTCCGTGTCCAACGTGTGCAGCTAGAAGGACCAGACACAATCCACCAGCAGGGACTCCCCACGTATGAATATTATTTATAATATTTTTATTATATTATTATTTTGTTATATTATTTTTAAATTATTATATTTATTATTTATAATATTATTTAATAGTTGCACTTACAGTCATGACGATTAGTAACAGCATAAGTAACAGCAATGTGACCGAGCGGCCGGTGTCCCGATGGCTTAGTGAAAGGATGGCAGGGGGTGACGTCAGACGAGTAGCTCCTCTCCCGTACGTGTTACGTCCTATAGGACTTCATCAGCGGGGTGGAGCTACATACAACACCACCTCATTAAGTACTGCTCACAACAAAAGAAAACAGCTGCCTCGGCTTGATAATTGCTTCAACAGAAATAAAACCTTTACAATGGCATCTAGTGGCCAGAAAGAAAAATGGTATAACCAGGTCATCGTATAATTGCTCACTCAAAGAGTCAAATTAAATAGACCTGTAATATAATTCTCAAACCCAATTTCTCATGCTTAAAATAGGGGAAATAAATAAGAAAAATATAGTTTAAAAAACATATAATTATAAATAGCTAGACAACACATCTCTCCATAAATAATCATAAAAAGGCAAAAAAAGGAGACCCCTCATAGGATCCCACATTACATCTCCCACTGCCATCTTCCAACATCATACCAATAGTACAACCGCACCATTCTCCGGCCACTTCTGTGACCTGTTTTAGCCAATAGCAGGCTAAACCCTGTGTAAAGCCCTGACATCACTCGGTCCAGGGTCAGGAAAGATCCCGACTTTACAGTCATGATCAACCCAGATGTCTGCACCGGCAGCAGCTGGATCAACCCTCTCAGCAAGCCAGTGGGAGAATGAGCCAACTGCTCCTGCCCCTTACAGAGCCCAGTACTCCAGTGAGTGCTGGAGAAGCAGAGCAGAGAGCCGGTGACTGTCAGTCACCAGCTCTCTACTCAGTGAGGACTGAGAACAAAGCAATCAGTGATCTTTGATTGACGCTGCATTGACCTAGGTGAATATACACTGCCTGGCCAAAAAAAAAATTGCCACCTGGATTTAACTAAGCAACTATCTAAACTAAGCATGCAGTAACTATTCTATTGGATAGTTACTGCATGTGTCCAAAGAATGAGGTCAGCTGACTACCTGAATATACTGAATGATCAGCTTATTCCATCAATGGATTTTTTCTTCCCTGATGGCATGGGCATTTTCCAAGATGACAATGCCAGGATTCATCGGGCTCAAATTTTGAAAGAGTGGTTCAGGGAGCATGAGACATTTTCACACTTGATTTGGCCACCACAGAGTCCAGAACTTAACCCCCGTGAGAATCTTTGGGAAGTGCTGGAGAAGGCTTTGCGCAGTGGTTCGACTATCCTATCATCAATACAAGATCTTGGTAAAAAATGAATACAACACTGGACGGAAATAAATCTTGTGACATTGTAGAAGCTTATCCAAACAATGCCACAGCAAATGTGTGCCAAATAAATATTAGAGTGTGTGACCTTTTTTTGGGTGGCAGTGTATATATATTTTTTTTCTAAAACCCAAACTTTGCTTTTAACTACTCTATCCAAAAGCTGAAAAACAAATTTGACTTTATATACTGTACACTTTAAAGTGGCAGTAAACTCCCATGTATAACTTTTAGCTATAGGTAATCCTATAATAAGGCTTAACTATAGGTACAGTAAATATCTCCTAAACATGCATACGTGGGAGTGACGTCATTGCCAGTTCGGGCATTCATATCGCCGAAGCCCGTGAACCCAGATAGACGACCAGGCAAAGATCGAAGAACCTTCAGTGATGACCGAACTTCAGTGGAGTGCTCTGTTTTCAGGTAAGTCTGTTATAATGTGCTAGAATGCGATGCATACTAGCACATTATGACTTAAACTGAGCGTGGGCTGATTTTTAAAATTGTATTTAATGCAGTTTACTACTTACACATTGTCAACTCTTTATAGTTCTTTATAGTTCTGTCCCCCCACGTTATGATTTGCAAAAAAATGTTTGCGTGGAAAAACCTTTTGCAATGAAAATTCTGCTCCCTCTTCTTTCTCCAGATGTAGTATACTGGCAGAGCTGAGTAATAGCCCCACCCCTCGGCACAATTGCCCTAACACTGCCTAGAGTATGCATCTCATACCAGTTCTGTTGCTGATTACTGAGTGCACTAGGTAAGCAAAGGTAAGACTATGAAAATAAAGTTTTTTTTATAAAATATCTATCATACTGCGTAAGTATTTATGTGACTTTAATTGGGCTTTAAGCCCCAAAATGCATGTAGGGTGAACAACCTACCTTGTCAGGATTTCACTTTTTAATCCTTGGTTTTGGGCACCAGTCTGCAGCCATCTGGAATTTTTGGAATGCCTTTGGTAAGTCTGTATGCAATGTAGGTAAAGTATTCTCAAACACACCCATGCAAGTCCTTGTTGCTTCTGGCACACAGAGAAATTAAAGTTTTTTTTTTTTAATTCCTTAAAGCCATCTATCATATTCAAACCTGCCTTGGAATTCTCCAGAAAGCTGCAATAGCTTTAGGATGACAGTTCAAGTAGGGTTTAGCCCGGAAATTGGAGGAGCTCTTATTAAAGTATATTTAAATTAGAGATAAACGTGATTGAGTTTAAAACCACTGCCAGGTTTTCACCTTTTTTGTCTTATTTGTTAGATCTCCTTTTAATGCCCGTCCTATAGACTCAACAGAAAGGTTTTTTTTCTCCAAGTTGAGGGAAAGTTTCTTTAGGTGATGACTGTGGATTGAAATTCAGCTGCTTCAGCAGGAACCAGTAGAATTTTGATTCATGTGTGGCCACTGCAGTTGAACAGAAGTCGATCTACTGATCAACTTTTGTTCTTCAACCGTTCTTTTGGATAAAAGCCGCTCGATCAGTAGCTGCAGCCAATGGCTGTAGCACTGACCTGTGTATTCTGACAGGTGGAGTCTTGCCGCTGTCAGAATACAACACCTTGAATGGGGGGATTGGTTTCAACCAGTGGATTTTGCATCTGATGTATCTGTGGCTCTGTTGCACTTGCACCCCCACCCCCACCTCTATCCCGTATCTTTTTCTTGCTTGTATCTATGGTCTGTTAAATTAGCATAATTTATATTTATGATCTGGTGCAGTATTGAGTTATGCTGATCACATCCTATGCTGTCATTTTTTATTAATATATCATATGGCATTTGTAGTTGTATGATATCTCAATATTGCTTTAGAATACTGTTTTGGACACTTAACAGCCTGTAAAACCCGACTTTCAATTTCAATAAAAATAAGGAACAAGAAATAGATTTCCCCCTGAATTCCCGTCCTGGTGACAAAGGTTTCATCAGACAGTTAGTAAGGCTAAATCTCAAACAACACAGACAGAAGCAAAAACACCTTTGTCTCAGTAGAACAGGGCTTTGGGTAGCATTAAAAACTGACAGGTGTTCTACCCCCTCTCCACTCTGTCCAAAAGTAAATAAAATCATTTTAGCAGAATATACACTATAAAATGGTCATTTTTTTTTTTTTTTTACTGTATCAAAAGCCTTTTTTTTTTTTGCTTGTATACAAGAAAGACTCCCCAATGGTGTGGGACTATGAATGCCACTAGACACTGTATATCAAGGTTATAATAGTAAATTTTATTAAACGAATAGCAAAAACAAAAATTATTATACAAATTAGATACAGAAACGATGACATTAACATGGGGGGGGGGGGGGCACATAAAAATTGCATGCAATGACAGATCATATACCAGTCCACACTGAAGACACTCAGGTACACATGGTGGATTGAACCGGAAAAAAGACCCTACGCGTTTCGGGTATCAAAAACCCTTCCTCAGGGGTCAATCAAAGTTGACTGGGCATTCCTTTTAACGGTAATATTTACTGCTTTTTAAACGACAGATCATTCCAAATCCCCTGTGAAGACTTCAAGGGTAGGTTGTCTACTATGAGAACATACTAAAACATAGGTTGCTATATACATATTTCTTTATATCCTACTAAAGAATTTACAATTTTCACAGGCACATTAAGTGTTTTGGAACTTTGGTTGACCCCTGAGGAAGGGTTTTTGATACCCGAAACGCGTAGGGTCTTTTTTCCGGTTCAATTCACCATGTGTACCTGAGTGTCTTCAGTGTGGTCTGGTATATGATCTGTCATTGCATGCAATTTTTATGTGCCCCCCCATGTTAATGTCATCATTTCTGTATCTAATTTGTATAATAATTTTTGTTTTTGCTATTCGTTAAATAAAATTGACTATTTTAACCTTGATATACAGTGTCTAGTGGCAATCATAGTCCCACACCATTGGGGAGTCTTTCTTGTATACATATTGATTGGGATGATGGCCACTAGCACTGGGTACTAGGTGCTGGGATTACTGTTTCCTTTTTTTTTTTTTTGCTTGGGATAGAGCAGAGAATGGATTATTCCCATAGAGGAGAATTCCTTTGACTTCCTGTCCTGTTCTGTAAACACAACAAGAAGAGAAGGATATCTCTCTAAAGTGAGTAAAATTCACTCTAAAGTCATGCATACATTATGCAATCTGTTTGTACAGTCTTTGTATAATCTTCTTTAGAAAAAACTATGTAATATGAGGGCCTACTTTACCGGTCCAATTACTTTAAATCCAATCAACTAGGCCCTTGAAATTCAAGGCTGTTGGTAGTTCTAAAGGAGAATGTACAATCTAATTTTTACTGTTCCAAGTGTTCCCACTGGAGGATTTGTTTGATCCGATGACATCATAAAATGTTAGATGTTTCTATATTTCAGTCATATAGATAATGGTCACCAGGACACATCCAGAGTGAATCTCAACAGTGTAGACACAGCAGTAAAAACTTGAGAGGGGGTTTAATGCTTCCCTACTATATCCTATACTAAAAAAAAGGTTTTGGCTTTAATTTAGTGGTAATCAACTTGCTAGATAAAGGGGGTTCTCAGCTGTGGCCCCTACCATTCCCAGGAGGCCGCACATAAAATTCAGTATATGGAATGCTATAGGACATTCAGAGAGACTGCTGATATACTCCAAGGGATGGTCAGAGGTGGAAGACATGCATGTACATGTATTACAGGTATGGTTGGGGATTTCAGTTATACTACGGGAGACAGTCAGAGACTAGGTACATGTTCTATTACAAATCAGTGCTCCAACCACTTGGCTGCTAGGACCACACAACAAGTACCTAAGGGCTGCATATATTCATCAGGTTGCAAGTTGAGGACCAGGTCTTTAGGCTCCATTCACACTTGAGCGTATCATTTTCAGGTGGTTTTTTTTTGGGCTTTTTTAGGCGTTTTTTAGGGCTTTTTTCAGGCATTTTTTTGCAGGTGTTTGGAGGCAGGTCTTGACATCTAACAAAAACGCTTGTAATCTGCCAAAAAAGAAGCTCATACACTTTTTTGAGCTACAGGCATTTTGCTTCAGGCGACAAAACGCTCAGATGTGAACAGGGGCCCTTGAAATGAATGGGATTTTTTTTGTTGGGCGTTTTGAGACTTCAGAGATGAGCATTTTACGAGCTTAAATAAGCTCAGGTGTGAACAGGGGCCTATGACTAACATTAAGAAAAAAGGGCAATACAACTTCATCTTCCATCTCCATCCTACCAAAAAACTTATCAAAGAAAGTCAGCTTTTCCTCTGTCCTCTATACCAGCCATATCCTCTTCTCAATGCCCACTCTTAGAATCACCATAATTAAATTATAATACAATAAGCCCTCAGGGATCCATATACCAAATCTAATTATTGATTTAATATGGACACCACTTTAGGTTGAATCCCTTTTTTCGTAACCTGCAAATGACCTTTATAAAAATTGATGTTTAACCTTGTGCTTCCAGTGTAACAAACCATAAGAAAAAAAAAAAGATATGTTTTGCAAACTTGACTATGGCATTTCAATATCGGAAAGAATATTAAATAAAATATCTCTTTTTTTATGACTACACATAAGAGGTTGTTTGGAATTTATGTAATACCAGTGCTGCATACTTTAAAAGATACATCAATGTCCATTAAAATAAGCACAAAGTGTAGCACTAACTTTAATGTATCCAGCTATGAAGACTCTTTCATTCCATCTACTCAATTGTGCATGAAAAGGGACTTTGGAAAATAGGATGTTTTTTTTTTTTCAATTCAGAATACATCCTCATTAATATTTCATGAGAGCAGCGGTGAGGTTCTGGGTATCTACAGCAGTGTTGTGACATATTCTGGGTAACAGATCCTTATAAGTATGTAGGCAATTGGAGACGACATTCATTATAAGGAAAATCTCCCTTTTTCACTTTTTCAATAATAGCACCAATGCTTCCAAATATATTTAGATATATACCTAAAGCAGAACGGGGTCGGAATAAAATTCTCTGCTTACATAAAGTCAAACTGTGCTTTGCCCGTGCAGGACAGAGCAATAACCCAATTCCATCCAACCCCACCAACTTCATGCCCTCTCCCCTTCCACATGCATTTTTACATATTTTTAAGTACTTATTTTTTTTATTGTCCTCGGGGTGTTCCTCTTTCTCTTTACTGGCACTGAGTATCCCTCAATGAAGCATTACTGAAGTGATGACATTAGCATAATTTCATTTCCCATATGCTTTTAATAAGAGCATTGGGCACCACCAGGGATTCTGAACATACAGTACCTTACACGATGGTTCCTGGCCACCTACTGTGGGCACTTGTGATATCACTTGCCTTACTAAGAGATCCTGGAAAAGTTGAGGATTCTTAATCTCATCAGAAGACACTCCAGCACGGTGTCAGAGTGCATTATTACAAAATGTGGTATCCTCATCTTCCCCAGAATCAGGTGGTAAGGAAATGACATTGGTACCTACAGTAGAGGGGCAGAAAAAAGGGTGTAGGTTAAAAAGGTAGTGATAGTGAAGTCATTAAAAAATTTTTTAAAAAATGCCCCCTGGCAGATTTAAGTCAAAATGCATTAGTTTAGACTGCATACTGGCAAATTATGACAGATTTACCTGCAAAATGAGCCCTCCAGCGCTGTGCTGTTATGGCGCTCCCTGGTCGCTTCCATCTTTGCCCGGTCTTCATTCTAGGCTCAGCATCTTCAGTTATTTTAATGTTCAGACAGTGATGACATCACT
Source organism: Pelophylax lessonae (assembly GCF_965119305.1). Lineage (NCBI taxonomy): Eukaryota > Metazoa > Chordata > Amphibia > Anura > Ranidae > Pelophylax > Pelophylax lessonae. The sequence goes on from NC_138775.1 coordinate 58,551,347, forward strand.
CCCCCTCATGCACATAGGAATAACATCATCATGGCACACAGTGGGTACTGTAAATTTGGTCTGAGCTGCGCATGCATGGCTCAGATCACATTACTGCTGACAGGCAAGGGAAACATTTATGACACAAGAAAGCACGAGGGTCTCATCTTTTGTAAAAATCCTGCCTGTTAGTGATTTTTTGGAAATATGAGTTAAATACCACTTTAAGTCCAGTATTACTGGGAATGTCACCAAGACTCCCTACATTCACTTTTGTCACCCTAATCTAGCAAGGGTGCTGGAAGCAGGAGTGTGAGTTGAATATGTTATGTTTTTTTTTCTTTTGGCTGTCACTGAGCAATCTGGATTTAGGGGTAGGGGAAGGGGATGCAACATAAGTGAACCTGGATTCTTAACTTATCATTTCAACTAATGCAAGGTCAGTAGGGCCAAAACTTACAGTGCTGAAAAAAATTGAATAAAAAGCAGCTCAAAAAAAAAAAGCACCTCCTTACCTAATCTGAATACAAGAAGGAAGAAGTTTAAGACTTTAAATGAGGTGTGTGCCACGGCCAATAAAATAAAAACATGTTTATTACAGTAAAAATAGCAGTGAAAATAACAATGCATATGACAAAAATGAAGATAGAGTTAAATGACAAACATGGTAGACATGAGCTGAGTGCGTATGACAGGAACACACAGTGGCACAACAAGTTCAAACAATTTGTGTAATGGAACAGACAATACAGAATACTGAGATTGCATCAAAGTAGGCCCGATGCATTTCTGTGGACTGCATTCCACTTCATCAGGGGCAGATGTATAGTAAATGTCTGCAAAAGATATATAAATATATATCAAAAGGTACAAAAATGTTATTTATAGAAAAAAAAAAAAGGGAGATGATTAAAGCCTCTTGTGTCCCTTGTGCTGCTGGCTCCTACTTTAGTTATTTTCCAACCTCCTCCTTCTAGTAAAGTTGAGGCACCTGTCATAAACACTCATCAAGTGTGCCAACTATGCACGCCCTTTCCACCAACCTCCTCCATTCATAGAAACTGTACTATAGTTTCTAGAAATGGAAAATGATCTATGACTAGAGGAGGCAGATATTTCATTCATCTGCCTGACTTCCATTCCTAAAGCACATTTCATCCATAATAGGTATAATACAGCTTCTGTAAATGGATGGGGTGGATGGAAAAGGCAGGCATAGTCGGCACTCGTAATGGGTGCCTATAAATACTGTAGATCTCTCTGGCATATTAACCCCCGTTGCACAGAAAGATATATGGTAGTGGGGGTAGGGATCGGAAGGGAAGAGGAAGAGGAGGAGGAGGAGGAGGAAGATTTAAACTAAAGCAGGAGCCAGCAGCACAAGGGACAAATCACATTGGTAGTAAGTAATGTCCCTTGTGCTGATTGTTTTATTTTTGAGTGAATTTAGGCTTTAATATACAGTAAGTCCATTGTATTTTCTTTTGTTCATATTATTTTACTTTGGACCCTGTAGTGACATCACTTTAAACAGGCTTATTTAACAGAGCAAGAGAAGACGATGATGTGCAAAATGTGGAAAGGCATAGTAATCCGTCTGATTTTTACTACAATTAGACTGGGGAAAAATTAAGTTTAACAGGTCGCTATGTGAAAATTCTGTAGATTGCTCTTTGCTGCTGTCTGCTTCACACCAGACATTTACTATTTAATGCACGGTAGCACATACTGTACATGTTTTGAACTTGATCAGTGATTTTTTTGTATTGGATTCACTTTTTCTTGTCTTACAATTTACAGTATATAGGCGATAATTAAGGGACACTGTGCTGCTTCAAAGCCTAATCATTGCAATGAGTGGTAAAAGCTGCATGGAAGTGTTAGACTTATGAGTCAGCTCAAATTAAATCTGAACATGTGTGATTGAAACCATCAACTGAGTGGGAAGCTGTCATTTTAGAAGCTCTATTGGCTGGTGTACATTATAATTTGGTAAAGGATTAAAGAGAACCAGTCACCAGTGGCCATCTTCAATAATCGGAACCTCTGCTCTTGAACTGTTATAATAGCTCTTAGAGTTTAGTTAACTTTTGAATATTTATTTGTATTCTTGCTGTAAGGCCGTCCCTGCCTGAGCTTGGTGCTGATAAATATACTAATCTGAAGCTTTAATTTATCCTAAATACAGATTTTGTTTAAGCCATCAAATTCAGCCAGGGAAGTGGTCAGTCTTCAAAAAGAAGCCTTTTTCAAGATTAACCTCTTGCCAACTGAATGATATGTGTATGGGGTGGGAAAAAGAGTAGGCTTTAAAACCAAGCCCCCACACATATGTATATATTGGTGCCTGCGGCTCTCTCCCAGCACACTGACTGAGCTGTCACAGACAACTCTTGGTCATGGCTTCTGATTGGGAGTCAAAGGGACAGATTACCAGTCATGTTGGTTGGTTGTGAAAGCCAATCACTGCCGTTAAATGATAGAGGGGCCAATCCACCTCTCTGGCATTTTAGTCCACGTAAAGTTGAACAGGGAAGTGGCATGAAGGGCTTAAAGTACCCCTGTTATCAGAAAATATCTACCAAAATATCCCTCTATCCTTCCTGGCTGCATTTCTGACACTGGGGCTCCTTATGGGGCACTGAACTTGGGGGGTGGACTCGGAAGACAAGTGCTCCGGAGGCTTAGACCTCCAAGCACGTGGCTGGCCTGGTGGAATAACAGGTACAATTGGACTCAGCCCCTGACGCCAGTTGCCCACCTGGGACTGCAGCAATGAGATCTCTGGTGCTGCTGCAGCATTCCTTGGTTGATCTTTAACCACACTAATTGTGCTCTCTATTACAAGTTTTTTGTATACTGATCAGCCTGAAAATCACTTTACCCTGCTCTTTCCTTCAGCTAAGCTTGGAAGGACCCATACAGATTGAGACTACCCATTTCCAATCAGGTAAGAGCACCTTATTCCTTAGTTCTCTGGCCCTCTAAATTTCCCATTCCCAGGTACCTATGCCTCTCTGTCATGAGGCCCCTCCACCTATGTCTTTTGTCCTCTAGCTATGGGCCTTTCTTTCCTCTCTGCATCTAGATCCGGTACCTGTTCCTCTCTGTCATGAGGCCCCTCCACCTATGTCTTTTGTCCTCTAGCTATGGGCCTTTCTTTCCTCTCTTCATCTAGATCCGGTACCTGTTCCTCTCTGTCATGAGGCCCCTCCACCTATGTCTTTTGTCTTCTAGCTCTGGGCCTTTCTTTCCTCTCTGCATCTAGATCCATTCTTACAGTTCCCCAAAGATCATATGCAAACGCCAACTTACAGGAAATCAGTATTAACATATGGCTCGACACAACTCTAACCATTAATGTATTATGGTACTTGGGTAACAGTGGAGGTCCATGTGCAAAAAATCAGAGGCCTATGTGCCCTATAGTAAAATGTTTGCAAAAATACATTGTGTTAGGTAGGTGGGGCCTTAAAGTGCTACTAATCCCACAACAGTAAAATCAGTCTGTATATGAAGTAAAGCATGCTTGGTATACTCATTGTAGAACCTAAGGCGTTAATCCTCTGCATTGTGTAAAAAGGCTGTTTGATCATCTCCTTCCTCCACTGACTCCAATATATTTCCAGATATTTCCAGAGCTAGGGGACAGGTTGCACATGCTCAGTTTGGTGTGTATTGCTAGAGAATTTTTTTTTTTTTCTTGGGAGAGTGCATGTGATCAGCACAGGGCCAATCAGCACTGTCCAGACAAAGGGTCATGCATTCTCATAGGACAATCGTGGGAGAATGAAAACCCCTCCTACAAGCTTTAACATGACACTCATAGACGTCTAAAAGTCACAAGACTGCTCTAACTGCTGATAAAAAAAGGTATTGAGCAGTTTATATTTATTAAAATAATTGCATTTCCATGTTCTGTGTATTGTGGGAGACCAGATATAGTGAATGTAGGCTCCTGGGTTTAGTAACATGATGTAAGTAGCAAAATGCATTGCTATTGTTAGCATGTTATCCTTTTTAGCTGCACTGGAAAAAAACAAAAACAAATGGATCTTAGTAACTCTACTGTGTCTAAGGTTTAGGTCAGACATAGGGAGGTTTAAAGTGGTTCTCAAGCCTTAAGGTTTTTCACCTTAAAGCGGAGTTCCACCCTGGGAATACTTTTTTAAATAAAAATACCCCCGGGACAGTCAGGGCTAGTACATTCCACAATGGCTAACCTCTGATCTGTCCCGGGTTGCACACTTACCTTTTAGGAGAAATACTTACCTTGAAAAAGTATTGTCTAGCGCTGCCATCTCAGGTGTGGGCAGCTTGAAGCCAGCGCGATCCTCTTCTGCGTCCTCTTCCGTCCTCTTCAGTCCCACGATGCACTGCACCGGCCCCGCCGTCACTTCCGGTGCGCGCGCGCCATCCCTCCACAGCTTCTGGGCATGCCCAGAAGCTGTTTAGAAGGGAATGACGCGCGCACCCCGGAACTGACGTCGGGGCCGGTGCAGGCGCAATGATTCCTGGGAGCGATGACATTCAGCTCCCAGGAATCAGTGCAAAGCCAGGAAGTAACGACAGGCCGTGGCCGCCGAGGGGAGGAAGAAGGAAGTAAGGTAAGTATATTTTCTTCTATACGAGGTAAGTAAAAAACAAAAAAATGCGATTATCCATTTGTTTTTCAGGTGACCCGGAGCGAGAAGATGAAGGTAAGTATAAATTTAGGGTGGAACTCCACTTTAATGCATTCTATGCATTAAGAAGAAAAACCTTCTGTGCTGCAGCCAGCCCCCCTCCCACAGCCCCCACCATTTTCTTACCTGAGCCTGATTTGATCCAGTGACATGCATAAGAGCGGCAGCTGTCTCCCTCCTCATTGGACAGATTGATAGCAGCGGGAGCCAATGGCTCCCGCTGCTGTCAATCAAAATCTGAGACACAGGAGTGTGTGTGTGTGTGGGGGGGGGGGGGCGGGAGTACCACTGTCTGTGTCAATGGGCACACCAGCAGGGCTTGGGCACGAGCAGGCACGGCTTCTCCAATGAAAAGCAGCTTTCTTTGGGGGGCAACTGCTGCAGAGGAGGGGCCAGGGGTACCAGTGGGGTAACCCAGAAGAAGAGGATTGGGGCTGCTCTGTGCAAAAGCAGGTACGTATAACATGTTTGTTTTTTATTTATAAAAAAAGTGAAGGTTTCTTTGGAACCACTTTAAAGCAAACTGCTCTACTGGGCTGTGGTTTAGCTAACCCAAAAAGCTCTAGGAATTTTGTGTCATGGATTAAATGTTTATTGTAAAATCTGAACATACAGTAAAAAAAATAAAAGTAAAACAACAAATACAAACTAAAATTTGACCTAAAACCATTATAGTTTTCTGTTAAAGCAGACATGGTGACACTGAATATTTCCACCAATGCAGCCTTAAATCTATGGTCTTCAGCTTGGGGACAGTCAGACAAATATTGATTGAACAGAAATGTAATCCAAGTATATACCAACATATAACATAATACAATAACAATCATAACAATGGTGTTTTAGAGAAATGGTAACCTGATAAACGTATGTAGCTGGAAGCTAATATTAATAAAAAATATTGGTCCTGCTTTAGATTAAAGAAGACCTGTTATTAGGACAACACTGAAATGTGCATTCAACAGAAAAGACTTGTACAGATGTTAGGATGAAGCACAAGGACATCATGTACTTTATCGCTTGCTTAAAAATCAAAAGATGCTTGTTATTGAATTTAAAAGGCTTATAGAGCAGAAAACCAGTATGTACAATATGTTTGAGCCCTTTCTCTGGTTTTACGCCCTCCCTGTCCCTGATATTTCAAACATGACACACTAGATAATTAAAAGACCGGGATCTCTACAGGAAATGGGCATTTTTCAAATGTCAAGTGATTTAGTTGTATAGAGTGGGCAGTGCCAGGCTCTTATATCAAACACATAATACAGGCCATTTTTATACCATTACTCTCAAAGCTCAGTGGGCAGTGTACATTATACTGTTATGGTATTTTTTGAATGCACAGTCTGCTATAAAACAAAGTTGTAATGGTTTTGGAACAATTTTATTTGAAAGTCTTTTCAATTGTATATGTTTTTTAAATTATATATTTATTTACTGTTATTCTATAAAAAAAACAAAAAAACAAAAAAATCTTTAAAGTGTATATAAACCCAAAACCCAAAAAGTTATATATTACAACTTACTAGTCCTTGGTGTAACTGCATTTGCTTTCTTTTTCAAGCTTATTTTGCTTTATTTTCACCTGGTAATCCTGCAAATAACATTTCTTGTCCCTGGGTGGCTAGATCATTCCTTCACTGTATCTATGGAGGAAGCTATGGTTGCCACCATAGGTGTGCTTAGCCTATTGCATTAGGGCGTGCACCCGAAAGCCCAAACACATACTTTGTTTGTATATATATATACACACACACACACAGGGCTTTTTTTCAGCGGGAACGCGGGGGAACGCAGTTCCGGCACCTCCAGCACTGAATGTATGTAATTGCAAGGAATGCAACATTATCTATTGATGCTGGCTGCTGAGAGATCTATTGTTGCTGGTGAGGATCTATTTCTGCAGGAGGGTTTATTGCTGCTGGGGAGGTCTAGTGTGGCTGCTGGGGGATATATTGTCTCTGGAAGAGATCTCATTTTGAAGGGGGTCTATTGTTAATGGGGTGGTTCTTATGTTGCTGAGGGGTCAGTTGTTGATGGGAGGGATCTACTCTTTATGGAGCAGTCTATTGTAGCTGGCTGCTGGAGGGTCTATTGATGCTGTCTGCTGGGAGATCTGTTGTTGCTGCTGGGGACCCATTGTCACTGGCTGGATCTATTGCTGCTGGGGAGGGGGGGGGGGTTTATTGTTGTTGTACCACAAATGTTACTTGGTTCTGTATTTTCTAAAAAGGATGATACTGGGAGGTGGGTAGTGGGTGGAACCAAGGAACGGTTCACAGAGGTAGGTAGGGTGGATACAAGGGGAAAGTCCGAAAAAGGGAGTTCCTGCACCTATTTTCTGAGAAAAAAAGCCCTGCACACACATACATACATACACACGCAAACACACACTCTTATGGCAGAGCCAGTCACTGGGAGGTCTTTCCCACCTCCCTGCTGGAAGTGTGGCAGCACTTCTCTTGTGCCAGAAATGGTAAGAGGGAGATATTTTCTATCTTCTCACTGACACACAGAGTGATAATCTCATTACACCTCACTCTGCAACACCCCCCCCCTCCCCTGCATCCCACACTACCATAACACTCTGTACCCCTGTATCCTTCATTAGTCTCCATGTACCTCCATTACACATCACTCTGCATCCCCCACTATTCTCTCAATAACCCATTACATCTTACTCTGCACCCCCTGCATCCCCGACTATTCTCTCCATACCCCATTACACCTTACTTTCCACCACATGCAGGGGGCCCCATCGGGTCAAAATGGTGTAAGGGCCTAGGCCTGGTACAAGAGAACTACTTGTAACCCCCTTTGTGTGTTTCTGCCTGGAAGCACCAGATATTTTGTGGTGGCAGCCACAGGTGGCATGCCAGAGAGTTGAGTATAAAATGGTCAATAGGTGGGCACAACACTGTAAATGTGCCCTGAATGAGCAAGATGACAGAGTCTCTTTAACCACTTCAATACAGGGCACTTTCACTCCCTTCCTGCCCAGCCCAACACTGTACCCAAATAACATTTTTATCATTTTTTCCCACAATTAGAGCTTTCTTTTGGTGGTATTTGATCACTACTGCGTTTTTTTCTATTTTACTAAACAAATCAAAAAACTAAACTCTCACAAAAGATGAAAAATTTTGAAAAAAAAAAAAGTTTTTCTTCGTTTATGTTATAAAATTTTGTAAATAAGTACAATTTCTCCTGCACAGAAGGGCAATTATGAGGCAATACTGATGGGCACTGATGAGGTGGCACTGATGTGGTGGCACTGATGGGCACTGATGATGAGGCACTAATATGCAGCACTGATGGGCACTGATAAGGGGCACTGATATGCAGCACTGATGGGCACTGATAGGTGGCACTGATATGCAGCATTGATGGGCACTGATAGGTGGCACTGATGGGCACTGATTGGCCGCACTGATGAACACTGATAGGAGGCACTGATGGGCACTTATTGGTGGCACTGATGGGCACCGATAGGCGACACTGATTGGTGGCAATGATGGGCACTGATGTGTGGCACTGATAGATGGCCCTGATAAAGAGGCACTGACATGCATTACTAATAGGCACTGATTGGCATCCCTAGTAGGCACTGACTGGCATCTTTGATGAGCACTGATTGTCATCCCTGGTGGGCATGGGTTGGCATCCCTAGTGGGCTCTAGTGGGCATCCTTGATGGGTCTGCACTGATAATAAATGTGCTGATTATTAGTGCAGACCCCCTGTCAGGAGAGCCTCTGATCAGCTCTCCTCTACTCGCGCCTTGTCAGCACGAAGTGAGGAAAGCTGATAAACTTTTTCTGGTTAGGATGTGAACAGTTGTGATTGGACTACATCATAGGCTCTTCACCGGGATCGGAGATGCGGTGTGTCAGAGCGACACACCGCACCACCGATCCCCACTCTGCACGCTATAGGCTTATCCTGCTGGACGTCATATGATGCCCAGTCAGGATAACCTAACCACTTTGTGGCCATCATTCTGCTATATGGCAGGCGGGAAGTGGTTAACGATACCTATGTGACTGTTTACTTTCATGAATGTAAGAATTTCCTGTCTTTCAAATTTTAGGTTTGGCTTTTGGCTTTGCACCTCTATTGGAACTATTTTTCTATTCTAAGGGAGCGGAATGTACTCTCTTCTGTATAGTGTGGCTTTTACATTTCCAGTTGGCGCCGGGAGCTGCTGTACAAGAATGTTATGTGCACCATGTATTATTTATTAATCCCATGTGTTATTTGATGAAAAATTTCAAAGATAAACACAGCCTATTCCTTTTATTGGCACCTGCATGGCCTATAACCGCTTCAGATCAGTAATTGATAATGGGGAAAGACACTGATGTTAAAGCTGACATATGACTGCAATAGAAATATTTTATATTCATATTTTATTGATGTTATTTATAAAGTGCCGACATTACACAAAGTTTTATAGTGTACACAGAATCGCATCAGTTAAATGTCTCCGTAACAGTCTCTCTCCAGTGCAAATACATACATACACACCCTGGGGCCAGTTTGGTCAGATGTCACTTCATGTACAAGAATGTTTTTGGCACGAATTTAGAGCTTGCAGAGGAAATCCACACAAATCTGGAGGGAATATTCAATTGGTATGAAAAGAGGGAATCCCCCAATGGAGGTGGGACTGTGTAAGCAACTGGACACCCAAAGAAAACAATGAAAATATTTTTCCAAAACATAAAAATGACTTTATTAATTGTACATGAAAACTTGGTAAAGACACACAGACCAAAAACATATAAATATATATATATATATATATATATATATATATATATATATATATATATATATATATATATAATTACATACAGATTACGGCTCATAAAAAGTTGGAAGGAACTCAGGGGTGTATATGGTAAGGAAGGGCCCTACGCGTTTCGTTTTAAAACCCTTCTTCGGGGGTCAAAAGATTTGGACCATAGGAGTTCACCTATATAGATTAAGAGATTAATTCTTTAAATTATAGATACATATGGGAGTCATTTATATTAAATCATATAGGTGATCCATACATACCACTTAGAGTATCCAAATGAACCAAAGAGCCGTGAAGGTTAAAATCTGGTAAGAATTACCAGTAAGTAGGCATTAAGAGGATGCGTAGTTTAAGGCCTCAACACGTTATAAGCTAGAGTACGAAAAAAGACATAGGAAGGAAATGCCGCAAACCCGCAAAACAGCAGGTTCCACAAGGATCCGAATGATCGGCCCAAAGATTTATAATATAAAATATAATAAAATTTATTTTTTATTTATTTTATTTTTTTTTAATTCTAGTTACACCTCTAAATATCTCCAGGACTTCTCTCCAAAAAAAATCTTTTTGAGATTCCACTATTGAGGGACCCTAATGCAAGCAGCTAAATACACAGATGAAATACACTGCCTGGCCAAAAAAAAAGTTGCCACCTGGAATTAACTAAGCAACTAACTAAACTATTGGATAGTTACTGCATGTGCCCAAAGAATAAGGCCACCTGACTACCTGAATATACTGAATGACCAGGTTATTCCATCAATGGATTTTTCTTTCCCTGATCGCACGGGTATATTCCAAGATGGCAATGCCAGGATTAATCGGGCTCAAATTGTGAATGAGTGGTTCAGGGAGCATGAGACATTTTCACACATGGATTGGCCACCACAGAGTCTAGAACTTAACCCCAACGAGAATCTTTGAGAAGCGCTGGAGAAGGCTTTGCGCAGTGGTCAGACTCTCCCATCATCAATACAAGATCTTGGTGAAAAATGAATGCAACACTGGACAAAAATAAATCTTGTGACATTGCAGAAGCTTATCGAAACAATGCCACAGCGAATGCGTGCTGTAATCAAAACCAACAAACTATTAGAGTGTGTGACCTTTTTTTTTGGTGGAGACTTTTTGTTTTAGCCAGGCAGTCTATATATATATATATATATATATATATATATATATATATATATATATATATATATATTTATATATGGGCGCTGTTGTACAAAGAATGTTTATTTCTGCCCAACTAGTCCTGAGATTTACACCGCTCTGTCACACAACACGATCTTGTCTGGCAGGGGAGGAGACTTGATTTCTCTGAAAACTCCCTCACCAGATCTGATTGGCCTCTAATTGGTATTAAAGGTCAAAATGTACTAGTTTACAAGTCTCTTAAAGTTCCTGACTGGATACTTTCCGTATAGGGACCCTTCTTATTTTGTCATATCATTAGTCAGTGCAATATAAACAGCAGGAATAAGAATCTGCATAGTGTACAACTGTTTCCAATTGTATTCATAAAACCACTCACATTCGTTTTTAGCACAAGAGTAAGGCCTGATCCCATCATGGCTGGTATGTATGCCACCATCTTGATGGTCTTTGGGGTCTGCCTTTTTTTGGGTGGCCTTAGGGCCCTTTTGCACTCATTTTCTCGCTTGACTCACCTCTTCACATACAGTATACTAGCCACATAATTAGGTACTGGTTCTGGAGGTTTGGTGCCTCAGGTCAAGGGAGATGGTACTTTAAGGGCTCAGTCAGATAGTGTATTTTATATACGGTTTATTGAAAAATATATTATGTATTGATAGCAAATTGATACAAACAACGTAACACAATTAGTGCCAATGGGTTATAGACCCATGTGAAGGAGTGAAGTAGAACGAAAGGTGACAATGTGAAATGGTGACTTTGAAAACTCTGTCTATTTAAGGCTCATGCATATGAGCTTGTTGAGAAAGAGTTGCTTTTCAAACTTCTGACGCGTTTCGGCATTATTATTGGTATTTTGCCTTTATCAAGGAAGCGGGGAGAGTTCACCATATCTGGAAAATATAGTGTTACGTTGTTTGTATCAATTTGCTATCAATACATAATATATTTTTCAATAAACCGTATATAAAACACACTCTCAAAAAGCACTTGGAAAGGAAATCAGCCTTACATTGGCATGTCCGCACGTTCGATAGATACATCAAGGAAAACATCAACCCGGCCGGCCTAAGGGTTCAAATTTTTCCTACAATTGAGAATATCACATCCCAGCTAAAACACGATTGGGAGGAAATACTTATCCAATGTTCAAAAAATCTGATGTTACTCTTGCAAGAAGAATACCTCAAACAAAGCAAAAGTTTGGAAGGAGAAATTAAAAAAATATATGACCAACTCGCACCGTTAAAAACAGCCGCTCTATACAGTGAACAAGAAAAAAAGCTGAAAGACCATCTTGAAGAATACAGCAAAGAAATCCTTGTCAAAAAAGAAAAAAAGTATTGGCGAGACAAAAACGCATTCACACAAGGCCGAGCTTATAAGTGGACCAACCAAACCAGACCAAATCGCAATAGGAATCGCAATCCAAGAAATCAATATTATCAACAATCATCTGATTCGTCCTCCTACAACTCCGGCGCGGAAACCAATAGGGGGAGAGACAGAAGTCACCCCCAGAAACCTTTTGACAGACGTGAACGCGAAACACCCCAAGAACAAGGAGGCACATACGCCTCCGACGTCGAGATACCTGATACCGCAGTAACTCAAAAAAATCTCAAACCTCATGAAATGTTTACTCGATCTAAAGTCAAAGGGGTTTTTTTAGGGAAACCCAATACAAAAAACCCATTGAATCAAGATCTAACGGAAACGAGACCGGAGGACAAGAAGGACTGAATGTCATCAACCTTTCTTCACATATTCTTACACAAGCACAAAAAGAAGTACTCTCTCTCGGACTCTCAATTTGTCCTAACCAGGGCATGGATAAATTTGAAGTTATAAAAGACCTCAATTTGTTCGCCCGGAATTTACTACTAAAAGCCACATACAGTAAAAAACCTACAATGGAACCAACACCCACACCATTGACCGCGGCCGAATACTGAGCAATCAGAGATCTTAATCTATTGTTAGAGGAAGGAGGACTAGATGATCTTGAAGACACTGAACCATTCACAGACAGTGAAGAAAAAGACATTACCACAGGACCCCCCACAGAGACACAGTTCAAGAAAAAATCACATATTTTTCCTTCTCTCAATACAAACCCGGCCATCGCACTCTTTGTGCGCCAAACTACAAAAGATATTGAAAAACTACGCCAAACTACACATTCAACCAATCTTACACGAAACCAAAGACAAGCACTAAAAGAATTACAAGATAACGATTCCATCACTATAAAACCCTCAGACAAAGAGGGGCAATGTTGTCCTAATGAACAACGAAAAATATAAAGAAATGTGTCTTAACATTTTGCAAAATAAAAAAATATTATCAACAAATTTCTCCCTTAATGGTACATAGTTTTAATGAGGAGTTTTACAAACTCGTTGACAGAGCATACAATAACCGAACTATTACACAAACTCTTTGGGAATTCATACGAACGAAACACCCGCGAGTGCCAACATTCTACGCACTCCCTAAAGTGCATAAAGATCCACTAAATCCGCCCGGACGACCCATTATTTCCGGTAACGGGAGTATTACGGAAAATATCAGTCAGGTGATTGATGCTCACCTCAAACCTTATGTTACCAAACTGGCATCATATGTCAAAGACACCGGACATCTACTCCAGATACTGGACAATATCTCCATACCAACAGACTTTGTGTTCAAATGAACACAATAAAATAAGAAACATAATACAAAAGAACTGGCCCATTCTTACTGAGGACCCCACACTTAAAGAACTGGTACCCGCTCATCCTCTTATCACATACAGAAAAACACGATCTGTTCATCAGACTCTAGTATGGAGTGAAATGAAACCCCAAAAAGACCCTTGTAAAACCGTGGGCACCTTCCCATGTGGCTCCTGTGCTCAATGTGCAGTTATACCCAAATCCACACACTTACTTCTTCCTAACGGTGAAACCTTTATTCCCCGCCATTTTGCCAACTGCAAAACTAGGGGGGTGGTATACATTATGAAGTGTGAATGCGGTGCATTCTACATCGGGAAGACACGTCAAGAATTCGGATTGAGAGTCAACAAACATGTACAAAGCATGACCATCGGTAATTTTCATCTTCCGCTGAGCCGTCATATAACCCAATATCACAAATACAAGATGCCAAAAGTGTCCTTTTCTGCATTAGACCGTATCCACATTCCAGCCAGAGGAGGGGACTGGAATAAGTCCCTTCTACAGAAAGAGATGCGTTGGATAAAAAAACTCAATGCAACAACACCCCCTGGATTAAACGAAAGTGAGAGCTATCGTCCTTTCCTAGAAGGCTTCGCCTCAGGAAAAACTGACTGAATAAAAACATTCTCCCACACCATGCCCTTAACAATAAAAACTTCCCGTTTCATTCCAAATATCATACCCTAGACAGTTTTTCTCAAAAAATCCCCCTTCTTTCTCCCTTGTATCATAACTTTATCCTGAATATGACATGGGTGTTGTCATTGGGTATCACCCATCCCTGCCCACCAGTTATCCCACCTGACTGGATAGTCCCTTGATTTTCCTGTTATAATTAATATTGCTGTTTAATATTATTGATTACCCACAATTTATAATCATCACCATTATTCTCTTTATTACTTATCTTTATTATATTTAATCATTAATTTTGTATTACCATGTTTGATATGCCGAATACATTGTGACTAGGACAGATTCAATCGCCCAGGATTGCCATGTTTCCTCTTTTTTCCCAAACCCACCCGGCACAGGTAACCCCAGAGTAACCACACTCTGGGGATTGACAAAGACTTTGGGGGCTGCATCCTCTAAGATCTCTGTCTCATTCCTGTGTCGGCGGCTACGGAACAACTTCGTTATACCCATCACGTCATAGGCAGGGTGCGCGCGCGGCCCATCTGCACGCGCATCACGCCCTCACGCCGCCCCGTGGTCTGGATCGGCGTCATGACGCACGGATGCGCTAGTGCGCATGCGCCGATGGGTATATATAGCCGGGGATTTCTAACAGGGCGCCACTTCCCTCCAGCTGAGGGACGGTACGGACGCCCAGGATATGCTACTTTGGACTTCTATTTTGCCACCCCAGCCCTACTAATTGTAAGTTTATCATCCAACAATGCTATATTTTGCATTGTTGGATGTATTCTTTCTTCAAGTGCCTAAACGCCTTCTCTCCAAGGCTTACCAGCACAATTTCTTTACTAGGGAACTACCGGAATCCATGACTGTCTAATCACATGTACGTGCATACTTCTTTATTCACTATTTCTGTAAATAGTGTTATATTATACTCCTTAATATATATTCACTATATATTTTCCAGATATGGTGAACTCTCCCCGCTTCCTTGATAAAGGCAATATACCAATAATAATGCCGAAACGCGTCGGAAGTTTGAAAAGCAACTCTTTCTCAACAAGCTCATATGCATGAGCCTTAAATAGACAGAGTTTTCAAAGTCACCATTTCACATTGTCACCTTTCGTTCTACTTCACTCCTTCACATGGGTCTATAACCCATTGGCACTAATTGTGTTACGTTGTTTGTATCAATTTGCTATCAATACATAATATATTTTTCAATAAACCGTATATAAAATACACTTTCTGACTGAGCCCTTAAAGTCCCATCTCCCTTGACCTGAGGCACCAAATCTTGCTCCATAATGTTTCCTAGGGACGTTGGCTACACCTACTAATTTAGGTATCGGGGATCGAACCCTTTTCTCATCTGGTTCTGGAGGTAGCCCTTAACACAAACTTTCCCATGAAGGGTCACAGGATGGACACCAGCTACTTTTGCCCTTGTTAGTAGTATACTCCACAAGGATGTATTTAGCCCTAACACTGCACGATACACTCACTCTATAGCCATGTTGGCCATTGCACGTAGCTT
Source organism: Pelophylax lessonae (assembly GCF_965119305.1). Taxonomy (NCBI): domain Eukaryota; kingdom Metazoa; phylum Chordata; class Amphibia; order Anura; family Ranidae; genus Pelophylax; species Pelophylax lessonae. The sequence continues at coordinate 58,566,880 of NC_138775.1, forward strand.
GCCTGGCACTAGCTACTCTGTTTCCCTTATAGCATGGTAAGAAAAAGTTGCGATTAGGTGTTAGCTCCCCTTTTAGAGAAGTCCCTCCTCTAGTGATGTAATGGATGTAGTTATTGTCCATATAAATGCCACTGTGGGAAGGGCCCTAAGTATATGGGGCATGGGAGCCTGTGTGTAGTGTTCCATGCCAAAGAATTCTTATAGTATATCAAATGTGATGTTAGATGTCACGGAAATCTTGTGAAGCTGTGAAGTTACAGTAAAGTGGAGGAAAATGAATTTTATGTGTGCACATTCTTTTATTGATAAATATTAGGGCTTACAGCCAGGGATGTTGAGAGCAGGCCTCTGGCCAGGATTATGACACAATATGGCAGAGGGTTCCATCAACAACAGGTGGGGACCTGTCCTATCCGTGAAGAAGTAAAGTGAGGACTCGTGGAATTTGGTGCCAACACCTAACCAATCGTAAGTCCCCTTACATCCAACCTTCACATGCAATGATGGAATGCCCAGGCAGGCTAGCTTATGTTTTTACTTGCATGAAAGAATATTTACAGATTTCAAATAAATGGTAGTAGTCAAGACATTTACTTGAAGAATAGATCCAAAGCAATGAGCAGTTAACATGCCTTAGGTTACTGTTCACCACTGATCATGTAGTCGCCAATGTCCCATCATAAGGTACATTCCTCCCTGTCCCAGTGTGGATAGAAATTCTGTGCCCAACTTAAGGGGGTGCCTATTCAGGAGGAAGCGTTGCTCATAATTTTATTGCATGTTGCCACACAGCCAGATCCTCTTTTTAACTTTTGGCTTCATCCCCTCAATATAATACCAACAAGTCCACAGGTGCAGCCAACCAAGACTGAAAGATGAAAGGGGCAGGAGAAACCCCAAAGGGGACTAACACCTCATTATATGTTGGTGATATATTAGTACTATTTTACATGCATCTAATACCCATGCTTTCCCAGTTCACTACAAGGACAGGGTGCAGACCAGAAGATAATGGTATTAGATCCATTCCTAAGGATATTAGGAGACTCTAACCACTATCAAACCTTAATATAGGACCTCTAGTGCATTTTGATTCTATTAACATCCATTGCTCAAGCCCTAAAAAAGAGGGAGGTCTCTTCACCTGAAACTCGTTGGCTGTATCTTGATGCTCTTAAAGTGTTACTGAACTCACAACAGTCTGTATATGCAGTAAAGCATGCTTTTTATACTCACTGTGGAACCTAAGGGGTTAATCCTCCACATTGTGTAAAATGGCTGTTTGATCCTGTCTTCTCTGATCCTCCCCTTCTTCCACAGCCCCCACAGTCTTTCTCCTAATAGAACAGAGCCTTGGGGACACTCTGCGCTTGTTCAGTTTGGTGTTTTTGGTAGTGCTAAAGATTTGTTTTTTCTTGAGAGGGAGCATGTGATTGGCATAGGGCCAATCAGCACAGTGGGTTAGGGGTCCTGCAGCCTCTTGGACAGTCAGAGTAGAATGAAAACTCCTCCTACAAGCTTTAACCAGACACTCACAGAAGCCATAAGACTGCTATGTACTGCTGATGAGAAAAGGTATTTAGCAGTTTATATTTACTAAAATAATTGCATTTCCATGTTTTATGTACTGTGGGAGACCAGATATAGTGAATGCAGGGTCCAGGGTTTAGTAACAATTTAACCAAGAAAAATTTAAAAAAGGCTTTTTAAGCAACAGGATCATTTGTACTAGGTTCTTTTCAATACACGGAGTGATTTATTTATCATGATCAGATGAGTAGCAGCCTTAAGGCCCGTACACACGATAAGAAATTCGGAAGGGAAATTTTGTCCGACGATTTTCGGATTGTTAGTATGGTGCTTTCGACAGCCGACTCCGACTTTTTGGCTGACAAAATCCTGATGTGCAGGCATTAAAATTTTTGTCCTCCGTCAACACACGTCCGATTTCCGTCTCATTAGTACAGATTTCGACGGGGAAAAATCTTATGAGCAAGACTAGGCATGCTCAGAGATGAAAGAACACATACAAAGCAATCCAACACATGACATCACTTCTGAAGTAGAATTCTGTCTTACGGGAAAATTCGTATGAAAATAACCTCTTCACTTTCCACATCAGACTAGCATGCCACAAAAAACAGACGACAGATCGTTCGATAATCTTATCGTGTGTACGGGGCTTAAGAAAGGTGAAGATCCACATACATTATACTTTCAGAGTTGACCTGCTTCTTTGAAGGAGACACACTCCATTGTCTATCCATTGGAACCAATTCCCACTTCTATCAGTCCAGCTCTTTCACACACATATCAGATATGAGCATCCAAGAGATGTTTTTGTTTTATTTGTGTTGTTAAAGCTTATTAGCAATAGGAGAGGGGTTTTGGACTTTAAATGAGGCACCTCCTACACTGAGGCTCGGCACCTCCATCCCTATTCATAATAAAGAGGAAAGAAAGGTTGCGGCTTTGAATGAGATGCGCAGCTTCCAGCAGGCATACCACTGATAAATACAGAAGGTATTATTGATACTTATATACATGAATAAATGCTAACGTAATCAAATAGGAAAAAAGTATTGTTGAGAGCTGTTTTTTTTTGGATAAAACCCATCAACATAAATTATTTACATAACTGGAATCTCAGTCCTGGATGGTAACATACTGAACATGGATGTATTAATAAACAATAGTTGCATGACAAACATGATAGCATAAGTACAATGAAGTGTAGAAACGCATTGTGTTTTGGAAGAATTCATCAACAAGCTTGACGCGTTTCGTGGAATGGACTCCACCTTCTGAGGAGCAGATGCAGGCTTCTCTATGGGAAATATATAAAACCAACAATAGAATCTAATATCATATAAATGACAGTATGAATGAAGGGGATAGAAAAAAAATAGTAAAACCACCATGTTGGGATAACCTACCCTAATATATATCACAGTCGATCAACATGGGGTACTGTCGGATGGGGGCAGCATGGGGATGCCCGCACCAGGTACCGCCCATGGATATAGAGCACGACACACAAGGACTTAAACATTTTTGTAAATCTCCATAATGATCTGAGTGCTAATGTGTCTTGAGATCCAAACTGGAATCTGTGAAAAGTATATAGTACTAAAATTAAGTACTAAAAACAACCTGAAAAGGAGCTTGGACATTACCCATCAGGCGCTGGCAGGGGTCAGCATAGAGGAGGGAGGAATAGAGGAGACGCAAGCAGCAGAGGTACGCAGCTGGGTGACTGTTAGGAATGTTAGGGGGAGGAGAGTCAGGGAGGCCAGTCCTGAGTTGGTAGACCCTAACATGTTTGCCGAGTTGCAGGTTGAGGGGGATATCAACTCAGGGGTGGCAGTGCTGGAGCATGCGCCCTCCCCCAGCTGCCAGGGGAGGGACGGCTCCAGGAAGAAGGGGGGCCGTAACGCAGGAAAGGTTAGACAGGTTGTGGTAGTTGGGGACTCAATTATCAAGAGGACAGAGAGGGAAATCTGTAAAAAAGATCGCGTGAACCGAACAGTTTGTTGTTTACCGGGCGCCCGAGTTCGGCACATCGCAGATCTGGCAGACAGATTGTTGGGCGGGGCTGGGGATGACCCAGCGGTCATGGTGCATGTGGGCACTAATGACAAAGTTAAAGGTAGGTGGAGGATCCTTAAGAACGATTTCAGGGACTTAGGTAATAGATTGAGGAAAAGGACCTCCAAGGTGGTTTTCTCTGAAATACTGCCTGTACCTCGAGCCACACAGGAGAGGCAGAAGGAGCTTAGGGAAGTTAACAAGTGGCTGAGGAATTGATGTAGGAAGGAGGGGTTTGGGTTCCTGGAGAACTGGGCTGACTTCTCAGTCGGCTACCGGCTCTTTAGTAAGGATGGGCTGCACCTTAATGGGGACGGTACAGCTCTTTTGGGGAGAAAGATGGCCACCGAGTTGGAGGGGCTTTTAAACTAGGAGACGGGGGGGAGGGCTCAGAAGTAGAATCAGTCAGGAGGGAGCAGAGGACTGAAGGCAGTTGTAGGGTCAACAGCGACAGTAGGTCAACAACATCAATTGGCGGGTCTGTGCGGGAGAATAGCAGACCAAACAGAAATAAACAAAACCGCCAATCACGTTTAACTTCCGTAAAACTAAGAGGGGTATATGCTAATGCCAGGAGCCTAGCTAATAAGATGGATGAGTTGGAAATGTTAGTACATGAGGAAGACATAGACCTTGTGGGAATAACGGAGACTTGGTTCGACCCCTCACATGACTGGCTGGCCAATATCCAAGGGTATTCGGTGTACCGGAAGGACAGGGTTGGTAAAAGAGGGGGAGGGGTATGTCTCTATGTCAAGAACAATATAAAGGTGCTAGAAAGGAGTGACATTACGGATGGGATGAGCATGGATTTAGAATCTGTGTGGGTTGAACTCGATAGGGAAGAAGATAAGGGAAAAGTAGTTGTGGGGGTTTGCTATAGGCCACCTAACCAAGGGGAGGAGGTAGAGCTGGAATTTTTAGCACTAATAGGTAAAGCGGCAAAACTAGGATCAGTCATCATATTGGGGGACTTCAATTATCCCGACATTGACTGGGAAGAGGGGACTGCACACTCGCATAAGGCCCGGCTATTCACGGAAACCTTACAGGATAACTACATGTCGCAGTTGGTGGATTCCCCTACTAGAGAGAATGCTATCCTGGATCTATTGATCACTAATGACCCAGACATAATCTCGGAGGTAGGAGTCCAGGACAACCTGGGCTCTAGCGATCACAGGATGATCACATTTAGTATAAATAACAATATAAAAAGGCAAGTGGGGAACATAAGAACCCTAAACTTCAGAAGGGCAGACTTTCCAAAATTGTACTCATTGATGGAAAGGGTAAACTGGGACCAAACCCTGGGATCACTGACCACAGAGGAAAAATGGGAATGCTTTAGAACAATATTAAGCAAAGGCATCTTGCAGTGCATTCCTATGGGGAATAAATTTAGAAGAGACAAAGCCAAACCTGGCTGGCTAAACCGTAGCGTTAAAAAACTTATTAGGGGAAAAAAATTGGCCTTCAAGAAATATAAATCAGAGGGCACAGTATCGGCCTTCCAGCAATACAAGGAGGAAAATAAGAAGTGTAAACACGAAATCAAGATGGCTAAAATCAACTTTGAGAGACAAATAGCGGAGGATAGTAAAAAAAACCCAAAGAAATTCTTTAAATATATCAACAGCAAAAAAACTAGGGCAGAGCATATTGCACACATAATTAACGATGATGGGAGGATGGTTACAGAGGGCACTGAAAAAGCAACCGTGCTGAATTCTTTTTTCTCGTCAGTCTTTACGCAGGAAAAGGAAGGGTACACTCACCATGACTGTATGGTTAGTAGTAATACACAGGACTTGCCACTATGGCTAACAGAGGGGGAAATCAGGGAAAGACTGGATAAACTTAACACAAACAAATCACCAGGCCCGGATGGCGTACATCCGAGAGTGCTCAAGGAACTCAGTATGGTTATATCTAGACCACTGTTCCTGATCTTTGCTGACAGTATTAGGACAGGAGATGTACCAGGGGATTGGAGGAAGGCTAACGTGATTCCGATATTCAAAAAGGGCCAGAGACATATCCCGGGAAATTATAGGCCTGTCAGTCTGACATCAATAATATGTAAACTTTTGGAGGGGATGATAAGGGACTATATCGTAGAGTATGCTAAAGACAACAACATCATCAGTAGTAACCAGCACGGGTTTACAAATGGGCGTTCTTGTCAAACCAATCTCTTAGCATTCTACGAGGAAGTGAGCTGTGAGCTAGATAGGGGGAGACCAGTGGATGTGGTGTACTTGGATTTCGCTAAGGCGTTTGATACAGTTCCCCACAAGCGCTTAATTTATAAAATAAGGTCTGCAGGTATCGACAGCAGGGTTTGCTCTTGGATACGGAATTGGCTAAAAGGCCGTGTCCAAAGGGTAGTAATAAACAGCGCATACTCAGACTGGTCTGAGGTAGTAAGCGGGGTGCCCCAGGGCTCAGTTCTGGGACCAACCTTGTTCAATTTATTCATAAACAGCATTGAGGAAGGGATCAGTAGTTCGTTATCAGTTTTTGCAGATGACACAAAATTGGCCAGGGCAATAACTGCACAGCATGAAGCAGATATCCTACAGAATGACCTGGACAAAATTACGGAGTGGGCAACGACATGGCAAATGAGGTTTAATGTGGAGAAGTGTAAGGTTTTGCACTTGGGGACCAAAAACATAAAAACACAATACATGTTAGGAGGGGAGCCCTTGGGGGAATCAAAAATGGAGAAAGATCTGGGAGTCTTAGTTGATGATAGTTTAGGCAACAGCATGCAATGCCAAGCGGCAGCTTCCAAAGCCAACAGAATATTAGCATGCATAAAGAAAGGGATGTATTCCAGAGATAAGACTATAATCCTTCCACTTTATAAAACTCTGGTCCGACCGCATCTGGAGTATTCTGTCCAGTTCTGGTCGCCAGTCCTCAGGAGGGATGTGTTGGAGCTGGAGAAAGTCCAGAGAAGGGCAACTAAACTGATTAGGGGGTTGGAGGACCTTACCTATGAAGAGCGGCTGCAATTGCTCGATTTATTTTCCCTGGAGAAAAGACGTCTGAGAGGGGACATGATAGCAATTTATAAATATCTTAATGGGGATCTCAGCTTAGAAGAAAAGCTGTTCATTCGAAGGAATTGCATGAGGACTCGAGGACATACAATGCGATTAGAGGAGAAGCGTTTTAACCTCAGGCAACGTGGGGGGTTCTTTACTGTTAGGGCTACAAGATTGTGGAATTGTCTACCACAAGAGGTGGTTTCTGCGGGTAGTATGGTGACTTTCAAAAGACTCTTAGACTTACATCTCAAGGATCAGGAGATTGAGGGCTATGTTAGATGATTACAGTCACACACACCTACACAGGTTGAACTGGATGGACTATTGTCTTTATTCAACCTCACCTACTATGTAACTATGTAACTATGTAAAATTAATATAGCAAATAGAATAGTGAAGTGGCGTTGGATACAACAAATATAGGAAAGAAAAAAACCCTGAGCAAAGGACAAAAGATAATATCCGAAATGCAAATAAGTAACAAAAAAATGTAAATATATTGTTGCACGGTAAAATAAGTTATTCCTGGAAACCAGGAGCCAGATATCTTCTCAACACACAGAGTGATTTATTTATCATGATCAGAGAAGTAGCAGCTTAAAGCCCCGTACACACGATCAGATTATCGAACGATCTGTCGTCCGTTTTTTGTGGCATGCTAGTCTGATGTGGAAAGTGAAGAGGTTATTTTCATACGAATTTTCCCGTACGACAGAATTCTACTTCAGAAGTGATGTCATGTGTTGGATTGCTTTGTATGTGTTCTTTCGTCTCTGAGCATGCCTAGTCTTGCTCTTAAGATTTTTTTCCGTCGAAATCTGTACTGATGAGACGGAAATCGGACGTTGTTTTGACGGACGACAAAAATTTTATAGCCTGCACATCAGGATTTTGTCAGCCAAAAAGTCGGAGTCGGCTGTCGAAAGCACCTTACTAACAATCCGAAATTCGACAGATCGAATTTTCCCTTCAGATTTTCTTATCGTGTGTACGGGCCTTAAGACCAGGTGAAGATACACATACATGATACTTTCAGAGTGGACCTGCTTCTTTGAAGGAGACAACACCATTGTCTATCTAGTGGAACCAATTCCCACTTCTATCGGTCCAGCTCTGTCACACACACATCAGACATGAGCATCTAAGGCCTCTTTCACACGGGCGTTCCGTATGTCCGTACGTTCCGTATGTCCGATTTGCATCCTTTCAGTTCTGTTCCGTTTTTTGGAACGGAACAGAACCCTATTTTTTTCTTCCGTTTAAAAAACGGAAAGGACGCAAAAACAGATGTCAGCGGTGTCACCCTCTGACATCCGCAACCCCCATAGACATACATTATGTCCGTATATCATCCGCAAACGGATGGGATGATATGCGGACATACGGACCGGAAGACACAAATGTCATCCGTGTCCATGAAAAAAAAAAGAAAAGTGCCGGAGCGGATCGCAATACGGTCCGCTCCATGTGAAAGGAGCCTAGGAGATGTTTTTGTTTTATTTGTGTTGTTAAAGCTTATTTTGTTGTTTTGTATACAGCATATATATTGTTGCACAATACATGACCAGGAATAAACAGCAGTACAACCAATAAGTGTTACGACATGAAGAGACCCCTCCAGTGCTGAGGTGCAAATACTCCTTTCAGTTACAGGCACCTCTGTTTTCTCCTGGTCTTCCTTCCATGTTCAAACTCTATGGCTGCTTTATTGGCCAGGTTGAAATTCCATCACTCCCCTCTTCATGCACATCGTCTTGGCAGTAAAATGTATGCTAAGCTGCGTAATGCTGACAGGCAAGGAGAAGCAATAGGGTCTCTTCTACCTCACCAGACTGCCATTTTTATACTTTTACTGCTTTAATAAAAAGTATGTACAGCATTTAAAGAGGAACTTCACCCAGGCGTGTGAAAATAAAAGTCAGCAGCTACAAATACTGTGGCTAGTGATTTTTAAGAAACAGATTCTTACCAATGTAGAAGTCCAGAGCTGTCTTCCATGCAGCTAGTTCTTCTCAAAGCTTTATATCTTCCACACCGCCATCTTGGTTTCAGGATCCGGCCGTCACTTCCTGAAGGCCCACAGCTAGCCCCCTATTGTGAGAAGGCGGCCTGCTCTAAAGCCTGGTACACATGGGCTGAATATCAGCTGCTATTGGCCGGTTCAACAGAAACATTTGGCCCAGTGTACACCAGCCTGTCTGACAGAAGCCAGCCAAATTTCCAGCTTCTGTCAAACGGGGGATTCTAGGACAATATCCCCCAGGACAATATCCCCCTAGACAATATCCCCCCTCTAACCCTAACCCTATGTCCAGGGGGATGTTTTCCGGGGGGATATTGCCCGGGGGATGTTGTCCCGGGGGGATTATGTCCAGGGGGATGTTTTCCGGGGGGATATTGTCCTGATACCCAAACGGGCATGCTGGAGAACCAGCATCTGGTCGGCATCCGATCAGCACTGGCAGCCAATGGCTGAGAGCGCTGACCAGTGTGTTCTGGCAGAGCGGCAGTCTCCCTGTCAGAACACAATACCTTAGCAGAGAGATCACTATACTAATGTTGAATAGTTAGTACAGCAAGCTCCTCCCGAGCTCCTCGGTTTTTGGTTTGAATGAAATAAAAAAAAGCTGATAGTGTGTACCCAGATTAAGATTAGACCTAAAGCTTTCTGGGGATGTGTGATTTTATCTAAGAAGGCTGTGGTTGGGGGTGGCCCAAGGCGACATCACCCTCACCTAGGCAAGGAATAAGGAAGTGGAAGCAGGTACCACCAAAAAAAGTACTCCCCAGAAAAAAAAAAAAAACTGTGATTTCATATTAGGCTGGGAGTAAGAAAGAATATGGGGAGGCCATTCATTTTCAGGTGGAGGTCCACTCTAGGAAGACCCTGACACCTTCTTTGTACCTCGTTTTTTTCCATCTCTAGTTTTATTTTCAGTCTCTTAAATCCTGATACCATTGGCAGTACATGCACACCAATATTAGGAATCAGTTTAGGTGATCTCTGAATTTGCATACAGATGTGCAAAGAGATAAGACACAAAATTAAAACTCAACAGAAGGTATAATTATGATGACTGACATTTATATCTTAACAGAAAACACTTAAACATAATCAAGCTTCTGCCAATATAATTTAGATTGCAATTATAAAACCTACAGTGTTGCACACTTCAAAGTCATGTCTCTAATTAAATGATTAGGTCTTATGCTTTATCTGTAAGAAACACAAAAATATGTTAAATCAAACCATTCCTGCCACATTGAAATATGTACTACTAACGCCAGAGCCTGAAAACTGAATTGTGATGTTTATTTACTAACCCGCCTACTGCTCAGTAGAAATATTTTCCATGTGAGGTTAAAGCTGAATACAAGAGTCATGTGTATTCCTAATGGAATCTTGGTGTACTGTGTGTATTTCTTGTGAAGATCTGTGCAGTAACCCAGTGTGAAACTTTTCCTCTGTGCAGGAGCTTCCTGTAATAAAGATCGCTCATTGCTGCTCTCTCTCCTTGTCCAGGGTGACTGGTCTGCCTCCGCCCCCTCCTGTAGTTTCCTGCAGGCAGCCTGCAGTTGGTGGAGCTGCTGAGACCCTCCCATAGTTCTACTCTCTGTACAGTTCTAACATATTGGAAATTCTGTAACATTCCTGTCTGGGAGTGGCAGTAAGGGTTATAGGCGTTTCATTTATTTTAGGTGTGTGCTATTATATATTTTTTTTATATACAATAAAGGTCTTTTTCGTAGATTTTTTCTATTTTTCTACTTGAAATGTTTTTGTTTTTTAGGTAATGGCCTAAGCTTTTCCCAAAACCCCCCCATATTATATTTCTTTTAAAAGGTCGAAATTACTATAGCATTTGTAATGTCTCAGTTAACATGTTCTAGGGATGATCACTCTTAATCTGCTGGTGCTAAAATTGCTGTACCAGAACAGGGAAATCTCTGCACAGGACAGAATCTGAGAGGGTAATCATCACAGAAAGTAGTAGAAAAGAAGTACTAGGATTCAGAGAAGGGCCGGAGGGAAAGCAGAAGAGAAGAAGGGAACGCACAGCAGTCAAAGACTGGATAGGGTGAGGACCAGTGTTGCCAACTGTCAGTATTTTTACTGGCAGCCAATAAAAAATGGGCACATTTCTCCTGGCAGTAAATGCCAGTGAAAGCAAAAGGCTGCCAGTAAAAAATATGGCTGTGATGCTCAGGTCGGAACTGCGCATGCACTGTTCTGGTCTGGAGCTGGCCGAGACCATCCAAGTGTGTACTACAGTGTGTTTAGGCAGCACCAGCGGGGGGAAAGGTTTGGAAGAGGCAGTGTCTGAGCATGTCTTGTGACGTCATGGTGCATGGGAGCCGAGCTGAGTTTCCGGATATGTGGGATGGGAGCAAGCATAATGCAGCAAACATAATGCAGGAAGCCACTGCTTTTCATTTGAAAGGCCTTCATTTGCAAGGCCTTACTTCATGGCCACCCAGGTCTGGTCCCTATGGGCACCCTGTGCCACAGCGAATCCCAGCATTGGATGTTCAGCCAAGAGGTGAGGGACATAAAGCCCACCCAAGCAGAGGCTACGTCCCCCACCACTGTCACTCGCTTTCATCTCCAGACTGGCCATTATCCCTGGTAGTGTGTCCCAGCCCAGAGGTTCAAAGTGTGTGACAACACAGATGTACTCTCTGTAGCAACTCCTGTGAGTCCACGGTGGCATGATGATGTGGTCCCCCTGGTATGGGACCTTGGCTCTCTGGGCTCACAGGAAGCAGGTTGAAAAATGTTTGTCATCAATAAACTGAGGAGTGGGTCAGTGCTGAAGCAAGAATGTAGATGCATCGGGCTCTGCTGAAGTGTGGAGTTAAGGAGTATTTTTTTTTATTTTTAAGAAAGGCGTAGGGGGCCTACTTAAATGATGATGTTTCTCTGGAGTTTGGCTTTTAGCTGGCTTTTAGACCTCAATTACACTTGCAGTTGGGGACAGAAAAACCCCATAGTTGATCTGCATTTTACTACCCTTCAAGCGTTCCCCTTTTAGCTGCCAAGGAAGTGGCCAGGGGTGTATACATGCCATGGCTGTAGCAGAAATTTCTTTACCCTTGTTGTGCTTTGGAGGCTCTACTGCCTTCCAAGCGCTATCCATGCAAGCGAATGGGGCCACAGTGCAACTGCCCCACAAATGCACGTGGTTGTGGCGCTGCAATCCAGCATTTAGGGGGTAAAAAAGGTAGTGGGAACCTCCTCACCACCTGGCAAAAGCTCTCTGAAGCGTGATCCCACTGTGGGTGTAAAAGAGCCCTTAAAGTGATACTAAAGGACATTTATTTTGCTTTAATTTTTTTTTTATATTTACTTGCTTTGTGTAATGATATTGCACAGTGCGTCCCTTACCTCCTCTTCTGGGGTTCCTCACTAGCAGCTGTAAGCCACGAGCTGGACTATGTGCATTCATAGTGAATCTCAGCACCAAAGGACCGTAGCAAGTGGCTACAGGTTGTGTGATTAAGCAGAAGCGTAGTTGAGGAACAAGCCACAGGTGGTAGTGAAGATAAGGACAGCTGAAAGTATGCAAGGAGCAAGATATCCGCTGCAGAGAACACAATAATCTGGAAAACAGGAAGTCACGGCAGGAGCAGAGAGTTTAAGGTTCACCAGAAATAAGAGACAAGGCAAGATAGTCCAAGGGACCAGGCAGACAGGGATTAGGTGGCACAGCAAGAAGAACTACAGCCAGACACTAGCGAGGTTGCAGGCTCAAATCCTTTTAATATTAGGACACTTACCTGCCCTGGAGTCCAGCGATGTCGGCACTGCAGTCGAATTTTCCATCGGCTGTCGGGTGCTGCTGCCGCCATTGCCGGTGAGGGAGCCCGGCAGTGAAGCCTTGTGGCTTCACGGGCGGGTCCCTAATGCGCATGAGCGAAGCACGCTGCGCATTTGGATTGGCTCGGCGGCAGGGGAAGGAGGAGGGGGCCAAGCTTCCGAGGGACCGCGCTGCGGCGCCATCTCCTGGAGGTGGGGAAGGGTACCTGTCAAAAGCAGGTACCTGTTCCCCCTGAGAGGTGCGAAATGTGGCGCCGGAGGGGGGGAGGAAGCAAATGAGCGGAAGTTCCACTTTTGTGTGGAACACCGCTTTAAACTGATGGGTTTAGTTCCACTTTAATAACACTGGATACAGTTAAAAGAAGCTCAGTGATTGCAGAAAAGAGAATTTAAAATGCAATACAAAACTTCTTCATGGAATGTGGTGACTACACAGATGATCAACAGTAAAATCTTTTATATTTGGCCCCCTGACCTCCAGGGCCCTGTCACAGCTGTACCCTCTGCACCCTCTATAGTCACACCTGAGGATATAGTTCCTTTCCAATGTATTTTTTAAAGAAATCTGCATATTCAAATTCGAATTGTGACTATGCAGATTCATATTCAAATTCCAGTCTGTGAAACTGTAAAACGCGACAGCCAAATGCCAGCTCGCTTTGATTTGTTGCAGCCAGGCAGATCTCTCCCCTCTTCTCTGTATGGAACGTACAAGATTTCTGTGACAGTTTACAACAATCATAAACCATAATGCCAGTTTTAAGATGCAGCATCATTTCATAGCAATTTATCAATCCATTATGCCATCGTAATCTTGCCATAAATTTGGATGTAAAGAGTCACAAAATTGACAGTGGGTTCTGTAAAGTAAGCTTACATCCATATTCCGTTTGTAACGCCATTTCGATTGTCAGAGTTACAATAAAATTGCTGACAACAAAATAATGTCGGCGCTTGAAAGGACTGCTGCAAGTCGACCGTAAGGAGCAACTGATATCATTCACGCATAAGCTAGAGCTTTGAGCGTATCAGAATAAACACGGCGCAATTTAGAGGCCTGTTTGTAAAGTTGTTTCAAAGTGATTCAGATTTGCAACTTTTTTTTTTACTGTGTGGCTTTTCAAATAAACTTCTCAGGTCATTTCTGTAGGTATCCAAAATTCAGACTTAAAGTGACTGTTGAAGTGGATTTGTAAAGAAGTAATGCCATTTTTTGTTCTCAAATGAATAAATACTGGAGAAAAAGAAATGGGAACATACCGGTCAAGGTGAGTACATGCTCAAATCCTTTCTGCCTAGCCCCAGCATCCCTTTAATATACACCCGGGGTAAGATTGACTTCTATATCATGTGACCACTGTGATTGGCTGTCACAGCCGTCACATGATTTGGAGCCCATATGTAGCACATATAGAGGGTGAACTTTAACGCCCATATGCCAGACATTTGCGCCTACGAATAGCCTCCCGGTCAGAGACCAAGACCTGTCTTAAAAAGCCTAGTCACATTGCTGGGAGTGCGTAGCGAGCACACTCTTGGCACAGAAACCCATGATTGCATATGTGTGATGTGTGGGCATTAAAGTCCACTCTCTATGTGTTACATGGAGAGCAAGAGTTTAAAATGTGTATGTTCATCCAAAACATCATTTTTTTTTAATTATAATTTTGGGTGAAGTGGGAAATGTTGGGCTTTTACTGCTACTGCTACTGTTAGAGAGATTTCCTCTTACTTCCTGTTAATGGTTTCGGCAGACAGGAAGTGAGGACAAATCCCCAACAGGGTCGCAGACATCAAAAAAAGCTGGGAGGGGTTTTAGTGCCGGTTCACATATATGTGATGCGGGAACCCTGCGAATCCACTGCAGGTTCCCACATCACATTAAACTCGCAGGTAGTTCACACTGCTGTATGCAAATCGCTGGGGGTGTCAATACAAGGTTAACGACACCCCCAGATGAGTTTGCATATTGCAGTGCGAACTGTCAGTTCGGACATGAATCAGATCGCATAGGTGTGAACACCCATGCGATCCGATTCTGGTACGGACCCAAAAATAGGTCTTGTGCGAGTTTTGTTTGAATGCAATGCAAATTAAACCATACAATCTGTATGGCTGAATTTGCATCGCACAGACTTCGCATGTGATTTTCAGAGTGGTGCGCTCCGGATCACATGCAATGTCTGTCATATGTGTGCCTTCTCTTACTTCACAATCAGAAATCTTTTTTAATTTATGTTTTACTGATGGAGATTTTTCTTCAGTTCTGGACTGGTAAAGCTTTTGTCACCAGGACAGTGGGACAGAAATCTCTCTAATGGAGCCATAGAGAGCAGAAAACCTCAACGGTGAAGCTAGTTCTTCCATAATTTATCCAAACCTGAAAAAAAAAATGTTTGACTGTACATACATTTAAATAGGCAATAAACCCAAAAGCAAACATTTATTATATTGCAGCTTACCAATTCTAGATTTCTTTGTTGGGCTTTCTTTTTGTGTTGATCCAGCCAATAAGTAACTTGCAAATGCAAAGCATTCTTTGAATGATGCCTGTACTGAGGGGCTGACTTTATGTGTTCAGAATGCATTAGGATGGCCACTCAGCACAGGATATTTCAGCATGTTGTCTCCTTCAGTGATTCCAGCTCCTAGGGGCAGTGGTCAGATATGGTATATCCATAGTTAGTCCAAGCTGGACCAATGTAACTATCTGTACCATGCTGATGGAATAAATAATTGGAGCTCTACTTTCACATGAGAGATGAAGAATGATGTGATGACAGGGATGAGGAAGAATACAAACATAGACAAAACATTGTTTTAATTTTATTTTCGGGTGGAGTAAGGAAAAGTTTTTGTGAAGTTCTGATTAATGGGAATTATCACTAGAGCATGTTTCCATTGGAAGATTTACTCCACCTCCTGTTCTGGGGATAACTGTAAATGTTTAATTTTCTATCACTTTTTGTTTTGATGACAATTGTCCAATGGTCCCTTTTTGTCTTAAGGGCTATCTTCGCAGACCAATGGGAAGCTGGTCCTCAATCTTAAAAAGCTTGAAAAGCTGACACTGGTTCCAACCCTTCCATACTCCATCTAAAACCAAAATAAAAATACAATGGCTATACTTGGCTGAGAAAAAAACAGTCAGATGTCTTTTTACATTTGTCATGGTCTTACCTTCTTGCTGTTCTCCTTCGTTTGACATGTGCTGGCGGCCATCTTGGTTTCTGGGTTTCTTGTAGCCTCCCACCCTGCGGCTCCTCCTTCCCACTGGGAGGAGCTGGATGCCTAGCTCATATATATAGGAGGTCTGTGGCTTCAGTTCCCTGCTTGGTCCCCCTGTGTTCACATGCTTCTAAGACTGCTGCTGCTTCTGGTTCCTGTTCCTGGCTTCGTCTGACTACCCTGCTGGTTCCTGATCCTGGCTTCGTCTGACTACCCTGCTGGTTCCTGATCCTGGCTTCGTCTGACTACCCTGCTGGTTCCTGACCCCTGGCTTTGCAAAAGACTCTGCATCAGTTTCGCCATCCGTTTGGACTTTTGCTTTACAGCTTGTTTTTCAATAAAGCTTTCCATTTTCACTTATCTGTTGTTGTACGTCTGGTTCATGGTTCCGTGACATTAGGACCAAGCCATGAATTCTGACGGTACAGGGCCATCCTCGCTACCCACGCTGGTTGCCAGACTTGATCAGCAGGATCACCTGTTGGGTCGGTTCGCCGTGGCGTTGCAAACCCTGCTTGAACGCACGGTACCACAGGCCATGAATTCTGACGGTACAGGGCCATCCTCACTACCCTCGCTGGTTGCCAGACTTGATCAGCAGGATCACCTGTTGGGTCAGTTCGCCGTGGCGTTGCAAACCCTGCTTGAACGCACGGCTCATTTCGCTCCCGTTGCCGATGGGTCGGTTGTCGCTCCTGGGCCCGCTCCTACTGCCGCTCCGGTTGTTGCGCCAGAGTCTACCCCGACACCTGTTGTTGCGCCTGCGGTGTTTCGGGGTATGTCCGGTTCTGCCCCCCTTCCACAGCGCTTTGGGGGAGAGCCAACTCAGTGCCGAGGTTTCCTTAACCAGGTGGGCATTTATTTCGAGTTGCTGCCACATGCCTTTCCTACTGAGAGATCAAAGGTGGGCTTCTTAATCTCGCTGCTCTCGGACAAGGCCTTGGCCTGGGCCAGCCCTTTATGGGAGAACAACAATCTGGTGGTTGCCGAGTTTTCCGGTTTTGTTGCTTCTCTTCGGAAGGTATTCGATGTGCCGGCTCGTGCTGCCTCTGCTGCGAAGCTCCTTATGTCCATCAGACAGGGTTCACGATCCGTAGCTGAATACGCCATTGAGTTTCGTACCCTGGCAGCAGAGGTGGGCTGGAATAATGAGGCTCTGGTCGCTGCTTTCTCTCATGGTCTCTCGGATGCCTTGAAGGATGAGGTTGCAGCTAAGGACCTACCAGTGGAGCTCGAGTCTCTTATTTCTTTCCTGATTTTGATTGACACCAGACTCAGGGAGAGACCTTCCTTTAAGGAGAGTCTGCGGAGGCCTCCTAACAGATTGGCGCCTACCTTTGTTGTCCCACCTGTGCCTCCCTCTCCTCCCACGCCTCCTGGGGATGACTTGTCTGGGGGTGAACCCATGCAGCTGGGGTTTGCTCGCCTGTCCGAGGGGGAGAGGGTACTACGGAGACGCGAGGGCCGATGCATGTACTGTGGTCTCGGTGGGCATTTTCGGTTGGCATGTCCGAACCGTCCGGGAAACGCTCGCACCTGAGATCCTGTCGGGGGCAGATCTTGGGTGGAGTCTCCTCGTCCCCGGTTTCCCGTGTTGACAAACCACTGATCACTGTTGTCCTCTCCTGGGTCGGGGGCTCGGTGACGACCCAGGCGTTGGTGGACTCTGGTGCTGGTGGTTTGTTCATTGATAGTGTGTTCGCTGCCGCCAATTCCATTCCTCTGCAGGCTCGAGGTTCTCCTCTGGCTCTTGAGGCGATAGACGGCAGACCCCTTCTGCCGCCACACGTGACTCATGAGACCCTTCCAGTGGGGTTAGCCATTGGTGCCGTCCACAGAGAGTCGGTCTGCTTCCAGGTTATTTCGTCTCCACACTACTCGGTGGTCTTGGGGTACCCCTGGCTCCAGAAGCATAATCCGATTTTCGATTGGAGATCGGCCGAGATCCTCTCGTGGTCACCGCAGTGTGGGGCTAGTTGCATCCATGGGCCTGTCAAGTTGCTGTGTACTTCCTCGGACTCTCTGTTGCCCCCTGAATACGAGGAGTACCGGGATGTATTCGATAAGGTGCGCGCGGTTGCCCTACCTCCGCACCGCCAATACGATTGTGCCATCGAGTTACAACCTGGCGCCGTTCCTCCTCGTGGCAAAGTCTATCCACTGTCGGTAGCGGAGAATGAGGCCATGGAGGAGTACGTGAGGGAGGCGCTTTCACGCGGACACATTCGCAAATCCTCGTCCCCGGCAGGGGCTGGATTTTTCTTTGTGAAAAAGATGGGGGGTGAGTTGAGGCCTTGCATCGATTACAGGGGTCTCAATCGCATCACGATCAAGAACGCTTACCCGATACCCTTGATTTCCGAGCTGTTCGATCGCCTTAAAGGGGCCACGGTCTTTACCAAACTCGACCTGAGGGCGGCATATAACCTCGTAAGGATCAAGGCGGGCGATGAGTGGAAGACCGCGTTTAACACCAGGACCGGTCATTATGAATCCTTGGTTATGCCCTTTGGGCTGTGCAATGCGCCCGCAGTCTTTCAGGAATTCATCAACGATGTTTTCCGTGACCTGTTGCAGCAGTGTGTGGTGGTCTATTTGGATGACATCTTGGTATATTCTGAGTCCATGGAGACCCACATTCTGGATGTCAAACGAGTGTTGCAACGGTTACGAGAGAACAAGCTGTTCGGTAAGCTTGAGAAATGCGAATTTCACCGATCCCAGGTAACCTTCTTAGGTTACATCATTTCCGCTGCGGGGTTCTCCATGGATCCTGAGAAGGTTTCGGCTGTCTTACAGTGGCCCCAGCCCAGTGGTCTTCGCTCCCTGCAGCGCTTTTTGGGCTTCGCCAATTATTATCGGAAGTTCATCAGGGACTTTTCCATGCTAGCCAAGCCTCTCACGGATCTGACCAGGAAGGGCAGTAATTCCCAGGTCTGGCCGCCCGAGGCCATCCGAGCTTTTGAGGCTCTAAAGTCCGCCTTTGTGTCAGCTCCGATTCTGTCGCATCCCAACCCTGGGTTGCCCTTTGTCCTCGAGGTGGACGCGTCTGAGACGGGAGTAGGCGCCCTTCTGTCTCAGCGTAGAACACCAGAGGGTCCTCTGCTTCCTTGTGGGTTTTACTCCCGGAAACTGTCTTCCGCGGAGTGCAACTACCAGATTGGTGACAGGGAGTTATTGGCCATCGTGCAGGCTCTTAAAGAATGGAGGCACTTGCTCGAGGGTTCGGTGGTTCCGGTCCTCATCCTAACGGACCACAAGAATCTGACCTACCTCTCTGAGGCCAAGAGATTGACACCACGTCAGGCCAGATGGGCTCTGTTCTTGTCACGTTTTAATTACGTGGTCTCCTACCTACCCGGTTCCAAGAACATCAGGGCGGATGCCTTATCACGGCAGTACTCCGACCTGTCCAGGGAGGAGTCGATTCCGACTTCGGTCATACCTCCGAATCAGATCCTGGCCGCCATTCGCACCAGCCTGACCTCTCCCCTGGGTGAGCAGATTTTGGCGGCTCAATCTGGTGCTCCCTCTGGGAGACCCAAGGGCAGATGTTTTGTGCCTGAGGAGTTGCGCACTCGGTTGTTGCGAACCTACCATAACTCCAAGACCGCGGGGCATCCTGGAAAGAATCAGCTGTCCTGGGCTGTTTCACGTCTGTTCTGGTGGCCTTCTCTAAGTTCCGACATCGCCGCATATGTAGCGGCATGCTCCGTTTGTGCCCAGAGTAAGTCTCCTCGGCACCTTCCGTTGGGCCTTCTGCAACCCTTAGCCACCGGGGAGCGCCCATGGTCACACCTGGGGATGGATTTCATTGTGGACCTCCCTGCATCCCGAGGCCATACGGTCATTCTCATGATTGTGGATCGGTTTTCCAAAATGTGCCACTGTGTTCCTCTCAAGAAGTTACCCTCTGCACAGGAGTTGGCCACGATTTTTGCCAGGGAGGTCTTCCGGTTGCACGGTTTGCCCAAGGAGATTGTGTCGGATCGGGGGAGTCAGTTTGTGTCCAGGTTCTGGCGCGCCTTTTGCTCCCAGTTGGGGATTCATCTCTCCTTCTCCTCGGCCTACCACCCTCAGTCCAATGGGGCCGCAGAACGATCCAATCAGGCCTTGGAGCAATTCCTTCGTTGCTATGTCTCCGATCACCAAGACAATTGGGTTGACCTCCTGCCTTGGGCTGAGTTTGCCAGGAACACGGCGGTGAACTCTTCCTCTGGGACGTCTCCCTTCATGGCCAACTATGGGTTTCAACCTGCCGTGTTACCGGAGGTATTCTCTCCCCAGGATATTCCGGCTGTGGAGGATCACCTTTCCGTCCTACGTGCTTCTTGGGTACAGATCCAGAGGTCCCTTGAGGTCTCTGCGCAGCGCCAGAGACTCCAGGCTGATCGCAGACGAGCGCCTGCTCCTTCCTACCAGGCCGGAGACCGTGTATGGTTGTCCACCCGCAACCTCAACCTGAGAGTGCCCACCCCCAAGCTGGCGCCTCGCTTTGTTGGTCCCTTCCGAGTGCTTCGCAGGGTAAACCCGGTAGCCTATGCCCTTGCGCTTCCTCCTGGCATGCGGATCTCCAACGTGTTTCATGTCTCCCTGTTGAGTGGGCAATCGTGAGGAGTATGAGGTGAGCAATATCCTGGACTCACGCCTGGTCCGCGGTCGGGTGCAGTTTTTGGTTCATTGGCGTGGTTATGGTCCAGAGGAGCGTTCCTGGGTTCCCTCCGCAGATGTCCATGCTCCTGCCTTGCTCCGAGCCTTCCACGCACGCTTCCCTCAGAAACCGTTCTTTACTCCGCGGAGGAGGGGCCCTTGAGGGGGAGGTACTGTCATGGTCTTACCTTCTTGCTGTTCTCCTTCGTTTGACATGTGCTGGCGGCCATCTTGGTTTCTGGGTTTCTTGTAGCCTCCCACCCTGCGGCTCCTCCTTCCCACTGGGAGGAGCTGGATGCCTAGCTCATATATATAGGAGGTCTGTGGCTTCAGTTCCCTGCTTGGTCCCCCTGTGTTCACATGCTTCTAAGACTGCTGCTGCTTCTGGTTCCTGTTCCTGGCTTCGTCTGACTACCCTGCTGGTTCCTGATCCTGGCTTCGTCTGACTACCCTGCTGGTTCCTGATCCTGGCTTCGTCTGACTACCCTGCTGGTTCCTGACCCCTGGCTTTGCAAAAGACTCTGCATCAGTTTCGCCATCCGTTTGGACTTTTGCTTTACAGCTTGTTTTTCAATAAAGCTTTCCATTTTCACTTATCTGTTGTTGTACGTCTGGTTCATGGTTCCGTGACAACATTGGCTTTCATGGTCATGTGGAAGGTGGAGCTGAGCTTCAGTCAACCAGCTAAATACACAGATATGTAAATACATATAAATGAGCAATGTGTATTTGTGTTTAACCAGTTCTAAAGTTTACACAGCTCTGCCACATAGCTGGATGACACTGGCTATGTCTTAGCCACCATTGCACTGTAAGAGTGCCTCAATACTCATAGGATGCTCACATTTGATGTGGGGATGGAGGGCTGACCAGAGCTTAGTTCCAAAGTCAGGCAAGTAGGGCCCTCAGTGACAAAGTTAAACTAGTTTCAGAGAGGGGTACAGATGAGCGTAATATGGCTACAGTGGCAATGACAGATCTCAGGATTATTCTTTTAAAAGTTTTGGATGACAGAACCTCTTTAAACAAAGTAGATTTGCAAATAATTTTCTTTAAACAAGTCTCCGATGTAAATCTGTTCTCTGTCTGCTCTATATGTTTGAAAAACACTGATTCCTTTTTTTTTTTTTTTTTTTATCAATTTAAAGATGAGTCACATACTTGTACTGAAGATTGAAAATGTCTGTCTACTGCAATTGAGTCTTCTTCCGAAAAAAAAAAAAAAAAAAAAATAGTTAATCTTTATTCAAAACCATATGCTTTTATTTTCTTCATTAATGTGCATTTAAAGTTTGTTTGTAGAGATCTGATGAGGAACATTGGCAGAAATAGGTGGAAGACAGAATGGTAACCTGCTTTGAACTCATAATGTTCACTTGTACATAAATTAGTCTAGTCAATGAATCAGAGACTGGGACTAAGTGACCTGCTCTGTCCAAGATAAAAGGGCCTCTATTTGCCACCAGTAGTCAGATCTTCCTGCTAGCTAGGGTGCTCAGCATAGCCCCTCACTACGACTAAGCTCTCCCCTTCTAGCCAAGTGGAGTGTCAAGCACCATCTACTAGATCCTCCATATATTCAGCTTTGAGTTGACTTGAAGCTACTAATGCTGTAATTTTGATTAGTAATGGTTCCTACTCTTGCTGGATTCTATACAAGATCAATTCCTGGTTGGCCCGGTAGTAAGAGTGCCCTGCCCTGCTGGTGGTCTTGCACTTTTTTCACCATGTTGCCTGCAAAATCTTGGTTCCAGCTGCGCAACTACACTGCTGGTTACAGATGAGATCCAGCCTGGTTCCAAGGTGCCCAAGTTCCCACCCGGGTTACTTCCTCTGTTATCTAACACTGCTTGGGCTGTGCCTGCAGCTCTACTAGATGAGGAGGCGAAAGCTGTGCCTGTCTCATCACCGGAGCAGAGGGTGCCATCCAATGCCACCAAGGATGATACCTTGTTGTCCTTCATGGAAGATGAGGATGATCCTCCACCTCAAACGTTTAGCTTCCTTCTCACATATGGACTTACAAACTGTTGGGTTGTTCCTTTAACCATGCTGTCATGTTATCATGCAATTGGTTTGATATTCTCTAGTGCATGGCAGGATCTCTAATCTGCCACTAGGAGGTAACAGGAATGCTGGGCTAGTGCCGCTTTAATGCTGATTCCCTCATGACCACAGCCCTGCCTGGTCCCGGGCTTTGATTTCCAAAAAACAACAATATCTCTCCTGCGCTCTAGTGGTATGCAGAAAGGTGAATGTTCTAGGTGGTTTTATGACACAAATGAAGTGGTCTTGCTGCCCCCCTCAGGACCAAGGGTATCCAAAAGGCACTACAAGAAAACAACAAGAGAAGGGTGCACCGACCTTGTGCATTACCACTTAAAAAGTTTATTAAAATCAAAGAAGGGTAGCGTACAATATACTCACAAACGTAGCATATGAACAAGCATATAGGAAATGGGCATCGCTCGCTTCCAGGACACTTCTCTCCTGCTGGATAGCGTGATGGTGTCCTCAAAACCTGATGTGGCTTATGTGTTTTGAGGGAGGACCCTCTTCCGAGTAGCGATTTTGGCTCTGAGGAAGAGGGTCCTCCCTCAAAACGCATAAGCCACATCAGGTTTTGAGGACGTCATCACGCTATCCAGCAGTAGAGAAGTGTCCTGGAAGCGAGCGGTGCCCATTTCCTATATGCTTGTTCATATGCTACGTTTGTGAGTATATTGTACGCTACCCTTCTTTGGTTTTAATAAACTTTTAAGTGGTAATGCACAAGGTCGGTGCGCCCTTCTCTTGTTGTTTTCTTGTGGTCCCGGGCTTTCACATAGAGTCCCCATCTACAGTGCGAGTAGGCCCTGGCAACAACCTGGCCAAAAAACACCTCCTGTCTTAAGGTGGCTCTTTTATCTATGAAGAATCAACAGAGACATCATTGGACAAACAGCATTGTCTGGAGAGAGTAGTGTTTAATGGGCTAATATATTTAGATGAACTTTACATAAATGACTATCAAAATAAATTGTGGCAGTTAAGGCTTAACTGGAATTTGGTGTGATGGTACTAATTACTCCTCAAGATTGCTCCAGTTTTATCAGTCTAATGCAAACTTAGTTCAACAGTACCAAGCTCTGATGAACTGGAACCATTTAAACATTTTATGACCTTTTATGATTTTATGACCTGATAGATTGAATAAAGTTAAATCTGGAGTTTATACCTTCTGCTTTTAGTACTTTCCGCTTTGTCTTCAGCCACCGCTCCTGGAATGGCTGCCTATGAAGAATAATTCCCTCTACATTGCTTGGGGTCTGAATGAGAAAACCTACTTCTTTAGGAGATCCATCTTCTACTTGACTGGGGAAGAGGAGACGGACTACTTGACTGGGGAAGAGGAGACGGACTACTTGACTGGGGAAGAGGAGAAGGACTACTTGACTGGGGAAGAGGAGACGGATTACTTGACTGGGGAAGAGGAGAAGGACTACTTGACTGGGGAAGAGGAGACGGATTACTTGACTGGGGAAGAGGAGTAAATGCTTCCTCCTTGCAGCAGATTGGTGACATATCTTTAGCTTAGGCAAAGTTACTGGCTTGGAGGTCAAGAATAGCTTTTTCATGATACAAGTTAAAGTGTTTTTAAAAATAATACTATTGCAGAGAGGACAGCTGGTTCACAAGATGCGTGAAAGAGGCCGTCTACGTCAGACTGGAACTACCATCAATAAACAGGGCTGGGAGTCTTTGACACCACCTGTCTTTCATGTTAACATCTCTACTCGTGGCGTTTTGAGAAAAATTTACACCTTCCGAAGTGTAAATCAAAGATTAAGATTAACACCTATGAAGCCTTCCTGACACCAAGGATGGGATTATATAATTAGAATTTGGTGGTTCTACAGCTGTCACACCTTCCATCCTGTTCTTGTACAATAACATCTGCCTACCAAACATCTTCAACATTACAGAACAAGTCCTTTTGAAGGTGGCTAACTACTATATCATGACCTGGGTAAATGAAAACCTTCACAGACAATGTTGAACAATATGTGTTAGGAATGTGTCTATGCAGACTTGTAAAGTTACTGACAGATGCACTCTAAAACCCAACTCTGGACACACAAGAAATATGCTTGCAGTGTGGCCCCCACATACTGCATGGGGTTAAAAAAGAACTTCACTCAAAAGTTATGCTTTTCATCCTCCTTCCCCCCTCCTCTCCCATAATTGGAATGTATTTTTTGAGGGGGGGATTGGTTACCTGATTTCAACAGGTACCCGCTCCCTCTTCCTGCCAGGATGCCATGGCGATCTGAGCGCAAGTTCGGCCCACCCTCCTTCCCCTACAGTCTCTTGGGTAGAGATGGGCTCAGGCATGTTCTGGGTCCTAGTCCCAACCCACCTGCCCGATCCTGCCAAGAAGTTGACACAGCACACTGCTAATCACAGGCAGTGAGGCATTTGCCAGGCCACAGCTGCATAGACCAAGAAATGTCTCAATGCCTGTGATTAGCGGCGTGCAGTGTCGGCTTCCTGGCAGGATCGGGCAGGTGGGTTGGGACTAGGATCCCAAACACACCTGAGCCCATCTCTACTCTTGGGACATGTAACAGGTCCCAGGAGACTGCAGGACCATTCAAGAGGAGCAACGCGGCTCACGCAGTGGGCAGTCAGCTGTGAAGCTACAAGGAGTCACAGTCGGCTGCCCACAGCGAAGATGTTGGCCCCTGCATCCAAAGGCCGGCAAAGACCTGGGTCAAGTGAGGATCCTGAGACAGGTAAGTGTTTTTTAAAAGTCAGCAGCTACAGTATTTGTAGCTGCTAACTTTCAAACTTTTGTTTACAGGGTGAAGCTCCTCTTTAAATGCATGTTAAAGTATTTCTAAAAGCTTACATTTTATTTAAAAAGAAATAATTAAAATGTCATACTTACATGTAATTGTTTTGCACAGAGCAGCCCTGATTCTCCTATTCTCAGATCCCCTCCCCCCTGCGCTTCTGACTCCTCCCCTCCACCTAGTGCCCCCATAGCAACCCCCCTTGCTATGGGGGCACTAATGCATGCTTCATAAAACATACAGAGCACGGCTCAGCCCCACCCCATGCTCCTGCCTCACTGGTTGTGATTGACAGCAGTGGCTCCTGTCAATGAGGAGAGAGAGAGCCAAGAGGGCCACTCCTCTTGAGCACATCACAGGATAGAGATCAGGCATGAAGGTAAAACATCTTCTGCCTTTAGAACCACTTTAAGTTTGAGGGGTGGCAGAAGAGGCTTTATTACCTGATTCCCTCTACAACAGGTTCCTGAGATTCTTGCGCCCGGTCCATCACTGCTTCCTGTATAAGCTGCTGATGCAGAGACACTGCCCACAGATTGGAGCTTAGGGGAGAGGAGGAGAACACTGGAGCCTGCTGAAATGGGAAGTCAGGTAAGTAACACAGAGTGTTCTGCAACCCCATAGGGTTACTATAAATTTAATTTACTCCTCAATTTTTTAAACATGTAGCACCCTACAGGTAGGTGCTAGGTAAATGTATAGTGGGCTTTGTCTGCCTAACAGCAGGGCCATGATTTCTTTTTGGTAGGGTGTCATGGTTTCCAGTTGTATCTGCTGAAGGGGGAGTCTCCCCACTGGCTCTGTGAGAGGCTTCTCATAGGGCAGTGGAGGAAACCCAATTAGGGACACATTCAGGCTTGTAACTACCCCAGAAGGCAGATTCTGCCACAAAGGATTCTGGGAGTGGGTATAAGTTTGAGGGAGAGCATGACTCATGGTCTTTGGCGGGAAGCAGAGTCCCAAGAGGGAGAGGACAGCTGTCTCTCCTCCTGTCAGAGGAAGCGGATGTCTCGGGTTCTGCCTGAGAATCCAGAGAGTGCTGAGGTGAGCTGAGGGGGATCCTGGGTGCCAAGAGCCTGCGGAGAGAGAGGGGTCCAGTCCCAAGAAAGCCTACACAGGTCGTGAGTACTGAGGATTGCCCCTGGGGGTCTGCCTAGAGTCAGTGGGGACCACTCCAGGGAAGGTTCTAAGATCCAAGTGTCAGCTAGCTGTAAAGGGGGTACCTAGTCAGAGGACCCTGAAGTGATAGAGAGGGTACCTAGGTTGGGGACCCTGAAGTGGTAAAGGGGGTGCTTGCAGTTTGGGCCCTGAAGAATTAATGTACAGTGTGAGTGCCTCAGTTGAGAGTTGCAGCCATACAGAAATTCACAGCAAGCTACCTCAAGCCAGGGCAAGGCTGGAGAGAGTAGTCCGTGACTTTGCAGTGCAAGCAGTGTCAGATGTTCAAGGTTCTACAGTGCTGGATCTGCTAGACTTAAGTCAGAGTTCCAGCACAGCTTTCAGAGATACAGTGTGTTCAAAGTGTCAATAAGCATTGGCTAGCATCGGCTGGTGTCAAAACAGTGCTAGCGGGCATTTTTGCTACAAAAGTCCCAGAATTGTACATAGTTGAGCCAAAGGAGTATCCCACTCATTCCCTTCTCCCATCCACTAAAACTACAATAAAACCAAACAAAGATGCCAGAGTTGTCAATGTTTCAGTTCCCACACCCAGGGCTGCAGCTCACATGGGCTGGAGAGGTAACCGGTAACAATGGCAGACCCACATCAGGCCACAGGCCTGGAAACCTTGCTACAAACATATTCATTAGCTGATTTAATCACTTATTGAATATGCAGCTTCATCATTGTTTCATCCTTGCCTATGTTCCAGTTTAAGCTGTGTCATGACAGCCACCCCAGGTTTCCTGCTTCAAGGGTGGCCCCTCTTGCAGTGTCTTATGGAGCCACCTTTGCATGCAGGGACTGTCTTTCTTAATAGAAATGCACAGCCCTACAGCCTAGGATGGGAAAACACTCCTTTTCATTGTATTTATGATATATTATTTGTTGTTTACTATGTTGTTTTTCTTCTTTATGGCTTGTTCAGTGTATTCAACATCAAGTACGTGGATCCTGAAGAAGCCCCCTAAGTAGGGAAAAACGCGTTGATCCAAAACCTTCTACACTTGTATTTTCATTTGCTTATCCCATTTAGTCGGGTTGATTGTATATGGGGTTGGCTATGTCGTTGTTATATTGATAATCTGTATAACTTTTTAATATTTGATGTAATAATACATTGATCATGTTTTTATATATCTAAGGTTTATATTATTACTTACAAGTAGTATACTATTTGCACTTTTAAAAATCCCTGTTTTTCTCCCACCATTCCCTCTAATTGGGGGAGAGGTGGGGACCTTCTTTCTCTAGCTCTATTTGGGGATAATGCCAAGGTGTAATTTTCAATACTGTACAGAGTCTCCCCCTACCTATTCACTCCGGGAAAGCACTCCCCTTCTCTCCCCTTCTCCAAGCCAATAGACTGAATGGAGACTGAACTGTCCACCGTTAACGCTGCAGAGTCTGGAAGTTCAGGGAAGCAGCACTACGACAGCAGAAGCCAGCAACACTTAGAGTTGAAAACAGAGTGCTTGGGTAAGAATTTTTATTTTATTGTGCTCAATGTGTTGAGCTTAAAAATGCTGAAGGTTTAATACTACGTTAATGGGCATTTAACTCTTGCAATGCAGGGGACTCCACTGCAAGGGTTTTTTTGTGTTCAGAGTTGGGCTTTAAGTAAGGTGCCTTCCTCGGCAGATTGTACTCAGAAAAGTGTGTGTTACATTTTGACATAAATGAAAAAATAATCCACTCTCCAAATGTCTCTCTATTAAGACTTTACTGCTCGTTTGTTGCACACAGATTGTTCCACATGGTAAACATTGAGCATTGTTAGGAGAACATAGTGGGATTGTTGTATGCTCCAATTTACATATCTTTCCATTTTCGCAGAAATAAAGGAGGGGGATCCATCAACCTGCAGCCTTAAGCTTCATTCAGCCATTTTGTTGCAATGTACCATATGGCAGGGAAAAGCAGAACAACAGAAACATTGTAACAGCTACGGCATCATTTCACATCCATAAGAATGGCTTTTTAACCACTTAAGGACCGGAAGGTTTTCCCCCTTAATGACCAGGCCATTTTTGCAATATGGCACTGCGTTACTTTAACGGATAATTGCGCAGTCGTGCGACGCTGTACCCAAATAGCATTTATGTCCTTTTTTTCCCACAAATAGAGCTTTCTTTTGGTGATATTTGATTACCTCTGTGGTTTTTATTTTTTGCGCTATAAACAAAACGAAGCGACAATTCTGAAAAAACAAAACAAAAACAAAAAACAACATTTTTCACTTTCTTCTATTAAACATTCCCAATAAAAAAAAAAATTTAAAAATCAAATTTTTTCATCATTTTAGGCTAGTTTGTATTCTGGCACATATTGTTGGTAAAAAAAATCCCAATAAGTGTATATTGATTGGTTTGCGCAAAAGTTATCGCGTCTACAAACTAGGGGAAAGATTTATGTCATTTGATATTATTTATTTTTTTTACTAGTAATAGCTAAGATCAGTGATTTTTAGCGGGACTGCCACATTGTGGCAGACGGATCGAATATCTGACACTTGTGACACTTTTGGGGGGACCAGTGACATTACTACAGTAATCGGTGCTAAAAATATGCTCTGTTACTGTACTAATGACACTGGCAGGGAAGGGGCTAACACCAGGGGCGATCAAAGGGTTAAATGTGTCCCTAGGGGCTGCTTTCTAACTGTGTGGTTGATAGGCTCACTGGAT
The DNA here is from genome assembly GCF_965119305.1 of Pelophylax lessonae. NCBI lineage: Eukaryota > Metazoa > Chordata > Amphibia > Anura > Ranidae > Pelophylax > Pelophylax lessonae. The sequence goes on from NC_138775.1 coordinate 58,595,906, forward strand.
GAACACAGAGACCTGTGCTCTTAAATAGGAGGAACACATGATCCCTGTGTTCATCACTGACAGTTGATTTACATCGGCAGACTATTGTTCTGTCTCCATGGGGAGCGATCGCAGGTGCCCAGGGGACATCGCATCCACTGGACCCTCTGATTGGCTCCCCCTCTAGCCAATCAGTGCATGCACACGCCCCCACTATCTGCTACACGAAACAACATACAGGTACGTCGTTTCGCGTAACAGAGCCGACCTCCCGCTGTATAACTACAGTGGCTGGTCGGCAAGTGGTTAAAGCAGTATATTAAACCCAAAAGCAAACATGTATTATATTGCAGCTTACCAATTCTTAGCTGTGATGCCTGCATTTGTTTTCTTTTTTAGACGTTTCCTTTATTTTTACCTGTAATCCTGTCAGTTTGTTGTTTTTCAATACAATAAGCTGTCCTGCAAATGTAGCAATTACATGGTTGAGACAAACCATTTACTACTGACAGAGGTGCTTACAATAATCAACTTTTTTTATTTATGTAAAATTTTTATCCCAAAAAGGAAACAAAAATGTAGCTGTGACTTATTATAATGTATTAGCTGGAGTTTGGCTTAAACTTGTTAGTGCATTTAAATCTGGTAGTACATCCAACACTCCCCTCCCCCCAGACTGACAATGCTGCTTTCCAAATGTGCCCCCTGTGCTCCTTCATCCAGAGTGGGGCTACTTCAATACAGGAGGTGTGTTACTGGCCAGATCACCAGGTGAAAACATTATTTTAGGCAAAATGTTAAAGTGTTACTAAACCCAGGAGCCTGCATTCACCATATCTGGTCTCCACAGTACTCAGGACATGGAAGTGCAATCGTTTTTGTAAATATAAACTGCTAAATACCTTTTCTCATCAGCAGTATATAGAAGTCTAGTGACTTCTATCAGTATCTGGTTAAAGCTTGTAGGAGTTTTCATTCTCCCTTGAACTGTCCCATTAGGCAGCAGGACCCCTGACCCTCTGTCTGGACACTGCTGATTGGCCCTGTGCTGATCACATGCACCCTCCCAAGAAAAGAAAAAAACTCTCTAGCAATAAACACCAAACTGACCGTGTGCAGCGTGCCCCCAATGCTCTGTTCTATCCGGAGATGGATTGGGGACAGTGGAAGAAGGGGAGGATCAGAGGACACAGGGTGAAAAAGCCTTTTTACACAATGCAGAGGATTACCCCTTAGATTCCACAGTGAGGATAACATGCATGCTTTACTGCATATACAGACAGATTTTACTGTTGTGCTTTTAGTAACACTTTAAAGTTCACGTATATAAGAAAAAGGATGAATGCACATATTTTTGATGAACACAAGAACATTTATAATTTTTTTCACAGGAGCCTGCAATCCATTGAACCTGCAATCAGTGGATTGTGGGTGCAATGTCAGGCTCCTACAGACACATTCTCCAGCTCTCTGTGTGTATCTTTGTACGGGCTTTCAGTTGTAGAGCTGTAGGAAGTGTCAGTGTCTTGATCTGTCTGGTGCAGTGGAAGATGGGATTTGTAGCTTATTCATTCACACTTTTCTGTGAATGAACGACAGGGCTGTGTGGGTGGAGCAGACAGACAGAGGCTACTGGAGAAAAGAACACCTATGCAGTTATCTGGAGGGGACTCCTAGGGTGGGAGGTAGTTAGTTAGGAATATGTTACACCCAACCCCCCCACCTTCTTACCACAAGCCCATCAAGTACTGCCAGACTTCAGTGCCATTTCATATTACAAAGTTAACTTCAGTAAGTCCTCATATTAGACTTGGGGATACCAAGGCCCACCAGGGAACAATTACAGCATGTCCTACCATACTCATGGAGCACACAAGCCATACCCTATTTAGGTATCACTGTGCTGTTACACCAATATGTAAGATATAATATAATGCATTATGGTAATGTCTATATATTTGGTCATTATACTGCCATCTTGTGAATATTTTGGTTGTTGCACATTTCCTTTCCCTTCTGTGTTCCCTCCTGTCCCCTCCCATTTATGATGTATTTCCTTTTCCTGCTTCTTTATGCTTGTGGGAATAGAGATGGCCACATCTGTCTAGGCCTTTATACAATCTGCTCGCATCCGGGAAAACATTACCATGTTTTGACCTGAAGATACCATCTTTCAATCATCTGCCACATTTTTTGTCTGTTATACCTACTGCTTGCAATAAAACCTACGTGGATGGAAAGAAACGGTGTCTGGTGAGTTCAGCTATCTGATAACTATTGTCCACGGCGATTGTATCTGCTTATTCAATCAGGCATAGATCTCAGCAAGGGATACGTCACTATTGCAACCATTGGAGTCAGAATAATCACTCTGATGGCCTCATGCTCCTCCCTAGCTGCCTTTAAAACCACCTCCATACCGGCCACTGTATATATACGTCCTGCATTTAAACCTAAATACCAGTGTTATGTCAGCAGATAGCTGCCATAACCCTGGTATTTTTTTAAACTGCAGGCGATCGGCTTTCCGATAAGGGTGGTCCCAGCGGCGGATTCGCCACTGGATCACCCTTTCAGGATGGCAGAAGAGGTGCCCCCCTCCCGCCGCGTCCCGGTCCTTTTCCCCGCTTACCGGACCCGCCGGCAGCAGGGAAAACGATCGGGTCCCGGATCCTCACAGACAGGATGTCAAGTGAGGGCAAGCTTGCCCTCACTCGACTCTATGGTCTTGGAGGACCCGAGCGACGGCAAACGTCGTTGCCTAGCAACCGTCTTAAAGGTCCCTTTTTTTTTATTTTTTATTTCTATCTTTTAGTGTACTTGTGAGATCTGAGGACTTTTTGACCCCAGATCTCACAAAAAAGAAGCCCTGTCATGCCTATTTCTATTACAAGGAATGTTTACATTCCTTGTAATAGAAATTAAAATTATAATTTTTTTTTTTTAAAAAACGGTGTAAAAATAAAAAATAATAAATAAAATAAATAGCAAAAAAAATTAAAGCGCCCTGTCCCAGTTAGCTCGCGCGCAGAAGCAAACGCATACGGAAACCCCGCCCACATATGTAAACGGTGTTCAAACCACACATGTGAGGTATCACCGTGATCGATAGAGCAAGAGCAATAATTTGAGCCCTAGACCTCCTCTGTAACTCTAAGATGGCAACCTGTAGACATTTTTAAAATGTCGCCTATGGGGATATTTAAGTACCAAAGTTTGTCGCCATTCCGTGAGCGTGCGCAATTTTGAAGCATGACATGTTGGGTATATATTTACTCAGCGTAACATTATCTTTCACATTATGGAAAAAAATTGGGCTAACTTTACTGGATTCTTATTTTTTTATTAAAAAAAGTGATTTTTTCCCAAAAAATTGCGTTTGGAAGACCGCTGCGCAAATACGGTGTGATAAAAAATATTGCAATAATCTCCATTTTATTCTCTAGGGTCTCTGCTAAAAGAAATATATAATGTTAGGGGGTTCTAAGTAGTTTTTTAGCAAAAACAACTGATTTTAGCTTGTAAACACCAAATGTCAAAAATAGGCCTAGTAGGCAAGTGGTTAACCTTAAATCACTTATAACAAAAATGTAACCACAACTCAGAAACATATTCCAGCATTATCTTTCCTGGGCCGGCAGAATAGCGGTGCTCAAAATGACAATCATACCTCCAATTTTGTACATATTCCACGTCCTACCAATCCCCATTCATAATCACCTCCTGAATACCCTGTCAAGTCTACTTTGGAAGTGTGTCTGGAAAGACAGAAAGGCCAGATATCAGTATTCCAACCTAAACTCGCACAGATCTGCTGGGGGGGGCATGATTGATGTAAGGGACTATTATTGGGGGGTCAGATTAGACCAAATTCAGTACTGGTTCAGAGGCTCGGACGAATAATTGTGGTTAGAACTTGAATCAGCATTAGCCCCACACACAATCTTTCAATGCTTCTCATGAATGAGCAATTTGTGGAAACCATGGGACCTCTCTAATCTTTCACAGCCAATGCATGTTTCCCGCCTAGCTTGGCGTAGTTTACACAAACAAAAAAACGACACCAACCATGGTCATGGTCATGGATTATACATTTCCCACATGGATGCCCGAAGCCCTGATACCATTGCTTTCCACTGGCTCATTAGAAAGATGTGGGCTGAATCATGTACATGACTTTATACTTGACTCCAAGCCAAAAAAACCTGCTAAACCTGATTGAGGAACATAAAGTTCATTTGCATGCTCCAGCATAGTTAATTTCCTATATCGATACCTTTCTCCTAGAATATATATGCAGGAATATGCACGGCAGATCTACTCCTTCCTGAGACCCAGGCCCAAGTGCATATCCCTCTTTTACAAAAACCTACAGGGGAAACTATCCTTTAAAAAGACGGAAGCTATCATGGGGTGGGAGATTGACCTAAACACCTCCTCTACTCCCAAACAATATCAAAGTGCCTTCCAAGAAATTCACAAAGCAACCCACTGTGGTAACCATTGGGAGCTGATGTTCAAAATAACTAACAGATGGTATCTCACACCATACAGGTTAGCCAAAATATACCCCAGTACTTCTCCCTTGTGTTGGAGAGGATGTGGTCGGATCGGTCACTTACTCCATGCCTTCTGGGAATGCCCTAGCCTGAAGAGTTTCTGGAACCGGGTTTTCCAAGTCCTTTTATCCCTTAAAGGAATTCTCAAACCGCCTAACCCAGGCCTAGCTATACTCCATATTAGAATAGACTCATATACCTACCTTCATAGACAGGTAATCACACACATACTGCTAGCTGCCCGTACACTCATACTCAAAAAATGGAAGTCACATGATTCCCTCAATATGTCAGAAGTCTTAACTATGGTTCAGCAAAACCATATACTTGAACGCATGCTAGCCTGTGCTGGGCAATATGGTTGAGTATTCCTATCTCCAAGATTTAATGATATACCCACCCACTTGATGCAATTGGTGTTCCTTACTGTTTACCGTTTTCTTGTTTACTTGTTCGCTTACTCCTTTAAAAGTTTATTAACCCTCTTTATGTTTTTGTACAATGACCTAACGCATGTATCGTTCCTGTGTTATACTTCACATGTAATGCTACTGTACTACTCTTTTTATACTCAATAAAAGTGTATTGAAAAGGAATATGTTACACCCTAAATGCAGGTGTAACATGTAACATGTTTCTAAAGGTAAACTTAGCCTTTAAAGAGGAAGTAAACCCTCCTCTGCAAGTTGTACCTATAGGTAAGCCTATGATAAGGCTTACCTATAGGTACTGTAAATATCTCCTAAACATGTACCGTTTAGGAGATATTTACCTTACATGCAGACAGTGATGTCACTGGCGCATGCGCTCTGAAGGAACGGCCACTCGTGCCGTTCCTTCAGAGCCCCGTGTCGGGACCGTCGGCTCCCGCACGCGTGCGCGGGAGTGACGTCACTGCGGCTCCAGCCAATCAGATGGCCGGATGCCGCGATCCCAGAAGACGCGCGACTGGACATGTCTCCCGTCATAGAGGTAAGCGGGCGGCACGGCGGGGGCTCGTTCTAAGGTAAGTATTTTATAATGAGCTAGTATGCATCTCATTATGTGTTTCTCTGTCAGGGTGAAAAAAAAAAGAAATGTGGGTTTACAACCTCTTTAAACTTTTTTTTTTTTTACTTCAAGGCTTCCCTTACAAAAATGAGGTGTTTTTTTAGAGTTGTATTTCAGGATTCTCATTTCTTTTAGAGAAGTTTTTTTTTTTTTTTTATGTTTATAGTGCTTTTTTTTAAATAAAAGAGAAGTATGGCTTTCTTTTTTTCCCCAGTATTATACTCACCTGGTGGATGCAGCATCGAACCCCTGGTGCCTCTGCACTGAGAACCAAGCAATCTAACACCACCAATTGCTTGGTTCTGACCGCTCCCCGAGCAGAGAGCTTCTGACTGTCAGCAGCTCTCCGCTCTGCCTCCTCCTCGCTCACTGGAGCGCTGGGCTGTGGAGGGGCGGTGCCGGGTGTCAGTCCAGGCACCTGGCGGATCCCGACTTTAATTGTCGTGATGATGCGGTGCCAAAACAAATTGCACTCCTGTGATCTATAGGAGAAGTAAAGTCAAACGAGCTTTGGCTATACCTCTCATTTAAACTTCTGGTGTTCAAAGCACAGCATTTATTTGTTAGTGACCATCTGTTCCTGGAGCTGCCTTTTTTTCACAGTATACCTCTGAACCATTTGAAAGAAACACAAAAGGTCAAGAGTAGCAAGTATTATGGGTGCACCTAAATCACCTCACATTATATAATTCCTTTTCACTGCACCCCCCTATCCCTGTAAAATAAAAGTTAAGCATATACCAGTAGGGCCTACTATCCCTAAATAAAACTGTCTTACTGCTGGCCAGTTTTACACTTCCTTATCTTCTGCATATCTTAACTCTTCTATTAAAAGATGTAGCTGGCCCTGCACTTTTTGCCTCTAGTATATTTTTACCTATCAATCTTGATTAAAAATGCTACTGCCAATTTTATCCTGCTGTATCTTAATTCTCTTAGTAAAGCCCCAGCCTGTTCTTTTTGTCTAGGCCTAGTCTTTCTATCTAAAATATTCCCTTTGCTGGCCAATTTCCTACTGTTGTATCATCTGTGGTCTCTCAACTGCTCAGCGGCCATCCCATGTTAATTTTCTGCTGCAGGGTGGCCGCTCTGTGTTAGCTCACGTACCTAAAACGTGATTTGACACTTCTAGGTATGGGGCGCCTCTAGCAAATTGCTCCCACTGTGATTGAACACAGCGGGAGCCAATCAGCGGGTCTGCCAGGGCCAGCTGATCGTTTGGGAAAGAAGCAGAAGGGCGGTCTGCCTATGTAAACAATGCAGACCATTGTTCTGTCAGTAGGAAAGACATGGATCCTGTGTTTCTGCAAAGCAGGAACACGGTTCTCTGCCTTCCCATAGAACAAGCACCTCCACCACAGTAACCAAGCACATTTTAGGCACACATTTAACTCTTTGATCACCCCAGATATTAACCCCCTTCCAGCCAGTGTCAGTGCAGTGACAGTGCATATTTTTAGCACTGATCACTGTATTGGTGTCACTGGTTCCCAAAAAAGTGTCAAAAGTGTCACTTTGTGTCCCATTTGTCTGCCGCAATGTCGCAGTCCCACTATAAGTCACTGATCACCACCATTACTAGTAAAAAAAATAAAAATTCCATAAATATATCCCATAGTTTGTAGATGCAATAACTTTTGCGCAACCAATCAATATACACTTACTGGTTTTTTTTTAACCAAAAATATGTATAATACAGACCGAAAATTATAAAGGAATTTGATTTTTTTTTTTTAAATTATTGGATGTATTTTAGAGCAAAAAGTAAATATTGTTTTTTTTTTCAAAATTGTCGGATTTCTTTTGTTTGTTTATAGCACTAAAGATAAAAACCGCAGAGGCAGGGCCGGGACAAGGGGTTGCAGGAGGCGGGGTTGTCCTGGGCACAATGGTTTATTGCAGGGATGTGGGGCGCCTTATCCTTAACCCTAAGGGAAGGGGGGCGCAGTTTAGCATCATTGCCCTGGGCGATGGATGACCTTGTCCCGACACTGCGCAGAGGTGACCACATATCACCAAAAGAAGGCTCTATTAGTGGGAAAAAAAGTACATAAATTTTATTTGGGTACAGCATTGCATGACCGCGCAATTGTCAGCTAAAATAACACAATGCTGTATTGCAGAAAATGGCCTGGTCATTAAACCTTAATGACCAAAAGTGGTTAATTCTTAGTAAGAGCCTGATAGAAATTTGCCAGTGGCAGGACACTGTCCCACTCTCCCTTACTGGGCAATCATATTATCATATCCGATCCGATATGCCAGAGGGATGGAAAATAGGACCACCATCCATCTGGATTTGGCAGACAGGATCGGATTAGATAGCGGCAGGTGTCAGCGGACATGTAACGGCTGATATTCGCCGCTCCATAGGGGTTAATGGAGCGTCCAATCAGATCCGCCTGAAAAACTGACAGGCGGACCTGATCAGACGGCCCATGTGAAAGGGGCCAAAGGCAACCTGTAAAAAAAGTATTTTTTAAAACCGAAGATTGCAGTGCTACTGTACGTAATCCAAACTAATTGTAACAGAAAAAAACTGATTTGACTGCCAAATGTTCTGCTAGTTTACGCTTTTGTTAAGACTGTCCATAAAACTTGTACTGTTTTGTAACACCTTATACAGCTTTAGGGCATCCCTTAACCACTTCTGGATCGGAAGATTTTCCCCCTTAATGACCAGGTCATATTTTGCGATTTGGCACTGCGTTACTTTAACGGACACTGTACCCAAATAAAATTGAGTTTTCAAAGCTTACATTTTTGGCATGTTTTTTTTTGTCTGTATTTTTTATTTGCAAGTTTAAATGACATTTTTTACTTTACAAATGTCAGTATTGCTGCAGCAGGCTCCATACATTGTACAGATGTGCCACTTTACAGGCACACTAGGGGACCCCCCAGGCACAATATTTAAATCACTGCTCCTGTAAAAAAAAAAATTTTTTGCATTGATACATTTCCCATAGTGCAGTACCTAGACCCCCATACACTTTTTATGGCAATAACTTGCTTATAAGCCTTTAAAATTAGGACTTTTGATTTTTCACGTTCGTGTCCCATAGACTTTAATAGAGTTCACATGTTCGCTAAAACTTTTTCCCTACTCGAGATGTTCTTGTGCGAACCGAACAGGGGGGTGTTCGGCCCATCACTAATGCCAACAGAGAATGAATACAGCCTATTTACACTGAGATGTTTTATTTCAAAGCCATGGGAAGCTGGATACCTACAGAGTATCTAACATGTTTCACACAAGGGCTTAGTCACCACTTTGAACAGGTGTGCTATACCGCATAGCAATTGGAAATACAAATGACAATTGTATTTCTGGAGTAGAAATTAGGTCCTTTATTTTAACCAGTTCTGGACCGGAAAGATTTGCCCCTTTAATGACCAGGCCATTTTTTGCAATTCGGCACTGCCTTAATTTAATGTAAAATTGCGCTGTCGTGCGACACTGTACCAAAATAAAATTGATGTCCTTTTTTCCCACAAAAAGAGCTTTCTTTTGGTGGTATTTGATCATCTCTTTGATTTTTATTTTTTGCGCTATAAACAAAAAAAGAGAGACAATTCTGAAAAAAAAAACAATATTTTTCAGATTCTGCTATATGACATTCCCAAAAAAATGTAAAAATCTAAATTTTTTAACATTTTAGGCCATTTCGATTTCTGCTACATATTTTTGGTCAAAAAAACCGCAGTAAGCGTATTTTGATTGGTTTGCGCAAAAGTTATCGCGTCTACTAACTACGGGAAAGATTTATGTAATTTTTATTGTTTTTTTTTTTACTAGTAATGTCGGCGATCTGCGATTTTTAGCGGGACTGTGACATTGCGGCGGACAGATCGGATCCCTAACTGACATTTTTGACACTTTTGGGGGGACCAGTGACATTACTACAAGAATCAATGCTAAAAATATGCACTGTTAGGGTCCTTTCACACGGGCGTTCCGTATGTCCATTTTTCATCCCATCCAATTGCGGATGAAGAACGGACATAATGCATGTCAATGGGATTGCAGATGTCAGTGGATGACCATCCGCTGACATCCGATTTGCGTCCTTTCCGATCAGTTCCGTTTTTTGGAACAGAAGAGAACCCTATTTTTCTTCCGTTTAAAAAATGGAACGGACGCAAAAACGGATCTCAGCGGTGTCATCCGCTGACATCCGCAATCCCATTGACATACATTATCTCCGTTTATCATCCGCAAATGGATGGGATGATAAACGGACATACGGACCGGATGACATCTGTGTCCATAAAAAAAAAAGAAAAAGGACCGCCCTGTGTGAAAGGATCCTTACTGTAATAATGACACTGGCAGGGAAGGAGTTAAAACTGTGGGTGATCAAGGGGTTAAATGTGAGCCTACGGGAGTGATTCTAACTGTATAGGGGTTTGGCTTGTGAAATGATCACAGAGACCTGTGACCCTATATAGAACGATCACAGGAGCTCTGTGATCATTCCAGAGAGAAGAACGGTCAGCTGTGTTTACAACAGCTGACCGTTCTTCTCTCTCAGCGGGGAGCGATCGCGGGTGTCAGGTGGCAATCGGAGCCACCTGCCCCGTGCATCAGAGTCCCCGCTGCTGAGTGGGGGCAGGAGCTCGCCGCTCGCTCGCCCCCTAGCTGCAGGCACGCGACCGACATAGCCCTACGTCGATTCACGCAGGAGGGCCAGCCTGCCGCAGTATACATGCGGTGGGCGGTTCGGAACCAGTTAAAGTGTAACTAAAGGCAAAACTTATTTTTTTTAGTTGTGGATAGAGTGGACAGGGATTAGAACACCTGTCCATTTTTATTGCTGTCTGTGTCCCTGTTAGGAAGATTCCCTTCTCTATTTGTCCTGTTAACATTAACATTGAAAGTGAAAGTAAATGAAAAATCCCAAATTTAGGGTTGTCCCAAGAAAAGTAATGAGGGAAAATCTTCTAGTGGGTACACTAGTTCCAGTCTCCAAGAGATTTCCTTAATTTTCAGGGATATCCTCTAACTTCCTGTTTGGTTATGAGAAAGGAAGTGAAGTCAAATCTCCCCCATGGGACAAAGAGTTTTGACAAAAATAAAACTTATAACTCTCCCTTACTCTATCCAAATAAAAAAAAAATATATAAAAAGTTTTGCCTATAGTTCTACTTTAACCACTTGCCGACTGCCGCACGACTATTTACGTCGGCAGTCAGCCCCTCACAGGCCAAGTGACGTAGTACTACGTCGCTAGCCTGTGAGGGTCTAGGGAGCGAGCGCGCGGTCACGGACCCCCCCTCCCCGCGCGTGTGACCGGCGGACCCGATGTCCGCCGGTCACTCGCCGATCGTCGGTGCAGAGGGAGAAAGGCAGGCGGCTGATGTAAACAAGCCACCTGTCATTCTCCCCTGTGTAGGAATAGTGATCATACGGTTCTACTATGTAGGACCGTTGATCACTGTTCCTACACCTCAAGCCACAGCCAATCACAGTTAGATTTACGCCCTAGGGACACACATAACCCCTCCCTCTCAAAAAAAGTTAACCCCTTGACTGCCAGTGTAATTTTATAGTAACAGTGCATATGTATAGCACTGATTACTGTAGAAATGTCACTGGTAACCCCAAAAGTGTCAAAAATGTCAGTCAAGGGTCCGATCTGTCCGCCGCAATGTCGCAGTACCGCAAAAAAAATCACAGATCGCCGCCATTACGCGTTAAAAAAAAAAAAAAAAAATGACAAAAATCTTTCCCTTTGTTAGTAAACGCGATAACTTTTGCGCAAACCAATCAAAATACGCTTTTTGCAATTTTTGTTGTACCAAACATATGTAGCATAAAACAAATTGGCTGAAAATGTTAAAAAATTTTGATTTTTACATTTTTTTGGGGGGAATTTCATATAAAAAAATGTGAAAAATATTATTTTTGCAAAATTTACGCTCTTTTTTTGTTTATAGCGCATGATCAAAAAATCGCACAGGTGATCAAAAACCACCAAAAGAAAGCTCTGTTAGTGGGGAAAAAAGGACGCCAAATTCGTTTAGGTACAGCATCGCACGACAGCGCAATTGTCCGTTAAAATCACGCAGTGCCGAATCGCAAAATAGGCCCTGGTCAGGAAGGGGGTAAAATCTTCCGAGGCTTAAGTGGTTAAGCATGTTTTTAACCTTTTTACTGTTGCCATATATATGCACTGCCCATACACTGTATGGGGGAGTTTATCATCTCACTTGTGATAAAAATATAGTTAAGTGAAAAAAAAGTGTTTAAAAATGTAAATATAATAAAATACATTTTTAAAAATAAACAAAATGTAAAGAGCTCCCTGCCCCCATGTGCATGCATATACAAATACATACACAAGTTTACAGTGAACATCAATATGTAAATTATGATTTCACAATGCATATAACTATAACTGTGCACACCGGAGTGGAAAGAATACTTTTAAGGCAGTATTTATGGTTAACTGTAAAATGATGAGCTGTGAAGGTTTTTAAAGCGTCACCTATAGAAAATTCTTAGTATCGTAGATGGTCGCTGTTTTGCGTTTGCATGCAATTTTATGTTTAAGACAAATTTGCTATCTGTTTATTTAACTTTGTCTTAGCCTTTATTTACTGAAAATTTGAAGATGGTATTTTGTGCACTAAAATTAATTTAAGTGTACTTTTTACTGAAAATAAATATTTAAAGAACAGTTGCGTTACATTGGTTCTGAAGCCTTAGGGTTTTTTACCTTAATGCATTCTCTTCACTAAGATAAAAAACCTTCTGTGTCCAGGATCCCCCCCAGGCCCCCCTTATACTTACCTGAGCTTGATCCCGATCCAGCGCTGTGCACAAGAGCAGCGGCTCTCTCCTCTCTCTCCCCCATCACAAGGCAATTTGATAGCAGCGGGAGCCATTGGCTAATGCTGCTTTCCATCAAATCCTATGACGAGGAAGTGAGAGGGGGGGGGCAGCCTGCATGAGTACTTCCCTCTTAGCATCCGGCTTGTTGGGGGGGGGGGGTGCTCAGCAGAAGGGAGGAGCCAGGAGCGTTGGGGGTGGGTAGGATTGCAAACGGTTTAGAAGATTTGTGTATTTTTCATGCCCTCAAAGCTGCATGACAAACCCTCTCCCTGATGTATAGTGTGTTTTTACATTTTTTATTTTTGCATTTTTTACATGTCCCTAATAATAGCGGTTTGCCTACTAGTCCTAGAAATGACCAGAATTTAACAACCAGCTTTCACATTATAGACTACAATGGGAATTGCCTCCAAGTTTGGGTTCTCCAAATTTTAAAAAAACATTCACCAATCCCTTGGCAAATCCAGCCCAGGATGTTTCTCTCATCATTACTATTGAGAAATGAAAGTATTTTTGCCCAAAGTTTGGCTTCAAATAAAAACCGTAAAAACAGAGACATGCCTGCAAAGGAGGGCATGTTTCCTCCCCTTTCCAATTGCCTGCATCACTGATTGTTTCTCTGATCAAAAGGAATCATCCCCAAAAGTCCTCTTTAAAAACATTTCCGGGAGTGTTGATCTCCTGGTACCCTGCAGCACTCAGTGGTTCCTTCTGCCGACCTCCACATTATTATAAAACAAAGGGTGCTGAACTGGTCCCCAGCAGGCTGCATAGGATAGTTTTTGCCCTTTTTTTAGCCCTCTTTTGGATCTGAGCATCACTGGTCTCCTTCAGCCACGTTCTGTCTACATGCACCCCATTAGTGGTTGCATGGCAATTGGTTTTTCTGATGGTGACAAAAGTTGACCATGCCTGAGTATTATGTGTTAAAACAGCCACTTGTAGTCTCCATTGGAGGCTATTGTCACAAGAAACATAACTAGGTGACAGGGTCAGGGCAGAAAGTGCCTTAAAATGGCCATCATGGCACGATCATCAGGTACTTTATTTAAAACTGCCAAATGATTGAAAATGTAATGCACACGTACCCGGCCATCCTGATGATGAAAAAACACAATTTATCACGCCAGGCTACCTTCTTCCATCTCTCTGTGGTCCAGTTCTTATACTTACGTGCCCATTGTAGGCATTGTGGACACCGGTCAGCATGGGCACCCTGACCGGTGTGCAGCTATGTTGCCCCATACTCAACAAATTGACACCTTTCTATCTGAACCAGCATTAACTTTTTCAGCAGTTCAAGCTACAGTAGCTTTTCTATTGGATTGGATTACACAGGCCAGTCTTCGCTCTCATTGTGCATCAATGAGCCTTGGCCGCCCATGACCCAGTCACTGGTTTTTCTTTCTTGGACCAATTTTCATACTACAGACCAGGAACATCCCACAAGAATTGCAGTTTTGGACTTGCTCTGACCCAGTCATCTAGCCATTACAATTTAAACCCTAGTTATGCAGAAGCATAACTAGGTAACAGGGTCAGGGCATGGTCACCCCATAACAGGAAGTGCCTTAAAATGGCCATCATGGCACGATCATCAGGTCCCTTATTTAAAACTGCCAAATGATTGAAAATGTAATGCACACGCACTCGGCCATCCTGATAATGAAAAAACACAATTCATCACACCAGGCTACCTTCTTCCATCACTCTGTGGTCCAGTTCTTATACTTACGTGCCCATTGTAGGCATTGTGGACATCGGTCAGCATGGGCACCCTGACCGGTGTGCAGCTACATAGCCCCATACTCAACAAATTGACACCTTTCTATCAGAACCAGCATTAAATTTTTCAGCAGTTCAAGCTACAGTAGCTTTTTGATTGGATTACAGAGGCCAGTCTTCGCTCTCAATGTGCATCAATGAGCCTTGGCCGCCCATGACCCAGTCGCTGGTTTTCCTTTCTTGGACCAATTTTCATACTACAGACTGAGAACATCCCACAAGAATTGCAGCTTTGGACTTGCTCTGAACCAGTCATCTAGCCATTACAAATTGACCCTTGTCAAAGTCACTCAAATCCTCATGCTTGCCCATTTTTTCTGCTTTCAACACATCAACATCAGGGACAACATGTTCACTTGCTTCCTTGTATACAGTATATCCCACCTTCAGGTGCCATCGTAACGAGATAATCAATGTTATTCAATTTTCCTATCAGTGGTCATAATGTTATGGCTGATTGGTGTATATGGCTGGCCACCATTGCTGCTTGAAATAAAAAACCTTTTTCTTATGCTTAGAATTTCCCTTTTAAACTCAAGTATGAAAAATGATACATTGTTTTTATGTGCATTTTCTTTGCCGGGATATTAAACGTCTGTACATATATATGAGTTATTATGAGATGTCTGGAAGAGATGTGCATTGGAATTTATTAAAGGGACAAGATAATAAGACCATGCTGGCATCTGCATGTACTTGTCGGCAGAACAGCTTTTTATTTCTATTCATTTATTACTTTGTTCATGCAAATACAGTATAAGATTGCCGATAAAAGATATAACTGATTGAAAGTAGCGACGTGTTCGCGGCAGCAGTTCACCTGAAATTGCTTTCTATGTCTTTTCTAGTGGAAGAAAACGTCTGATATTTAGTTGGTTTAGAGAGTTTGGTGTCTTCCTTTATCAGGAAATATATTTGAATAATTCAGCTTACTTCATAGGGGCCAGAGGCTTTTTGTATTAAAGGGGAAGTATTGTATATTGTATATATTCAGCATGAACATGTTTTAATTCGCTATGCTTTTCTTTAATCCAATTTTGTGTGTAATTTTACGTTTTTACATGCTTGCTCTTCCATATTTTTGCTATAGTATTAGGAGTAGAAGATTGCAGATTATTTACGAGCAGATTGTTCACCTGCCTAACAGCTGCTTAAAGTGGTTCCACTTTAAGGCCTCCTCCCCGGCTCCTGTTTGTGAAACTGAGCTTTTGGGGAGTCAGGTACCCAATATTTGACAGGTACCTGCTCCCACTTTTCTGTTCCGGTCACCTTAGGAGATGGGAAGTGGAAGTTCTCCTTCCCGAAGTCTTCTGAGACACATAACAGGTCCTAGAAGACTTGGGACTAGTCACAGAGAGCAGCGCCGCTCACGCATGCGCAGTGGGCACCTGGCTGTGAAGCCGCAATCTGTCACAGCCAGGTGCCCATAGTAGAGATGCCAGCGCCACAGATGGAGGACACAGGGAGAACACGGCTGTGGTTAGTGCATCGCTGGATCCTGGGACAGGTGAGTCTGTGTTTATTAAAAGTCAGCAGCTTCAGTTTTTGTAGCTGCTGACTTTTAATAAACAAAAAAAAATGTTGACTGGAACTCCGCTTTAATGCATTCTGGGCATTAAGGTAAAAAACCTTCTTTTGCTAAGGATACCCCCAGCCGCCCCCCCCCCCCCCCCCTTATATTTACCTGAGCCCAATCTCAATCCAGCAATGTGCATGAGGGCAGTGGCTCTCCAGGCTCTGTCCCTCCTCACTGGGCAGATTGATGGCTCCTTCTGCTGTCAATCAAACCCTATGACTAGGGAGTGGGGAGGAGAGGCCAAGCCCCGCTGTCTGTGTCAATAGATGCAGACAGGGCGGAGCAGGAGCCAGCCCGCGCGAGTGCCCCCACAGGGAGCGGCTTTCTATGGGGGCACTCACTGAAGAGGAGGAACCAGGAGCACTGGCAGGGGACCCGAGAAGAGGAGGATTAGGCTGCTCTGTGCACAAAGTAGGCAAGTAGAACATGTTTATTATTTCAATATTAAAAGAAAAAACAAACCTTTACAATCACTTTAGGGCCCATTCCCACTTGTGAGACTTGTCCTGTGACTTGGGACTGCAAAGTCAAGTCATACCCCATGATTTCCAATGAGTACTAATCAAATCTGTGCGACTTCAAGTTTTGCCTAACTTTGATGCAACCTTAGTGAAAACGTTGACAATGCAGGAGTACAATTGCATAGCTCCCAATTGTCCCTGATTACGAGGGACTGTCCCTCATCTGGAACAAAGTCCCTCTGTCCCTCTTTCATCCTCATTTGTCTATAATTTTGGTCTGATCTATATAGTTGTATGTAAAATGCCTTACTTTTCTATCAAAAAGTGTTTTATAGTGCTAAACCTTTCACCCAAATTCTAAATTGCTGCATTTGTAAATTCCGAAAGCCAATATATTAGTAGTGGTAAAAAAGCATTTGTGGGTTTACCCATCTTTTTTTGTGTGCAATTCTCCTTTAAGGGGGTGTGGCAGGGGGTGTGTCATATGCCTACATACTTTGGCTAATAGGTGTCCCTCATTCCCATCTCAGAAGGTTGGGAGGTATGCAATTTGAAGGCACAAGCAGAGAGTTATTACCCATTAACAAGTACATAAGCAAGTGGCAGGATCACCAAGTATTACTTTGATTGAAACTGCAGATTTAAAATGTATTAAAAATGGCTTTAAACAATGGGTTATTAGGTTCCCCTCCCATACAACTCTCTACTCTTCAATTTAATACCTTTTCTATTCCAACAAATAAAGTAATGTCATTTGTGTGTTCTTCTTTAAAAATAAAGGACCTCATTACTACTCCAGAAATACAATCGTCATATGTATTTCCAAATGTAGTATTGCACACCTGTTCTAAGTGGTGACTAAGCCCTTGTGTGAAACATGTTAGATGCTCTGTAGGCATCCAGCTTCCCATGGCTTTGAAATAAAACATCTCAGTGTAAATGTGCAGTGATTGCTGTATTCATTCTCTGTTGGGATTTATACACTGAACAAAATTATAAGCGCAACACTATTGTTTTTGCCCCCATTTTTTATGAGCTGAACTCAAAGATCTAAAACTTTTTCTACGTACACAAAAGACCAATTTCTCACACATCTGTCTAAATCTGTGTTAGTGAGCACTTCTCCTTTGCTGAGATAATCCATCCACCTCAGAGGTGTGGCATATCAAGATGCTGATTAGACAGCATGATTATTGCACAGGGGTGCCTTAGGCTGGCCACAATAAAAGGCCACTCTAGAAGTTTTATCACACAGCACAATGCCACAGATGTCGCAAGTTTTGAGGGAGCGTGCAATTGGCATGCTGACTGCAGGAATGTCCACCAGAGCTTTTGCCCGAGAATTAAATGTTAATTTCTTTACCATAAGCTGTCTCTAATGGCATTTCAGAGAATTTGGCAGTACGTTCAACTGGCCTCATAACCGCAGACCACGTGTAACCACACCAGTCCAGGACCTCCACATCCAGCATCTTCACCTCCAAGATTGTCTAAGACCAGCCACCTGGACAGCTGCTGGAACAATTGGTTTGCATAACCAAAGAATTTCTGCACAAGCTGTCAGAAACCGTCTAAGTGAAGCTCATCTGCATGCTCATTATCCTCATTGGGGTCTCGACCTGACTGCAGTTCATTGTCATAATGGATTTGAGTGGGCAAATGCTCACTTTCAATAGCGTCTGCCACTTTGGAGAGGTGTTCTCTTCACGGATGAATCCCCGTTTTCACTGTACAGGGCAGATGGCAGACAGTGTGTATGGCGTTGTGTGGGTGAGCGGTTTGCTGATGTCAACGTTGTGGATCGAGGGTGTCATGGTGGCGGTGGGGTTATGGTATGGCCTGGCGTATGTTATGGACAATGAACACATGCATTTTATTGATGGCATTTTGAATGCACAGAGATACCGTGATGAGATCCTGAGGCCCATTTTTGAGCCATTTATCCACAGCCATCACCTCATGTTGCAGCATGATAATGCACGGCCCCATGTTGCAAGGATCTGTACACAATTCCTGGAAGCTGAAAACATCCCAGTTCTTGCATGGCCAGCATACTTACCAGTCACTCATTGAGCATGTTTGGGATGCTCTGGATCGGCGACTTTGAACAGCCATGGAAGAGGAGTGGACAAACATTCCACTGGCCACAACCAACAACCTGATCAACTCTATGTGAAGGAGATGTGCAGCACTGCGTGAGGCAAATGGTGGTCACACCAGACTGGTTTTCGGACCCCCCCTGGACCCCCCTAATACAGTAAAACTGCACATTTTAGAGTGGTCTTTTATTGTGACCAGCCTAAGGCACACCTGTGCAATAATCATGCTGTCTAATCAGCATCTTGATATGCCACACCTGTGAGGTGGATGGATTATCTCAGCAAAGGAGAAGTGCTCACTAACACAGGTTTAGACAGATTTGTGACCAATATTTGAGAGAAATAGGCCTTTTGTGTACACAGAAAATGTCTTAGATCTTTGACTTCAGCTCATGAAAAATGGGGGCAAAAAAAGAGTGCTGTGTTTATAATTTTGTTCAGTGTACAATGTATAGAAGATAAACAGATAAGATGTGCAAGAAATGGTGCTGGTCTTTGGAGGTAAAGAAATGCACAATTCTGAGTGCAAAAAATGTGTTTTTGTGTGGGAGATACATGAACGCTCCAACAATGATCTTCCATTATTTGCTACCTTTTGGTCTGTTAAATATGCCATTGAAATTGTTTTGTATATTTTTTCAGAAAGTGCATATAAATATCTGTTGATAACTTCAGCTCTGGAAGATTTACCCCCCCCCCCCTTCATGACCAGATAATTTTTTGCAATAAAAAACTGCGTTTATTTAACTGACAATTGCGCAGTCGTGCAACACTGTATCCAAATAAAATGTACGTCCTTTTTTCCCCACCCACAAATAGAGTTTTCTTTTGGTGGTATTTTATCACCTCTGTGTTTTTTATTGTTGTGCAATAAACAAAAAACAACCAAAAATTTTGAAAAAAATAAATATTTTTTTTACTTTCTTCTCTAAAACATATTCAATAAAAAAATGTAAAAATATTTCTTCATCAATTTAGGCCAATATGTTTTCTGCTACATATTTTTCGTATAGGCAGGGGCGATCAAAGGGTTAACTGTGTGCCTAGCTGCTGTTTCAGTGTAGTGGGGGAGGTGCTTTTACCAGTAGAAGGCATGGTTTCTGCTTTACAGGAACACAGGATCCATGCCTTCCGTACTCACAGAATGGCAATCTGCCTTAATTCTATAAACAGATCGCCATTCTGTCTTTGTACAAAATGATCAATGGGACCCACTCATCAGCTTCTGCTGTGTAGAATCACAGGGGGAGGGAACCACCTGCATCACACACTCACCCCCGATACCCGGGAGTGCAGAGTAGTTGGTAAGCTGTTAAATATACTTCAAAATATATTTGTAGCCAAACCTTTTTTAGTTTTAGGCTTCAAGGGCACTGGACATTTTTTCTGCTGCCTTTTAGCGGCATTCTACACCCATATGCCTCTTATAGGTCCTGTGTGTTAGGCCATGTGTCCATGTCCAAGTGTTAGTGGAGTTTAAAGGTTGGGGTGTCCAGAAGCAGCAGTTTTGGTGGAAACATTTTTTTGACGCACCTAAAAGCACCTAAGTGCTAGGCTTGTTTATCGCTTGAGTGGTAATCCATTTAAAGGGCCGCAAATAAATTATTATTCCATCAAGTGGTAAATAATAAAGCCCAAGTGCTTGTCACATCTAAATGCGTTACACAAATTTACAAGCTTTAAGCATTTGTTTTCTTTTCATAGACTGCTACATGGAAGAAAGGAGTCTAGAAGAGTTAGTAAAATGTGCTAAACATAAGCAAAACTGCCAAAGTTCATTTTGCATGGATTTGCCAAATCTTGAAATTCAGAAAACTCAAACAAAGCAGGACATCACATTGAAATCTATGCCAAATCTTGATAATAAATTCTGGTAATTCCAATGCTAAGGCAAGCTATTGTCAAAAAATGGTACAGGGATCTGGATACTACCAGGGGGACATTTATTACCAAAGTGAAAGAAAGAAAGAAATACTGTGCAGTGGGTCCTTTTAATGAAACTTTGAGGGTGAAAGTGCATTAGGGTAAAACACCAATCCTTTAAATGACATGCATGGTAACAATACGATTCTCAAGAATAGCATTAGCACCACCATATACTTACATCACATACTTTTTATGTGTAATCACTGTGTGCTGTAAACTGCTTCCTACATTGCTCCTGTTTCTTCTTGCTGGAGGCTGCCATTTTCCTGAAGCTCAAAGCCCCTGAACAGCAGTAAATCTTTAGGCTGTCAACAGATCCGTCTATATAAATTTGGCAAGGTGCCTAAAAATTAAAAGCAACTAAGCATGTGCAGAGCAGGGTGAGACATTGTAATCCTGGATTTTAAACAGCATGGTCACTTATTTTTAATGTTTTAAATAGATATACCTGTAAAAGTAGCCAGTCTTAAGTGATATAGCTTAATTGTCTGACTACAGTTCCACTTTAAGTACAGCAGCAGCACAGGCTTTTTTTTTTAAACTAGATTTTGGCAGCTAATTTGTTATCCAATGTTATTAGGCCTTATTTTACTGATTGAAATAGCAGCCACAAATCTAAAAGGCATATGGAAGTTTTACTCTTAAAATAATAAAACCAAAAGCCCTCAACAGATTGGCTAGTGGCACAATAGTTTATTAGTATAGTTTGTAGGCTTCTTTTTTGCAGCACCATACTGCATTGTCTTACAATTTTAATAAAATGACAAATCAGAATGCACAAAAAAACTTCAAAACCACAATCCCTAATTCCCCAAACCATCTCTCATCCTTGTATTCCAAATCATACCCAAAATATTAAAAATATAGGTATGTGTTTGATAAAAATCGGCTAGCATCAGGACAGTATGCACACACCTAACTGGGCAGCAAATAGAAAGTGACAAGGCGAGATTTATCTTGCAATACCAATTAGTGTATTATTTGAGAGACAATAGCCATGAATATTGTTCAGTGGCTGGACAAAATGTAAGGACCTTAGTTAGGTTTTAATTTAAGAAGGAGGGACAAGGCAGGTTTCACCTTGAAAAAGAAATTAGAGTTTTTAACTTGAGAGACAATAGTCCTACATTTTGTAATAAAAACTACAATAAAACAAATCATCCCCCTAAGTCCCACTTTGTCCAAGCTTTTTGCACTGTAACACCTCTTACATAATCTAGTGCTAATTTTTTTCACTTGGGTTATTTTATTTTTTTAATTTTTCCTTTTAGATATATTTGCATGAAGCAGTCAAAAAGCAGGATCCATGGAAGACATTTTTCAAAATTTTTTGGTGATTTATTTTTGCTTTTTTTTTATGGTGATTTATGATGGGGGACATTGAGGGCCACTATATAGCACTCACTTGCTGTTGACTGCAAGGACCACTTTAAAATATAACCTGTGTACCGAATTTGCTGCTTGCTACTTTGCTTGTTTGATGAGATATCATGGATTCCTCCGGAGGTTGCCGACAGGTGAAAACACATGTTATGTCACAAGGCACAGAACATTTTTAGCACCTGACTGACAAGCTTGTAAAAAGATGTGCAAAAGGTTATCTTGGCATTTGACAGAGAGAGAAGAGAGATGCAGTGCAGAAAGCATATTATATAATAGAGCAGAGCAAGGATTACAAACAAAAATATGTTACGCCAAAGATAATTGAACCTCAGAAGCAAGAATTACAGATTTATGTTCTGTTGCTGATAAAATGCAAGGACAAACCTAAAGTTGATCTGTTATATTGTAGTGGATATAATGCTGTGAAGGAAGAGGACAAGGAAGGCACAAAGTACTTTGGTTCATCCAGTGCCAAAGGCATCAGAGTATTTTAGAAGTGATAAACAATTAAAGCACAATTAATATCATAAAATATACAGGTAATACTGTTACACACTTTTACAAATAAAAATATGTGTTAATGCAAGGTTAGGTCCTTGGCCAGTGATGAGCAGTTTATCCCAAGAATTATAACTATCCATAACTTTGGTTTATGAGAAGGTGAGCATTCTCTCCTCAAGAAAATGCATTGATTACTATCCAATATTTGGACTTTATAAGTATTTATTTATGCATGTAAAATTAAAAAGACAAGTTGAACCAACACGATTTTTCAAAAATAAAAAGCTAACATCTGTTTTAAAGTGTTCATGGATTTATTTTGCATCACCATGGGTGAGTATCAGATACTTCCTCCTTGCTGTGCTTATGGCTGGATGGTTATGCTTTCCTAGATGTTTGGAAACATAGAAACCCTGGGATCAGGGAATTCTCCTGCCTCTCTGAAACGTATCTTACACTTTCATGTATAGACATGCTACTCTCTATGGTGGATGGACTTTCTCTGATACAGGATGTAAGGTATTTGCTGTGGGAGCTTTCAGACCACTTTCCTAAGGAGATTGGCCTGAAGCTGGTTACTGGTCTGGGGTTCAAACATTGGAGAATGGTAGCTTAATGGTTGCAAGAGGAATACGGGAAACTGGGCTGTATATTGGCTATCAGTAATTGTTGGAAAGAAAATAGAGCTGCTATTTTAAATCAGTAGGAGGTCTTTAAAGCTACTCTCAGAGTGATTTTTATGAAAGAGGTCATAGACTTTTCTAAAGCCTTGGGTATAGATGTAGAAAGAGAGAGCAGGCAACCACGGCCAAGCATTTATATATATGTGACCAATCCCCGGCTAATTTCAATTCTTGGCACAAATATTTATGTGCCTTCCTTTGCTGTTAGCAGAACAATCTAGTAATCTAGTAAGAGCCAGCACCAATGGTGGCGCATTTTTGAGTTTGGGGAAAAAAATGGTCGCCTTTTGGCTTTTTTTAGCACAGCCCTCTTTTACGTTTCTATATTGCATATTTGTACTGCCCAGGGGGTTATACAGTAAACCCCCCTCCATTGCGGGGGTTACGTTCCGGACCCAGCCGCGAAAAGTGAAATTCCGCGAAATAGAAAAACCCTATTAAAATGCATTGTAGGCATGTTTATTTTACTGTCACTGTACGTGTAAAAGCATTTTAAGGTCTTTAAACACACTTTTAAAACAATAGAAACTCATTTAAAAACATAAAAGATACTAAGAGACATAGCAAGAGCTATGGAAAACACAAAAATATTTCATTTTTAATGATTTATATAGTAAAATAACATTACAAAAAAAAACGCGAATTACCGGGACCGCAAAAACTGAACCGCGATGGAGTGGGGGATTACTGTAGTGGAAGATTCTGGGGATGTATTATCCACATTTGAACAGTTTTATCAAACTATTTCTCAATCCCAGGGAGAGGTGCCTGAGTCAGATGTGATTTTTATATCTCTCATTTATTTACCTCCCCAAACTGAGATAGATGCTGCTATTGCCACCTTTGCCTAGTTCAGGATTATCATTTTGCCAAAGTATCTTTATATTCTTTCTAATGCCCCAAATTATGCTCCCAAACAACTTTTTTGATATAATAACTCTTTAATTCCTTTTTGTGGGGCCCAAAGTACCTAGAAGGTCATTGGAAGTCCTAAAATTACCTATTAGTAGAGGTGGGTTGGCATTGCCTGATCTGCATTTGTAGGATTGATTGATGTACATTTAATGGCGAATGTTTCCCCAAATAAATAATGTGGCAACAACTGTGGAGGCAGCAGTAACCACCTCTATGAAGCCCTTTTGTACTTCCTCTACAGAGGAGAAGTTCCTACGCCCGGAGGTACAGCCAAATTAAGGCTATCAAGAAGGATGCTTAATTAAGATGTGCTCTAATCAAATATCAAATAAGCCATTATATTTCTCCCCAAATGCCCTTATTTGGTGTAATCCTCATTTGGGTGATTTTTTTAAGTTGGAGGAGGGTTATCAATGGACATGCTATGGTGTTACAAATGTCCATCAGCTCTTTAAGGCTGAAACATTTAAAGCGGAGTTCCACCCTGGATTTTTTTTTTTTTTTTTTAATACCCCCGGGACAGTCAGGGCTAGTGCATTCCACAATGGCTAGCCTCTGATCTGTCCCGGGTTGCACTTACCTGCAAGACGAAATACTTACCTTGCAAACGTCTTGTCCAGCGCTGCCATCTCAGGTGTGGGCAGCTTGAAGCCAGCGCGTCCTCTTCGGCGTCTTCTTCCGCCTTCTTTGGTCCCACGATGCTCTGCGCCGGCCCCGACGTCACTTCCGGGTCGCGCGCGTCATCCCTCCACAGCTTCTGGGCATGCCCAGAAGCTGTTTAGAAGGGGATGACGCGCGCGACCCGGAACTGACGTCGGGGCCGGTGCAGGCGCAATGATTCCTGGGAGCGATGACGTTCAGCTCCCAGGAATCATTGCAGAGCCAGGAAGTGACGACGGGCCGCGGCCGAGGAAGGAGGAAGAAGGAAGTAAGGTAAGTATATTTTCTTCGCTACGAGGTAAGTAAAAAAAAAAATAATATGCGATTATCCATTTCTTTTTCAGGTGACCCGGAGCGAGAAGATGGAGGTAAGTATAAAAATAGGGTGGAACTCCACTTTAAATCCTTTGAGCAGATGCAGGCTGAATGGGATATACCATATACCAAGCTCATGTTAGTTTAAATAGTACAACTTAAACATGCTGCGATGCGGCAGTATGGTCTGGGGAAGGTAACTTTTTCCAACACTAAACTGGAAGCACTTCTTTTACATCCTGAACATAATAAACTAGTTTCTAGTTATTATTCGACCCTGACCCTAATAGATGGTAGACATAATCACTGGACCAGAGACAGTTGGTTTGCAGTCCACCAGATTTGACTGATGACGTATGGTCTGAAGTTCTTAATATAAATTTAAATACAGTTATTTCTTCTAAGGATAAAATGATTCAGAAGCGCTACTTAGACCAAACATATTTTATTTTACTTCCCAATGCTTATTTAAAAGGGGAAAACGGGACAATGCTGGCTCTCAAAAGTGTTTGACCTCTTTGAGGTCCTTTATCCATATGGTATGGAAATGTAATATGGTCTGACCATTATGGTTCAAGTCACCAATATCCAATACATTTGCTCTTCCAAATATATGTAACCCCTTGCTGGGTCGCTGGTGCTGTAATACAAAATTATTTATTAGATAATGCTATTAAAACTTTTTTGAGATTTCTAGGGGGGTTTTTTCTGTTTTTTTTTTTTTTTTGTGTAAGAATTGTGTGGAAGAATTGTGTATTGCTAGTACTGAATTGGACAAACACACATGTCTTTAGTTTGTCAGCATGAAAAAAGTTGGTTAATTCAGATACAGTATTCCTCTATACTGTATAGGATAACCCATGAGGCTAGGGGATGTCCAAAAAAAATCACCAAAATATGGTCCGACTGGGTTGAATCGTCTGATACAGTTGCTGAATATCACTATTGAGGACTATGTGAGATCCTCATGCAAACAGTATACGGTATTTTGCTAATGTTAATGATGGAGTTGCATTAAACAAAGCATCAATGAGGTGTGTGGTTTAGGGGAACGAGAGATAGGTATTAGTTCACTCTGGTGTGTTTCTTTTTTGAGAGTCTAGATGTTAGAATTGTTTGTATAATTTTCCTATATAAAAAAAAAAAAAAGCTCATGCGACTATGTCAACTGTGAAATTTTGTTCGTATTTTTGTGTACCTCCAAATGAGTGATTTATGTTGTTTGATGCTTTATTTTTACTGACCTTGTTGGATGATACAACTTTGATATACCCTTATGCTACATGTGTAGCCTTTGTTGTACATTAATGGGATATGGCAAGAAAAAACCTTTAAAAAATAAAATAAAAACGAGTATGGAGAGTTTCACTCCTGATCTGGTCTATAGGAAAAGAGACTGTATTTTTGTTACGGACCTGCAAAGCATGGTCAGAGAGAACCCAAACTTATCACCAAGGAGTAGAGTTCACCAAGGAGCAGAATCTTAGGATTGGGAAGTGTTCTCCAGTGCTTCTGATGGTGGAAATGGCTTGACTGCTTACTGCACCCAGATTGCTACCCTAGTTACTACCAGACAAAACAAGGTGAATGAGAAGCTCCAGTCATTGGAATGATACGTTGTGGATCAGTACTGCACAAGGGCTACTAGGAACTGAGTACAGCACAACATTCAGAGGTCTCAGGGGACTGGAGAGTGAACAAAAAAGAATTGAAGGATAGAGTATTACTCAGTCTAACGAATTCTAGGAACAGGTAAACAGGGTGCACAGCAGAACTTCCAGGGACTAGGAGTCACAAACTACAGGACTCAGCACTTTATGGAAAAATGTTGCTTAGGCAAAGATAGCTGATCTGAGTACAGCTTACCCAGAGTCACTGATTTCCAGACTGGGAATGAACTGGTCCTACATCAGGCAGAGTGTAGAAATTGGCAGTGTCGGAGGCTGGGTTTACATATTTGCGAATTGAATGCGGGTTTTTCCACATCCAATTCACATGACATGCGAGTGTGACTGATTCTCAATGGAGTCGCTTCACACAGGCCAGGGGCGGCTGCGGAGCGAACTGCAAAAGGGTCCTGCGCGTGTTTGGGTCCAGTCCAGGTGCGAATTCCGGAAAAAATGTGGACCCGATTCACACCTTAACCGGTGAACAGACACGCACCAGACCACGGACACAAACCCGCGGCCGCACATATGTGAACCTGGCCTAAGGCTTCCAAACCAGTGCATGAGTCAGGAGAGAACAAACCATCAATCAATAGGACCATAGGTAATATTTCAGCTTCACAGCCACAGTAAGGTAGAAGCAGTCCACCTGACTATAGGACTTCAAGGAAACAGATCAGCTTTAGGATGGGTCAGAGGCGTAACTAGAACCTTCAGGGCCCCGGTGCAAGAAACCATGAAGGGTCCCCCGGACCCCTGGCCGGGTCCCTTCTCTTCAAGCCTGGGGCTCTTCCCACTGATCCTGGGGCCCTTTACTCTTGTAATGGGGCCCTTTATCAGGGTCCTGCAGTGGGACCCTTTCACAAGTTCTGCAGTGGGCCCATTTCCTGCCATCTTGGGGCGCTCCCACAGTTGTGGAATGCCAGGGCCCGGTTGCAAGTGTGACCTTCGCGATCCTGGAAGTTCACCCTCTGGTGTCAGTAGTTTTTATTTTTTGGCATTTTAATTGTATTATTTTTTATCATTTTATTTATTTTTTTACAATGTCACTGACTATGACTCTGTCCATTCAGAAAAGGAAGGAGCTGGTAAATTACAGATTTACCGACCCCTTCCTTGTTCTCTATTGTGACAAATCCCCTGCAGCAGCCGGGGAAGGGAGCACAGTAGGGGGGGGGAACCAGGGGAGCACACAGGGGCCCAGAGACAGCAGAACAGAAGTGAACTGAATAGGAGGAGTGGCGGGGGCAGCATACAGAGGAACCAATCTCCTCCTTTTTCCTCCTGCGGCTACAGAAGGAAAAAGGAGGACAGTGATTTCTCTACATGCTGCCCCCGCCGCCCCTCCTATCCAGGTGTACAGGGGAGCTGCATGGGCCCCCTGGAGCATGGGGCCCGGTTGCAATTGCAACCCCTGCAACCCCTGTAGTTACGCCCCTGGGATGGGTTCACACTTATGCGATGCGGGAACCACAGCGATTCTTGTGCGGGTTCCTGATGGAATTGGATTGCATGGGTCTAAACACCCATGTGATCTGATTCCAGTGTGGACCAAAAAAAGGGTCCTGCATCGTTTTGGGCAAATGCAATGTGATTTTAGCCATACTAACTGTATGGCTGAATTCGCATTGCACAGACATCGCATGTGATGTACACAGCAATGCCGTGCGCATTACATGGGATGTCTGGCATTGCATTAGTGTGAACCCAGCCTTACAGCTGATATGTGGACTGCACAAGGTCTGAGGAAAGGAATCACCATATCTTCAAACCGGTACCTGAATCTACGCCTGTTATACCTGTCAATAAATAGAAAAGTGGTTGTGCGAATTAGGCCTTGGGCCACCTACAACTAAGAAGACCTCAATAGGTCACCCACGCAGTGGAAAAAATCCCAGCCACAAGGGGGACCATGTCTTTGTTAAAAGTATTACTTTTAACATACTACCCAAAGTTTTAAGTACTACCCAAAGTTGCCCTATGTCGACAGCAAGCTGGAGATCTACATCACACAGAGGAAACCGGTCCAAATGTGCAACGGTTCAACACACATCCTACACAGTGCTCCAATCAACAATGCTGCTCACTCTTCAAGGGCTGTATTAGACCACTAGAGATTTGGGTCTCTACTGTCTGTTTGAGAGCAGAGCAGACAGCCAGCACTGGGCAACTTGATATAGTAATAAATAACTTTTAACACATTAAGAAAACACACACGTGTTCTTTTACTTGCTATGCAGCTTGACATTTTTTTTTTTCCCTTAGAAAATAACAGCACCGCTAACAGGTATCGCTGGGATGATGAGAGTGGGATATAATTTAATTACACACCCATTGATTATTTTATTCCCTGATGATTTTATAAACTGAAAGGTGTGCATTAATCCTGCCTTTTATTGTTGCTAGAACTTCTCTGACTGTTTGTGTAAATGCATGGTTTTGTTGGAGAACGGTAGGGAAAATTATCTAATAATAGTATTGTTATGCTTACCTTTGACAAGTTATGGTTTACTAAATGGCTGAGAAATTCAAAGAAAAAAAATTAAGGCTTATAAGCAAACAATTTCCTCGCTGTTACCTAAGAAAGGGGCTGAGAGACATCTATTGGAAAGTAAATTTATGCAGAATTCTACCAGGGATTGTTGCTTATCTGGGTATTAAAAGCCGATTCTAGTCAAATTGTAAAGCAAAGCTATTGAATGCACAAAAAGTACACAGCTTACCTATGCAGGGCTTCCATTCCTCCTATAGGATTAGCTGTACCACACCAGGACATCCAATTACTTCAAGGATTTGTATAGGCATGACCCCAATTTATCACCAAGCCTCCCTTTCTCTGTCTAGAGCATGTCCCAGTATCACTTTTTTATTTTACTTGTACCTGTAGTCAGGAACAGCTTTTATCACCCCCTGTATGTCATCAACAGGCTTGCAAAATTCCTGCAGGGGCAGGTTGCTATTGCCGAAGGCATACCCCAAATCTTCAAGGAGTGCTTTCTCTCCACAGTGTGCAAGCAGGCTCTTGGGAGTCAAGGCAGTAACACTGTTTTGCTAGGAATAAAAAAAATAATAATAAATGTGCTCATTTCTATTTTGCAGATTGAGAAGAGAGAAGGTCACCTCCAACACTACTGTAAAGGATTTGCTGCCCTCTACTGTCTGTATTTGTGGATAACTGAGATGATTAAAACCACAGAGTTATGAATTATTATGCATATGCACTTTTTGTCTCTGGGAGGCTGGGCTGGAAACCCCAGAGGAAGGAAGTGAGGAGAGAGGTTTTGATATCCTTCTATGGAGCAGCTATTACCGATCCAGACTAGAAGCAGGGACTATTGATCAAACGTTTCTATGTTTATTAGTTTACTATTCTATTTGCATATAAGCCTTCAAAATGGTCCCCTCATGTTCTCATGTTTGGCCCCCATAGACTTCAGTGGAGTTTGCAGTTCGGGGTAGAACTTTTCCCCTGTTCGGGAGTTCTGCTGCGAACCGAACAGGGGGGTGTTTGGCCCATCGCTACTGAAGTAGCTGGGATCTAGAACTGCTGAGCATGGCAACCAATAAACTTCAATCTTTCATTTTCCAAGCTTAACTAAACAAGCTGAACATAGACACTGATTGGCTGCCATGTACAGCTGCTCGAGATTCTGTCTGCTTTAGTTCTGTTTAATTCTGCTCTATGGTACATCTGGTTATGGTATCCAAAATGCAGTGTGGCTTTGCATAAATGGGTGGAGCCAACAACTAATCTTGTCACTTCACTGGAATAATTTTTCCTGCATATCAAGAGCAAATTATCATACATTGCCTTCCGGATGTCGGGAATTGTATCACCTCCTGCTGTTGGCATTGTGGTTCCCGAACCTGTAGGTTGCAGTTTCGGTGTGCACCAGTGGGTGTCTCTAAGCAGTTCCTAGCAATTAGTCATCACCTGATGCTGGCTTCTGTGAGGATATTTAGTCCCTCCTCTGCTACTTGATCTTCCCTCAGTGTTCAGCCTTGTGACCTGATCCTTCTCCCGCCTGCTTGAGCCCGCTCCCGTGTATCCTCTCCTTGTCCTGACTTGCTCCCTGCTTCTCCTGCCCGATCCTCCATGCATGTCTGTTACTGACAACACCTCTTCAGTCTTACTTTGCCTTCTGTATATACTGTATTATAGTAAGTTGCTAGTTAGGTTTTCTGTCAGTTAGTTTGCTAGTTAGGTATTTTATCATTTGATTATGGTTCACTGATATCTTCATGTTTGCTGTGAATTCGGTTTGCTGGTGTTTGGATAAGGTTTTGTTTCACTGTTAATAAACTTAACAGCAGGGAAAAAAATTCCTTCCTGATTCCCCAGGAGGCAATCGGATATTCCCTGGATTAATCTCTGGTATTAATATTTATAACTATTAAAGAGGAGCTCTAGTCTTCTGTGTAAAAATTAAAAGTCAGCAGCTACAAAAACTGTGGCTGCTGACTTTTAATAAACAGCCACTCACCTGTCCCAGGATCCAGCGATGTTCTTAATTGAGCCATTTTTCCCTCTTGTGGTCTGTCCCCGTCATCTTAACTGTGGGCACCCGGCTGTGGCAGCTTAAGGCTTCACAGTCGGGTGCCCTCTGTGCATCTGTGAGCTGCACACGCGTGAGCCATGCTGAGCGTTGTGAATGGTCCCATAGTCTTCTGGGACCTGTCACATGTCCCAGAAGGCTGCGGGGAAGGAGGGGGGGGGGGGGGGAATTCTGCTTCTGATCGCCTGGGAAGTCAGAGCATAAGTGGGAGCAGGTACCTGTCAAAATCAGTGCGGTTTCACAAACAGGGGCATGGGAGGAGGCCTTAAAGCAGAGCTTCCCCTTTTGGGTGGAGCTCCACATTTTTACATATTTTTTTTTTTTTTTTTGCATTTAGGAATGCATCCAGCTCTTTTTTTTTCGTTTTTTTTAAAACAATCTACTGAGCTGGCCAAAACTAGTTCCTGAGGGAGTCTATTCCACGTTTTCACAGCTCTTACTGTGAAGAAAACTTTCAGTTAAATCTCTTTTCCTCCAGACGTAAAGAGTGCCCCCCTTGTCCTCTGTAATAACCTGAAAGTGAATAACTCCAATATTACACCATTATTATTGGAATACACCAAATTCACTATATGGTATTTATTAGTGATCAACTGATATCGTTTTTTTATTGCCGATACCGATATTTTGGTCATCGCATATCGGTATCGGCCGATATTTTCATACATTCAAAAAATAATATTTATTTATTTATTTATTTATTTATTTGACAGGTACTCTTGTGGAGGGATCTGGGGGTCTAAAAGACCCCAAACCCCTCCTCTGCACTTAAAAACATTCAAAACGCCAAGTTTGGCTGTTTTGAATGCTGTAATTTTTTAGAATTTGGTGCCGAGTACCCGGAAGTGATGTCCGAGTTTTACATGGAGACCCAATTGGAGCCGAATGTGGGTTTGATCGGGTCTTCTCTTTGGGACGGGAGACCCGGGCAAGCCGCGGAAGGCGGTGGGATGGGTGGACGTCCCCTCCTGCTCCTCTTAATGACAGCCAAGCGGCTTCTCAGCCACATCGGTTGTCATAACAAAACAAAACGTCGGCTATGGACGCCGGTACCGGGGTGATGCCTCTAGCTACAGGCATCACTCCGGTACAAGCACTTTCCCGAAATATCGGCAAAATCAATAACCTCAGGGGCCAATTCCGATATATCGGAGAAAGTGTATAATGGCCCCCGATATATCAGCTTTGCCGATAATCGGTCGATCCCTAGTATTTATACATAGTGATCATATCCCCCCTAGTATTGAGAGCCTTGAGCATAAAGCCTCTTATTTTAATACAAGATCATCAATGCAGTTTTTTGATAATATTCTGCAGTCACTGAATATTGGTATAGTCCACCACATATGAGGCTTCAACAAAAGCTGGTTTCAGGTCAACCCCTTCCCATTCACATACATTTTCAATATGGATAATTACTGTAATTAATGGTCCCTTTTATGAAGCCCTTAGGACATCCCCAATTGTGAAAAGTGCAGCAGTTCCTAATTAAAAATATGAAACACTATCAGTCCAGGCATACAAGGATAAAAGAAAACAATTAGTCATTTTCAAAGAGGGATTATTGTCAGAAGGGCAATATTTAATGGATGTTAGCATGCTATGTGACCAGCAGAGCGTGGTGGGATAGACCTCTGGCTAAATACTCTCTGATGTGAGAAAATGACAGTCAGCTACAATTTATTAGTGTTTAATCAATGCAACACAGCACGGGGCAGGTGTATCAGGGATACTTTTGTCTATTAGAATGATATAGGGGACATTCATCCATCACATCTAGACAATTTAATAGAATCTTGTGGGTTGGGGAACAGAAAAATAGCCTGAACATTACATATATTTTATATAGAGGCTTTTTTTGTATAGTGTGGACCATGTACTGTTACATGGTGCAGGAGCTTTAAGGAAACACATGTGGTTGGAAACAAGGGAGCTGTCATTGCTGAGTTGATTTTTAAAGGTGTAGTTTTTAAAGCCATCATCTCCGCTTTACTACTTCTAAAGCTGGATACACACTATCCAACTTTTGTGGTTAGATTTCCTTCAGATTTACCTTTTCTATGTAGTGCAAGGGCCTGCCAGATTGCATACAAATTTAAAGTGTTTAGGTCTGACCTCAGATTATATGGTTTTGGTAAGTCTAAAGGAAAAAGTCTTCAGAAAATCTTATAGTGTGTATGACCCATTAGTCAATGACCTGGAACAAGCAAGAGACTAAAGCCCCGTACACATGAGTCCAAATTCGGCCGGGAATTTTCATCCGATGACCGATCTGCCAATTTTCGGCTTGTTAGTATGATGCTTCCGACAACCGACTCCGACTTTTCGGCCGAAAAAATTCTGGTGTGCAGGCTATAAAATTTTTGTCCTCCGTCAAAAACACGTCCGATTTTCGTCTCATTAGTACAGATTTCGATGGGGAAAAATCTTATGAGCAAGACTGGGCATGCTCAGAGAAGAAAGAACACAAAGAAAGCAATCCAACACATGACATCACTTCTGAAGTAGAATTCTGTCGGTCGACAAAATTCGTGTGCAGTCTAGAGCACATTCCAACCAACAAAACACCACTCTGGACAAAAGATGGACGGCCGGTCGGCGGAAATTCGTTGCGTGTGTACTAGGCTTAAGGAGTGCTGATTTTTTTTTTTTGGCTTTGCTGGCTGCATGCTTGTTCCAGGTTAAAGATGAAGTTTAGCAAAAAAAAAAAAAAGCTTAGTTACATGTCTTACCTGTAATCAGGGCTTTTTTCAGCTGGAACTTGGTGGAACTCAGTTCCATCACTTCTGGCTCAGGACCTCTGCTCCAGTGGCACCACTGAGTGCATGATGGGGACAATGGAGATGCAGGTGCCTGGGGTGCAGTGCAGATGCCAACACCCCCACTGGATTATCTCCCCACAAGTAAGAGAGGCGGAGCTAACTACAGTGTGTGGGGAGGTACTAGAGCAGACTGCGTGCTTTGGCTTAATACAGCAACAAAAGTAAGACACGTGGGAGTTGGTGGAGAAGAAGAAAGGGAAAAGATTTAGGGGGGGGGGGTTGCATGCAGAGGTCAGAGCTGAAGAGGTTTGAAAGTGAGATATGGATGGGGGGTGCAGAGGTAAGCAGCTGTGGAAAAAGGCTGAACTCTGCACTCTGTGTGTGGCGCACCCCTGAACTCTGCACTCTGTATGCAGTGCACCGCTAAACTCTGTACTATGTCAGTAGCGTACTCCCGAACTCTGTGTGTAGACCCCCCCTTCTTAAACTTTGCACTCCTAGTATTTAAAGCCCCTTTAAGACCCTCCCACTGTTTGTGAAATTTGACCACACCCACTATTTGATGCTGGTCGGAGTTGACAAAGTTTGGGTCGTGGTTGAGTTCCTGTACCTATTTTCTGAGAAAAAAAGCCCTGCCTGTAATAAAGTATGTCCCATGATTTGCAGTCCACTGGATATTTGAAAAAAATCTTCACTGCAGGGCAGCCCTGTGCTCTTCCTGCTGATAATCTTCTGGAGCTACGGGGGTTAACAGCTTCATGTATTCAGGCTCAGCTGCACTAAAGATAATTTGACAGGGACACGCCCCCTCCTGCCCTCTCCTCCAATAAGAAAAGTTCTTCCACTGAATACTGAAGACTGTATATGGATCTGTGACTGTGAATAGGGGAGAGAATCATGTGACTGATCAGACTCTCCCCCATTTAGAGATTGTATTACAGGCATTGAAATCAGTGACATTTTTGGTTTTGGGTGTAATACCGCTTTAACAGCTTTGGAGCTCCAGGCTAAAAATAATTTGACAAGGCCACACCCCCACCTGCCCTCTCCTCCAATAAGAAAATTTCTTCCACTGATTACACTGACTGTGGTAGCATCTTTGAATGGGGGAGAGAATACCGTGACTGATCAGACTCTAAGCCCTCGTTCACACTGAACATGGCTTTGAAATCATGCGAGTTCAGCTGAAATCGCACGAGTTCAAAGCTGCATTTCAGTCTGACTTCGGGGGTCACTTGAAAGACATCTGTGTGGGTTCATGCACAGATGTCTATTGAACTCGCCCCCAAAGCCACCAAAAGAAGTGCAGGAACTACTTTTGGAAATCGGCGCAGAGCCGCAAAGTCACTGATTGGGATGCTTCTATTGCTGGCAATAAGCTCCAATTTGACATGCGATTTGACCTGTCAAATCGCATGTCAAATGGCGCTGATGTGAACGGGGGCTAACCCATTTACAGGTCCTATTACAGGTAGTGTAACCAGTATAAGAGCGCAGAAGGGGGAGTGTCCCTGTCAAATTATCTTTAGTGCAGCTGAGCCCAGAGATCCAAAGCTGGTAAAGCGCTATCACACCGAAAAATGTAATATATTACAGCTTATCCTTATTGTGGTGGCTGCATTTCTTTTCTTTTTTTTTTTTTTTTTTTTGGGGGGGGGGGGGCTTTTTCCCCTGTTTTCACCCTATGATCTGGCCAGTAACACATCTCCTGCTTTAGAGTGCCCCCACTCTGGATGAAGGAGCACAGGGGCACCTTTGGACAGCAGCATTGTCAGTCAGGGGGCAGGCGATTGTTTAATGAACTAGAAGATTTAGAAACACTAACACATTGAGCCCCTGTTCACACTGGGGCGACCGGGTCACCTGACAGGTCGCTGTAGGTCGCCTTCCATAGAGAAGCTGTGGACCCATTCTAATAGGAGCGACACA
This sequence comes from Pelophylax lessonae, assembly GCF_965119305.1. Lineage (NCBI taxonomy): Eukaryota > Metazoa > Chordata > Amphibia > Anura > Ranidae > Pelophylax > Pelophylax lessonae. The sequence continues at coordinate 58,631,550 of NC_138775.1, forward strand.
AGTCGCTCCGACTTAGAAAAAGGGTCCGGAGCTTCTTTGGGGCGACCCGGAGCGACCTGCATAGACTTCAATGTTATGAAGTCTATGCCGGCCGCTTCGAGGTCGCGGTGCGAGCAGCGCGCCACGACCTGTGAGGTCGCCCCGGGAAGTAGCGTCGCCCCAGTGTGAACGGGGCCTGAAGCCCAACTTCAGATAATACTATATAATCTTTTCTATTCGCTATTCGGGAATCCTGCATTACTTGTATGTCCTTGTACAACTTTTGTAACCTAGCTGTGGTCATGAATCCTCACTGTACATTTCTAATGTCATGATTTATCCTGTTACATTTGAAAACTCAATAAAAATGATTGAACAAGAAAAAAAAAAAAAATACAATATAATCATTTAAAGCAAACAGCTGTTTTTCCTTTTTGGGATAAAGATTTGACATAAATCTTTTGAAAAACAACAGATTTACTGGTCAGATCAGCAGATGAAAATAGAAGAAAGAAAGCCTAAAAAAGAAAAGGAATGCATCCATCACATCTAAGAATTGATAATCTGGAATATAATAAATGCTTGCTTTTGGGTTGATTAATGCTTTAAATCACGCAGCATGGAGGAGATCAGTAGAGCCGGGTGCAAAAAGAAAGAAAACAAATGAAATCAGTATTTTAGGAAAAAAGAATGGCAATTGTTTATGGCACACAGGGATTTAGCAAACCAAATGTCCTCCAGTTTGGGTTTAGATCTACATTACAGCTGGCTGGTACACTTTATACACCAGCACTTATCTCATACAATAAACATATACTGTAGAGCTTACATCTTTTGCAACTTTTCTTGTTGCACAGTAGTTGCTGTCCTTGGTGCTGAAGCATAATACCAGACCAAGTCTTCTAGGGCTTGCAGTCAATGCTTATTATATTGTCATGCCATTGAATGGTAATTTTCATGGTAATATATAAAGTATTTTGAGGAGTATAATGTAAAAGCCCATTTTCACTGACCTTCCTTTCACGCTTCAGTTCATCTCTTTCCCACTTTGATATGACCCTCAATTTTTTTTTTTACTTACTTAGGGGTCTCAAACTGGTGGCCCTCCAGCTGTTGCAGAACTACAAGTCCCATTGGGCATTGCAAGGCTGACACTTACAAGCATGACTCCCATAGTCAGAGGCATGATGGGACTTGTAGTTCCGCAACAGCTGGAGAACCGCCAGTTTGAGACCCCTGACTTACCTTTTTTGGATGTCTTTGGCTGGTCATGTGATGAGCAATGTCCCCTCACTACCCCAGTGCTGGGTGGTCCTCAAAAATGCAGAGGGTGTCCTTGACATGATGATGTTGGTGCGGCTTCTCTGCATTGGTGAGTGCTCCCTACACTTACAGTAATGCCTCGTACACACGATCAGTTAATCATACAAAAAAAATTGCTTTCAAATTGATCGCACGGTAATCTGATCGTTAGTACACAGCTTTCGACAGCCGATCACGGCCTTTCGTCCAGCAAAATCCGAAGGGACAAACACGAAAACTTTTGTCGTACGATAGCATAGCGAATGACAATTGTTTAATCACTTGCCGACCAGTCACTGGGACTGTACTGCGGCAAAGTGGCTCGATTCCATCCAGCGACGTACTCCTCCCCCTGTAGTAAGCGCTCACGCGTCGCCGGAGGCGCGCTCCTGCTGTTTTCAGTCACAGCGGGAGTTGGGCCAGGGGAGGAGAGGCGGCGATCACCGCTGCTCTTCCCCGATCATCGGGGAATCAAGTTTGGGGATCCGCCCGCTTGTGTAAACAAAGCGGGCGGATCTCCTAAGTGACAGGCAGGGTCAGATTGCAGGGTTCAGCATCCCTCTCCAATAAAATGAACCCCTTCCCTGCCAGTGTCATTTTTACAGTAACAGTGCATATATATATAGCACTGATTACTGCAGTAATGTCACTGGTACCCCAAAAAGTGTCAAAAATGTCAGTCAAGGGTCCGATCTGTCCGCCGCAATGTCGCAGCCCCGCAAAAAAAATCGCAGATCGCCGCCATTACTCGTTAAAAAAAAAAACACCAAAAATGACAGAAATCGTTCCCGTAGTTAGTAAACGCAATAACTTTTGCGCAAACCAATCAAAATACGCTTATTGTGATTTTTTTTACCAAACATAGGTAGCAGAAAGCAAATTGGCCAAAAATGTAAAAAAAAAATAGATTTTTACATTTTTTTGGGGGGAATTTCATATAAAAAAATTTGAAAAATATTGTTATTTTTTCAAAATAAACGCTCTTTTTTTGTTTATAGTAATTTATTTATTTGTAAAAGTAAAAACCGCACAGATGATCAAATACCATCAAAAGAAAGCTGTGTTTGTGGGAAAAAAAGGACGTACATTTCGTTTGGGTACGGCGTCGCACAACCGCGCAATTGTCCATTAAAGTCGCACAGTGCCGAATCGCAAAAAGTGGCCTGGACGTAAGACAGCAAAATCCTCCGGTGGTAAAGTGGTTAATCAGTTCAGTATGCGTTCGCTAAAAATCGTTAGACAAAGACCACGCATGATCAGAAACACAAAAATAACCCGGAAAAAGCCTGGCTGCCATTGTTTTTGTTTTGCACTATCCGATACATAGCTACACAACCAGGAAGCTTTTCTAGAATTGTAAAAGAACGAAGAAAATCATACGTTTAGTACACATTGTTGAATTCGATACTAGTATCATCTAACAAAATGCAAACGATAAGTCATCCGATTATCTGATCGTGCGTACGAGGCATACGAGTGTTGCATATGGATGTCATTGAACCTGGAAGAGGAGCTGCACTGGGCTGCAGTAAATATTGTACAGATTTTTTTTTTTTTTTTGCCCCTTGCCGGAGCAGGTGGGAAAATAATGCTACGGCGGCCAGTTTAGCAGCACAGAGGATCGGTTAATTAAATCTTTTTTTTTTTTTTTTTCCCCGAGACTAAAATGAGCAATAAACCCTTACAGTATAGGCACAGCCCCACTGCAAGGGATAATATTTTAGTTGCCTGGAGCTGGGCTTTATGGCCCAACTCTACTTTATCCTTCACTCTCCCAGCAGATGGCACTGTTTTATGCTCTGCTAGTGGACTGTCCCACAGTGCCATCATGTCCAGTTTCGGGTTATGGATCCTGCTCTGTTTTTGAGAACATCAGGACCCTAGACCGCTGGAGTAGGAGGGGAAATGATGGCACAGGGAGCAGTCTAGCAGCACAGAGATCACTTAAAGTAGTTGTAAAGTCAGATTGTTTTTTATATTGATGTATTCTATGCATTAAGATAAAAAGCCTTCTGTGTGCAGCAGCCCCATCTGAGCCCCATCTCTATCCAGCGATGTCCACGAGTGCCTCAGCCATCCGGGACTCTCTCTCCTAGTTGGGTAAGATACAGCAGTGGCGCCATTGGCTCCTGCTGCTGTCAATCAAAGTCAGTTAGCCAATCAGGAGAAAGCTCTGTTTCTGAATCGATATACGGAGCCGTAGCTTGGCTCAGGTACCCCCATATCAAGCTGCTATATCAAGGGATAATATTTTAGTTGCCTGGAGCTGGGCTTTATGGCCCAACTCTACTTTAGTTTTTTTTATTGTTTTTTTTATTAGTGTCCCACAAAGGGCAAAAAAAACAGTACTTGATGCAATAGCGTGGGACACTGATTTGAAAAAAAACGTAAGTGGAATAAAAACGTAAGTGGAGTTGGGCCATAAAGCCCAGCTCCAGGCAACTAAACTATTATCTCCTGCAGTGGGGCTGTGCCTACACTATAAGGGTTTTATGCTCATTTTGGTCGAAGGGGAAAAAAAGAGGATTTAATTACCACTTGCTGACCGCCAGCAGTACATATACTGCGGTAGGTCGGCTCTGTCCCGCAAAATGACCTAACTGTAAGAAACTTTTCAGGACCATGAGTGGGGGCGCACACGCGCCTATTTACCGCATGGTAAGCTGATCTGTGGGTCCGGTGGCTCCGATTGCCTCTGGGCACCCTCGATCAATCCCGGTGGAGACAGAACGGCGATCTGTCAGCAATGAACACAGGGCTCCTGCGTTCCTCCTATTTATTCTGTGTTCATTCCATAAGTACATCCCCCACACAGTTAGAAAGCACTCCCTAGGGACACATTTAACCCTTTGATCGCCCCTGGTGTTAACCCCTTCCCTGGCAGTGTCATTATTACATTAACATTGCATATATTTAGCACTGATTCCTGTAGTAATATCACTGGTCCCCCCAAAAGTGTCAAAAATGCAAATCGCTGATCGCCGCCATTATTAGGAAACTAAAAAATAAAAATGATATAAATCTTTCCCCTAGTTTGTAGACGCGATGACTTTTGCGCAAACCAATCAATATACTCTTATTGGGATTTTTTTTTTACCAAAAATATGTTGGCCAAAAATGATGACAAATTTTGATTTTTACATTTTTTATTGGGAATGTTATATAGCAGAAAGTTAAAAATATTGTTTTTTTCAGAATTGTCGCCTTTTATTTGTTCACAGCGCAAAAAATAAAAATTGCACAGGTGATCAAATACCACCAAAATAAAGCTCTATTTGTGGGGAAAAAAGGACAACAATTTTATTTGGTTACAGCGTTGCAGGACTGCACAATTGTTAGTTAAAATATTGCAGCGCCGAATCGCAAAAAATGGCCTGGTCATTAAGGGGAAAAATCTTCCAGAGGTCAAGTGGTTAAAGCTTGATATTTGAAGTGGTTAAAGTTATTGTAAAGTCTTGTTTTTTTTTCTTTCTATTTTTTTTTTCTATTAAAATAACAAACATCACAGGGCAGCCCGGATCCTCCTCTTCTCGGGTCCCTGCCTCCTGTCGACTGCCCCCACAGTAAGCAGCTTGCTATGGGGGCACCTGAGCCAAGCTACAGCTCCGTGTATCCATTACATGATTGGAGTGGGCAACTTGATGGCAAACGAGGTTTAACATTGAAACATTGAAAGGGATTCCAGAATGGAGAAGGATCTTAGCATCCTAGTAGAAGACAGACTGAGCAATGTAATGTCTAGCTGCAGCAAGCAAAGCCAGCAGAATATTGGCATGCATTAAAAAGGGGATTTACTCCAGAAATAAATCGATAATTCTGCCTCTTTATAAAACTCTGGTTTGGTCACATCTGGACTATTCCATCCAGTTCTGGTCACCAATTCTCAGAAAGGTTGTTCTGGAACAGGAGAGAGCTCAGAGAAGGGCAACAAAATTAAGGGGGCTTGAGGACCTCAATTACGAGGAGGGACTTCAAGCGCTAAATTACCTCTCCCTGGAGAAGAGACGCTTGAGAGGAGATATGATAGCAATATACAAATATCTCAATGGTGATCCCAGAAACTCTCTTTCACAATTGGTGGTGTCAGCAGGAAGTATTGGTAGTATAAGGCTAGGTTCACACTTACATCACATGTGATTTGCACCAAATTGCTGTGCAGATCACATGTGATGTCTGTACGATGCAAATTCGGCCATACTGTTTTTTGGCTGAATTCGCATTGCATTCAGGCCAAAATGGTGCAGGACCCTTTTTTTGATCTGCACTAGAATCGGATCGCATGGGCATTTACACCTATACAATTAGATTCCTGTAGATTTTCAAAGTTCGCATTGCGATCTGCGAACCGATTTGGGGTGTTATTAACTTTACATTGAGTAAGTTTGCACTACAGTTTGCAGAGAGCAGTGTTAACTGCCTGCGAGTGACATGTGACATGTAATGTGGGAACCCGCACTGGAATCACGCTGGTTCCTGCATCGCACAAGTGTGAACCCAGCCTAAAATAACTCTTGGACGTGAATCTTAGTGAACACATTATACAGGGATAATGATTATCTTCACGAACACACACCCACTCATGTTGAATTGGATATGGACTTTATGGATTTATCTTTATTTAACCTTACCAACTATGTAACTATGCAGGTGTAGCACTGTCCCCATAGGGCTTGCTGTGGGATGACTTCTTAGGCCTCCCTCCTAGGCCTGCAGACAGTTGCTGGGGGTTTTTCACACATCCATCCTTACTCCCGTTTGCTTGTTACTCAATAAACAGTCCAGGGTGTTTGGTTTTGTATTTATTGTGGAATTTGGATGGGAGAAGGGAATAGTGGGATACTCCAACTTAACCATTCACAGTAGATAGGGACAACTCTCACTTGGTCTCACAAGATTACTTGTGGAAGCAGACACACTGCTTTTACCATACTGCCACTAGTATGGGAGAATTGGTCTTCTTGTTCTCTCTAGCAGCAGACTTGATGCAACTACTTTATCTTTAGGAAACTCTCTAGCATCCCCTTGACTGACAGCGGTCCACTGACTCTTCTACTTAAATGAGATGGTCCTCTCAGGTCAGGCTCCATGACACAGATCTTTACTCACTGTATGCAGAATCAGATCCTTTCCAGTGTCTCCCTTCCATTCAGCTCTGCATGACCTCTGGGTTCAGTTTCTTTCTGACTTTCCTGCCCTCAGGTCAGCTACCCAAGGGCGCATTGTAACTTCTACAGAGGAGAGGCAGCCGCCCCCTTCCTCCAGGACCTCGCTCTCCAACCGAAGACCCTGAGTACATCTGCCTCTGGCATTTATAAAGTCACCCAGCATGCACCGAGGCACTTTCCTCTGCCAATTGCCAGGGCTGTACCAAAGCCTGTGCCCTCACTTGTCAGGTTTCCTCCCACTGTCCAATTTGCCTCCTTATTGGACCAGTGTGAAACATTCAGACAAGCTGAGCTGGCCCGGAACACCATGAGCAGACCCTACTAATGGATCCTGCTCCCTGGTAGGCAGAGAGCACTATAAATTTACCTGGCAATCTTCCTGGTAATCAGGAAGACCCAAAAACTATACTCTCTTCTAGCACCTACCTAAAAGGGTGCTACACAGGTTGCCTGCGGTAGTGGTCGCCCGAAATTATGCACTCCTAAGGAGCCTCACCACCCAGCCCCCCCTGCCAGCACAGCTGAGGAAAACTAGCAAGTGGTAACCAAACTAAACAAAAACTCTCTTTAAAAAGGTAATTTTACCCATTTATATTAATAAGCATCACATTTCATATTATGCCATGCATCATCTACCCGCACAGTATGTGAACATTGATGTGTTGGCTCTACATCTACTTTAATAAAGCATATGCGGTGTAAGGTCTGATCTATGTGACTGCATGGCGCTCACACACAGAGCAGCAAAGATGGTGAATAATTTAACCTTAAGAATGAATTTGTTTTGCAAATCAGTGAGAAGGCAGCCAATAGGGGGCTGTGAGAAGTGCGAAGAGTTTTTCCTGAATGGAGGAAGAAAAGATAACAGAAGCCATTAATCACAGAAAGGCTGCGAGCTGGGATCAGAAGATACTGGCGCCAAGTCACTGCGCCACCAGCTAATCCTTTTACATTTCCTTATGCGAAACTGATCAATGCGTGCGTGGGAACCTGATCCTCGGAGCAAACTCACTCCCAATCCAGACATTTGTTTATGCTGTCATTTCAAAGCTTGTTACCACCCTCGGCATGACTTTTCAAAACTAGCATGGCACAGTGGAGCCCTTTGATTCTTCATGCACAGGGGCAGCTTGGCCTGTATGCATCAATTTCTGGTGTTTTCGGGCCCCCGGAGGCACAGCTGCAGCCAATGTTCCCTCTAATTTTTTACTGTGCTGAGCAAATAAAAAAATCTATGAGCGCAAACCTTTAGACTGAGCAATTTCATCAAAAATCTTATATTGTCACAAAAAGTCCCCAATCAATGCAGAGTGCCCACAGCATTGCCCCCAATCAATGCAGAGTGCCCACAGCATTGCCCCCAATCAATGCAGAGTTCCCATAGCATTGCCCCCAATCAATGCAGAGTGCCCACAGCATTGCCCCCAATCAATGCAGAGTGCCCACAGCATTGCCCCCAATCAATGCAGAGTGCCCACAGCATTGCCCCCAATCAATGCAGAGTGCACTGCCCACAGCACTGCCCCCAAACAATGCACAGTGCACTGCCCACAGCATTGCCCCCAATCAATGCAGAGTGCCCACAGCATTGCCGCCAATCAATGCAGAGTGCCCACAGCATTGCCCCCAATCAATGCAGAGTGCACTGCTCACAGCATTGCCCCCAAACAATGCACAGTGCACTGCCCACAGCATTGCCCCCAATCAATGCAGAGTGCCCACAGCATTGCCGCCAATCAATGCAGAGTGCCCACAGCATTGCCCCCAATCAATGCAGAGATGCCAGCGTTCCCCCGCGAGACCCGTGCACTTACCTCACGGTTACGGCAGCTTCTCTTCAGTCCTCTCGTCCCCGCGTCTCCTCAGTCCTCCCGCTTCCTCCTCCGCCAATGGCATGGGGTTTGCCTTTCGGCCAATCAGGAAGCGGGAGGATTTACCCCCTTAATTCCGGAGTTGATTTACTAAAGGCAAATAGACTGAGCACTTTGCATAGTGAAGTTGCACCTTGCAGGTGCAGTTGCTCCAGAGCTTAGTAAATTAGGTAAAGTTTCACTTTACAAAGAATACCCAATCACATGCAAGGGAAAAAAAAAAAACAGCATTTTTGCTTGCACACGGTTGGATGACAGAAGTCAGCAGAGCTCCGCCTCCTTTACTAAGCTCTGGAGCAACTGCTCTTGCAGAGTGCAACTGCACTTTGAAAAGTTCACAGTCTATTTGCCTTTAGTAAATGAACCCCTCTGTGTTTAGGCATACACTCCGACCGCATAGAGCCCTAAATATAAGTACAGCTCAGTACGGCACCTAGTCCATCTGCCATGCATTTCATGCTGTCATAGATTTTGTCAGGCTGCAGGCAGCAGGGCTCTGCATTGCACCCGTGTTTCCCAGAAAACACTGAAATTTGATGCACATGGGCCACAATTTTTGTTCCCTATGTGATGAAAAAAAGTTTAGTAAAAAAGTGTAAAAAATGACACCCAAGCACCTAAAATACTGCCCCAAAACATGTCTGAGCCACGCCCCCCCTTCCACACCTATACAGATGTAAATGCACGCGTTGTGCTTTTAAAAAGGGGTGGGCTATTCTCAGGGATATCTGCCCTACACCCGTCCATCTAAATGCATGTGCTACCATTGTCGCAGACTCACTGAAAATAGAGTTAGGTCCACAGAAAATGGGGTGCCTTGCCGGGGCTCTGTGGCTTACGCATGTGTAGCACTGCCCCCTAGGGAGCTGCTGAGATTGGATTCCCCTGGGTTACCCATAGCAATAGTCTGTTAAAACTTATCACTTTAAGTCCTTGGCTCAGTCAATGAACAGTCCAGGGGATTTAAAAAAGATGTCTGAAGATAAAACCACAACCACCCACCCGGCGCTTATGGATAAAATGTATCAGTGTTAAAGGATAGGATAATATAAAAAATATATTAATTAAAATATATTAAGTATGTCTTAAATAATCATATAAAATCATATAAAATCATGTAAAATATGTGTATCCTTGTCCTCAGTTGAAGTCCCACGTGACGAAACGTGTCAGAACGCACGTACTTTGCTACCCTGGAGACAGTAGGAGGTACCAACTGAGATTCCGGAACTCGCCGGGCGGCTGCAGAGCGATACATCCTGTAACAAGGAGACGCCTTGACTCGCGGTCGGCGAGCAGCGGTACTATCCCAGTCCCAGATATTATTGTATAAAGCGTGTGAAGTTTCATGAAATGTAAGATTCCTGTTGTTTGCTTGCATTGGTTTCTGGATGAGATACGGTGCCTGATCCTGAGCTTGAGGAAATCCCTTGATGATATCCCTGGGTGGAGTATAATCATTGGAAATGGCCGGTTAACCAGAAGCAAGGGCTCATGCAGCTTATGCATACAGGCTTGATTCAATGTGATATGTGGTGAGTGTCCATTGCATAGGGGAGCACAGTCGGTGTGGTGAAGGCTTCTGAACCTTTGTTTGAAAACACTGGTGCCTCGCATCTGAGGAAGATTTTACATGCTATACCTGGTTACCTTTAATATGTTTGGACACTTTCAACTCTGAACATTATGAACTGTTTCAGATAGGTGGAGAGACTCTTTTAACATGCATCGCCAGTGTATGTTTAAGCGCTGCTGAATGCTTAATATGCTTGATTAGGATACAAGTCCAGGGGATTTGTTGGGGTTTTTTGTGTTTTATTTAGAATGTGGATGGGAGAAGGGATGAGTGGGATACTCAGACCAGAACTTTGCACAATTTCTGGGGACAACTGACTGTAGTGTGCAGCAAGGCCGCTGCTTCACCTCGCCACTGAATTGAAGTAGAAGAATCTGAACTCCTGTTTAGGTTACTCTTCAGGATCTAACTTGGCCCCCCCTTTCTCTCTTGCTGTGTGTGCTGAGCTCCTGTCCACTGACATTTCACTGGAGCGGTCCCCTTCCTGGTCAGACCCCCAGCACGCTTCCTGGTACTCACGGACACTGTTTTTCCCTGGGTTGCTTCTGCCTTCAACTCCCTTGTCAGCATCCACTGGATCTTTTATGGGCTTTTTTAATTGCTCTATTGTATTTATTACTAATAGTGGAGACCAGTGACACCAATACAGTGATCAAAAAATAAATAAAAATGACATAAATCTTTCCCCTAGATTTTTGCCCTAACCAATCAATATACACTTATTCTGATTTTTTTTTTTTTTTACCAAAAGTATGTAGCAGAATACAAATTGGCCTAATATTATGAAAATTTTTGATTTTTAAATTTTTTTTTATTGGGAAAGTTATATAGCAGAAAGTGAAAAATTTTTCTTTTTTTTTTTTTTTTTTTTTTAGAATTGTCGCTCTTTTTTTGTTTATAGCGCAAAAAATAAAAACCGCAGGGGTGATCAAATACCACCAAAAGAAAGCTCTATTTTTGGGGAAAAAAGGACATTAATTGTATTTGGGTACAGTGCCACAGGACCGCGCAATTTTCAGTTAAAATAATGCAGTGCTGAATTGCAAAAAAATGGCCTGTCATTAAGGGGGTAAATCCTTCCGGTCCAGAAGTGGTTAAAAACTACACCACGGCTGCCTGCCTGCATTGAGAAGGCTGCTGATTCACATATGTGAACCGGAATGCTGTTCAAAACGCATCCGATTTGCATATATGTAAACAGAGCCTAACCCTAGATTCACATCTATGCGGCTGCAGTTGATGCAATTTGCTGGCGCGTTTTACAATGCGTTTTTAAACCTGCGTTTTATGAATGTACTTTTTATGGGTTTTACGTTTTTGTTTTCTCTCTTTAACAAATTGTGAATAGCTAGTTGTTAAGGAACAGGCTGGGAAGCCTTCCGCCACGTCCTTAACAACTGATGAGTCATCAGCTGTCAGCGGGGTTCCCCGCTGACAGCTGAATATGAAAAAATATAAAAAAAAAAAAGAATTGCCTTTGGGTCTGGTATAAATTTTGAGGGAAACCCCACGCCATTTTTTATTTTTTTTATTTTGGCGTAATTGTTACCTCAAAATTCATACCAGACCCAAAGGGCCTGGTATGGATTGGGGGACCCTGGCTGTTTTCCCCCCTATTTTTTTTATTGCTAGCAATTCTTTTTTTTTTATACCCAGCTGTCAGCGGGGATCCCCAATGACAGCTGATGAGTCATTAGTTGTTAATAACGTGGCGGCTTCCTGGCCCACTCCATAACAACCAGCTATTTATGGAGAAAAAAAAAAAACGCATGTAAAAACTTTTTGTTTGCGTTTTTGGTGCTGTTCCATTGCAGTCTATTACACACAAAACGCAATCTGCTGCGGAAAAAAAGTCTCTGACCCTTTCCAAAAATGCAGCGGCTGAAAAACACATAGATGTGAATGTGCATCATAGAAAACAATGTTAAACGGACTGTGGTGTGTTTCTGCAAATCACAAAACACACAAAAAAAATTGCAAAGTTGTGAACCTAGTGTAAATGATCATACCAATCTATCTACTATTCCCATGATTGAATTTTCCATCCAGGACTTGTAATTTTGATGAAATAGATCGGTTTTGCTCAGGAGCGATCAATGACACGGTATGTGTCTTTTCGATAATTCATAGATTCAACACGATTGTTTAAATCTGTGAACGATCATAACATGTATTGCCACCATTAGGTTTCATAATAGATAGGTATATATTATATAGAGAATTCCCTGCACTCATCCTTTAAAATAGTAAGTGCCGATTCACATATATGTGATGACAGACATTGCATGTGATTCTGAGCGCACTGCTCTGCAAATCCCATGCGATGTCTGCGCGATGCAAATTCAGCCATACAGATTGTATGGCTGAATTTGCATAGCATTCGGTCCAAACTCTCACAGGACCCTTTTTTGGGTCCGCACCAGAATCGAAATTGCATGGGTGTTCACACCTATGCGATCCGATTCATGTCCGAACTGACAGTTTGCATTGCGATAAGCAAACTGATTTGGGGGTGTCATTAACTCTGTGTTGACACCCCCAGCGATTCCCATATGGCAGTGTGAACTGCCTGTGAGTTGAATGCAATGTGGGAACCGTAGTGGATATGCAGGGTTCCCACATTGCATATATGTGAACCAACACTAAGAGCCGGTTCACACTGAGGCGATCTGACTTGCCGGGGCGACATGCACGGACTTCATATCATTGAAGTCAACGCAGGTCGCCCCAAAGTAGTACAGGACCCTTTTTCTAAGTCGGAGCGACTTGTGTCGCTCCTATTAGAACGGGTCCTGTGCTAATCTATGGCAGGCGACCCACGGCGACTTGTCAGGTGACCAGGTCGCCTGTCAAGTCGCCCCAGTGTGAACCGGCTCTTAAAAAGTAGTGAAAATGTTAACCAGCAGCAGTACTCAAAGTTATAATAACTTTCTAATAATAAACTAAAAGCACCACTAAAATCACCAAAACCCAAATCCAAAATTGCAGAGTAATCAGTAGTGGCAATTGGCAAATCAAAAGAAATGATTGCCATAAAAGACAGCAAACATTGACAAACAATACTAATAATGAAGAAAGTGTGACTGTAATACAACCTTCGTAGTGAAAGATTGGTGCCATAAATATGAAATATATCAAATTATACGATATGGGTATCGGGAAATTCATTTCTGAACATTCATAAAAGAGTTCATTGTCCCCTTAAAATATTTGAGACCCATTGGTGACGTGCGGAAACGTGCACGCACTTGGGGGCACCTCCTGTTGTAACTAACTGGTAACCACTTGCCAAACAGCCGCCGTAGATGTACTGCAGTGGGTCGGCTCTCAGAGGCAAAACCCCGTACATGTGCGGCGCTCGCCTGGGAGGCGCTAGGGGGCGAGCACACACCGCCGCCGGCGCGCTCCCACCCCCGCTCGTCAGCGGGGAAGCCAGTGCGGGTGTCAGGAGGCTCCGATGGCCGCCTGACACTAGCGATCTCCCGCTGCTGACGTCATGACGCTGCTGATGTAAACACAGCCGTCCGTACTTCTCCCTGAAGTGATCACAGATGTCGTGTGATCCTGCTATATAGGATCACATGTCTCTGTGATGACTTCACAAGCCACGCCCACCCACAGTTAGAATCACGCCCCTAGGGTCACATTTAACCCCTTGATCACTAATACTGTTAACCCCTTCCCTACCAGTGTCATTATTACAGTAACAGTGCATATTTTTAGCACCGATTTACTGTAGTAATGTCAGCAGAAAATGTCAGCAGTATTGTAGCAGAAAACAAATTGGCCTAAAATGTTAAAAAATTTGAATTTTTAATTTTTTTTTTTTTGGAGAATGTTATATAGCAGAATGTGAAAAATATATATATTTTTTTTCAGAATTGTCGCTCTTTTTTAGTTTACAGCGCAAAAAATAAAAATCGCAGAGGTGATCAAATACCACCAAAAGAAAGCTCTATTTGTGGGAAAAAGGGACATCGATTTCATTTGGGTACAGCGTCGCACGACCGCGCAATTGTCCATTAAAGTCACGCAGTGCCGAATCGCAAAATAGGGCCTGGTCATTAAGAAGCATAATCTTCCGGTCTTAAAGTGGTTATACCTCAGCGCTCACTCTGTATAACTCTGAGGAAGGGAACGTGTCTCCCGAAACGTGCCAATTTTCCAACCGCAGAGATGCATGACCCTCGTCACTGGAGTTTTATCTAACATGTATTATACTTTCCTTTTTTTGGAGTTTGTTTTTGGCTATTATAATAAATTTCCAAGGTGCACAAGGCATTTGCGCCCTTCTTTTTTTCTACTTTTAGCATCTTCTGTTGTGAATGACCCCTGAATACTAATTTAAACCCAGAAGAAAACAATGATTATATTGCAGCTTACTAATTCTTAGATGTGATGGCTGCATTTGTTTTCTTTTTTAGGCTTTCTTTCTTCCATTTTCATCTGGTTATTCAGTTCATTCAGCCAGTAAGTCTGTTGTTTTTCAAAAGAACAAGCTATCTTCCAGATGTATGAGTTACAGGGATGAGACAAACCATTTAACACTGACCGGGTGTATAAAATGATCAGCTTTTATTTATTCGTAGCAAAAAAAAGGCAATTTAGGTTTGGGTTTTTAAGGTGCTGTCACAACATTTTCTTAACAATTGTTTAAAATTAAAAAAATAATAATATTTATAAATCAACATATAAGAAGTCATCATAAAATAGATTTTATTCAAATGTCAATAAACCAAACTTTTCTCGACATGTTTCGCTAGAAAATCATAGCTTCTTCAGGAGAATTTGTCTGGATATTATTCGCATTAGCTGACAATAAACAAATAATAATGTTATTTATTACAAAAAACTACAAAGCATATCACAATTAAATCACAATTATGTCACACCTATAATTACCATAGCAAACCGTGTGCTTAATATCTGCTGGATTTACCCACAGAACATTGCATTCTGCTCAGTCAACTGCATCTTCAAATTTACAGGGGAAGACCCCCTAAAACACAGGTGTCAAACACAAGGCCCGCGGGCCGAATGCGGCCCCCCAGGCCATTTCATGTGGCCCTCGCACCTCTCCTGCAGCTGGGGCACCCCACTTGTCTCTGCCCCCACCTTGTCTCTGTAGTCAACAGCAGAGAGGACAGAACTCCTTTGCCAGATCCTGCACTCCTCTGTGCAGCTGTAGAAAGGCTCCTCTTTGCCCTACCCAGGACATGGGGTGCTCTGGACATCTAATCCTACAGATATAACCGGCCCTTTGAGGGCAACCATAATGCTAATGCGGCCCGCGATGAAATGGAGTTTGACACCCCTGCCCTAAAAGATCATAAGAACCAAGAAAGGACAACTAGGTTTTGAATCAAATTGGCTTATTTTGGATATCAGTGTACCACAAGAGGCATTAGGAGTCAGATTCTCAACACCTGAGGAAACAAGATTAACACCATTAGACTAATCAAATTCCATTTTTCCCTCTCAAACTTTTGTGCCTGATAATCCAATGATTCATTCATACAAAAAAAAAAAAAAATTACCTTAAATTGCTGTTGCCCATTCAAATGAATGCAGACATATCTCTCTGAGTTGCTTAAAAGCAACAGCAAAAATGCCAGTTTACTTTTCAATGTTGGAAAGGTATATTTTCCTTCTGTTAAGAAGGGCAGAGAAGCCCCTCCAAGCACCTGCAATGAGATAATGCTGCTTTATTCCCACAACCAAATTAAAATTGGGACAAAAAAGTGTTTACCTAGATTGTCCTATTCTTGGAACACAAGCGTTTCCCCCTGTGGTTGCAGCGCCATTAGCTCCGCACATCTCCCCCCTATTTATACCTCACACCTCCCTCGGCCATTAGGACGCTTCTGGAGGTGCGGACGCCGGTAATCGCCACTGCGCATGCGCAGGATGGCAGCAGGAAGTGACGTCAATTGACAATATCCTCATCCGACACCATCTTGGAAAATACTCAACCATCCAAAGGCTACAAGAGTGAGCCAACAGAGGGGAGGATGATGACGACATACCAGCGGTCATATTAGGGGCAGTGTCTATACCCCTCCACAGCCATCAGGCAGACAACCATAACCGGAATACTCACCGGAGAATCAATCAATAGAGATCAATATAGGGTATACGCAACTGACCAATAGATACTCAATGACCTGATATGATGTAATCAATAGCCCTATAGATGAGCTGTGGTGCTTATAGATGTACACAAGTGACTGTTTAACAATACTCTCACTGATATGATGTAATCGATAGCCCTATAGATGTGCTGTGTTGCTTATAGGATGTATGCAAGTGACCGATTAACAATACTCTCACTGATATGTAATCAATAGCCCTATAGATGAGCTGTGGTGCTTATAGATGTACGCAAGTGACCAATTTACAATACTCTCACTGATATGATGTAATCGATAGCCCTATAGATGAGCTGTGGTGGTTATAGATGTACGCAAGTGACCGATTTACAATACTCTCACTGATGTGATGTAATTGATAGCCCTATAGATGAGCTGTGGTGGTTATAGATGTACACAAGTGACAGATTTACAATACTCTCACTGATATTATGCAATCGATAGCCCTATAGATGAGCTGTGGTGCTTATAGATGTACGCAAGTGACCAATTTACAATACTCTCACTGATATGATGTAATCGATAGCCCTATAGATGAGCTGTGGTGGTTATAGATGTACACAAGTGACCGATTAACAATACTCTCACTGATATGATGTAATCAATAGCCCTATAGATGAGCTGTGGTGGTTTTAGATGTACACAAGTGACCGATTAACAATACTCTCACTGATCTAATGTAAGTGATAGCCCTATAGATGAGCTGTGGTGCTTATAGATGTACGCAAGTGACCAATTTACAATACTCTCACTGATATGATGTAATTGATAGCCCTATAGATGAGCTGTGGTGGTTATAGATGTACGCAAGTGACCGATTTACAATACTCTCACTGATGTGATGTAATTGATAGCCCTATAGATGAGCTGTGGTGGTTATAGATGTACACAAGTGACCGATTTACAATACTCTCACTGATATTATGTAATCGATACCCCTATAGATGAGCTGTGGTGGTTATAGATGTACGCAAGTGACCGATTTACAATACTCTCACTGATGTGATGTAATTGATAGCCCTATAGATGAGCTGTGGTGGTTATAGATGTACACAAGTGACCGATTTACAATACTCTCACTGATATTATGTAATCGATAGCCCTATAGATGAGCTGTGGTGCTTATAGATGTACGCAAATGACCGATTAACAATACTCTCACTGATATGATGTAATCAATAGCCCTATAGATGAGAAATCTCTCTCCCTCCCTGCTAGGAATAAATCACTGGCACTGCACTGTCTGCCAAACTGCAAAGAAATGATTCTCTCCCTGCCTCAAACACGTTCCTGTCCCTCCCTACACTGCTAGGAATGTCTCTCTGCACTGTCTGACAAACTCCAAAAAAAAAAGCTATTCTCGCCGTGCCTAACACGCGTTCCTCTCCCTTTCTCGTCGCCCGCACAATCACACTACACGCTGCGGCTGTGTGGGCAGCCTTTATGTAGTGTGGGGCGTGTACTTGGCCCTTAGGGCTCTTTCACACGGGCGTTCCTTTTTTTTTTTGCCCGATCAGGTCCTTTTTTTTTTTGTAACGGGGACGGATGACACTTGTGTCATCCGGTCCGTATGTCCGTTTTTCATCCCATCCGTTTGCGGATGAAAAACTGACATAATGCATGTCTATGTAAATACTGATGTCTGCGGATGACACCACTGACATCCGTTTTTGCTTCCGTTCCGTTTTTTGAAAGGAAGAAAAAATAGGGTTCTCCTCCGTTCAAAAAAACTGAACTGAACTGAACTGAACTGACAAAAAACGGATGTCAGAGGATGATCATCCGATGACATCCGTATTTACATAAACGGACAGACGGAACGCCCGTGTGAAAGAGCCCTTAGCCATGATTGGCTAAAGGCAACCTGCCTTAAGTCCAATCATGGCAGAGATCATTTAATTGGCCAAAGCATGAGGTCAGAGTGCATGCTGTGGCCAATCACATAACGTTCTGCACGCACGGCGCACGCGCAATGCATTATGGGAATCTCAAATTTCCTGTGAAGAAGCACATTTGTTCTTCATTCGATGAACGATTGAACGACCGATGTTCGAGTCGAACTTAGCTTTGACTCAAAGCTCATCCCCACTGTCCAGCGATGTCCACGAGTGTCTCAGCTGTCCAAAATTCTCCCTCCCTTCCCCATTGGCTGCCGCTGCTGTCAATGAAAGTCAGCTAACCAATCAGGGGAGAGGGGGGGCGGTGCCCAGTCGGGGGCTCCGTGTCTGAATGGACTCAGAGAGCTGTGACTCGGCTCGGGTGACCCCATAGCAAGCTGCTTACTGTGGGGGCACTCAACAGGAGGGAGGAGCTGGAAGCACTGAGGTGGGACCAGAGAAGAGGAGGATCCAGGCTGCTCTGTGCAAAACCACTGCACAGAGCAGGTGTTCCGTGAGAATTACCTACCCGTGAGAAAAACCTACCCCTCGTCACTTCCGGTTCACGGCACTGTGTGTAATGCAGCGTTTACATTAAAACAACTGTGTTGCAATACGAGTCATCTCCGCTCCTGTCCCGGTCACTTCCCTGCTGTCGGCAAGTAAATATTAAAGCGGCGGCGGGTGTATGACAACATAAATCACGGAGCCGAGAGCCGCTTTTATATTTACTAGCCCAGATCAAGGAAGTGACAGGGAAAGGAGCGGAGATGACTCGTATTGAAGCACAGCTGTTTTATGTAACCGCCGCGTGGGTAGGTTTTTTTCACGGTACACCGTGATCTTGTCATACTAGTGCGCATGCGCACTAGTCAGCTCCGCAGTTGTTCTATTAGGTATCCGGGGCTGTGAGCATGCGCACTGCTGCGCTGCTCAGTTGTTTCTGGCCGGAAGTGACGAGGGTAGGTTTTTCTCACGGGGTAGGTAATTCTCACGTTACACAGGTAAGTATAACATGTTTGTTATTTTTATAGGAAAAAAAATTAGACTTTACAATCACTTTAATCCTTCTGCTGCTAGCATTATCTAATAGATACTTTACTTGTTTTGTTTTTAATACTTTACTTGTTTTTTTTTTTTGTTTGTTTTTTAACATTTCCTTAGTTACTTCCTGGCCTTTGGCCTAAGCAAATGATGTTATACATCCCAGGAGTCTTCAGGAGGGGAGGGGGGTTTTTCTTAGCTAAGTACACCCTCCCACATGCCTGAGCTAAGGGACGATAGATTCCAGGAAGTAAATGCTAGATGAATCATCTGCCCTTACTCAAGATAGTGTTTTTCAAAGTGATTGCTCAACAAGCATGTAGACATGAATGGATGGGGGAATTTGCTTTGAATATTAAAAAATCAATCAGTGCGGGTTCACATTTGTGCGATGCGTGAACGCTGCGAATATACAACGTGTTCCCGCATCCCATCCGCACCTCTGGCAGTTCACACTGCCATATGCGATACGCAGGGGGTGTCAATTAAAAGTTAACGACACCCCCAGTTGCCATCGCATATCGCAGTGCGATCTGCAAGTTTGCACAGAATTGAATCGCACTAGTGTGAACCACCATGCGATCCGATTCTGCTGCGGATTAAAAAATGGGTCATGTGTGAGTTTAGTGCGATTGCGGTGCGAATTCAGCCATACAAACTGTATGGCTGAAATTTGCACTGCACAGATATCGCATGTAATTTAGGAGCAGTGCGCTTTGAATTACATGCGATCTCTGTGATTGCACAAATGTGAACCGGCACTTAAAGAGATTGTAAAGTTAAATAAAAACAAAGAACAAACATGTCTATACTTTCCTGCTCTGTGCAATGGAATTGCACAGAGCGGCTGCAAACCCTCTCTGCTCAAATCCTTCGCTCCAGGCTCCTTCTCTATGTCCAGTGCCCCCGACAGGAAGCCATTTCCCATGGGGTCACCTGTGTGTGCTCTTTCCTGAGCTCCACTGCTGCGGATATTGACACAGACAGCGGGAATCGGCCCCGCCATCTGCTCTCTCTTCACTATCCTTGATTGACAGCAGTGGGAGCCAATGAGGGGAGAGAAGAGCTGCAGATATGCATAGCACTGGATCCATTGAGGGCTCAGGTAAGTAAAAGAAGGGGGGTTGGGGGGAAGGGGAATACTGGAGTCTAAACATTTTTTACCTTCATGCAAGTAATGTATGAAGGTAAAAAATGTTTAGGCTTTAGAACCACTTTAGGCCCCAGTTCGTATTGCAGTGATTTGTCATGAGATGTGACAGGTCAAACCGCATGACAAGTTGCAGCCTATTGCCAGCAATGGCATCGTTCAAATCAGTGCGACGCTGACTTTGTGCGCCGCATCGAAGTGCAAAATAGTTGCTGCACTACTTTTGCCGATTTCGGGTGTGACTTTAATAGACATCAGTGCATGAAGCGCTCAGATGTCTTTCAAGTCACACCTGAAGTCGCTCTGGGATGTGGCCTTGAAATTGCACGATTTCAAAGCTGTGCTCAATGTGAACGAGGGCTAAGCGCAGTTCACACCATAGAAACGCAGCCGAAATGCGTTCCAGATGCTTTTCTGCATGAGCATTTTTGACACGTTCCAGTGCATTTTTAATGGAGTCCAGTGCATTCCCCCCCCCCCTCTTTTTTCTTAACCTTAAATAAGGACATGTGTGTTCCAGTGCATTTTTGGTGCGTTTAGGTGCGTCTGGTGTGTTTTTGATGCGTATATTGCATTCCAGTATAGTCTAGTGCAGAAAAAAATGCAGCATGGTCTACCTTTTTTTCTGGGACTTGAGCGCACTGGAACTGCCCACACTGGTGTGAACTATGCCATTGAAAACCATATGACTTACTATCCATGCATTATTTGATGCAGAAAAAAAAACACGATGAACTGCATGTGGTGTAAACTGGCCCTAAATCTTTTCATACATCTTAGGCTCCATTAACATATAGGTGTTTTTGATCGTGGGCAAAATTGCTGCGATTCTGCCCGCGATCCCGAACCATTGCAAGTCGCGGGATTCCCATACGATTCCCGTGACTTGCAATGGCACCCCCAATGCGGCACAATTTTGCCGCGATTGTCGCCCCCGACGAATCGCGGTAAAATTGCACAAACAGAATCGCGGGACCCTTGTCGCCCAAAAGAAGCTCTTGTACTCCTTTTGGGCGACAGGCGTTTTGCAATTTTACAGCGATTCGTTGGGCGACAATCACGGCAAAATCGCGCTGTGTTTGGGGTGTCATTGCAAGTCACGGGAATCGAATGGGTGTCCCGCGACATGCATTGGTTCGGGATTGCGGGGAGAATCACAGCAATTCTGCCCGCGATCTGAAA
This sequence comes from Pelophylax lessonae, assembly GCF_965119305.1. Classification (NCBI taxonomy): domain Eukaryota; kingdom Metazoa; phylum Chordata; class Amphibia; order Anura; family Ranidae; genus Pelophylax; species Pelophylax lessonae. The sequence goes on from NC_138775.1 coordinate 58,652,845, forward strand.
TGCCTATATGTGAATGGAGCCTAAAACTCCCCTCCTCCTCAGACTGACTATGCTGCTGCCTGCTGTGCCCCTCTGTGCTCATTCCTCCAGAGTGGTGTCTTGCTAATACAGGAGGCGTGTTTCTGGTGAAAACAGAGGGGAAAAAGATCCAAAGAGAAGAAAATGAATGCAGCCATCACATCTAATGATTGGAAAGCTACAATATATTACATTTTTAGTTTTGGGTTTAATTCCTAGTAATTTAGATATAATAATTTAATTAACTTTAATAATTTAACCCCTAGGCACTGAGCGCACGCAAATATGCTGCCTCTTGGCTGCTGGGCCTTGGCGCCAAGTGGTCACATATTTGCAGCTGTGCCAAGAGCACGCACCGTGTGCCCCCCACAAAGTGACCGGCGGCTCGCGAAAAGCTCCCGATCACAAGCAGTTTTCCCATCATGTGATAGCCAATCATGGCGGTCACATGGTCACAAGCCCCTTCTGGAATTCTGAACAGTTTAACCACTTCCCGACCACCCGCCACCTTTTTACTGCGGCAGGGTGGCTCTACTGCGCAAACCAACGTAGACCTACGTCGGTCGCGCGCAGGAAGCTAGGGGGTGAGCTCCCTCCTCCACTCAGCAGCGGGGAAGCCGATGTACAGGTCAGGCGGCTCCAATCCTGCCTGACATCCGCAATCGTTCCCTGCTGAGAGAGAAGAATGGTCAGCTGTTGTAAACACAGCCGACCGTACTTCTCCCTGCAATGACCATAGAGCCCATGTGATCCTTCTATATAGGATCACATGTCTCTATGGTCAATTCACAAGCCACTCCCCAAGGCTCACATTTAACCCATTGATCACTCATAGGGTTAACCCCTTCCCTGCCAGTGTCATTATTACAGTAACAGTGTATATTTTTGGCACTGATTACTGTAGTAATGTTATTGGTACCCCCAAAAGTGTCAAAAATGGCAGTCAGCGGTCCGATCTGTCCGCTGAAATATCGCAGTCCTGCAAAAAATCGCAGATCGACGCCATTACTAGTAAAAAAAAAAAAAACAATAAAAATGACATAAATCTTTCCCATAGTTAGTAGACGGGATAACTTATTGCTTATTGCGATTTTTTTTACCAAAAATATGTAGCAGAAAACATATAGGCCTAAAATGTTAAAAAATTTAGATTTTTAAAAAATTTTTTTTGAGAATGTCATATAGCTGAATGTGAAAAATATTGTTTTTTTTTTTTTTTTCAGAATTGTTGCTCTTTTTTTGTTTATAGCGAGAAAAATAAAAGTCGCACAGGTGATCAAATTCCACCAAACGAAAGCTCTATTTGTGGGAAAAAAATGACGTCAATTTTATTTGGGTACAGCGTTGCGCGACCGCGTAATTGTCCGTTAAAATAACGCGAATCGCAAAATAGGGCCTGGTCATTAAGGGTGCAAATCCTTCTGGCCTTAAAGTCGTTAAAGGGCCGGCGGGAGCCGGCACCAAATAGTCAAAATATACAATAGATTGTTTAGTGTATAGCCAGCTTACAAAACATCCGCAAGCATCCATGGACCCTCCATGCAAGCGCACCGGTGATCTTCATAACAATTGTTCCTTTTAGCAAATCAGTCCCCTGTATCCCAAACTAAAATATCTCCCAGGCGGGGCATGCTGGAGCTTGTAGTCCCCCAGCAGTTCCGCATGTAAAGCTTCGCTCTGCAGCACCCAACATCTGCTTCCTCAGCTCCAGCCATAAAATTCCCATTTGCGTTGATCTGCTGCCTGTCACAGCCCAGTCCCCCCATTAATGTACTGTCAGAGCGGTCCAGCACAGTGCTGGAATTAGGACGCTCTATTAGTCTGATCTGTCATGTTCTCATCATTCTCATCGCCAAGCAACAGACCACATCTTTTTTTTTTTTTTTCTTTCCCAACGAATTTAAACGTCCTGAAACCAACACAGATCGATGCCTGTCGTGAGACGCTGCAGAAAGTTGGCTGTGCAGAAAATGGAGGCGCTGTCCCTTTAAGACATAGGCGAGGAGGAATGCACAGAGTAGTCACAGGCAGCCTCCACAATATAGGCAGGGCTCTCTATCTGCACTGAGACTGGGAAGCAGCAGCGAAAAAAACCTGTCCGATTGCCACTGCGCAGAGGAGCGACTCCTAATGCTTGCTGCACAAGCAGGGATCTGATTTAAAGGTGGAGGAGTGGAAGTATGAGCAAGGCTTCCACCCTCCAAATCTTGGCCACTTTTCCTGACAGCCCAGTCCAGGCTGGCATGTCTCTTCTTCCCCAAACAGTGGAGTGATAGAACACAGCCAGAGCACCTTCTAATCCCTGGGAAGAAGATTACTATTTGGGGAAGCTGGATGAACAAGGCTTATTTTTTTTCCCTTTTTTTTTTTTTTTGGTGCAAATGGATTTTTAATAAGTCTTAGATCTTTCCAATGATCCCCCTTGGAACTCATTGCCACTGGCCGGATTATACAGGTAAGAGGCTTTGAGATTTAAAAGTCAGCAGGGGGAGAAAGAGCAGAACAGGCAAAGATCTCTTTTACTAGCTGGAAATCTGCTGAGGTTACCTGGGATTACAATGATTTATTGATCAGAACTGATAGATGAATGGGAAGGAGAGGGGGGAAAGGGGGGAGGGGGTGACAATAGGCAGCATGGGGAGCTAGGATGACAGCAAAGCTGTATAATAAAAAGAAATTCCAGTTACTATAATGACAGGAGCATCTCCTGTGCTTTACATCTCTCTCATCAGGACCAGTGTGGTACCCGGTGCTCGCAGCATCCGTTCAACAAATTCCAATTTCAGCAACTTCTCTGCCACTGACCAACTTCACACAATGCCCTGGTCCACTGGCCCTCCATGTGTCTCCTGGAAGGCAATGAAAGGGCAGCTTGTGGGTGGCATTGGCTGCTCAGCTATGCAAGTGATGTCATATAAACAAGACTGTACTCTACAGCATCTGGATGACATGGTTCACTAGTCAACCTAGTCAACTAGGGAGTCCAAGTAAGGGTCCTGAGAATAGGTGAGCTGCTATGGCATTACGGCACCCTAAGCAGGATGTACAGTATACGGTGTATCAATCAGGAATCTGACTGTGGGATCTGTTTGGAGTAACCCTGACCCCACAGGTTGTGATCCTATTGTTGGGCATTGCATAAATGATATAAGGAAGATAGATAAAGTACATAGAAACAGAAAGATGGATAGACAGATCATTTAAAAAGATAGATGTACAGATAGGTAGACATGAATACATATAAATATACCTAAGTATGCCAATTAAAAAAAAAAAAAATGCATTTGCATTTCTGCATATCTATACATCAGACAACCTAAATATGCAAGATAAATACTGTAATATAGATATGTTGGAGTGTGTGTATATATATATATATATATATATATATATATATATATATATATATATATATATATATAGATATATAAACATATATAGAGAGTAATAGTGTGTGTGTATATATCTATATATATATATATATATATATATATATATATATATATATATATATACTGCATACACACACACACACAGTGTATATGTAGTATACATGTAAGAAATAATAGTGTAAAAAAAAATAATAATAAAATAAAAATAATAATAATTAAACAACAATAGTGTTAATGAATATATGCAGAGTATTAGTGTAAATATATATAAATATATATATACTGCATACACACACAAACAGTGTATATGTAGTATATATGCAAAAATAAATAAATAAGTAAACAAAAATAATGTTAATGTATATATATGAAGTAATAGTGTAAATATATATATAATGTGTGTGTGCATGTGTGTGTAAATTTAAATACACACTGTAGGTATATTTGTATTGTAATTAGACTATCACTCTATAGGAACGGCTTTGTCCAATTTTTATTTTGCACATGTGTGTATCTGTATGTGATTATCTGCTTGTCATACATTATACTTCTAATAAACTCCCATAATGTTTTTATACATTATAATACAGTTACACTTAATAGATAATTTATTACATAGAATCAAACTCACTAATGAGTTTGATTTAGGATTGTTGTAGGGAACTTATGCAGTGGTTATAACATTAATAGGATTCTAAAATTAACATTAATTATTAATGCAAACCCAAGCCCCAGATATCGCTTTGATTGATATTGGATAGAATAATGTATTTATAAATGGGTCTTCTTCAGCAGTTTTTTTTTTTTTATTGAATAAAATATTTTCTCCTGGTTCATTGAGAGATTACAAGTGAATAAGTGACAAAATTTCTGCCTGGAACACGGTCTCCCTGAATGACTTTCCTCTGGCTGCGCAGGAAAATACAGCAGCAGGAACGTCTGATTGGCTGAAAAAAAAAAAAGTGTAGAGTGTCTGAAGTCTGATTAATTGGGTGAAAGAAGAAAAAAATCCCAGCAGGTGATGAGGATAGCTGTGAACTTGGAAGGACTGGGAGCGCGGTCTCCCTAGCTTGCCCAATGTGCTGATTACATTACTGGTGGTGGCACCGCTTACCCTGTAACATTTAAAACTATTGTGAAATGAGTGACATCATTGTGTGCAGCACAGCTGTATATCTCAGTGACATGGGCTAATCAGGAATCCGTTCCAGGGGTCGGCGTAGATTAGAATTGTGCGTGAAATGTTTTGTGACTCAATGAAAAAATGTTCTACAACAAGATGTCAATAGATGACATACGGCTGTCATGATCAGTCAATAAATTAGAGTGACTCCCCCTTTTCTGGAAATGGTTATACTGGACAACGGGGCAGTAAATTCTCCAACTTTGTAAATAGTATCTGTAGGTGTTGGTCGTGAATATAATGAGTCTGCTGTGACCCAACCTGGTGACACCCATAGCTCCCAGTAACGCACACAAGAAGGGCAATGTAATTGGCACAGCTTGGCTTTATTTTGTCAGCTGTAGTGGATGGCACTGTGGAACTACAGCACCCAGCATGTCTTAACGGGCTCAAGGATGCTACATATTCTTTCCTCGGTTAGTTCCATTATGCCTGTAATGGCTTTTAAAGTATCCACTTTTCCCAGTGAGAAATTTTCAAATGGAGCTCCATTTCCTCTGAGGTCTGTCTGCAACTGATTGTGCAATATTGGCGCTCGTCTGCACTCCTACAGGAGGGTAACAGGCAAAATGGGAAAGCCTCCTATACACTATATAAATAGGAGTGATAAGTATATGCAATGTTACTTTCCTGCCTTGCGAGAATGTATGCATATTTTAAAATTAATACGAAAAAAAATGATATAGGTTATAAATTATTCAAACAATATAGAGGTTATATTATAATACTAGACCAGCCATTCTCAACCAGCGTTCCTCCAGAGGTTGCTAGAGGTTCCTTGAGCTGTAACTGACCTCAAATATAATGGTTCCTCATAGTTCCAGGACTAACGCCACTAAGAGAGAATCAATGACACCTATGATCTTTCTAGCTGCTTCTAAGGGTGGCATTCAAATTAAGGGACATTTTTCCTACTGACTACCAAAGGAACATTCTTCCTAGTAACCGCCAATGTAAGCAGCATTCTTTTCACTGACTATCAATTTAAGGGCCATTCTTGCCACTGACCACCAATGTAAGGGACATTATTTTCACTGAACACAAATGTAAGGGACATTCTTCCCACTGACTAAAAATGTAAGGGACATTCTTCCGACTGACCATAAATGTAAGGGACATTCTTCCCACTGACCATAAATGTAAGGGACATTCTTCCCTCTGACCACCAATGTAAAAAACATTCTTACCACTTACCACCAATGTAAGGTACATACTTCCCACTGACCACAAATGTAAGGGACATTCTTCCCACTGACCACAAATGTAAGGGACATTCTTCCCACTGACCACAAATGTAAGGGACATTCTTCCCACTTACCACCAATGTAAGGGACATTTTTCTCGCTGACCACAAATGTAAGGAGAATTCTTAACACTTATCACCAATGTAAGGGAGCATTCTTCCCACTGACCAACAATGTAAGGGAGCATTCTTCTCACTGACCACTGATGTAAAAGACATTCTTCCCACTGACTACCAATGTAAGGGACATTCTTCCCACTGACCAACAAAGTAGGGGGCATGCTTCCCACTGACCACCAATGTAAGGGACATTCTTTTCACTGACCACAAATGTAAGGAACATTATTCCCACTGACCAACAATGTAGGGAGCATTCTTCCCACTGACCACCAATGTAGGAAGCATGCTTCCCACTGACCAAAAATGTTGGGAGCATGCTTCCCACTGACCAACAATGTAGGGAGCATGCTTCCCCACTGACCAACCATGTAGGGAGCATGCTTCCCACTGACCAACCATGTAGGGAGCATGCTTCCCCACTGACCAACCATGTAGGGAGCATGCTTCCCACTGACCAACCATGTAGGGAGCATGCTTCCCACTGACCAACCATGTAGGGAGCATGCTTCCCACTGACCAACCATGTAGGTAGCATGCTTCACAATGACCACCAAAAGTAAGGGGCATGCTTCTCACGGACCACCAATGTAAAATACATTCTTCCCACTGACAACCAATGTAAGGGGCAATGACCACCAATGTAAAAGACATTCTTCCCACTGACCACCAATGTAATGCTGGCCATACATTATACACAAAAAAACACGGCCAAAATTCGGTCATTTGAAAAGTTTGTTCGTTCTGCGGCCCGTTATTTGACACAGGTTGGTAATCAGTTGTGATGTTTGTGAGCTGAAAAAACGAAGGACAAGTTTGGAAATTTACTGCCGAACAAATGATAAATTGAAAGGTTAATGTGTTTCTCATCCAAACTGTTTGCACTTGGTATATGTGAAAAAAAGATAAAAAAATTGATTCATTTATGTCCATTGAACGATTTATCAGTCATTACATGATGGCACGATCGTTTGCTCTCACGTCTGAGTGTTCGTTTTTCGAATATGAGTTTGAACTATTTTTCGTATAGTATATGGCCAGACATTCTTCCCGCTGATCACTAATATAGCAGGTATTTGTTCCAGTGTCTCCTGATGAATTGGTTTTAGACCTGAAATTCTTTTCCTCTAGTGAAAAAAAGCTTGAGAAAGGCTGGTCTATGATATATTTATTCTAAAACTGATAATAAAGTAGATTTAAGCCCAATCATTAAACGTCAATACAGGCTTCAACATGTTTATGTAATTTCAGAGATTGCTTTCAATCTTATTAAACTCCCATCTTTCTTTGAAAGAATTGCGGATAATTCTGTCTTTGTCCAGCCACTTCCTGGTTTAGGGTGACAACTGTTGTTCAATTGCGTTGCCATCCAGCCACGTGAGCTCATGGTAGAAACTACAAGCAGTTTGGGACACACGTTGCGCAAACATGGAATGCCAAAAAGGTGTTCCACAATGATGTAAAGTTGACACTGAATCAAGTACATATAGACAGAAAGTGGCTGAAAGAGACTGCAGAAGATTAAATGAAGGATGAAAAAAGATAAAAACAGTAAAAAAAAAAAAAAAAATGCAATTGTCATACACAGGGCTTTAGCAGAGTAAATTTCACCCAGTTAGGGTTTAGCACTACTTTAATGTTATTGTGTTACAAACGATTAAAAACATATAGAGGAGTGGTGGTTGACTTGCATGAGATAGGGAGCCTCAAGTGCAACCCTTTGCATCACCAAGGGACCATGCTTAGTTTTCAGTGAACATAATAGTACAGAAAGGTGTTAGAGACTATGGGCAAACTACAAGAGATGGTCAGAGAATATAGGCACGCTACAAGAGGGCGTAAAGGGGGGCTCAAATGTCGCCCCTGACATCACCAAGGGGCCACTTATAATGTGCAGTGAACACAATAGTTCAGAAAGGTGTCAGAGATTGCAGACATGCACCAGGAGATAATCACAGACTATGGGCATGCTACAAAAAAAGATCAGAGACTATGGGCATGCTACAAGAGATGGTAAGAGACTATGGGCATGCTACAAGAGATGGTCAGAGACTATGGGCATGCTACAAGAGATGGCCAGAGACTATGGGCATGCTACAAGAGATGATCGCAGACTATGGACATGCTACAAGAGATTATCAGAGACTATGGACATGCTACAAGAGATGATCAGAGACTATGACCATGGTACAAGAGCTGATCATAGACAATGGGCATTCTATAAGAGATTATCAGAGACTATGGATAAGCTACCAGAGATGATCAGAGACTATGGGCATGCTACACGAGATGGTCAGAGACTATGACCATGCTACAGGAGATGGTCAGAGACTATGGGCATGATATAAGGGATGGTCAAAGACTATTGGCATGATACAAGGGATGGTCAGAGACTGTGGGCATGACACAAGAGATGTTGAGAGACTATGGGCATAATACAAGAGATGATCACAGACTACGGGCATACTACAAGGGGGCGTAAGGGGGGGGGGGGTTCAAATGTGGTCCCTGACTTTACCAAGGGGCCACACATAATTTGCAGTGAACACAATAGTTCAAGAAGGTATCAGAGATTGCAGACATGTACCAGGAGATAATCATAGGCTATGGACATGCTACAAGAGAAGATCAGAGACTATGTCCATGCTACAAGAGATGGTCAGACACTATGACCATGGTACAAGAGCTGATCATAGACAATGGGCATTCTATAAGAGAGGGTCAGAGACTATGGGCATGCTACAAGAGATGATTGCAGACTATTGACATGCTACAAGAGATTATCAGAGACTATGGACAAGCTACCAGAGATGATCAGAGACTATGGGCATGCTACAGGAGATGGTCAGAGACTATGGGCATGATACAAGGGATGGTCAAAGACTATGGGAATGATACAAGGGATGGTCAGAGACTGTGGGCATGACACAAGAGATGTTGAGAGACTATGGGCATAATACAAGAGATGATCACAGACTATGGGCATACTACAAGGGGGCGTAAGGGGGGGTTCAAATGTGGTCCCTGACTTTACCAAGGGGCCACACATAATTTGCAGTGAACACAATAGTTCAAGAAGGTATCAGAGATTGCAGACATGTACCAGGAGATAATCGTAGGCTATGGACATGCTACAAGAGAAGATCAGAGACTATGTCCATGCTACAAGAGATGGTCAGAGACTATGGGCATGCTACAAGAGATGATCACAGACTATTGGCATGCTACAAGAGATTATCAGAGACTATGGCCATGCTACAGGAGATGGTCAGAGACTATGGGCATGATACAAGGGATAGTCAAAGACTATGGGCATGATACAAGGGATGGTCAGAGACTGTGGGCATGACACAAGAGATGTTGAGAGACTATGGGCATAATACAAGAGATGATCAGAGACCATGGGCATGCTACAAGAGATGGTCAGAGACTATTGGCATGCTACAAGAGATTATCAGGGACTATGGACATGCTACAAGAGATGATCAGAGACTCTAGGCATGCTACAAGAGATGGTCAAAAACTATGGACAAATGAACAAAGACTATGGGGCTCTTGTAGGATTTTTTGAGACTGAACACATGCTGCAAAAGACAGCTATAGACTGGACCCTATTGATTTACAAATCAATCCTTCCCCGTGTGTGCTCCCTACAGCCCCCTAAAAATGTCCTGTACCACATTTGATATCATTCCCAGGAAGATCTAGTGTATAAGATCAGAGGGAAAAAAACACATAAAAAGAAAAAAGAAATGGACAGCACAGAAAAAAGTATGATAGTATGGAGAAAAAAATAACCAAGCCATTTAGCTACCAGGAGCCAGTCTATAGAATATTTAACTTCACTGGGCTGAGTAAGCACCTAGGCAAGGAACACAGGGACCCAAGGAGCTGCACAATAAGTGCCAAAGGGCCACATGTGGCCCCCGGGATGCAGGTTGGAAACCAAGGATTTACAATAGTCCTGTAAGTTCTCAGCCATTCATGTGTGAGTGTATCTCTCTACTTTAATATCATTTTTAAAATACAAGTTTAATATAATCAAATGCTACAGGTATAATACAGCCTATATAGATTATATATCATAAATGATCTTGTATTCTAACAATGTTATCAATGTAGACAGATACACACACAAAGATGTGAGATGTGAACGACTTAGAACCTACAGGGTGTCTGTACACTCACAACCTCATACAGTATATTTGAGGTCATAAATTGATGACCTAAAATTACATTTCATAAGAAAGCCATTTGCACTGATAAATGGTTTAGCTTTCCCTGCTAGCTCGCCTTGTTCCTGGGCTGTCTGTATGTTCTTAACATTTATGTTGCAATGTGCTCTGAACGCATGCAGCATGCTAGGTCATTTCATATATATTGCAAATGGTTACAATTAAGAAGCTTCCTTAAGTGGAGGGTCGGGATCATAACTCTTGTCTGTGCTTCATTTAGAGAATGGCGATGCTCTGGGCAATGTCTTGGGTCGTCTACTTGTGGATAAGTGCCTGGATGTTTTTACTGTGTCAGGGATCCCTCCATCAGCAAACCTTTCAGCAGCATCATTTACACCGATCAGGTAAGGAGAATCCACGGCCTGCTCTTTGAATTCACTAAACGTTCAATTTCTGCCGCTTCTTTCAAAAAGATCAGCTTGGCTTTTAGCCTTTTGCAGTTCATATAAAGGTTTAAGTCTTACAAAATAATCATTCCCTTAAGGCCATACATTATTCCCTTAACAGCTAAGAATCCTGCATTGTGGAAAGGGTTAATAAAATGTCTTTACTTAGTTGAAGATCTCTAGAAATATTGTCAATTACAAAGTTAATCTATGAAGGCCTTAAAGAGCAACTTTGGGCAAGTTTTTTCTTTTTTGGTTTATACTCCCTCCACCCCTTTAGAGCACCCACTTACCTTCCACCTGTTCGAAGAAACTCTTCTTTGAAGTCCTACTGACATCATCACCTGGCTTCACCTTTATCATCCAGCGATGCTGGGAGGAAGAGCCTGCAGGAATACCTAGATCATGTAGACTTATGCCTCGTACACACGCAACGATTATTGGCCGACGGATCGTCCGACTTTTGTCCAGAGTGTTGTTGTGTTGGTTGGAATGTGCCTAGACTGCACACAAATTTTCTCGGCCAACAAAAATCTACTTCAGAAGTGATGTCATGTGCTGGTTTACTTTCCGTGTGTTTTTTCTTCTCTGAGCATGCCCAGTCTTGATCATCAGATTTTTGTCTGCCGAAATCTGTACTGATTGACGGAAAATCGGCCGTTGTGTTGACGGCCAACAAAAATTTTATAGCCTGCACACCAGATTTTTTCGGCCGAAAATTCGGAGTCGGTTGTCGGAAGCATCATATTAACAAGCCGAAAATCGGCCGATCGGACGTTGGCCGAAAATTCACGGCCAATTATCGACGCGTGTGTACGGGGCTTTACCCTGCAGAACAAGTGGTTGCCATGAGAAGATCATCATCCAGTACACAAATAGTCAGCTGTGGTGACTGGTCCCTCAACAGTAATTGCTGCCTCAAGTTAACAGGTGGCATTTTCTGATGATGCAAAAAGGGGCCAGGGACACCTTTAAGAGCAAGCCCAAAAAAAAAAAGTTGGGGTATTTGCTTTACTAAACAAAATAAAAATAAAAACTTGCCTGGAGAACAGCTTGAAGGGCAACCTGTCATTCGATAGTCATGAAGGCTGCCAATAAGGACTTCTGTTTCTGACATTGAACATTGTTTGTCCGTCATTATGACCCTCTTGCTTCAAAGCTTTGAGTCAATGACCTGAAACTAGTCTGCAGATAAAGCCTTCTGACAACTCTGACTCTCCCAATCAGCAAGCTTGTTTCTGGTCGATGGCCCAGAAAGTATGGAAGCCAATGGGCCAGACATCTAGTATTTTCAAATGGAGATATTCCTGTCATGGTTTAAGTCATTCCTAGCTAAAGGCTGCCATAAGGTTAGCAGTTTTTGCAAGAAATGTGTGACCGGTTTGGGTATTCTTTAATAACAACATTGTAAGAGTTGATGTTGGAGTAATGAGCACAGCAAAGTATTAAGTACGTGTGAAGGTTTGCAGGGTTGGGCCAGCATGTTAGGAAATCTTTGCAGCTTATGGGCCCTACTTCTCTTTTCTGTGTCGAATGGGGAATTATTGTTTTGTCATGCATGTGCCACATTCAAGTGTTGCTGGAGCTACAAAGACAAATTGTGGCCTACCAGTGAGTCTATGATCAAGATACCTCCATGGTAGATCTCCAAATCTACCTCAAGCTGGCCATATACATGGCAAATTTTGGAATGTTATTCACCTTTTATTAAAAAAAAAAAAATCATGATATCTAATGGTCCTGTGCAATCTTCCAATCATGACTCAAATTGTTTCTTAAATTCAAACAACTAGACACCGCAAACTGTGGTGATAATTAGATAACCTCATTACCAATTAAAAGGGCATTTTTCATTGATTTCTATCCAAATGTTTGGAATAATAGGATCCCAAGCGGGTCATCAAAAGTGAAAAAAAAAAAAAAAAAGACTGCAGATTACTGTGGACTGTTCAGTCCTCCTCAAATGTTTTTTTGAAAAAAAAAGCTGATGGAGATCTTCCATAATTGAAACAGAATTTCCACCTGTATATCTAGTACTAGGACTGAGATACATGTGACATTTTAAAAGGTTGTTAGTGTGAAGAGTTAACATCTTACTGACTATAACTTTAATTGCATTGATTTTAACTGGGTCAGTTCACAGCTAGGCGATTTAACTCCTTGCAGACTATTGCCTCATTTGCAAAACACTGATTTTTATTGAGGTTGTTAAATGTCATGGCCAGAGGGAAATACAATTTTAGGTGTAGTTGGGCCCTTATTCCACAGAATGCTAAGTTTCCCTTTGTTAATGCATTACTACATACCTGGGCAAGGGCAAAAGCCCATGGCAACCAGAATTCATGTTTTATTATCCTGACTGTGGCAGACTAAAATTTTTGAGGTTTTTGTATTTTGCACATTTACATTGCCCCTTGCACTGGTTTATTGAATAAGCCTGACATAAAGTGTTCTAAGAGTTATTGGCAAGTGACTGCAAGAAACTAAGGTAACTAGTTACATCACTTACTTTATAAGGCAAAGACAGTCAAAAGTTGCTTATAAACACCAATAAGTCTTCACACATAACTGTTCTGATTCTAGGGAACTGCAATCTGATGATCTGATGCTATTATTGGTTATGGCTTTTTGCACATTTATTAGTACCCTATGTACTATCTTATTAAGGTCTAAGTATATCACTAAAAGCACCAACTTGCTTGAAATTTGTGTAAAATCTTTATTTGTTAGGAATAACAGATACAGCCAACATGTTTCAGGGGACAGGACCCCCCCCCCCTTCTTTAGGATGTGGACAAGGATTGATAAAACTTATCAGAATGAAGTGATATAGAGAGCCTGAAATTGGGGCTGGAGTTGGCTGTCCATATGGCGATAGGACACGTCATTTTGTATCCAGTCTAAATTTTTAGTCTCCATATTATTTTATGTTGATCATTTAATTAATCTTTATCTAAGTCCTGAAGAAGGGGGAGTCCTGTCTCTTGACATGCATTGGATGTATTTGTTGTTCCTAACAAATTACGTTTTTAAACAAATTTTAATGGGAAGTTGTTCATTTGTGAAACAATTGGACTATTGTGATCAGAGAGGTAGCAGTCTAATGCCCAGAACTGGTTTTGTACTTCTACCATAAACCAAGTTCCAGCTGGAAACACTAATCATATCTATCTTTCATTTTAATTAACCTCCACTCACATTGGGTCAGTGCTATCATAAAACTTCTATATCTTAATAAAGTGGAAGTTATACAAACTGTTTTTCCATTTATAGCAGTTCTTACTGGCATTGTGCCTTACCTTTGATATAGCAATCACAAAATTTCAGCACCGATCTGAGAACAGTTCATTTGGTAGCAGTGGTGACACAGCTATAAAATCGGAACACTTCTGGTGCCACCACTGCTTAGATTGTACACTGGAAGCAGAACCCCCTGTTATATTAACACTTCTCTGCCTGTGGAGGTTCATTCCTTGGATTATGCCTTGAATGTTTTGTATGGTAAATCTCTTCCCATGATCTTGAGCTACATGTTACTAACATGTGTCTCTGCAGAAATCCTTCCTCCTAGACTGTATCTTTTAAAATTAGAAGAAAGACCATGTGAAATGATTCTATGAAAGCTTAATCATTTATATTAATGCATGTCAAGAGGTTTCACTCATTAACATTTTATTTATTTATTCTGGGATCATTAAGCCCCCAAGAGTACAATAATTTCATATTAGAAAAGGATAGACATTTAATGGAAAACAGAAACCTTTGGATCCATGGGTGTATTTCCTATAATAGCCCTCACAGACCATTGCTTTGGACAGCAAGGGGGAGGCACCAGACCTTAAAATTCACAAACTGTGGTCATGTTTTCCCAATCTTGTTTCCTGCTTTTGGCCACTTCTGGACATTTGTGACTATATTTAGCAAAAGAACAGTACAGGGGAAGGGGTGCAGAAGGTTTTATTTTACATTTCAGGAAACATGAAGCCATCCCTTTTTTCGTTAAGAGGAACTAAACCCATAGATTTAAAAGTTTTAAAAACAGTTACATTAATGTGGCATGTGCCAGGAATGTAACTGTCACATTAGTTGTTCTCTCAACCCAACTGTCAAACCATCAAATGACTGATGTCATAACTGATCACATGTGAAGAATCATAGCAGTTGATTAAACAGAAGCTAAAATGGTAGCTCCCTTGGCTGAAAAGTAGCAGGCGTTCCCAGTGGTGGTTGCTGGAAGGATATTAACAAAGTCAGTCCAATGCACTGTAATGTAATATAAAAGGAACTGCACTGTAAAGGGGCTCCCCATCACAGTGCCCTTTGCAGTCATGCCCCCCCCCCTATTTCTCTTTAATTATAGTGCCCCCTTTTACTCTCTGGCCCCCTTGCACAGTCCTAGGGGCAGAGACTGGATTCAGCCTGTGTGTCCTCTCCTGCCTCGCTGACAATGTAATCCTATCAGCAGGGCAGAGGAGTGGAGGAGCTGCAGATTTGGACCATATTAACAAGCGGCTGATTACCCGCTTGTTAATATGAAAAGACTCCCGCTCTCTGTGCAGATCTCCAGTTCCTGGGGGAGTCAGGAGTGGAGACACAGGCATGGCCACAAAGTGGGAGGTGAGTGGCGACCGCGGTCTTTGTTGGCCCTTTTCCGAACCACAGTTGCCACTTACCCCCCCGCTGTGCAGCCTAGTCATCAACAGGCCATGGACTGGTACTGGCCCGCATATTGATGGTTGATAGACAAATGATTAAGAACTATATTCAAAAATTTGCATTTTTCTGTTATAATAAATGAAAAATAAAAAATAATATAAAATATCCAAAGGTCCATTAAATTCACACAGTATGCCAATGAAAAATCTGCTGGATTTAAAGGGCTTCTGTTATTTAAATAAAATATATTTAAAATGTATACAAGGAAATGAATTGGTAAAACTAATGATCTTTGTTATAATAACTGAAAAATATAAATAGTATAAAATAACTATAGGTTGACATGTACAGATACACAGGTTGAACTGGATCGACTATTGTCTTTATTCAACCCTACCTACTATGTAACTATGTAGCTATGTAAAGGCCCACTAAATCTACGCAATGTGGCTTAGTTATGCCAAAGAAAGATCTGTTGGATTTAAAGGGATGCTGCTATTCAAAAAAAAAAGGTATAAATTATATTAAATGTCTCGAAAAATTGCACTGGCATAACAGTATTTTCCAGCATATTGATAGCACAGCTCCAAACCCACAACATTTTTTAGGACCCTTAAGCTGGCCATAGTTGGCACACAATGTGGCAGGTTCAACAAAGACCGGCCAAATGTTGACCCATCTATGGCCATTCCCATTCAAGAAGAGTCAATCTAATGATAATAATATTCAGTCTGTCTATGGCCAGCTTTAGTTCCACCTGTTGCCTTACAACACAATGACCTCTCAAGGCTGTCTTGAAACAACAAGGGTCCATTACACCTAAAAGCTGTGCATCAGTGCGTTAATGAACGGGTGTTGACGCATGGATCTCACATTATCATTCTTCATGTGAAGGCAAAGTATTCCTTTTACATGGCAACCAAGGTACCACAATGCAGCCCAAAACAGGCATGGAATCCACTTTTACAGAGCACTACACTGCAAGGCAGTATATGTGCAACGTGGGTTCGTCATAGTTGGGGTGCTATTCAAAATAATTCCCACGCACTGCAGTAACAGGCCGTAAAACACACTGAAAATAGATCCACATACAGTGTTACCCATGCAGAATCACTGGATTTTTGGGCAATCCGCAGTACCAATTTACCAGTTGCAAGTGACTATTATAAATGCTATTTTAGATCTATAGGTTTGGGAGGAGGAAGGATATGGTCAAGCTTAGCTTTTACAAAAAATAGTATAGTAAAAATTTACATTTGACTTCAATCCCCTATATATCTGCAAGTACTGATTGGACTGAAATGTTTTACTATAAGATCCACCAATGCCTTTCTCATCATATGCTCAGTCCCAATCTTGTAAGAGCATTTCAGGTTTCCATTTAAGACTGCCTTGTAATAAAGTTTGCTTGTTGTTTGTGCCAAAATATGTTTTCCTGGTATCACTATAGTTTTGTTGTGTTGGAAATGAATGGCTGGAGCATGAAAAGGCTTGTGACTAGGCATCCTTCAAAGGACAGCAATTCAAAAAACATAGAAAAAATATAGTAGCTATTTATGAAACTACAGATAATAAAAAAAAAGTCACCTGGTGTGTCTTTCATCTTAGGCTCCATTCACATATAGGTGTCTTGGATCGCGGGCAGAATTGCTGCTATTCTGCCCCGTGATCCCGAAACATTGCAAGTTATGATTCCTGTGACAATCGCGGGAAAGTTGTGTCGTGTTTGGGGTGGCATTGCAAATCATGGGAATCGCACTGCCGTGTCCCGCGACTTGCGTCCCGCGACTTGCAATGGTTTGGGATCACCAACAGAATCATGGCAATTCTGCCCGCGATCCGAGATGCCTATATGTGAATGTAGCCTTAAGGAATCAAAGAATAAATTTATCAGCAGTCCAATTTAAACAAAGCACTGTTTATTATAAGTGATCTAGTATCTATAGCTCCCAGCTGTTTTTTCTCTAAATCTGGGTCCCTCTTGCCTTCAAAATTATTCTTAATTTTTTTTTTTTTAACTACTAAACAAACTAAAAAGATTCAGGAATATATTGATGATATAATACAAAAAAGCCTGGATGATTGAGTCACAATTGTCTTTCTTTATAGTACAATGTGCATAACATATATATAAATACATATATACATATATACATAAATGTTCTTATTTGCCAGGAGTGTGCAAATTGCTTTTATAAAGGAATTCATTTCTTATTGAAAATAAATATTGATTTTCATTTTGACAGCCAATTTTGCTCTTTCCGCTAACATTCTAGAAATGTTGTTATGGGCGGTGCTTCAAGGAACACATTATTTGTCTGTTTTTTTACCAATTAATTATTGGTGATCTTAAACCTAAAATACATATATTAGAGATATTTTACATGCCAATGGATTTGTATCCCTGTCCATCCAGTTTAGCCTTTTGCACAGCTCTGTCCCACAGCATTATCATATCTAGTGTACACTATCACCTGGCTGCAGCTGCTCCTTTCACTAGTCCTCTGGGCTAACTTCTCCCGACAGTCCTCCAGACTTACACTCACCAGCCCAACCCACTGACTCTCAGGAGATCTCCCAGACATACTGACCTACTCTTGCTGTCCTCTCTCCTTACTGCCATGCCTCCAGGAAGGGCTACCTCCGTGTGTTTTGGCAGGATCTTTCCAGCACCCGAGCCCCGGCTCGAGGTCACCCCCCCCCAAGACTAGGGGGTACCCTCAAGGGCAACCGACAGCCTCTTCATCACTCCATCTCCATCTTCCACCCAACTACCCTCCTGGCACTACTAATGCCTATTTATAAGGTGGCCGGCCCCCTGTCAGCCCTTTGCTGGGGATTGCCTGAGGACCTCATAAATATGCCACAAAGCTCCTCCTAACCTCCACCCACTAGGTCTAGAACATTCTCTAATGTCCCAGAAAACAGGGGGAGGCACCAGAAAAGGCTGCTAGGATGAGTCATCCAGCCCTTAGTCACTGAACGCTGACCCTGATTCATACCTCAGGCTAACACTGAGCAAAAACAAATGTACCTACACTAACAATCTACATTAACAAACTAATCGACATCTAGCACACATACTAGAGGGTGCTACACTAGAAAGGGAGGACACCTGATCTTTTTCTGCTGCAGTTTCACTCTCACATACAGCTTTATTTTTGCTTCCTGGTTATCTATCTATCTATCTATCTATCTATCTATCTATCTATCTATCTATCTATCTATCTATCTATCTATCTATCTATCTATCTATCTATCTATCTATCTATCTATCTATCTATCTATCTATCTATCTATCTATCTATCTATCTATCTATCTATCTATCTATCTATCTATCTATCTATCTATCTATCTACCTACCCATTGTTGTTGCAAATTATTGTTTAACATGTATAATATGTTATATTAGCCAAAACATTGTATTAGAATAGGGATGGTTTAGAACCTATGTCAGCCCTTTATTGCTGCCATAAAGAAACCACACAACGTGTATCTCCTATGATCTTAAGAAACATTTTTGATCCATATGGTCAAGACATGAACCTGGATCCTTCAAACATGCCTCATAGTTCACAGTTGAACCAGTACCAGCATATTTGTCAGAGGCAGGAGCCTGTTGAGGTTTGTGAGCGGTATCATTCACCATTTATTAAATTTATTAGTCTTCCTGATACCATTGGAGAGACTTTTCCAACAGAGACACAAACAACTATAAGACACGATTTTTAGCACAATGGAGGAGGATTAAGTTGAACATTTACATAGCATATTTTGACTGGTTCCTGATGACCTAGGGAAATTCTCTCAATGGATGGCCCTGTTGGCCAACTTTCTCCCAACATCCCTCAATTGAAAAATGTGAGAAGTTGGGCAGAAAATTAGTGGCTGAAGAGAGAGAGACATTGCTTGGGTATTTTGACAGCTGGAGGGGTTGGCTTTCAAAGTAAAATAGGTGCAGCAGGAGATTTATTTATCCACACTATGTAGCATTAATGGACGAATCTATGTGTATGGCCAGTTTAGGATTTTAATTGGGTTTTATTGCTGTCTGTGGCCTTATTAGGTGAGATGTGCCCTCTTCCTGACCTGGTAAGACTGTGTGTGTCAGGGTATGACAGGATGTCATTGGGACAGAAAGTGACAGCTTATCTCCTCAATGGATACACAGGAGGCAATAAAAACAGAGGTTTTATTAGAGGTTTGGAGTTGGGCTCTCATGCTTAGTCATAAATGTCCTGAAATAGTTGACAAAATCCTATGCATGACACTCTGTAATATTTGAAAAGTAAAACAAGAGAATGCTCATAAGTCTTGTGCATCTGATTTATGGGAGTTTTCAAGTGTAGTAAAATATAATACTGGCCATGCTTCCAATTTCCTGGAATAGTCATATTTCAGACGCTGGAGTTTTGACATATTATTTGAGATTGACATGATTTAGTTGATGATGGTCGGGCTTGAAGTCAGTTGTTAATCTTAGTTTCTTCATACAACAAACTTTAATAAAAGACTGGCCGCTGCTTTCTGAAGTTTAATATATATCTTGTTAAAACCTAACTCCAGAGAAAACTTTTTTAGTGGCAAGGGGTTAGAAATTCTATGACAGGAAACTGGTGTCAAAGAAAACAAAAATCTCCTCTAGTGGACACAGACACCATTTAATTAACCACTTCCGCACTGCTCACTAGAGCTGTACTGCGGCAAAGTGGCTCGATAATGTCTGGCGACGTAGTACTACGTCAACAGACATTCCCCCTCTCTCGGCGCCCCACGCGCCGCCGGAGGCTCGCTCCTGCTGTATTCAGTCACAGCGGGAGTCGGGCCAGGGGAGGAGCGGCGGAGAACGCCGCTACTCTTCCCCGATCGTCGGGGAATCGAGTGTGGAGATTCGCCTGCTTGTGTAAACACAAGCGGGCGGATCTCCTAAGTGACAGGCAGGGTCAGATTGCAGGGTTCAGCTTAGCTGAACCTGCGATCTGTCCTTGTGTCACATAGTCACCTCCCCCCACACACGTCAGTAAGCACCAGGCATACATTAACCCCTTGATCACCAATAAAAATTAACCCCTTCCCTGCCAGTGTCATTTTTACAGTAACAGTGCATATTTATAGCACTGATTACTGTAGTAATGTCACTGGTACCCCCAAAAGTGTCAAAAATGTCAGTCAGGGGTCCAGTCTGTCCGCCGCAATGTCGCAGTCCCGCAAAAAAAATTGCAGATTGCCGCCATTACTCGTTAAAAAAAAAAAAACACCAAAAATGACAGAAATCTTTCCCTTAGTTAGTAAACGCAATAACTATTGCGCAAACCAATCAAAATATGCTTATTGCAATTTTTTTTACCAAACATAGGTAGCAGAAAACAAATTGGCCAAAAATTTTAAAAAAATGTTATTTTTAAAATTTTTTTTGGGGGGGGGGGTAATTTCATATAAAAAAATGTGAAAAATATTGTTATTTTTTCAAAATTTACGCTCTTTTTTTTGTTTATAGCGCAAAAAGTAAAAATCGCACAGGTGATCAAATACCACCAAAAGAAATCTCTGTTTGTGGGAAAAAAAGGACGTAAATTTAGTTTGGGTATGGTGTTGCACGACCGCTCAATTTTCAGTTAAAGTCGCACAGTGCCGAATCGCAAAAAGTGGCCCAGATGTAAGACAGCAAAATCCTCCGGTGGTAAAGTGGTTAAAATCTGACAGAAAAATCCCAACAACACAAATCCGAGAGCATTTTAATCATACGAAAATGTACAAAGAAGAGCACCACATGCATAGAGAGTCCATAATGAAAAATGTTTATTAACAGAAGTTTCAATTTAAAAAGGAAGATGCATTTAAAGGGTTACAAAGGCTTCATCAAGATTGAGTTATATAGAGGAAAAAAACTACATTGGCTGCCTCAGTGCTGCATGTTTTCAAATTTGGTTCGCTAATGGGTTATTTTTACTTTGAGTTCTAGTTTTTACATATAAAATATCGCTAAAGTCAGCTGAACCTAAGAGATCTGTAACAAATCGGTGGAGTCTTGCCTTATGTATGGTTGTTTCATATTTTATGTTATACATGTAAATTGGTTGATACTGGAATTGTGCAACTATGTTGGCTATATACTGTAAGAAGATGGGTACTGACTGACACTGTATGTACTGTTTATATTGTATATATATTGTTCTGCCTTGTTTAAGAACTTAAATATACAACCTAAAATTTCCTCCGGTTGAAGGGATAATCTTTGTAACCTCCAAATTGCTTTGTCCTGTTTAACCACTTTAAGACCGGAAGATTTGCCCCCTTCCTGACCAGGCCCTATTTTGCGATTAGGCACTGAGTTACTTTAACTGACAATTGCGCGGTCGTGCAACACTGTACCCAAATAAAATTGATGCCCTTTTTTTCCCCACAAATAGAGCTTTCTTTTGATCACCTGTGAGATTTTTATATTTTGCGTTATATACAAAAAAAGAGCGACAATTTTGAAAAAAAAAAAAACAAGATTTTTCACATTCTGCTATATAACATTCTAAAAAAAAAATTTAAAAATTTAAATTTTTTAACATTTTAGGCCAATTTGTTTTCTGCTACATATTTTTGGTAAAAAAAATTGCAATAAGGCTATTTTGATTGGTTTGCCTAAAAGTTATTGCGACTACTAACTACGGAAAAGATTTATGTCATTTTTAATGGTTTTTTTTTCTTTTTACTAGTAATGGCGGCGATCTGCAAATTTTTTGCGGGACTGCAACATTGCGGCGGACAGATCGGACCCCTAACTGACATTTTTTACACTTTTGGGGGTACCAGTGACATTACTACGGTAATCAGTGCTAAAAATATGCACTGTTACTGTAATAATGCCATTGGCAGTGAAGGGGTTAACCCTGTGGGTGATCAAGCAAATAAATGTGAGCCTAGGGGAGTGATTCTAACTGTGGGGGGGGGCGTGGCTTCTGAAATGACCATAGAGACCTGTGATCCTTTATAGAAGGATCACAGGGGCTCTGTGATCATTGCAGGGAGAAGAATAATCAGCTGTGTTTACAACAGCTGCCCGTCCTTCTCTCTCAGCGGGGAGCGATCGCGGGTATGAGGCAGCAATCAGAGCCGCCTACCCCATGCATCGGCTTCCCCGCTGCCAAATGGGGCGGGAGCGGCGGCGCGCACTTGCCCCCTAGCTTCCAACCGATGTAGGAGAGCCACCCTGCCACAGTAAAAAGGCGGCGGGAGGTCGGGAAACAGTTAACCTTAACATTACATTGATTAATAAATGTACTTCATTGTTTATAACCTGCACTGGTGTGACACTCTTCCTTTTACAACTTCACCCCATCTGCCAGCTCCTCTGGGTTTGAAAACAGCCTTAACAACAGTCATTACTGTTCCAGATGCTGATCATGATGTCCATATTAAGGTCTACAAAGTCTTTGAGATCCAGCAGTCACCTCAAGTGACATTAAACACACATTTTTTTATATACATATAAAATAATTGGCCTATTATAGTTCTTACATCATGGGTGCTCAACATGTGGCCTCCAGCTGTTGTGGAACTACAAATCCCAGGCAGAGGCATGATGGGACTTGTAGTTTTGCAACAACTGAAGGATCACAGGTTGAACACCCATGACTTACATGCTCTTGCTATTCTTAGTAAAGATGTATCTACTGTTCTGGCCAACTTTAGATATGTGGGTGCGCCCTGTGCCCACTGGGACTGATTGAGTCTAGCAGGAGTCTGTAATTCATACACACTCCCATTTAGAACTACAACCTTAGGTGCAGCTGTTCCCAGCACTGCACACATGGGCAGAACAAGAGGGACATAGAGCCAAAACCATGCTTCTACTCATCCTCCACAGTGGTGATTGACAGTGGCTCCCAAGTCAGTGTGGCTTTGGCTCCACGTTTTCTCTTGTTCTTGGGTGTGCGGCGCTAGAAACAGCTGCATGTAAGGTTGTAGTTTTAAATGAGAATGTGCACAAACTGTATAATGGTAAATTGATTTAGGCTGTGAGTAAGGTACAGTGCCTTGCGAAAGTATTCGGCCCCCTTGAACTTTGCAATCTTTTGCCACATTTCAGGCTTCAAACATAAAGATATAAAACTGTAATTTTTTGTGAAGAATCAACAACAAGTGGGACACAATCATGAAGTGGAACGAAATTTATTGGATATTTCAAACTTTGTTAACAAATAAAAAACTGAAAAATTGGGCGTGCAAAATTATTCTGCCCCTTTACTTTCAGTGCAGCAAACTCTCTCCAGAAGTTCAGTGAGGATCTCTGAATGATCCAATTTTGACCTAAATGACTAATGATGATAAATAGAATCCACCTGTGTGTAATCAAGTCTCCATATAAATGCACCTGCACTGTGATAGTCTCAGAGGTCCGTTTAAAGCGCAGAGAGCATCATGAAGAATACTTTCGCAAGGCACTGTATCTGCAGTCTGATTTTGCCAGAACCCCTATGCCCTACCCACCTGAAGAAATGTCCCTAAAACTACAATTTTTGTAAATGCATGAGTGGAACGGAATACTATAAACTCCTTTATATTTTGGAGATCTGCACAGAGTAGTGACTGAGGGCTTCATATGCATTTGGTCATATAGGCTGTGATGTCATGGCCGAGTACAGATGACAAAGCCATCTCTAAAATATGCTAGCTCACTTTTTTCATGGCAGCAGTTAAACTTGATACATATTTTTTGGGTACACATACAGTCCAGAAGGTAGTGGGAAAGCTATGGGTTGCAAGTAAAGAACGTTCCTTGAGTTTAGCTTAATCACTGAATCACTGAATTGGAACAATCATGCAAACAGGAGTTCTGACTTTGCTTACTACCTGCTTGCCCCGGGTCATTTGCCCAGAAAGAATCCAAACTGGAGACCTTCTGGTATCTACCATGTTTAGGAAGATCTCAGCATTGGTAGAAGCTATACAGTATCTTTTGCAAGTTTCCTTTGGAACAAATCATTTGGGATCCATTTTTACAGCCTTTGGTGTTTTGCCAAAGAAGACCTTGATACTGTCCTCTGCCTCAATGCTTCCAGCCTCACCTCCCACTTATCTCTTCTCCCAATAAATAAACATTCATTACTAACAGGAAACATGAACTCCACTTTGTAAAACCAGCTTAAACGAGTGGCATTATCAGAAGAGAACAGGGAAATGAGCGGGCCTGAAGCTCAGCTGCATTTACCTAAGCCTGAAAAATGACCTCTTTTATGAAGCAGGATCTGGAAGACACTAAGTGCATACCAAGTAGCTGAGAAATGTGAAAGATGACATATCTTTCACTCAAAACACCCGATCCAGATAGAGTGAAGCTTTTACATCTGCTTCATCACCTGTTTAGGAGCTGCAATGCTCCCCCTACCGCGTACCTCTTTTTTCGGCAGCTACGCCATACCTTACCTGAGTAAGATTGATGGTGAGCTGATCCCAGGCAGCCAATTTCAGTCTCTCAAGAAATAATCCGCTACTTTGACAGATGAGAAGAATTTGACGCTCCGTTCACATCATTTAGATTTTTCCGCACCTGAAGAGCAAGTAGAGGTTCTTGCTGGGAAAAATATATTTAGCCATCCTGATATAGCTTTAATAGTTAGCTTTTTATTTTGCTATTTTTTCGCTCTTAGTTCTCAGATGCGCAGCTTAGGGAAATTGTTCAATTTTCAAAATACGCAAGGGCTGCTTGATCAGAGCTAAGGGAAAGGGAAGATGAAGCTGCCGCTCATTGCTATGCTGCCAGTCAAGTGTTAGCGTTAAAGAACAACTTTTCTCTTAGTGAAATTGTCCTTTAAATGTTCCCCCTACTCCTTAAGTGGCAGCCATCTGCTTAAAGCAGACCTAGCCCCCCATCCTTAAATTTCACATCAGCATGCATCTTAGCACGCTGATATGAAATCGTCTAACACTTTTTTAGACGCATTTTTATGCTTTACTTACCTTTTTTCCTTCTACTTCCTGGATTTCCCTGAAGGCACTGGTGACATAGGCTTGGCCACATAGATTACCCCTGGGAAGGCATTTCCATTGCCTATAGGGAAATCTCTTACTGAAACTGAGAGATCTCTCAGTATTGGCATACTCATTTTGTACATGCGCCATACAAAATTACAGGATTTTTCCCCAACAGAGGTATGTAGTGAGGCATGATGTCATGTGCTTCATCTCATAGATGTGCAGTATCATGGACATGGTGCCACAGGAACAGGAACCCAGGCAAGACAAAGGCAGGACAAAATAGGTAATATGAAGAAAACGTCACAAGGATATACTGTAGGTAAGTATGATTGTTTGTCCCCCTCTATTTATAATTGACAGGTTTATACTATAGAACAGAAAAGGAAGATTCTCTTTAACCACTTGCCAACCGCCTGCTGCAGATATACTGCGGCAGGCTGGCACGGTGGCGCAAACCGACATATTGATACGTCGGTTCGCGGGAGCACTCCTGGGGGCGCGCCCGCGCCCATTTGGAAGGGTGGGAGCTGATCCATGGGACCGGCGGCCGCAATTGCCGCCGGGCACTCGCGATCACTTCCTGCTGAGAGAGAACGATGGTCCGGTGTTGTAAACACAGCAGAACGTTCTCTCTGGAATGATTACAGAGAGCCTGTGATCCTCCTATTTAGGATCACAGGTCTCTGTGTTGATTTTACAAGTCCCTCCCCCATACAGTTAGAAAACACTCCCATAGGCTCACAGTTAACTCTTTGATCACCCCTGGGTTGACCCCTTCACTGCCAGTGTCATTATTACAGTAACAGTGCATATTTTTAGCACTGGTTACTGTAGTAATGTCACTAGTCCCCCCAAAAGTGTAAAAAATGTTAGTTAGGGGTCCGATCTGTCAGCCGCAATGTCGTAGTCCCGCTAAGAATCGCAGATTAACACCATTAATAGTAAAAAAAATATAAATAAATAAAAATGGCATAAGTCTTTCCCCTAGTTTGTAGACGCGATAACTTTTGCGCAAACCAATCAAAATATGCTTATTGCAATTTTTTTTTACAAAAATATGTAGCAGAATACAAATTGGTTTAAAATGATGAAAAAATTAGATTTTTTACATTTTTTTTATATTAGGAATGATACAGCAGAATGTGAAAAATATTGTTTTTGAGAATTGTCGCTCTTTTTTAGTTTATAGCGCAAAAAATAAAAATCGCACGGGTGATCAAATACCACCAAAAGAAAGCGCTTTTTGTGTGAAAATAAGGACACCAATTTTATTTGGATACAGCGTCGTACGACCGTGCAATCGTTAGTTAAAATAACGCAGCGCCGAATCGCAAAAAATGGCCTGGTTATTAAGGAGGTAAAACCTTCCGGTCCAAAAGTGGTTGAATACCTTTAGCCCTGCTCCCAAGATCTTCTCTGTTTCACCTGTGAACTTATATTTTTATTTTTCCATTCGTGAAAACAACAAAGCTCTGCAGCCCAACACAGACCTGACCTGATTTTTCTCTGCTACCTCTGCTACAGTTTGTAAAACCTACAGGACTTATCCCTCCACACTCCCCAGCCTGAGACTGGTCAGTAAAAGAGAAGTAGCGGACTGATGTCTCCTCATATCAGCATGCTCCTTGCTCTGTGACACACCTGGTTGGGTCCTTATGCTGCTTCTCCCTTCCCTTCGCTGAGTTCTGGTGTTCAGAGGTAATACCAAGTCAAATTCAAATACTCACTGTCACATGACCAAGGAGGAGATGATACGCTCCCTCTAGGCTCCAACATTATCTGACGAGAGTTTTAGGTGCTCAAAGTGAACAAAAAACAAACAAAAAAAAAACAACTATGCAAGAAATGCAATCAAATCACTTTGCATTATATTAAAAGTTAGATATGGACCAGTTAGGCCTATTATTCTTAATTAAATCTGTCCTGCTGCTGGCCAATATTATACTGCTTACATCTACAAAAAAATCTATTTAATAATTTATTTTTTTATACAGAGTGACATTAAGTGAAACCTTTATATATGGCCAGAGTCCAGCTTAAATTTAAAATGTTTGCTGGCATATGTCTTTTGTATCTGATACAAGCCTTTTTCTTTTTTTTCTTTTTTTTTGCATAAAAAATTTTGTATCTGATACAGGCATTTTTTTTCTTTTTTGCATAACAAATTTTGTATCTGATACAAGTAGTTTTTTTTTTTTTTTTTTTGCATAACAAGTTTCTGGACAGAAAATGCAAACCAGGTAAAATGGTGCAGAACTTGCTAACTAGAATACTTCTATCCTTAATGAATCTTTCTTTAATTCTGACTATACTGATTTGTCACTTTACAGCTCCCTCAACTGGGTCATTAGTTTCATTTAGTCGCTCTCTCATTACAACATCCAATAACAGGCATAAAACAAAAGCCCCTAAAATGAACAGCGTGATTAACTGGCGCCACGACAAGAATGCAGTATATAGATTTTGTCACTGGAAGATCAGGATCGTCTTCTGTTTCCTTTTCCCATTGTCGGGAGATGACAGAATTGTCACATTTATAGATATTACTGTACGCAGCCTGAGTAAAACGCTGTATGTAATAGTGACATAAGGAACAATTATAACTGTATTATGGGAATAGCGTGTGATCAGCTAATTAGAAAATTGGTTACTTATTTTTTCTCTCGCTGCTTTTACTTATTGCTGATATAACAAAATGCTACGTACTATCTTGTTTAGGAGACAATGAGAAGAGGAAAGTAATAGGGGTTGATTTACTAAAGGCAAATAGACTGTGCACTTTGCAAAGTCCAGAGCTTAGTAAATGAAGTATAGCTTCACTTTGCAAAGAATACCCAATCACGTGCGAGGAAAATGAAAAAAAAAAAAACAGCATTTTTGCTTGCACATGATTGGATGATGGAAGTCAGCAGCGCTTCTGGTCATTTACTTAGCTCTGGAGCAACTGCTCTTGCAGAGTGCAACTGCACTTTGCAAAGTGCACAGTCTATTTGGCTTTAGTAAATCAGCCCCATAGTCTTTGATTTTAGAAATATGATTACAGTTCGAATTTGACTGGAATTCAGTGTTAAATTTGATTCAAATTTCAATTAGAATTTCCAAAATTTGGACGAATTTCATTTTGTTATTCAGAGCATTCGGTAAACTTCGTTTACACTGCAGTTCAGGTAATCAGAGATATCTGAATCTCCAAATAACGAAAAAATTTGTCTGAATTTTTGTTCGGAACAAAACAAACTGCACAGGTCTAACAGTAATTCTTGTAGTAAAGTGCCCAGTCTTTTTGTCTTAAGTAAATGAACCCCTTAGCGTCTGTGAAAAGCCCCCCCCCCCCCCCACCTATTGTTACTCACTTCTCCAGCAATCCCCCACCATTCTTTCCTCTACTTTAGCCAGCCCAAAATACCAGTTTGTGGAGGAGAAAGTGAGTTTGGGTCTAGCTCAGTGATGGCGAACCTTGGCACCCCAGATGTTTTGGAACTACATTTCCCATGATGCTCCACTACACTGCAGAGTGCATGAGGATCTTGGGAATTGTAGTTCCAAAACATCTGGGGTGCCAAGGTTCGCCATCACTGGTCTAACTACTATCCCCTGGGCAAAAGCACTGTCACATGGCCAAGGGTGTGATGTCGCTCTCCCTCTAGGCTGAGACACTAGCCAGAAGTAGAGTTTGGAGTATTCAAAGTAACGCACTCAGTTGTTACTGATCATCTATTTGTGAAGTTGTATTTCTGAAAATATATATATATATAAGTGCAAGAACAACTAAATCACCTTATAGTATATTACTCACATTTATTCTACCCCCCATCCCCATGGATTAAACAAAATGTAAGCATATACCAGTTGGACCTATTATCCTTAAAGTGGCTGTAAACCTCAAGAAATATGAACAAAGCATATCCTTCTATAGTATGTACGTGTCTCAATTAACAACACTAAGTGGGATTTCTGTCTGCTGCTTCGTTCTTTTGCTATGAGCTTTAATCACCTTTGACAGGTTTTCCTCCTGACACCAAGAGAAAAAAGGTGACAGAGGCAGGATCTCCAGCACACCGCCTGTAATTGACAGTCTCAGCTCTGTTCCTGTGTGCTGTGTGAATGGGGGAGTGTTCCTTCCCTCCAATCAACCTTCAAAACTCTGCTCCTGAGCTCTGCAGTGTAACTTCAGCAATCCACCCCCTTTTTTTTTTGTTGACAGCTCAGACAATTTTATCAATTCAGGACTTTGACTGGATTTAGAGAAGAGAAGACTACAGATAAACAGATACAACTTATGTAGGAGGATTTTTTTCATCACTATGTATCACCAGAGGCCAGTCACCTCACTGGGTATATGTAAGGGTTTACAACCGCTTTAATTAAAACTGTCCTGCCGCTGGCCAATGTGCCCTGTCCTCTGCAGTAATTAGACGTGTACATAGCGAAAAAATGTGTTTCTTTTCGTTTAGATCCGTTAATCTAGTTATTTTGTTTCGTTAAATTTGGTTGATTCATTCAATTTGTATTCAGGATTCATATTCAGAATTCGTACTCGTAATTCGTTTTATGTCTTATTTGAATTTTCCTTGAATTTACTCATTTTTTTCTATTTGAAATGTTCAAATAGATACATTTTGAATAATTTAGATCGAAAACTTTAGATTTTTTTTTTTCCATTCAAATGTGGCAAAGTGAACAAACAAAAGAAAAATCTTCATCAATTGATTACAATGACTCTTTAATTAATCTTTGGCTTAACAAAAACAGCATTTCAAAATGGTAATCTAATAACACACACAGGGGTTAATTTACTAACAGCGAATAGACTGTGCACTTTGCAAAGTGTACCCAATCACGTGCAAGGAAAATAAAAGAAAATTAAATTTTGCTTGCACATGATTGGATGATAGAAGTCAGCAGAGCTTTTGTTCATTTACTAAATTCTGGAGCAACTGCTCTTGCAGAGTGCAACTGCACTTTGCAGAGTGCACAGTCTATTTGTCTTTAGTACATCAGCCCCATAGTCTTTGATTTCAGAAATATGTTTACAGTTCGAATTCGACTGGAATTCAGTGTTAAATTTGATTCAAATTTCAATTAGAATTTCCAAAATTTTTGTTCGGAACGAAACAAACCGCACAGGTCTAGCAGTAATTCTTGTAGTAAAACCCCAGCCTCTGCTCTTGTTTCTAGTATATTTGGGCCTAGCCTTGCTATTTAGAATTTTCCTGCTGCTTGCCAATTTGCACAGCTGTGTCATCTGTGGTTTCTTATGGCCAAAGCTTTTTTGGCCATATTTCTCTTGTTGGTCAGAGGAGTGCACTTACTTTTGCTCTCCTGTGACCGAGAGTCAGCCAATAGTGGACTATTTCCCTCTATCACTCCAATCCCAGTGGACGCCTGTTTTATGGGAAAGGCGCCTCGCGTTGGGTGGAGAGCTATACTGTCACACAGCTCGGTTCGCACTGCAGCCATCCATTTTTCTACCCGTTTTTTAAGAAAAGCTGTCCGTATTTCATCTTATGTAAGTGCACCCTTATTTTTTTATTAAAAGTTGTAAAAGGTTTATGCACTATTGGTAGCTTTCTTTTATCCCTATGCCGGATTGTGTGACCTGTTGCCAAGCCCCTTTCATCTGTGGGAGCTCCATGCTAGTGTCCAAGGGGGATGTACATGCTTAGAGTCGGAGTTGGTTTCCAGCCCCGGATGTGAGGAAGATCTATCCCTTGAGAGGCAGGAAGCCTTGCAGTCAGTGTGGTGATTATCAGCACCTGGTTGGGTTATCACGGCATTACTACTTCCCATAAGCCAAGTGTGATGTGAGATCTGGTAAGCAGCTTTCCACATGTTTGAGCACAGAGGGATTGTATGCAGCACCTTGAGGGATAAGTGCTTGGATCACATTCACCTTCCCATTTTAAGTTTGAATCCTTTGATCTTGTTTCACATTGATTGCACGCTCATATGGACTAGAATTTTTGGACTGTCACTTTATTCATTTATTTTCATTTGGCACCTTGCAGATTGTTTTTTTCATGTTAATTTGTTTGATTAAAACCAGGGTGTTAGTGATCACTGATCACAATGCACATGTTCTTAACATTGTTGCACTAGTACTTTCACCGATTTCATTTTATTTAATACTGATGGAATGATTAATATAATTTTTGATCAATGTTATAATTAGCGCACCTTCACTTTTATACCACAATTTAGATTTCCAAGATCCAGGGCTTTCAGATGCTGCTTTTTTATCCCAGGTTTAGTGCATCTATTTTATCTTATTTCCCTCTATCAACTCACATAACAGAACTTCTCCAGGTTCTAGAAGGATCCTGACTATATTGGTCTACTAATGGCCTTGCATTGTACACGATGAAGCAGAAGGCTTCCAATATTCTGCCACTGAACAGAAAAGGATTGGAATGCCAACTGCTGCAAATCGTGTAGTAAGGTACAGTAAGTATTCCTTTTATTAGACTCTCCCTAGACAAATTGCACAGCATTTTTTTACATATACTGAGGGGGATGGTGGCAATTTTATTCTTGTAGGCTAGCCAGAGGTTCAGCTTTATGACCTGATGTCAAAGCATTGCTCATTTTTATTGATAGTGAAAATGACTGCTTTCTGCCAGACGAGTCCATTGCTCATCAACATGTAAGAAAAATAAATGCTAGCATCTGTCTCTTAATAAGTAACCCAAATTCTTTTTTATTAACCCAAATAAGATCAACTGACTGTGTTAAAACTTGGCTGTGCTTGACAGAAAACCTAGAGAAGCCTGTAATTACCGAGCCGCTTTTGTCGAGGAACATCTGAATTTGTAGTCACGAAGGACTTTTCCATTATTCATCTTGAGGTCCCCAGTGCCCAAGTTTTCCTCTATCAACATGGATTGTTAGTCTGAAGCATGTATTCTTGATTACACCTTGGGCATTGTATATCAACGGACTTCATGTAGCTCTGGCAATTATTCGACACAGAATTCCACAAGCTGTTATACTACTCTTTCTTGCCATAAATAGTTTTTAACTTCTACAATTCCTTCTCTAATGTATTCTGCATGACCTGTTTTACTGAGAATGGTACAGAGCACCCAGGTTGTGCTTCTTTTAAGAATTATAATGACATTTATTATGAGGTCACTACGAGTGTGTATTCGCTGTGGGGTAATCGCACGGTGAGAGGAGGAAAAAATTTACATAGGAATTCAATAAGCATTTGTATTCCAGGACAGAATTCATACATAATAATCCATAATTGCCTTTAAACTCATTATTGATTTCAGGACCCTTTGTCGAAAGTTGTCAGTGTTGCAGTTGCTAGGATCAAGTGTTCTAGAATACGATTTGTTAAATAAAAAAATTTGTAAAATTTTCGAAAATGTAAAGACAACAAGTGGTCACAGCAGTAGCGGCGATTGTTTGTCATTTTTTACACACGCAAATCAATAGCAGAATTTTAGTGACATAAGTTTATGCAGAACAAAGCAATAGGTTTTCTTAAAATACCTCCCATACACTGCATTTTTTTTTAAATAGTTTTTTTGAGCTTTCAATGAACAGAAGTACAAATGCTTACAAAGTGAGTAAAGTGAGTAAAGCAAACTTGAAGCGGGAGCAGCCGCCAAGAAAGTAAAAGAGAAGAGAAGAAGAAGAGCGAGAGATTGAGGAAGGGGAAAGTAGAGAGTTCAAGTTAGGTGAGGTAAGGTGAAGGGAGGCAGAGACAACAATACTCTATGTATAGATTCCTAATCATAAATGATTACTTAGTAAACAATTATTAAGCTAGAGCAAGTATTAACATCAGAAATTAACAACCAGGTACGGCAGGGGATCTTGAGTTCTCAAGGTGTGTACCATAGGAGCCATAGTTTCCATATTAGATCAAAGGAACGGATGGGGTTGTTTTGTATGGCTAGGGATTTTTCCCAGAGGAAGTGTTGGTTTGTTGCATTAAAGCGGAGTTCCACTGGCTTTTGTGTTTATTAAAAGTCAGCAGCTACAAAAAGTGTAGCTGCTGACTTTTAATAAACACACACTCACCTGTACCACGGTCCAGCGATGCAGCCGGCGGGAGCCTCGGTTCTCTCTGTCTTCTCCCCGTGGCACCGGCATCTCTAGTGTGGGCACACGGCTGTGACAGCTTGCAGCCTCACAGCCGGGTGCGCACTGCGCATGCACGAGTCATGCTGCGCGTCCTGAATGGACGGACAATCTTTTGGGACTTGTGATGTGTCCCAGAAGATTGCAGGGAGAGAGGGGGAGAGGAGAACTTCCGCCTGAGCCACCTAGACGGCCTGAGCAGAAGTGGGAGCGGGTACCTGTCAAATCTAGGTACCCGCTCCCCCCCCCAAAAAAAAAATGACTTGCCAAATGTGGCATGTCAGGGGGTCAGGACCACTTAAAGTGAGTGGAACTCCACTTTAAGCACCTCAGAGAGTTAAGGGATAGGTATTGTTTCCAGTGTCTGGTGATAGAGAGTCTGGTGGAGAGAAGAATATTGGCCACTATGCCCTTGAACCGTACTGGGAAATTGTCAATACCTAAATTGAGTAAGGCTAGTGCAGGATTGGCGGGGGTCAAGATGCCAGTTATGTCCGTTAATTTTTGAAATATTTTACACCAAACTACAAATGTTTTTGCACAACCATAGTATATGCACCATACACTGCATTTATGAACCTTCAGTACCCAACTGTCCTGTTTCATCAAGTTCCTATTTAATTTCGACCCATATATGGCCAGCCTTATCAGCAGGGGTAGGGAAGGCATTAGGTAAATCTGCATGAACTCTCATGATCTCTTTTGAGAGTCAGGTAGAAGGCCCAACACACAAAGTGTAAATATAGTACTGTTATGTAAGGTAATATCTAAAATTATTTGCCAGAACAGCCAAAACGTATACACTATGGGGCTGATTTACTAAAGACAAAAAGACTGTGGGCTTTGCACTCTGCAAGAGCAGTTGCTCCAGAGCTTAGTAAATGAACAAAAGCTCTGCTGACTTCCATCATTCAATCATGTGCAAGCAAAAATACAGTTATTTTTATTTTCCTTGCACGTGATTGGGTACTTTTTGCAAAGTGAAGGTTTACCTCATTTACTAAGCTCTGGAGCAACTGCTCTTGCAGAGTGCAATTGCACTTTGCAAAGTGCACAGTCTATTTGCCTTTAGTAAATCAACCCCTTTAAATGCGGGCACACATCCAAGTCCAGAAAAAAGCCAAGTCCATAAAGACAAGGTTAGATGTGTTTGACATGGACAGGACTGTACAGAGCCCCTACCTCAACCCTACTGAACCTATTTGGAATAAATTGGATTGTTGATTGTAAGCCACATTCAACTTCATAAGGTGTTGCAAGTAAGAAGATAGCTCCGCAGGCTTAACAGATTCCGGGATCCCCCTGAATTTCACGTTGTTCCTGCGGGATCTGTCCTCTATGTCCGCCACTTTCAATTTCAGTTGTTTAAGCTCCTCCTCTAACTCAAAGTGAGCGTCCACCAGATCGTTATGCGCTGCTGTAAAATCTCTTATTTTGCGTTCTGTGTAATCTACTCTGTCCCCCAGCTTATCAATCTGTCTGTTAGTGCTTTTCATGAAGGCATTCATGTCCTGCTGAAGTGCCCCCCTGAGAGTTCTCATCATCTCCTTCATGGCCGTATCAGTGATAGCTTGGCCAGTTGTGGGGTATGAGTCTAGCTGCTGCCCATACGAGATGGTCTGCTCCATAGCCTCCCCCTCCTCAAGGAAGGAGTCCTCCTGACCTCGCTCTTCCCCATCCTCTGTCAGCTTTCTACGTTGTTTTAGAGGGCTTGTGAAAGGGGATGGACGATCCTGCTGTGTCAGGATGTGATTATCTCCTACCTCCTCCGATGCCTGTGAGGTCCGATCGGCAGCTGTGTTCGCCGAGGTGCTGGCGCGGGACCAGGCGCCGGCGTCATCTTGGGAGGAACGGCCTGCGGCTGGAGAGAAGAATTCGGTCAGTTTCTTCGGCCGATCCTTTTGCTTTCTCTTGCCTGTTTGTGACATCTTGTCCTCCGGAGTCTCGGGAAGGGATGTGGCAGGTTGAAGGAGCTGAAAGTACGCTGTGTGCGGCTTAATTTAGCCCGCTGAGACAGAGCGATGGAATCACACGGCCATCCGCTCTGGCTGCCGGCTCCGCCCCCCCACATTCAACTTCAGTGTGCTATACTTCACAATGCTGTTTTGGCTAAATGGGCACAACTTTCCACAAATACACTTCAAAATCTTATGGAAAGCCTTCCCAGAGTAATAAATGCTGTTATAGCTGCAAAGAGAAGGGGGCTTCATATTAATGTCCATGATTTTGGAATAGCATGTTCAACAAGCTCATAAAATATGATGGTCAGGTGTCTACGAGTGTTTGGCCATTTAGTGTAGAACTTTACATTAGTGTGGGCTTGATAATTGCAATACCCATTATGGCTATGGTTGAAAACCAAAGACTATACTATTGTTGGACTTTTGAGGTACCCAAGTATAACAATGCCAAATTTATAAACATATACTATTTTTTTAATGGCATATAAAAGATGTATCCTTAAAAGAACATTCATATTTAGTGACACCCTCCTCAAGGTATCCCTATGCCATTCATCTCACAGTCACAATCATTAATGCCTGCATCTATTTAAAGTACATAATACAGTACAATACATAATACAAAATGGATGTAAGGATCCTGCTTTCTCTGTGCCTTTCTCAGACATAATCCGCTTCTTCAGGAAGGTAAGAGAGAACGCTATTAAAAACAGGTTTCAGGATAGGTGATTGGTACTAGGACTTCTCAGGTGAGCACAGAGGCATCACAGGGAGGCCACTGTCCCCACAGAGACACCCCTCATTTCATCTAAGGGGAATCCTTTAGGGCCAGAAAGTATTTAAAATGGCATCCAAATTACGTGTTAGGGTTAGAAAAAAGATGGCATCTGGCGTTTATGCTATGGGTTAGTGTTCCTAATGCGGGAGCTTTCCCATATACTTGCCCTGATGATAGTCAAATAGAGGGACCTCCACATGTGTCAAATCATGCAAAGTAGTGGGACAAAGTCTTTTACCTGTCAATTGTCTTTGTTTTTCATTTAGTGTTTTATGCCAATACCTGCAAACTTCAGATATGGATCAATGTAGAAGTTAAAGAATTAACAGAGCCCAGACTAAAAAATTAAAAGGATCAGTTGAAACAGCCAGTTCATACAAAAATAATCTGTTTCAGGCAGATTTTACTTAATGTGTTGCAATATTGAGAGGAAATTGCCCAAAACATTATCATCAAGGGGCACACCTAAGTTTGAAAGAACTTGTTGCATCTTGTTGAGCTATGAGACTGGGTGATTCAATAACCCATTAAAAAGCTGTAACTTCAATATTGGTTGTAGATAGACTGTTCCTTTAAATTCCAAATAATGCCATTTTTAAAGCTTTGGACACGTAGCTTGCTGGGACTTTTAATCCTTGAGGTCTTGATAAGTGCAGGTCATCCTTTTCTTCTAAAGTATAGGGCCTAAGGGACATCTTTACCTTTAATGAATGTCATGAAACACTGAATAATTACCACTTTGAAGTACCTGCAAAAAAATGTAGTTCCAAGTTGCAAATTTGTGAATTCTATTGTGTGAAATTCAGCTATTTAGTTCTTTAGTATGCTCATAAATTAGAGCACATAGAGCTAGATTTTAGGAGACAATTGTTATGGCTGCTCTGAATATTGTGACCCTCTGTATTGTATTGATTTTAGAAATAACTCTTTTTAAGTCTATCCAGCAGTCTTTTCCAGATTTCCAAAATCTGTGTAAAGTATCTGAAACATTTGGCATTCTGTCTGCTAGCATCAGGGTGTGAATTTTTATTTCAATTAACAAACAATGCAGAGATATTAGGAATACTAAGGCTGTTGAATGAGGATATTTTCTTGAGTTTCAAAAAAGTAGTTAAATTCTTTAACTGCTTCTATTTCTAATCTTTCTTATCTACTTTCTATTCTTAAGTTTTCCTTATTCATCCTTCTTGCTTCTTCTTGTTTTTATTCTTCCCCCTCATCTCCTTCTTTCCTTTCCTTTTTTCAGCCTTAATTTCTTTTTCTGCCTTCCTTTGTTCCTCGCAAATCTATTTACTCTATTCTCTTTATTCTCTTAGATCATTTATTTATATCATACTTATATATCATTATGCTTTCTGTCCTTTTAGTTCTATTTCTAATGTTCCCTTGCCATTGTTACTCTTCTTTGTCTCTCTCTTTTCATTTAATCCTCACCTTTCCCTTTTCATTCTTCCATTCTCATCCCCTTTTTTTCCCCTTGCCAAACGTTATCTGTTATCTGCTTCTCTTAGAATTCTTATTCTTTCCCTTATATGTCATTATTGCCCATCAGTACATCTTGCCAATTATTTTCTTCTGCTCCCTTAATACCCTAAACACTTGTTTTCCTTTGCTTCTCCTTTATATCCATTTCTTTTTTTCAAATTCTTTTAAATCCTTTTTACTTCTTACCTTGTCATCCTTACCCTTCACCTCCATTCTCTTCCTTTCTATTTTCTTCCTGTCTGTTCCTTTCTACTGTGTTCTCCTCTCTCCCTATATAATTCACTCTCTTTGCTTCTCTTTCATTTTATTAAATATTACTCTTCCATTTTCCATTCTAACCTTAGCCCGTCCTGTGATGCCTTTTCCATCCATCATTACCTCAAAGTCATTTGACTATCAATGTTCTACAGCTGCCATAATAATGTGATTAGAGACCTACAATCACTTTATGAATGATCGGCACCATTCACATTCCTTAGTAACTACATTTATAATATTCTATATCACCCACAGTAGAACTGTTATTTCTTACCATATGGTTTCATGTTAAATTTTATGCAAGGCAGATTAGTTACATTCTCTCTTTGGCATGTCCATGAAATTTCATACATCTCAATTTCTTCAAACATTGGCATAGTCACACCCACTACTCACACTTCCTAGTTAAGAGTCACCTCTTCCTTCCTCTTCTGCATAATTCCCTAGTTTCAGTCCCTAACACCAGGTAGTCACTTTTATCCATGTAACTAATCTCCAATATGTCTATTCCTCATACAAGACTATACCAAGATGCTTGCCTCTCTCTTGTCATTTCACTACTTGAATACTGCAACACTCCACTAATTGGTCTCTTCCTCACTTTGTCAGCCTATGCTGAAAGCTTTAGCTCTGCTCATACATCTAACAAGT
Organism: Pelophylax lessonae; assembly: GCF_965119305.1. Classification (NCBI taxonomy): domain Eukaryota; kingdom Metazoa; phylum Chordata; class Amphibia; order Anura; family Ranidae; genus Pelophylax; species Pelophylax lessonae. Next base: position 58,691,269 of record NC_138775.1, read on the forward strand.
CATTCCTTCCCTATGACAGTTGAGACAGAATATTTTTCCTGGCCCCGGAAATACATTTTAAGTGATAACATTGACTTATTAAGCCATTCACTTCTTCAAAATGTTGAATTTCCCTTACAGATTGGTCCCCGCCCATTCCATTATCTCTCTTTGTACATGAATGGAGTACTTCTCTAGAGCTTTACCAAATTCACTTTGAAGCTTCAGACTCCTCCTAGTCTTTTCTTCTTTTTTTTACACAGAGATGTAGATAGGTCTACTCGGGCGAAGCCAGGGTGAGAAACAGAAACACTCTTAGGCTTTACCCCTATAAGTATTACTATAGTAAGCTAAAGAGCCAGTGTTAATTGACTTTTGCTTGCTTCTCTTCAGGTGCGTTGCTAGATCTTCTATTGAGTGCCCTGGGTCTCTTTTTATATGGAGCTGATACATTCTATGCATTACATGGTTTTGAAGCATTGTATTTATGTCTAAAATTCTATCTGCAATCCATCTATTAAATATTTTGCCATCATAATGTGACTTTACAGTTTTTACACCAATTCATTTTGTTCAGTTAAAAATATTGTATTAGTCTTGGAGTGGTCATCACTGGATCCTACTAGACCCCAGCATTTTAATTTGTGTGCCCAGGGGTGCCCCTGATCTATGGGAAGAGCAATGTAGCTTGAAGCAGGTCAACTGTACTTCAAATGCAGGTCAAATAAACTTTGAATAAATTAAGACATTTTTCAGATCTTCTCAAATTTATGTCAGCATTTGCCCATCAAAGCCTGCCAAATACTGGCCTTTACTGTAGCATACCTTTACCTCACCACAGTCCATAGAAAAGCCAAACCGTTCAAAGCAGATCAAGTACCGGTTAGAAGGAGGTCAACTAAGGGGGGAAATGCACCTGCCAGTTAATTCTGAATGTTTTTTCAGAAGAAGTGTTTCAAACTGATGTCATATCAATGGAAGCAATATAAAGCCTATAAACAAGACCCTTAAAGGGAACCTTTCTCAACTTATAGAAGTGCAGTATATACTATACTTACTAAGTGGGTCAGTCCACCTAAAATTATATTTTAGTTACATTATATGTGGACCCTGGTGGACTAAATCAATTTTACCTTCTCATTTCTCCTGACTACTCCAACAGCGAGATCATCCTACCATAATAACCAACCTTTTTTCTGTCTACCTAGGAGATTTTTGGGGTTTGGGGCATACCTTTGTGTAAATAAGTTCCTTCTGCTGCATTCTCCATGATATAAAATAAATAAACCTTCCACAGGAATGGTGGAAACGCCTCCCAATGGCCACAACAGGTGTGCAGACCCAAGTACCCAGCACAGACATCTCACTAACAGAGTTTCCATGTAGGCAAGTGCCAAGAGTGTTCTTCGTGCATTGTATTAATGATATGCTGTTTGGTCCTTCTGGGGTTAACATGCTATGGTGCCTGCCATTTGACCCTTGGAGCGTCCAGTAGTGGGGATGTTTCAGCGGGAAGGGGTTGGGTTGAAGGGTGTTTGGAAATTGGTCATGTGACAGAGAAGGACAATGCACCAAGAGAAAATGCTGCATCTAAGTAGGGTCACCCCTTGGCAGGAACCTGAAATTGGACTATTCGTGAGCGAGGCTCCATCTGATGGGCACTTACACAAGCTGAAAAGATTTAAGACACCACGGCAACACTAAAGATCCTGGCAGATGTTAGAGAAACGCTGATCAATTAATTGTCCTGTTGCACTGCCATGTGTTTCCTTGAGTGAAATTGTGTGAAGAAAAGTTGTATCACCATGCCAATTACTCAGTAAATGCAGTTTACTACAGTGTATCCGAACAGGTAATGAAGTTTAAGTCTTAATGCTACCTTTCTGGCTAATGGAGAGTGACATGTAAAAGGAAGGAGAAGCAGAGGAGGCGGTGGTGACCAATTCTGTTGGAAGAGTGGATTGGGGGCTTTATAGTATATATATATATATATATATATATGTATATATATATATATATATATAATTTAAAACTAAGTTTGGGCTGGTTGTGGTTACAGAGATTGGTGATCCAAAAACTTCTAGTCGCAGCTTCTGGATAAATTTGGAAACTATTTAAAGTCCCCAGTGACAACCAGATGGATAATTTTTCCCTTCTCAAACTACATATAGCTACCACTGTTCTTCTGTGCTGGTTGATTTTTTTCCAAACAATCTCCATTTACCCATAATTAATATTATTTCATAGCATAATTATAGGCTGCATGCATTATTCATAATTACATGGTGCTGCTTTTCTCTAAGGAGTCAGAGTAACACCCAGCGTGTTTGGAGTCTTCAGAATCACTAGGGAACGAGACTAAAAATGCATAAAAAACAAGGTTTCTTGTAAGGCACAACAGACAGGGAGTTTTGTGTTTTGTGTTCTTTGATTAGTCAGCGAACAAAGGGTGATGGTGCTGCTAGACAGAAGAATCAAAATTATGGATTAACGCACACACACACACACACACACACACAAAAGACAGCTATTCAGGAAGGTTGGAGCGGGCCAAACATTAAGGGAGTTCCGAAGCAAAAAAATAAAATAAATAAGCAAAGGGACAACATGACAGGTGTGAAAAGGATGACAGCAGGGGAAGGGTTAAAATAGTTAGAACAACAGTGGCAGGCCATGGTGGATGGGGAGGGGTCACAGGAAGTTTAGGGGGAAGTGGTGTTGAGTGGGGGGCCAGTCGGAAGTAGCACGAAGAAGGGAAGCTTCTCACCTGCCCTCCCTATGTTACGCCTTGATATGTGTTTGTCATGGCAGCATGGCAGTGGTGGGTCTTTGGAGGAGGAAAGAATTCTGGATAATAAGTATGGTCGGGACCCATCGGTGGTATAGGGTTAATGAGGGGTTAACTCGGAATATGTGAAACGGAGGTCACTGTGAATAATGAGGATTGTCTCTGAGTTGGTGTGTTGCGGCTGGGGGCCTAAGTGTAAGCAAAGGTTTTTGCAATGATTGGTTATGTGTTTGCAGCACTGCCCCCTTGAGGGTTGCTGAATTTCTCACCTTTTCAGGTCCCTCTGGGTTACCGGTAGCAACTGCATGCAGAAACGTAACACTTTACTTTCTGGCTCAGTCAATGAACAGTCTAGGGGTTGTTGCTTTTGTTGTTTTATATTATATGGGGATGGGAGAAGGGATAGAGTGGGATACTCCAGAACTTGAACTTTTCACAATGCTGAGGACTTCTATTTGAGGATGCGGCTAGGCCACAGTTTCACCTTGCCACTAGATGAATCTGAGGTAAAGTTCCTGAATAGACAGCTTGCTTAGCACTTATCTTCAGGGTACTCACCTAGAACCCCCTTTCACTCCACCAACTGACACCCGTCCTCTGACTACTCTACTCCGGGGTGGCCCATTTCCTGGTCAGGCCCTTAGACACGATCCCCTGTACTCACGATACTGTTTTTCCAAGTTTCTCCAGTGTCTCAAACCCTCTAGTCAGCTCTCCTGGACCTCTGGGTTCAGCTCCTTCCTTCTGGCTCACCAGGCTGACTGCCTGTGACCATACACCAACTGCTGCAGAAGAGGAGGCAGCTGCTACCCTCCTTCTGGGACTCTGGTCACCAGGCAAAGACCCCGAGCACATGTGCTCCTGGCTTTTATACCACACCCCACAATGCACTGAGACAGCAGTCTGTGCCAATCACTGGGGCTGCATCAAAGCTTATGTGCCCATTAGTCAGGTTTTCTCCACTGTCCAATAAGCCTCTCTATTGGACCAGTGTGAAACACTCCCCTGGACCAGATGAATCACACACTGAGCACCATGAGTAGACCTAACTCACAGATCCTGCTCTCTGTTAAGCAGAAAGCAATATAGAATTTGCCTGCTGCTCCTCTGATAGGCAGACAAAGCCAAAACTATACTCACTCTCTAGCTCCTACCTAGGAGGGTGCTACATGTTATTAACCTCAAAGACCACCTAGCTTCATTTCTCAGTTTCTGTTATAAGGAATGTTATGTTATTTGTTTGAAGTTACTGTTTTTGTAATAAAAGGCTGCTATGGCCATTTTACTACAAAAGTTGTGCCTTTATTGTATAAGTGGGATTTGGAGGGGATGGTCTAGCAGGCTGGGGTTAGTGCTGGCAGTTATCTATGCTATGTGTATCATAAATAAAGCTGAAAACCAAAGTGGGATTTTCAGCTAACATATTCATGTTTTATTTATCAGAAAAAAAATTTGATAGGCTATATTTGTACTTTGAGATAGAGAAAACTGAACAGTTTTTTATTTATTATTTGGTTATGTATTGAAATTAGTAGTATGTTCTACTTAAAAGTTGAACCTCTTGGTGTGCTCCAAAAATAAAGGAATTGTCTGCTCCGCTGACTTACCAGTCTCTATATACAGTAAAAAGTGTCAATGTGCTTTTGTTGAGCAAAACATTGTCCTTTCTTGCGTAGTTTTATACAGTATATGGCCAAAAGTTAAAAGAAAAGGGGCGCACCGACCTGGTGCATTATCACTAAAACCATTTATTAAAATATTAAAAAGTATACAATATACTCACAAAGCAGGTGTGAATGTACACACATCAACATATTGTACATAAAATCTCCAAAGTAGCCAAGGTCGCACACGAAGCTGAATGGCATGCAGTGTGCCGCATGGGGCTGCTGTGACTGGGCTAACGCGTTTCAGGGACGAGCCCCCTTCCTCAGAGCCAGAAAAGTTGCTGCATTTTATGTACATTATGTTGTGTGTACATTCACACCTGCTTTGTGAGTATATTGTATACTTTTTAATATTTTAATAAATGGTTTTAGTGATAATGCACTAGGTCGGTGCGCCCCTTTTCTTTTGTCTTTTTCCCAGTTGGTTCTGGATTCCCTTCATCCTGAGGGGGCAGCGAGACCATAGGCTTTATCCACCCGAGTCTGAAGTATCTCCCTTCCCTCCGTCATATGTTACTCGAGCGCAGGAGAATTGTTCTACTATATGGCCAAAAGTTGTTTGTAGACACCTGACTGACATGACCATTAAACCTAAGACCCTGGTGCCCAACTAGCAGCCCTTTGGCACATTTTGTAGGACCCCTGTAGAAACTAAGCAGTGTTTCCATATTGCCCTGTTATAGTAGCTTCATGTAATATGTCTCCAGTCTATTACTGTCTCCTAAAGCATTTCCCCAGTCTCCATAAGGGTTTTCAATGTCTTCTGCCACATGTCCACTGCCTCTGACCACCACTTGTATCATGTCCAATCCCTGACCATCTCCTATATTATGTCCACAGTCTCTGCCCATCTCTTTTATCATGCCAATAGTTTTTTTTTTACTATATACTGTTATTTCTGATAATGAATATTCACTGAATTTTGGTGATATCAGGCCATGCTTGATGCCCCCCATATCAAAACATGTGACTATTACTGCATTAAGAGCTTGTGTGACAAACTATTTAAAAACCATGGGCATTAATATGAAGTGCCCCCCGCCCCTTCACCTTCATTTGCAGTTATAACAGCCTTCATCCCTCTGGGAAGGTTTCCACAAGATTTTAGAATGTGTCTGTGGGAAATTGTGCCCATTCAGTCAAATGAGTACAGGTGAAATCATGTACAAATATTGGGTGATTTGCATTTGGAGTTCTGTTTGTAAGGAATATGTAAATACTTGAATGTCCGTAGCCAAACTACAGCCATTATACCCTAAACCAGTGGTCTCCAAACTGTGATCTGGGAGCCAGATGCAGCCCTTTGTTTGCTCGTATCCAGCCCTTGGGGCACTAATCCATCCACTGACACCAACAATGGGGCACAATTCCTTCTATTAAGACCAACAATGGGGCACAATTCTTTTCAATGACACCAACAATAGGGTACAATGACACCGAAGACTGGGCCACTATTTCTCCTACTGATACCAAATGTGGGGAATTGTTGGAATACTCTCAGTGATGTCAACACATTTTCTACTCCCACTTGCCATAGTCCAATCGCCAACCCCACCCACGGTTAGGAGAAAGTAAACTGACCCTTGGTTTATAAAGTTTAGAAACCCCTTCTATAAAAAAAATCTTGTGTAAACCATTAAGCCAATATGCCCTAAACCAGTGATGGCGAACCTTTGCACCCCAGATGTTTTGGAACTACATTTCCCATTTATTTCTACACTTTATAAGGTTTGCATATTATTATATTTTAGGTGTATTTATGATCATTATTTATCGTTGGTACCATATTGATATTTATTCATTCATTCATTGATCTTTGTGCATACTTTATATACCTTCCTGTCTTACTATATACACATTCACTATAGACAGCGCCATTCTGAAATGTCCTTCCTTTTACTTTACAATGCATGTACTGGTGTGCCAGGCTGTTACGGTGCTCTGATATGGGTGTATTATGGTGTAGCGGTAGTGCTATTAGATCTTTATAGGTACAAAGTAACTATTCTTTGGTTTTGGTCATTCGTATGGTGCCACCTACTCCCCCCCCCCCTTTATTCCCCACCCCTCCCTCAACCCGTAGATTCCTCTCCATCACGGATCTACCAACGCTCTATTGCCCTCTTCAGAGTTAATGTTCACCACCTCCCCCCCTCCTACCCACACCTTCTCTCCTTTGGCTGATGCCAATGAAAACCTTAGTCATTATCTTGTTTCTACAAGCCAGTATGTATAGTCGATGAAATTCCTCGATATTATGATTCGGTTTGGCCGAGCACGTTGTCTTTCCATTTTGGGTTTGATGTATGTACTCTACTGTTATTGCTCAATATTTGTTTCTATGTACTGAGTTTGAATTTCAATAAAACATTATTTTAAAAAAAAAAAAACAGCGCCATTCCCACACCCTTATCTCACATTTCCCATGATGCTCAACTACACTACAGAGTGCATGAGCATCATGGGAAATGGTGTTCCAAAACATCTGGGGTGCCAAGGTTCCCCATCACTGCCCTAAACCATCCAAACGGCTTTCCAAGACTATCATTTTAACCCCTTTGTGACCCCTTGTGACATTTACAATGTGCTGCAATACAAAATAGTATAAAACTTTTGCTGCACGTGTACATACCTGCTACAAAAAAATAACTAAGCGCCAAGGTATCATGTTAAAAATAGCAATTGTTTTCTTGCTTGAGGGAGTTTAGGAATATTTAATGATTTTTCAGCTATTAATGTGGCACCAAGCTGGCTGACTGGTGAAGAAAACACATATTAAGTACAGATTTTACAGTGAAAATTGTACTCCCTACATCCTAGTTACATGCTCTTAGTATTGGAACCCTATAAAATATAAAATGTAGAGCTTCAAAAAAGATTGTTTAGCATCTTCTGGGAAAGGTCCGAGGCAATTCACAGCAGTAAAAACTTCATTGTTTTTTTTTTAGGAAATTGAATGTATTGAACTATTCATTTGTATCAAAAAAGAAGCAGTTCAAGCAGCTATAATGAGAACTGCTGTCAAATCTTCCTTTTCTTGTACAGACCGTCTTTGCTCATATCAGTGTTATATGATTGTTTGGGCCTTAACCACCCCCTAATGGCAATGCCATTTTTTGTGATTCGTCACTGCGTTCCTCTAACGGAAAATTGCGCAGTTGTGCGCCACTGTACTGAAATAAAATTGATGTCCTTTTTTCCCCACAAATAAAGATTTCTTATGGTGGTATTTGATCACCAGTGCGATTTTTATGTTTTTTTTCGCTATAAACAAAAATATAGCGACAATTCAGAAAAAAAAAAAAAAAAAAACAATATTTTTCACATTCTGCTATATAACATTCCCCCCAAAAAAGTAAAAATTTAAATTTTTCATCTTTTTTGGACAATTTGTATTCTGCTACATATATTTAGTAAACAAAAAATTAGCAATAAGCGTATTTTAGATGGTTTGTACAAAAGCTATCGCGTCTACAAACGAGGGGAAAGATTTATGTCATCTTTATTTGTTTATTTATTTTTTACTAGTAATGGCGGCGATCTACGATTTTTTGCGGAACTGCAACATTGCGGCGGACAGATCGGACCCCTAACTGACATTTTTTACACTTTTGGGGGGGCCAAGGACATTACTACAGTAATCAGTGCTAAAAATATGCACTGTTACTGAAATAATGACACTGGCAGGGAAGGGGTTAATCTAGGGGTGATCAAAGGGTTAAGTGTGAGAATAGGGGGGTGTTTACTAACTGTATGGGGGGATGGGCTTGTGAAATGACCATAGAGACCTGTGAGACTGCGACATTGTGGCGGACAGATCGGACCCCTTACTGACATTTTTGACACTTTTGGGGGCACCAGTGACATTACTGCAGTAATCAGTGCTAAAAATATGCACTGTTACTGAAATAATGACACTGGCAGGGAAGGGGCTAACCTAGGGGCGATCAAAGGGTTAAGTGTGAGAATAGGGGGGTGTTTACTAACTGTATGGGGCAGGGCTTGTGAAATGACCATAGAGACCTGTGATCCTATATAGAAGGATCACAAGCGCTCTGTGATCATTTCAGAGAGAACAACGGTCAGCTGTGTTTACAACAGCTGACCGTCGTTCTCTCTCAGGGAGGAGCGATCGCGGTGCCCGGTGGCAATTGCAGCCGCTGGTCCCGTGCATCAGCAGCCCTGCTGCCTAGTGGGGGTGGGAGCATGCTGCCACGCGCACGACCGCCGTAAGGCGCAGCCGAGCATGCTTGCCGCAGTAAAACTGCGGCAGGCGGTCAGCAAGTGGTTAAAGTGGTATTAAACCTAAAAACAAAAGTGTAATGTATTACAGATTCCCAATCTTTACATGTGGCTACATTAGTTTATTTTTAGTGCGAATTCGCAGCCTGTTCCCGCATCGCATCCGCACAAGAGGCAGTTCACACTGCCATATGCGATACGCAGGGGGTGTCAATTAAATGTTAACGACACCCCCAGTTTGATCGCATATCACAGTGCGATCTGACAGTTTGCATAGGATCGGATCGCACAAGTGTGAACCACTATGCGATCCGATCCTGATGCGACTGAAAAAAAGGGTCATGTGTGTCTTTTGTGCGGGTGCAGTGCGAATTTAGCCATACAAAGTGTATGGCTGAATTTGCATCTGCACAGGAGATCACATGTAATGAAGGAGCAGTGCGCTCCGATATTACATGCAATCAGCGCATCCGCAGAAGTGTGAACCGGCACTTAGACATTCCTCCCTTATTTTCACCTGGTGATCCAGCCAGCAACAGACTTCATGATTTAGGATGTCTTCACTCCACTGAAGGAGCAATGGAGACACCTTTGGACAGCAGCATTGTCAATCTGGGTAGAGGGTAGTGTTAGCTGCAAAAAGAGAGACATAGGATATACATGAATACAAGCTAACCATTGTAAACCCCCCTGCCAGTGTAAATTGTTTGTCTTCTCCCTCTAACTGACACTTTTGCTGGACAGCTTGATGTTAAAGGAAGATGAAAAAAATAACAGATTTACTGGCAGGCACAGCGGGTGCAAATAAAGGATAAACATCTAAAGAAAAAAAAAAAAAATGAATGCAGCAACAACATCTACGATTTGGTAAGCAGCAATATAATGAATTAGTGATTATTTATTTTGGGATTACTACCGCTTTAAAGTGGAGATCAATTTTCTTTTTTTTTTTTTTTTAGCTCTGAATAGAATTAGGAATGGGTTACTGGTTTATATTCCTGTCTTTATCCCTCTTCCTATAGTCTTGTTACTAGAAGAGCAAGTAAGGAAAATCCCTCCGATGGGGACAAAGACAACCATAAAAATACTAACACACTTTCTTGACCTAAATTATAAAGATGCCGATATTTAATTATTGCATATTATAATAGAAACAAAATAGTCAACACATTTTAAGGATGACAGATTTTTTTTGATGTAACTAATGTTTTGTCTGGTACAACTTCTTTGTAGCTAGTGGTGCAGCGTAACTTAAAGCGGAGTTCCACCCGAAAGTGGAACTTCCGCTCATTTGCTTCCTCCTCCCTCCGGTGCCACATTTGGCACCTTTCAGGGGGGAGGGGGGAAGGGGTACCTGTTTTTTACAGGTACCTGTTCCCCACTTCCGGGAGATGGCGCCGCGGCGCTGTGACTCGGAAGTTTGGCCCCTCCTCCTTCCCCCACCGCCGAGCCAATCCAAATGCGCAGTGTGCTTCGCGCATGCACATTGAGGGGTTCCCTCACCGGCAATGGCGGTGGCAGCACCCGACAGCCGATGGAAACATCGGCTGCGGTGCCGACATCGCTGGACTCCAGGACAGGTAAGTGTCCTAATATTAAAAGTCAGCAGCTACAGTATGTGTAGCTGCTGACTTTGAATTTTTGGAGGGGGAGGCTGCCTGGCTGGAACACTGCTTTAATAATAAGAATAATACATTTTATAACCTATACACCCCTTCCAGGCACCACAACTAGGTCTTTGACTGCCACTGTAGCACTAGCTCCGCTTGGCTACTGCTACTGTAAGTGAAAGAGCACCACTATAATGAGTCATTTCAGCGTATTGTGCTTGGCATATTGTTTATGTGTATTGGCTTCTAGAACTGCCCTTCCCTCTTCCAATCTGTGTAGATGATTACTAGAAGCTGATTTGAAGACCAATTTAGGTACTTTACTGGCAGGGGCAGATTGGCAACTTTCGGCCCAGGGGACAAGTACAAACCAGAGGCCCATGGTGCAGCGACTCGGCCCCCCACCCATACTCCCTCTTCCTTTCCTCCTCGTGACCCCCATTCCAGGCTGGTGCCCTGCTCCAGGTACTCTCTACTCACTGGCTGAACCCGGATTCCCAACCTGGCCAGGAGGGGACGGTTGGGGGGAGCTGGGGCAGCTCGATTGGGGCTGGCCAGGAGAGGAGAGTCTCCAGTGGGGCATGGAACCAGCCTCTGCTCAGACACAGTTTACATAATCCATGCTGGGGAGGGAGGCCTGAGCTTTGTCCTTGACTTCATCCCACACTCAGCAGGTCAGTGACAGGGACTTTTTACTTCTCTCCTCCAGGAATCCTTTAGGCATGTCTATGGCAGAAGCGGTGCAGCCCTTTTTACATGACATCAGAGCGGCCCAGGGGCGTACAATTTTCTGTTAGATTTACCAAAAACCATATAATATGAGGTCAAAACTAAACAACACTTTCAATTGAATCCTATTAGGCGGGACTTTGTACTACATAGCTGAAGGTAATCTAAAGAAAATTGTACAGAAAATTGTAAGAAAATTGTATAATGTATGGGCAGCCTAACTGTGTCAGTTATTTAAATAACCAATTGACAGAAAAGGAGGAAACGTGTTTGTGTTGTTTCCAAAGGTATAAAAGTGAGTAAAACATAATTTACCCTCCTTACTCAATAGCTCCTATCATTTTTGCTTCTGCATTTAAAAAGAAACTCTTTAACCCCTTTCCACCCTCACCCCGCATCCCTTTAACCACTTGCCGACCGCCGCACAACTATTTACTGCGGCAGTCAGCCTCTCCTGGGCAAAGCGACGTAGAAATACGTCACTCGCCCACGAGTCTGTAGGGGGCGAGTGTGCACCGCTGGCGGCGCACTCCCGCCCCCGCTCGTTCCCTGCCTACCCCGCGTGACCGGCAGCTACGATGTCCGCCGGTCACTCACGATCTCCCCGTGGAGAGGGAGAAAGGGAGAGGGAGAAAGACAGACAGCTGATGTAAACACAGCCGTCTGTCATTCTCACTGAAGTAGGCACAGAGGCTATGCGATCCTGCTATGTAGGGTCGTATGTCTCTGTGATTACATCACAAGCCACGCCCCCCACAGTTAGAATCACGCCCCTAGGGACATACTTAACCCCTTGATCACCAATAAAATGAACCCCTTCCCTGCCAGTGTCATTTTGATAGTAACAGTGCATATTTATAGCACTGATTACTGTAGTAATGTCACTGGTACCCCCAAAAGTGTCAAAAATGTCAGTCAGGGGTCTGATCTGTCCGCTGCAATGTCGCAGTCCAGCAAAAAAAATTGCAGATCGCCGCCATTACTAAAAAACCCAATAAAAATGACAAAAATCTTTCCCGTAGTTAGTAAATGCAATAACTTTTGCGCAAAGCAATTGCTTATTGCGATTTTTTTTTTTACCAAAAATATGTAGCAGAAAACAAATTGGCCTAAAATGTTAAAAAATTTTGATTTTTACATTTTTTTTGAGAATTTCATATAAAAAAAATTTGAAAAATATTGTTATTTTTTCAAAAATTGTCGCTCTTTTTTTGTTTATAGCGCAAAAAATAAAAATCACACAGGTGATCAAATACCACCAAAAGAAATCTCTGCTTGTAGGAAAAAAAGGACATCAATTTTATTTGGGTACAGCGTCGCAGGACCGCGCAATTGTCCGTTAAAATCACGCAGTGCCGAATCGCAAAATAGGGCCTGGTCTTTGAGCAGCCAAATCCTCCAGGGCTTAAGTGGTTAAATAATTCTGAAGGAAGCAACAGTGATCATGTGACCCCCTGTCATAGTGGTCACATGATCAGAAGGCAGTCGCATTGGCTACCGATCAATAGCCTGGGCAGAGATCTGTCTTTGACAGCTCAGTCTCTGTGCTGGGCCTGCAAGTGCGTTCTTAGCACACAAACATCAGCCGCCCAGCGACACATATGTGCATTGTGTGAGTGTTACAGCCCACCCTTTTTGCTGCTGCACATATGTGTTAGGTGGCCATAAAGGGGTTAAAGTAACCATTTCACCAATGTTAAAGTCTAAATTAAACAGCTGTAAATACCTATCTTTCCTTCTGTCCACTCGCCCAAACAGGGCACTCCTTTGATTAAATAATTCTTAGGGAAATTTCTTTGAAACCAGTTCTGGAAGTATTGATCTTCTGTGTCCCCCACAGCACCCAATAGTTCCTCCCACTGCCCTCCTCATCGCTGCAGTGTCCTGTATTGACATAGGGGTCGGGGGAAGAAACCACTGAGTGCTGCAGGGGGAGACAGGAGATCACCTCTTCCAAAAGTGTCAGTTTCAGCAGAAACTTCTCCCAGTGTTTTTTTTTTGCTGCAGGATAGGTAGCTATTTTTTACAGGGATCTGTTTAATTGGGCTGTGAGATTGGCAACAGCATCACTATACTTTATGTAAGTTGTCTTTAGATTTATGATGGAAGGATAGGCATGTTTTGCTTTTCTTTCAAAGTACGTTTTTATTAGCTCGTGACATGAAATCTGTTTGATAAAAAAAAAAGATCTTAGCTGGGTAGGATCGCTAGAAAAAAAAAAAAAACTATTACCTTGTCAAGACTTGAAAAGTGCAGTTTGACTCTATTTAAGTGGGCTAGGACTGGCAAAAGGAGTTTAAAGCACCATTAGGCAGAATGAGGTTTGATGATCTTGACTTCTCGTGAAATGTTGTAAGTGCAGCCTTGGGAGAAAAAAAAAAAAAACAGGGGCAAATTGGTCTCAAACTGTTGAGAGACATATGGCCAAACATGCCCAGAGATAGGTTAAAGCATGAAAGGTAATTTTTGTGCTGAGATGTAATCTGTTGCTAGCAAGCTGAAAATAATGGCTTGAGATTTATCAATAAATAGCAAATGTATTGGTCAAGGGGCAACATAACTACTGAATTCATTTCCAACATCATGTATGGAAGTCTCGGGTCTTTTTATGTCATTTCACTGCTGTGAGCAACACGGTGCATCTACACAATGGGAGGGACAGAGAAAAAGAGAGAGAGAAAGGGGGGAGAGAGAGAGAGAGAGGGGAGAGAGAGAGAGAGGGGAAGAGGGAGTGAGGAGAAGGGAGAGAGAAAGAGGAGGAGGGGGACAGAGCTTGGAGAGACAGAGAGTGAGAGAGAGAGGATGGATGAGAGAGTGAGGATAAGGGAGAGAGAGAGATAGGAATAAGAAAGAGAGAGAGAAGTGGAGAATGGAGACAGAGAGGAGAAGAGAGGAAAGAGAGAGAGATAGGAGTGAGAAAGACTGAGTGAGGAAGAGGGAGAGAGGAGAAGGGAGACAGAGAGAGATAGAGGAGGAGGGAGGAGAGAGCAAGGAGAAGAGAGGGAGAGAGAGAAAGATAGGAGTGAGAAAGAGAGAGAGAGGAGGGGAAAGGAGACAGAGAGAGAGAGAGAGAGAGAGAGAGAGGAGGAGGGAGGAGAGGGCAAGGAGAAGAGAGAGAGAGAGAGAGAGTGAGGAGAAGGGAGACAGAGAGAGAGAAGGGAGGAGAGGGTGAGGAGAATGGAGAGAGAGAGAGAAGGAGGGAGGAGAAAGCAAGGAGAAGAGAGAGAGAGATGGAGATATAGGAGTGAGAAAGAGAGAGAAGAGGAGAAGGGAGACAGAGAGAAAGAGAGAGAAGAAGAGGAGAAGGGAGACAGAGGGAGAGAGGAGAAGAGCGAGAGAGCAAGGAGAAGGGAGACAGAGAGAGGAGAGAGAGAGAGAGAAAGAGAGAGATAGGAGTGAGAAAGACTGAGTGAGGAAGAGAGAGAGAGAAGAAGAGAGAGAGAAAGCAAGAGAAGGGGAGACATAGAGAGAGAGGAGGAGGAGGGAGGAGAGAGCAAGGAGAAGAGAGAGAGAGATATGAGTGAGAAAGAGAAAGAGAAGAGAAGAATGGAGACAGAGAGAGAGATAGGATGAGGGAGGAGAGAGCAAGGAGAAGAGAGAGAGATATGAGTGAGAAAGACAGAGAGAAGAGGAGAAGGGAGACAGAGGGAGAGAGGAGAAGGGAGACAGAGAGAGAGAGGAGGAGGAGAGAGGAGAGAGCAAGGAGAAGAGAGAGAGAAGAGAAGAAGGGAGACAGAGAGAGAGAGAGGATGATGGAGGAGAGAGCAAGGAGAAGAGAGAGAGAGATAGGAGTGAGAAAGAGAGAGAGAGAAGAGGAGAAGGGAGACAGAGGGAGA